>NC_088124.1:5564166-6233750 GCF_036370855.1 Dromaius novaehollandiae | reverse complement strand
CTATTATTTGGCAAAATTAAATGCACTTTTCCAAGTAAAGAAGGCAAAAGTCAGTCATTATCTGTCTGTAATACATCACAGCAGATAATAAAGAGAGGTTTTTGATCTCTGAAAGCAAATTAGAGGATATTTAAACAACACATCTTTCTATGAAGGAGAGGTAATTACAAAATCAGGTCAAAATGCAGAACAATCTAACCCTGCCCCATGCTAATGTTACTTGAATAAGCGGAAATCTCCCATATTCTGTCTCCAAAGAAAGATTCATTTGGGATGCAGCTGTTCTCATTATTGTTGATCATCTGGACTCACAAGCCCTCGTGAGCGTGTGGTGGTACTCGCCAAAGCCGCAGGCAGCCTCGCGTCGTGCCTCGCCGGTCTGGGGGAGCTGCTGCCTGCTGCTCCCCCCGGCCCCCCCGGAGCCGGCACGCGGCTCACGTCGCCCACCTCCGCTGTCACCGCTTCCCGCGTTTCGGGTAGGAAACTTCTCTTCCTCTACGTCATAGAGCAGCGTGGTTCCCGCTACCAATATACACGTAATCCTGGAGTTTAGGTTTGCTCAAACGCCTGTTTAAATGAGGAGACATAATCTTCCATGAACTTCAGTGAACTTTGGATCTTTCACTGTTGTATCCGTATTGATTTCCTTTTTTCTTTCATACCTTTTTCTTCATACCCTCGCGTGGGTGTCTCTGGAAACCGCAGGAGTTACAGGAGTTGCTGGGGATGTAGTAAATGCTCAGTACAGACCTAACTCTGCTCCCACTGAAGTCAGCGGGATTTTTAATGTTAATTGTTGATATTGGTGAGAATGCCAACATGGAGCACAGTCAGAGGCTAGGTGCTGTCTTCACACGTGACAGAGTCTGTGTGGGTTTGAAGGACTGCTCCCCAGCATACAAACCCTGAATTTTCAAGCATTCGGCAAAATTCTTTACGTTTCCCACTGGTTTAGTCGGGAACAGAACTTTGCTGATCATGACAAAGGATGAGCCGAATCCCTAGACTTTGCTCTTCTCCAATCCTCTGTGACCCAGAGTATGAAAATTAAACTAATTGCAGCACTCGCAAGCGTACTGTGGGACTCCTGCCTGCACGTGCCCCCCGGGGAAGAGTGGGACAGCTGGAGAGGTCTTTTCCCTGCTCTAATTTCAGTGATTTTTTTTGATTCACTTTGCTCTGCTGTGGGAAGAAAAAGGAAAAGGCAAAGCACCTGGACAAATTGTTTCTGGCCCTGGATACTAATGGAAAGAAAAATGTCAGAGTAGATGAAAACGAGGTCGTTCTTGCTGAAGGAGGGCAGCAGATGAGATCAGAGCAGAGCCGCCAGCTCTGCCTGGCCCTTCGTTAGCGGCGCGAGAACGGCCAGGCTAATAGGAAAGGCCACGAGTGGCAGCACTCGACAAACTGGGATACACTCCGCAGAGGAAAAACCACCCTCTCCTCCCTGGGGAAATCCTGGCTTGTTTTTCCTTGTAGCCAAGAAGTGGAAAAATCAGAAGCTTCCAGCCAGCTCCCCGGCCAGGTTTTTATGTTACATTGCTGCCCAGTCTGCAGACATCCCATTTCAGCGCTGTGCCGGCTGCCAGTTTGGCTCTGGCAGCACGTCCACGCGAGACTCGGGCGCAGATCGGATGGTGATGACGGTGTCAGTGTGCTTGTAGCTCCTGGGACTCCTTGCCTGCGTTATGGAGAAAATAATTGTAGCAGCTAGCAATAAATAATGAGGTAGGTTTGTGCTGCATATTGTTTTCTGTTACTTTTATGGCACCTGACACTCAGTACATGTGTTGGACAACAAAACGTTATTGAAAGAGTCATTCATCATTTACTGTGTGTGAGAAACTCTGATTAAAGTTGAGCCGAACCTGGAACTGGGAGGTGTAATCCTCTGAGGTACACCGGATCGGTGAGTGCTCCTGGCAAAGCAGTTCTGGAGGAGCGGCGGTGGAAGCCAGCGGACGGCCCGGCCAAGCCGCTGCTGGAAGCAAACCGAAGCCCAGAGCTTCGTGGAGGATTTTATTAGATTTGGAATTTTTTCTAGTAAAGATAATGGTTAAACTCCCAGTAGTTCGGTGGGAAGGCATTAACTTGAGGCTCAGAGTCCTTCAGAGCTGTCCAAAGAAAAGCAGCATTAAAAAAAGACAAGTGTTAAGGGTGGGTTGCATCTACAAAAGGGTGTATTTTGTAATAACACCAAGGAAGTATAAACTCGAATTTAAGACCAGAGATCGCTCTAGAAGAGCTTGCTCATGGTCACGAAGAGGGTGGGATATTTGTTCCTCTTGAGATTGAATAAAGGCGAGAACAGAAGGCCACGCAGCATAAACAGCTAGACAGTAAATAATTTTTTCTTTATTTTTCGCATTCCTGTGAAATAGCCCAGCCAGCGGGTCCCGGCCGCCGGCATTGCTGGGTGCTCCCCGGCGGGTGCGAGGGGCTGGTCGTGCCCGCTGCAGGTTTGCCGTTGCCCCGAGCTCGCGGCGGCTCTGCGGCGGCTGCCCCGCTCCTTCCCGCGGCAGCGGTGGGCCTGGCCTTAGGACAGGGGGATTGCTACAGGGATTTTCTTCTGCTGCCCTTTAAACAGCTCTAGCCTGATTGAGGAATCCAGCAAGAAATTATGTCTGCCTAGAAAACTCCTGAATACCTCTGCAGCGTTCAGTCGAACAGCTTGCTTTCCAGGGAACAGCCAGAGCGGGTACCATTTTCTCCATTAAACAGTGTCACTTGCTTGTGATTAATTTTATAGGTCTTATCAGGTGCATGCACACTGGTTACTTACTTTTGGAGCCTATTCCCTGAGACATAGTTTTTAATGGATTTCCATAGGAATGAAGGGAGGGGACGAGAGTGGCTGCTTGACACTCCTGAGCTCCTCTAATAAAAACTCCAGACTAGTGTTGTCACTAGGGACTATGGCCCAAAGTGTAAAGCCTGGGTGCCTAGCTATGTGCAGTACTTAATTATTAAAATAACAGTAGCTTGAATTTTGGAGGTACCAAGGAATCACTGGAATTATTGGGATCTTAAATCAGAATTAACTATAACCTCGTCTTGGGAAGAATATCCTTGTGATTGTACTTGTCTGGCCTAATAAAATGCTAAAGCACCTCAATTTGCATTTTGCAGGATGAAACTTAAACTGCCAGCAGTTCGCAGAGAAGGGCAAGGGAGCAGGACGTGGCCACTCACCTGCCTCTGACGGACAGAGCTGGATCCCAGCAGCCGATGCCCAAGATAAAGGAATTATCTGAAGTCACGGTGCTTTTCTGCAACCTCATGTTTCCTTATGTGTCTCTCCAGTTAATTAGTTATGCTCTTCTCCCAGTTAATTAGCTCAAAGAAAAACAGCCCTTTGTACTTAGCCTTATAAATTACAATCTTTTACTGTCTTATATTTTATAAGAGATGACACTTCCTGCATTTTCTTTGCAGGATCACATTTACAATTCTTACAGGTTTGGAAAGAAACTCACTTTGCCATGCTGCCTAGCATGGCGGTGGGGAAAGGCATGTCAAAGTTACCTGCTTTCCGTTCAAAAATAATCAGAGGGACTGGGAGAAAAATTTGTGAGGATCAAAGAAGATGAACGCTGTTTAGAAAAAGACTAAGTAATGAAAAAGGTTACTGAAAAAAATGCATGCAAGCAGCAAAAAGAACTTCAGATGTTCCTGAGATCGCATCTGAAAAGAACTGGCCAGTGGTCCCGTAGCAAGCTGTAGGATGACAGCAAGTTGCTACAGTCCTTTTTATGGTTGCAATCACATGCAAAAAGCTCAGATGCATCTTCTTAAAATAAATCAACAAAGGGGATTGCTGCTTTTGGCCCGCTGCTGGGCAAGCGGGAACCACGAAGCCAAGTCAGGTTGGCAGCAAGTCTCCCCAGCTCGAGGCAGCGCAGCTCGCCCGAGACGGGGTGCAGGCGGTCGCCCTGCTCGTGCCTGGCCTCCGCTGAACAGCAGATGGGAGGCCGGCCCCGTGCGGGACGTGTCCCGTGGGAGCATCGTGCCAGGGCCCCGGGCCTGACGCCCTCCTCCTTGCCCGGGCTGGCGGGTGCGGGCAGCGCTGGGAAGAGGCTCTGCAGCGGCAGCCATTGCTGCCCGTCGGCTCTGCTCCCTGCCCCGCGCGCAGGAAGGGGTGCGATGTTGTGTCTTTCGATTTTGCGAGTTTAAGAGAAAAAGATGAAGTAGTTGCCAGTGACAGCAGCAAGAAATACTCAAGGGAATCTAATGATTTTTGAACGGTAAACAACAGTAAGTTATCAGCATTAACATTTGCAGCAAGAGAATGCAGAGCGTGAGATCAATCCCCTGCAGTCGATGGTGTTTATTCCTGATTTACGCCGGGGCCCAGCTGCCCGCAGCCGAGTGCGTTGCGCCGGCCTCGCCGTCCGTCCATCCGTCCGCCCGCCAGCGCTGGCTGCTGCGGCCGAGCCGTGTGCGGCATGCCCGCTTGCATGCAGATCCCGCTGGGCTGGCAGTGCGTCGCGGAGGACGTGCTCGCTGCCGCGGGTAACGGCACACGTGCTTTCTCCTGCGTTCGGACCTTTCCGGCTCGTTTTGCAGAAGGGACACTGGTTTCCTCGAACAGCGCTCAGGACGCCGCTCTTCTCCCCCCTCTGCCGTGACCTTCTCGGAGGCTGCAGTGACGCGTTCGGACATGGAGTTTGGGCTTGATCTCTCTGCCCTCCATGTCACATCACCTTCAGGGCTTCAGTGCGGGGCAGAGCCGTGTGTCACGCCGGCGCTGACGCCGCTGAGCCGGCCTTGCGCTGCCCTTAGCTGGCCAGAACTGGGCAGGATCTGCCCAGGAGGGCGACAGCGCAGTGACGGTTTGTCTTCCTGATCGGTCCACCCCAAAAGTGAAAGAATATAGAAAAGGAATTTAGATTTGCAGAACCATTTGCAGAACCAGGTTTCGTACAGGCTATTTTGTCATTCAGCACCGGATTCTGGAACCAGATAAAAATCTCACCCTCTTATTTTTGGAAATGAGCCTAAACGCCAAAATCCACACGGGTCCCTCGCACCTAATTACAGCCTGTATAAAGCTGTAACGGGTCCCAGCAGTGCCATATTAATAGTAGAGAATTATTACATTGTACATAGTTTACATTTAATCTAGTTGTCTGGGTTATTGGAGAAAAAGGCTCCATAAAAGGAAATCAGCCTGCTGTTGGATTGAATTTTTCTGGATTATGGATTGATTTTTTTAAGTTTAACGCAAGGAGATGGTTACATGGTACACTGTGTATTCTGAGCATCTATTTATTAAAGCTGCATTGCACTAGAACGTCTGTTCAAAAGTACAACAGCGTCTAAATGAATAACACATTAATTCCCCACTCTCTGCTATTTGCTGTTGCTTCCTGTGCCGCTGGAGCCGGCATGTGCAGCAGGTTAAAAGAATTCTCAACCTTCTATTTAATACAATCAACTTTGTCAGATGTTGTTATTATTTTCACTGAATGCTGTATCCAAGTGAAATATTTGCATAAAAGCCTCATTGACTCCTTGATCAGTCTAAGTTGGGTGGAAACAGGCCAGAGGAGTAAGGAGAAGCGGAGCAAGGTAGCTTTTATTTAATTTAATTAAATCAGTGCATAATGGTAGGCATTCAAAATGCCAGTGAATTCAGTAAAACCGCATTATTTGCACGCACTGCGTCACCGAGAGCGGTCCTGGCCGGTCGGCGGGAAGCGGGAGCACCCCGCTCGCACCCGCGGCTCTGCGGGAGACGCGCCGTGCATCGCCCCGGCCCCGCCGGTGAGCGGGTCAGGCTCGAGGGGGGGGTTACGTGCACGCAGATAACTGCGGGTTTTTTGCAGAGCACCTACGTTGCACCCAGCTGGGTTTCAGAAAGCGGCCGCAGTGTCCGGGTTTGGGGAAGCCCAAGGCCGGCGGCAGCGGGGAGCCCCGGCCCCGGGGTGGGCAGCGTTTCCCGAGCTGCCCGAGGCGCCGCGGAGCCTTCCCCGAGAGGTCACCGTGCGCCGGTTGCTTGGAAAGGACAGAACAAATGAGCGGAGGGAAGCCAAGATCATTTGTGCTTGTGTCTAAACCGTCCCTGCTCTGTCATTTTTTACTTTTCCCCTTGAAAACACTGACAAAGACAGCGAATCTGCGGAGACTTCAGCTAGGGCTGAGGTGCTCCAGAAGGGGGGAAGCTGCTGGAGTAGCTCAAGAGCTGGGTGGGATCTTCATCAGTCCAGCTGTGTTGTTGTTCAAACCAAATTATTGGCCAGAAACCGTGGTATACATCGTCCATAGAAATGATAACCACCGCTGCAATGTCAGTAACGGCCTGAGCACCCCAAAAATGAGGCAGCCCCTCACTTGCTGAGGAAAGAGTTAACAAAACGCAGCTGGCCAGGAGTTTCCCAGCTGTGCGTCCTGGCGGCAGGCTTTGCCAGCAAGGGGGGCTGAGCCCAGCTGGAAAAAGTTACCTAATGCAGCCAGGACGGTCAAAAGGTGCAGGCGCGAGGGGGGCTGGCTCTTTGCCCTACCGTGCTGGCCAGGATGTGTCCTGGAGGTCTGGCAGAGGGTCTGCTGAGCTGCTGGCAGAGGTTGGGTCCATAAAGAGGTTTTTTTTTGAAAGGAGAGATGGAGATTCAATGGTGGTTCACTCAAGAGCAGGCTGCAGCAGCATATCTCCTTTGCCAAAAAAAGGTATGGAAAATACTAGTGTGAAAAAAACTGTATACTATGAATCACTGTATGGGCACAGCAGTTAATTTCTAGGTGCAAAGGGCAAGAAACCATTGCTGTGTGTGGCCTAGAATTGTTAAAACCAAATATTTGGTCTTTTACTTAACCTGGAGAGTTGTGAGGTGGCTTATTGGAGTCAGCTGTGCTGCCCCGAGGGCTGGGGGGATGCGGGCTGGGGGAGGCTCAGCTGCTGGCAGCTGGTTGGGGGTGGTACTTCGACTCCTTGTGCTGGAGCTGGTCTGCTAGAGTTATTTCAATGACAGCAATAAAAAAATACCTATGCTTTCTTATTTCTGGGATTTTTCATTGTGCTTCTTGTTTTGAGTTCGCCTGCTCTGTAAAATGCACTTTTCAGGGCAGGGAAGGCATTTTCCGCAGCGTAGAGGCTCTGGATGGAGGAGTAAAGGGCTGTCGCTGCTCGTGTTGAAAAAAGTGACTGCGTGTGCTCCGTGCAAAGCTCGCCCTGTGCAGAGCCCGCGCGTGATCCGGGGGCTGCGCTGAGCCAGCATCCTGCCGTGCATCCTGGCCGCGGTACCCTGCCCCGGGGGCTCTCCCTCGGCCCCCGCTCAACAGCGCTCACCTTTCGTTTAAAATTCAGTGTTCAAAACCGCTGGGGATGTTATGTGAGGTGGGTGGGAAAGCTGGTCGTAAAGTTTGGCATGATTTATTTAATTTTCTGGGAATAATAATAATTCTCTGGACTGACAGTCTGCATGTCAAAGTTTCAGCTCCATTTGAAATGCCTGAAAGATAAATTCCAGGGGAAAGCAACGCAGGCTGTGTAATGGACGTGCTGACAGCCGCGAAGGGGAAGGCCGCTCTCCACCTTAGCGCACCAGCAGAAATTACAGGCTGGTAAAAAGCTGCATTTCATGAGATCAGGGATTGTTTGCATTAGTGTCCATTAGGAAGTAAAAAGGAGAAAAGGCTCGGTGGCTTTTGTTAGCTATTTTTTAAGGTTGCACTGAAAGCATTTCAATCTGGAATTACTGAGCTATGTGCAAAAATAATAGTTTTCATGACTGTGTGACCACTGAAATACGTAAAAGTCTGTATTAGAAGAGCTGGGGACTCCAACCTTATGGCAGGGCTACTTTGAAAATTACATGCATGACTTAATGTTTTCCCTGAATCCACAGCATTAAAAAAAAAAAGGCTCTAATTTTCCTTGTCAGAGGACCTTTGAAAATCAGCTGTACTGGTTCACTTGCTCTTCACTCTCCTCTGTGTCGTGGCATAATTTATGACACAGGAATAAAACGTCCTGTATAAGTCATGGCTGAATGTCTAAAGAAGCTGGCCAAAAATTATGGAGTTCATCAAACTTTTTTTAATGACAAAACGTCTGTTTAAGAGAGCTGATAGTATGCTGGGTATTTTTTATTAAAGATCTAATTTCAGAAGCTTTAGGTGATTGGATTTTGAAGGTCTCCGGGGGTTAGTCTGGGAGGATAAGAGCGATCGCTGAAACCTGGATGCCGCGGTAGCTCTCTGCCAGCGCTGGTCGGCACGGGCAGCTGGCGCGGGCCGTGCTCGGAGGCTGCGCGCTGGACTCCAGCCGGCAGCGGTTTGCGCAGTCCGGCACGGACCGTTGGCTGTTATGCCGCGCGGCATAACACGGTTCATATACTGTGCAAGGGCTGCGTGTAACTTCTAGGCTCGGGTCTCAAAAACATTTATGTAGGTATTTAACTGCATCTCTTAAAACGGGCCCATTGACTTCAATAGGGAGGCCGGCGCGTTAAAGCTGAGCACGTGCTGGGTGGGAGAGCGGAGCTGCAGGTCTCCTCTGCAGGATCCTGGGATGCCTCCATCCTCCGCAGGACCCAGGTGGGGACGGGGACCTCGGATAGTGGGAGCTTCCTCACCGTGGGGGTAGCGTCCAGGTCAGAGTCCAGCCCGTGTGCTCCTAAGTGGCACCAAGTTTGTTTGTTTAGGAGACCTAGTTTTGCCGTGTTCTTTGGGTTTCTTTGTTTTTTAGAAAAACAAAGTAAGATATGAGGAGTCCATATTCTGCTCTTTATTGATGTAAGTGTAAATCAGGAAACCAGCCTGCCCTATGCCATAAAAACTCAATATTCTTCTCTGCAACTGCCCATTAAGCTTCACAAATGGCTAAATAAGGAACTGAAATATGTCATTTATTCATGGCACTTGGAAGACGGGGAGGAGCACCATAAATCCATGGGCACCATGCGCTTTCGACGTGTCACTAGGCGACCTGGAGCTTCGTGGCTGGCGTCAGTGCTGGCCCGCAGATCCTCTTGCTTCTTGCTCGGGGCGGAGGAGCGTTGCCCTTCGCCCTCTGCCACCCGGAGCCCGAGTAGCTCGGGGAGCCGCCTGCGCTCGGCTGGGCTCGTTCCCATTGCTCCTGTTCTGTAATCTCGCTTTCCCAGAACCTGCGCCCCTCAGCTCCTCCCTATCTCACTGCTTTGAACTCCGTAGGCATATTTCTTTACTGTGCCAGTACAGACTGTGGGAATGAGCAGCACAGTAAATAGGTCATATAATAGTAATTCTGAAAGTAACAGGAAATAAATGAGAAGGAGTAGTTATTTAATCTTCCCTGCATGCATGTGCGGAAGGGAGGGGGCTGGTAGGGGCTACTGCAAATGCACTTGGAATAATAATTAAACTTGCAGCTCATCATTATTGTAATGGAGCTAGGGGAGTGATCTCTTGGCCTTCGGGATTATCTCTCCATCCTCATCACAGCTTTATGTAAAGCTGAAGGCTTGGAGAGAACAGAATCTGCAGTAGCACCAACATACATCTCAGTCTGAGTAACAAAACCTGGGTGATTTGAAGGGGTTGGTGTATGACACGAAAGCGCCGTATTTGCTCTGCAACAGACCCCAGTACGGAGGGGACAAGTGCAAAGGTAGGTTCTGCAAAGAAACTGATGCAAATGGGAGAAGAATCCCTCTGGTTAGTGAAGTTATTCCAGCAAGTGGCTATATAAATGTCTTTATATTGTTATTTCCGATATTAGTTTGTTGTTCCTCCATGAAAGCTGATTTATTTGAAATGTTATTACTTGAAACACCCTAATCTTTTTGTAATAATTCATATACTGGAGATTACAGTTTTGGAAGGCAGCCCAGCTCTGGCTGGAATCCTATTTATGGATTAAAGGATTTGAACAGCATTGCAAGCTAGATCGCCGAATAGCAGGATAATGTAAACCTGGTTCCATATAAAATGCTTTACCTCTGCAATAGTAACCCCATTAAAGGCAGATTGTTGGAGGACGTTGGACAAGAGGACTTTCATTACAGAAAAGCAGGATATCTCGCACCCCTGAAGAGCAGGGATTTTCGGAGCTGAGTCTTCCCCTCGTTAGGATGCCCTGAGCTGCCTTTAGCATCTCCCCCTCCTTCTGGAAGCCACCACGCCAGCTAATTACAGGGTCTTTGTGGTAGACTGGAACAGACTTCTTGTGCGACTCTTTGATGAAAGCAATATTGTTTCTGGTGGGAACTGAGCCACCAGAAAAGACAAATAACGTCCCCAGCAAAGTGCTGCTCTCCTGCCCTGTGATGGAAGGAGGCAGTTGGGAGCTGTAGCAGTTTCTGTAGAAAGTGCCCCCAGGGCCCACCCCGGGACTCACAAGGCTGGAGGGATGGTCCCACCCCAGGGAGCTGTCGGCTCTCGGCGGTGTTGCTATTAATTTACTGCCTGCTGCGATAGCGTGTGGGGAGCCCATCACCAGCTAGAGTGTGGTTGTGTTAGTAAGTGCTGCACAAATGCAAACTAAAGGTTGGCCAGTGACATAATTTAAAGTGTGCTTGTAATGTGTGAGAAGAGAAGAACTAGTCTAGAAAATAACGGTATCACTCAACATTTAAAATTAATGCTTTCAGGACCCGGGCAGTCTATCTGCAGGCCTTTTCCCACATTGCAGGAAGTGAGTCCTGAGGGAGGGCTTGAAGGAGACACCGAAGTGGCTTCATGGGCGTTTACAGGTGGCTCCTCCTGCAATCGCTGCCCGAGGCAGCCAGGCAGGGAGAGGTGGCGAAGGCAGGGCAGGCGACGCAGGGCTCTGAAAACCGAAACCGCTGATGTTTGACGCGGTGAGGAAGGATGAGCCAACACAGAGGTGCACAGAGAGGTGATGCAAGTAAAACCAGCTCATGCTCTACCAAAGATGGGGGTGATGCGCTTTTTGCAATAGGACACTGGATGATGAAGAGCTGGGGGTTAGCTGTGCCCTGG
The DNA here is from genome assembly GCF_036370855.1 of Dromaius novaehollandiae. Classification (NCBI taxonomy): domain Eukaryota; kingdom Metazoa; phylum Chordata; class Aves; order Casuariiformes; family Dromaiidae; genus Dromaius; species Dromaius novaehollandiae. Next base: position 6,222,830 of record NC_088124.1, on the reverse strand, counting down.
GGAAGGCTGTGACAGCCTGTGCGGGGGGTCGGCAAGATCTTCCCATGCTGCGGACGTAAAGCCCCAGGGAATTTAACTTGATGCTCAGCTTTTTGGTATCATATGTTGCCTGTAAAAATTGAGAAGAGCATTTGGGAGGCATGCTTAGGAGGAGAATAAGACATTTTTGGTTTGGGGGTGTTTTTTTAACCTGTAGGTGCAATGCTAACACTGAGAGGAGGTGAAGTGAGTCTTTTTTGGTTAGGATTGTAGGGGGGGATTAGAGAGGAAAAAATGATAGATATCACCCTTTCCAGAAAATCACCCTTTCATATGGTGCAAATACTAATCTGTAAACACAGTGAATGTCAGGTTGCAATGAACAGTTAAAAATGAGGCACTAAATATGTGTGTATTTGTAGGTATCTCTTTATATCCATCTATCCGAGTGCTTTAAAAGAAGCAGCATGGTCTGTGGATGTGGAAATAATTAGACTCCCCCCAACTACAGCATTGCCCTGGGCAAAAATCATTTCATTGCTCTGGATCTTGGCTTCCTCCCCTATGGAATGGGATAATATCATGTGCTTCCCAGAGGATTTGAGCATTACTTATTATTTCTATAGGGATTTGAAGGTTAATAGCTTTACACAAGCCTAATTAATTGCTATTATTTAGTTTAATATTCTAGCTGAGTGGTTTGTCCACACAAAGCTAGCTCTACCATCCTCCCTGAAAAAAGATTTTAAGCAGCATGGTTCATCTGTGCATCCACAAATGATAGACTAAACAACATATACATGTATGTCAGTGTTTATAGCATGTCACATTGCTCGCTACTCAAAATGTTTTGATGCATGCAGTGGTAAAGCAGCTCCTCAGTGGAGAGTGCAAACTCAGACAGGATAACAAAATAAACAAGAATAACTAATTAGCTAACACTTCCTCCTCAGATGTAAATCATCTCAACTCCATTGACCTCACTGGCTGTTGGTTGACTTCTACTAACTGAAAATAGGACTGAGAAATTGATATCTCTAGAGTTGACTTTTATTTTTGCAAGGGTAAAATTTCATGTCTCTTCTACTTTGTGTTTTTGGTGAGCCCAAACATTTTTGCAAGAAAACCGCTCTGTTAATGCTTTTGAAATAATTCATGAAGGCTTTTGATGTGGTCGTGTTCTGGCTGACAGCCCTACTGCTTAATGGAGTCTGAGACTGAGCTTTGATGGACACTTGTACAACTGTGGACGTTTTTGCATGTAAACAGAACCAGCATGACTCCTGCTGCAGACTGCTTCACTTAGGCCTGAGCTAGGAAAGGCTTCACAAGCCGCTGTGCCGGACTCTGCTTCCCAGCACCTCTGCCTGCCCAGCCAGGGGAGCTGCAGCACGGGGGGCTGTAGGCTGGCTCTGAAACTGGGGTCGTATTTGTGGGTGTTTGCTACCAGTAGCACCACAGCAGAGGGTGGGAGGTGACAGTGCCCGTCTGCAGTGAGATAGCTGGCGTGGTGCCTCCCCTTCGGAAAGGTCGGAACCGGGAGGTGCGCGGGACTTCTGCAGCCCTCGGCATATCCCGGAGGAAAGCACAAATGGTGTCGCGGCCCTCCATCGCGATGGTGTGGCACAGTGGAAAAGGAGGGTTCACAGTGAGGAAACAGATCAAGTAGTCCCAGCCCGTGCACGGGATTTCAGAGGCTTTGGCTGTTGCCTGCATCGTCCCTGCTAAACGCAGTGGGAACGTGCTGTTCTGTGGCAGGAGCTACATGCTGCAAAGGGCCTCGCTTGCCAAGGAGGAAATCAAAGCCATTCTTTGCAACGTCTGAACAGGAACCGTGGGCCAGTCTTGATAAATAAAACGTGACATTCCTAACAAAAAAAAAAAGAGCTTTAATGTTAATGCTTAAAAACCCCGTGATAACAAATAACAAATACTATAACGTAATGTCATTTGAGAGGGGACGCATAGCATGTCTGAGAAGAAAGATGGATCGCGGGCATTGTATGCCTGACAGTAAAACTAATAGCTATTGGATGGGGTGTTAAGTATATCATAAAATCAGTGCTAGGCACATTCAAGAAGACTCATTCAAACTGAATTTCGACATCCTGTATTGAGTGTCCTGACAGCAGCAAATGGAGCCCTGTGGGCTGCATTCATCAGGAGCCGCAAGCAAGGTCATTCAAAGGCCTGATTTCCAGACTGCTGACCCGAAATAGCTTGAGATGTATCTAGATGTCCACAGCGCTCCGGGAAGGGAAGGGCTTGTTCTCATGGTCCTCCCGAGACGTGTGCCAGGGAACCTCAGCCAGCAGCTCCCAAATGCAGATGCCTCCCATAGAGTCATGGCAGAGTTTATTTTCCCTGAAGGCACCTGTTTTTTTAGTGACAGGGAAGCTGTGAAAACCCTTCATATTGTTCCAAAATTTAATGACTGCCTCTGTTTTCTTGTTGACAGCTGTAATTTAACCATTTTCAACTGCTTTCATTTCTTTTAAGGGTCTGTTCAGCAGACCTGCAGATGAATCGGGAATTACCTCGGTTTTCGTGGGCCGACGTGCAGAAGGCAGCCTTGCACAAGGGCCAGCTGTGCCCTTCCCGCCCCGGGGAATATCCCCCATTGCTAGCAGCACTGGATCTTCTTGGTGGCTCTTTCCCTGTCCAAAGAGCTTGCTATGAACTAGCACTTTAGGAGAGAGGTTTTGCAACAGCAAGTGTTAGACGTCTCCGTCGCCTTCAGCTGGGGAGACGGCACATTCCCGAGATGTCTGTCTTGTTGAAACCCAAAGTAGGGGAGGCAGGAGCACTTCCCTCCCCGAAGCGGCTGACGGTTGCCAGGGGAGGTGAACTTTCCTTCATTCCAGGAAGAGGCAATTAAGCAGGAACGATTAACTGAGGGTTGTCTGCTGCCGGGCAGCAGGAAAGAGGCGCAGCTCTGAACGATGACGTTAACCGCTACCAGCCCTTTCTTGCAGTTCAGAGGCTTCGGCTCTGACTTCCTTCGTTACAGCTGTTCCTGCGTGCAGCGCTCGCGGCCCTGCTGCTTGCCCTGGTTGTGAGCACGGAGCGCCCGGCTGGGAGCGGGCAGGGCAGGGCAGGGCAGGGCAGGGCGGCTGCGGGGCGGCCGGCGCGGTGACGGCGAGCTCTGCGTTAGGCACCGCACAGAGAGACGTAGCCTGACGCCCGCTTAGCAAGAGGGTTGTGGTTCTGGGCCCAGCGGACTCGCCCTCAGCGTCCACATTCACGTGGACTCTGGGATTTTTTGGGGTCTGTGGCTGCCACGCTAATGCTACGCGATATCACTTCTGTTACAGACAACAGGAGTTTTAAAACAGCAAGATGAGGAATGCTGGTTGGTTTTTGTTGGTTCACTCCCCCCAGGCCACATGAACACTAGTGCTAAAATCAGTGGAAGATACTGGGAGAACTGAGTGCAGGTCTCCTCACTCTTAATCATCTATTAATAACCCCAGTCCTTCCCCCTTTTTGGGGCAGCCAGCAGCTGCTACCGATGGTTCAGCTGCCCCGGAGGAGGCTCGGGCTCTGCGCTCCTGGGTGCGACCCACCTCCGCTGCAGAACTGAATCCGCCAGTGGGGCAGGGGATGCGGTTACAAAAGCTACCAAGGGCTTCCAGCAGCACGATTTCCCCCAAATAACGGGCTTCAGCACGTTGGTTCTCGACTCAGTCTTTCTCCTTCAACTCCACGGCTCCCGGCAGGTCACACAAGCACAGCTGCCTTCGCCGCCTCCTCTGCTTTGAGTGGAGGGAAGGTGACTTCTGCTTTTCTTGCAGCGGCTTGCTGGGGGAACGCAGGCACGTTGGCCCCAAACAGCAGAGGTGGCACCAAGGCAACGTGCTGCCAAGCGGAGCCCCATGGAGAGGCAGAGCTTCCTCCTTGTGCTCCTGGTTGCAGGAACGTGCCTTGGCCGATCTTGCTTTGGAGCTTCCGCTTCCACACGCCTGCCAGGAGCTGCCAGGGGGTCTGTGGAAAGGAGGCATCTCCGTGCTTGTGCTGTGCCGGGGCAAAGCCGGGCGCTGCGGCTCCTGGCCGAGGCAGTGGGCAGAGCTGGGTGCCCGGGGGCTGTCCCCACGCCCGGCCGGCGCAGGGGTGTCCGCGCCGCACTGCACGGGGCAGACGTCCTGCTCCAAGCTGCAGAGCCAGCGCGGGGCTGGACCGGAGCCGCAGACGGCCTGTCCCTGCCAGCTCTCAGCGCGGGCGAGCAGCCGTGGGCAGCTTGGGCCTCTTGTCTGCACAAGTCAGGGCACTGCTGTCCCAGCAAGTGCAATCTGTGACTGCAGCAGTGGAAAGAGATCTCTATAGCGCAAGACCCGGGGGATGTGCAGGGAATGGATTGCTCTGAACCGTCCGGGGAGCGGCCTGCTCGGCTGTGACGGCGAGGGCTGTTCCCCACCTGCGTTGTCTCGCCTGCTCCTCGCGTTCGACGCCCAGATGGTGCCGGGATACGGTGCTGCAGAGCCGCGCAGCGCGGTGTGAAGGCAGGCAGTGCTGCAAAGTCCCTGCTGGCAGCAGTGCTGTAGCCTGAGACCTACTTAGCATAGGCAGTGCGAGTTCCTCACGCCTTAAAAAATTAATTTGGGAATGCATCCCAGATTCTGCATCTGTCCCTTGAGCTCACATTTCATGCGAGGATGGGAGAAGGTTACGCAAGGGGGAGGGATGTACTAATGCCTCGAACGTGCTCTGTGGGAGATGAAAAAGATGGGGGGGGGGAAATCTGTCTCTGCCTTCAGCTGCTGCTCGCAGCAATGCTAAAGCCAAATGCCCCCCCCCCCCCAGCAGACGTGCCGTGCTGCTAACGTCTCTGACGCTTGTCTGTTGACTTTGCATTCCTGCAATAATGCGATGGACGCTGCCCTCCCCGTGTGCACCTCCTCCGTCTCCTGGGGCGTCTGGGTACTGTTGGGCCACCAGATCTTCACGGTCCATCTCCAAGAGTTTCTTGGCTGATTACCACCCATTCCCACGTAGATGTTGCTGGTCAGATGAGGGGTTTGGTGTGCTGGGGGTGCATGTGGTGCTCAGCCTTCCTGCCCCTCTTTCTCAGAGCCATAAGCAACAGGCTCCTGTATAAGTTCACTCACTCAATGCTCTTCCTCAGCCCTTCCTGAGAAAAGTGTCGCAGATTTGGGGCTCCTGAAGTCTGTAGCTGCCCCTCGAGACCCTGCTTGGATGGGCTGGCCCCTCGGCTCAGAGCTGCTGGCAGAGGTGCGGTATCAGCACAGCTGGGGCCTCTCCTGTCCGGACTGCGGGGGGCTCAGGAGAAACCCGTCTCCTTCCGTGTGTCTGTCTTGGTAAAACAGGGCCTCCTGCTTCCAGCTGGCGTTTCCATGCGGGGCAGGGAAATGCAAATACCACTTAGTGTGGTGCATCCCTGCAATTCACAGAGCTGCTGTTGAAAAGGCCGGGAGCAAGTTCTCAGCCGTTTCTGGCCTACAGCAGAATCTGCTTGCTTTGGTACCACCTCCATAATGCCTGTAGTTCTTCCTGTTCTGTGTTGGCAAAAGGGAAAAAGTGAGTACCTGAAACCTGAAGATATAATTTAATAATTGGAAGTGTACCTGTCTGTGTAAATTTTTTATGACAAATTAATTAAAAGCCTGGTTATGGAAGCTTTGGAAAGGGGAGAGATAAATATTTAATATTTTTTGAAATATTCATATGCTACATGTTTTTTAATCTTGAATAAATATTTTTGGATAATCAGTTGCATTTTTGTTATGCTGCAAGTTTGCATTGTACATTCAGCCATGATTGATTAGAAAGGAAATGTTGGAATTCTATTAATTATGTAATAGCACATATGCTGCTCAGGACACGGCAGAAATATGTATATATGTTTTCATAATCAGAAGAGTTATCAAGGTAATTTCCTTATTGCAAGTGAATGAAAGCTTTGATTCATGTAATTAGAACAAGATCTCTACCTCCATCTCTATGGAAATGCAGCTTTTGGGATTCCCGCATAAACCTTCCTTCCGAGCAAGACAGGGGAAGCGAGGAACGACCCTTCGCGGAGGGCTGGGGATGCCTCGGAGAGCTGGGTGCAATACCGAAAAGCTCCTAAGCTGTATTTCATTTGTTATAAAAGTTTAATCGACCAAGATGCCTAACTTCACCTTCCCGTCGAAGGCTGGGGCACTGCAGGCACTTCCATCTGTGCGCAAGGAAGGTCTCGCCGACCTCGCGGCGTTGCGGTCGCAGCGTTGCCCCGAGGTTTAGCTCCCCGCCTCTGCGCGGCCTCACGCCCCGCCACTGGCGCTTGGGCATCCCTTAAGTCGTTTTTTTCTTCCCCTTTGTAAGACAACTAAAAGGCTGTTATTGGAAATTAGAATGAAAGCCAGAGCTACTAAAGACATCAAAAACAAAAGGACCGTTTGGGTTTTTTTCCCGTTATTATTCTCAGTAGAAGGATTATTGGTTTTCTTATGAAAAGTTCATCCTGCAGGCATAGGCAGTTGCATTAGTTTAGCGAGATTGAGCTGTTTAAAATTTCAGGGTTGTCCGCCAAAAAAATAATAATAGGAAGTTGTATCGAGAGGAATGTGCTGACAGCAGTGATGTTTGGGTAATAATTCATGTGTTGTGGAGGATGCTCTGGAAAGCTGCCCAGCTGCCTAATGCAGATTGGGATGCTCTTGCCCTGACGGCTGTGCGAGTGATTGGCATTTCTGCTCCATCATGAAATCGGTTTGCAAATGAAATGGAGAGAAATGCCCGTTTCAGGCGCGGGCTGTCTACTACAGGCTCGGGTTCACGTTCAGGCCCGGATCACCCAGTAGCACAAAAAAGGCAGAAAAATCCTCATTTCTCCCGTTGCAGTAGCTCGTTCCTGTGTTTCTCCACAGCCCCAAGACGGGGATTGGATGTTACGAGCAATTCTGTGTATAATAAACTCTATCAAGGGGACTTAATTGCAGACACACTATTGGCAATCTGTCACTCTTGTCGTTGATACCATGATATTTATAATTGTTTTTCTGATGGATTCTTATCTTCAGAAAAGGTTGAAATGCCAAACAGATTGCTGTTGTTATTTTGGTTCAGTGATGACACTTGAACGTCCTGGGCAGCACCGCTACAACGGAAATGCAAATTATACAGCACCAGCGACTTTCTTGCATGTGAAAACCGAGTTTTGCCAAGCTCATGCCTGGGCAGCGGGCGAGCGGAGGTCTGGTCGTGCTGCTGAGCAGCGAGGGGGGAGGAGGAGGAGGAGGCAGCGCCGGCCTCGACAGGCAGGGCTGCAGCTACGGGAGCTATGGCTGACGCTGCGTGGAGCATCTTCAGAAATAATTTAAAAAAAGCAACACCCGTGGAATAACTAAGTATGTTTATTGACACAACTACCTTGCTCTTTATTGCTGTTTGTTGTTGAAATGATCTTACTGGCTTCAGCCCCTGGGCGAGATCCCCCACCCTGGGCCAGGTCTGTAGCTGTTAATATTCTGGTTCGGTGCCTGAACCCTGCGCATGCAAATAATTTGGAGGCTAATATTTTGCTTTGTGGTTATTTGGAGGCACAGCTGAGATCACTGAGATGTCTGACTGCCTAATCACCCCCTGCAAATCTCCCCTCTGAAGTCTAAATAACTTTATTCTGGCATTTGCTGGTTTCCAGGAATTACAGGCACAAAGTAGATGGTCCTTCAAAGCCTGACTGAGAACTTGGACTTAAGCCCCTAGAAATAGTAAGAAGAAAGCGGAGAACATGGGAAAGGTGCTGAAAAGGATTAAGGAGAAAAAAAGCCAGCGGGGACGAGTGATTCTGGCGATACGTGATGAAGTGCTACAGTGCTCGTGCTACCGGGGGAGCCAGGGAGCCGCTTCTAGGTGTGCGCACCACCACCGTGTTTGTGCGCCTCGTCCGCCGCCGTTCTCCCGCGTTCTCACGCCGCGCTGGTGCCGTGTAGGAGGGGGCCCGGCACTTCGCCCAGGGCGCGGGGGAGTCGGAAAGGCCCTGGCAGCTCCCGCGGGCTCTGCCTCCAGCCTCCCCCTGCGCAGAAGGTTTCCCAAGTCGATATTTAAGAGGATGCGGCAAGACTTTTTTTTTTTTTCCCTCCTCACCAGGAGAGTTGAGTGGAGCCTTTGAAGTCTTTTTTTTTGTAAAAGCAAACAAACAAACAAAAACTGACTTGCAATGAAAATATTGACTTTTAAGTGAAAGTGGCAATAACGTGTTTCCCAAACAGCCCCTCAGTTTCTTCGCTGGCCTCTCCCGGAGGGGCCGAGCTCCGAGCCGGCCCCGCTCCCACGGGGGGACCGCAGCCCCCAGCGTCGCTGCCCTCCCACGGCAGAGCGGACCGAAGGGTTGTAAATGTGTCTGGCCGGAGTCTGCGTTTCGGAATTGATGAGCGTGATTAGCAAACTGCTCAGATAAGTGCGGTTGTTGCTGGAGCCCTGCTAGGAGCAGGGTGACCTGCAGAGAAACTAATGCAAAGCAATTTCTCCTTCATCCAAATCCTACCCGGCTTTAATGTAAGCTAAGGACATTAGCGTTTTTAATTGTTTCTCTGGGTGGATTGACGGCTTTTGTGTTTGTATTTCTCTGCAAATTGGGATTTGTATGACCTGTGGGAAGTGGCTGCACATGGATGCAGACGTGCGCGTTGCTGCAGCCAGAGGCACTTGAAACCCGCCCGGGGCCAGGACGGGCCGGCTGCGGTGCAGGAGCTAGCTGCTCTCCCGTTATTAATATCTACATTTTTATGAGCGTGGATGCAATATCATTCCCACCTACTGGGACAAATCCTGAGCTGTTTATTCGATACTTCTCTGGTTTTGAGTCAGACCAAACTCCCAGATTTGTAGGCGATATAAATTACTATAGATCCAGTGGCTTTGCTGGAGCTGTTGGTAACTTTTGTCGGCTGAGACTGGGATAATTGCTGAGATTTCACCTTGCGCACGTGACGGTTACCTGTTGTAGTCCATTCGTCTCCTGAAGTTGGAACAGGGTATTTGGCTTGTGCCTTCGTAACGCCAACAGCGGGGCGCATGGAGCAGCTGCAGCAGAGGAGCAGCTCGAGCGGACGCGTCGGCTTTCCAAAAAAGTTTCTCTAAGTATTTCTAGGACATTTCCAGTGTCCTTCAGCTTTGTTTCACCCTTTTAAAATGGTATATTCACATTTCCTGAATGCCTTAAGACGGTTTAGGTATAATTGCAGGAACAGAAAAGCCTCTGACCAGCAGCCGTTGGCCAGCTGGAGAACCAAGGATCCCGAGTGCCTCAGCCCGAGCCTGGAGGTTTCATTGCACGTTTCAGAATTTTTCCTGGTTTTCAACACAGAAATATACCGTAAGGACCCCCGTTTTCCCTGTGCAGGTCACTTCTGATGTGGTAATAATCTGTTTCCTGGAGAGGAAAAAGAAAAAGCTGGAGAATGAAGGAATGGGATGAAAATGCAAGATGTGGCATCAGTGCAAAACTCCTCCGAGCGCCTGAAGGGAGCTTCGGGTTTCACCCCGCGCAGCTGCGCGCAGCTTTCCCACCACCGTATAAAGCCAGATGTTATCGGATTTAATTCATTGCTGCTTTAGTTCAAGGGCATTTTAAAATGTGATGTTCAGAGTGGGGAAGCCCCACAGCACAGGTTAAGAGCCGTCACTGCCGGAAGGATGATCCGCAGTCGCTTTCCACGTGTGATGAGTTAAAGCTGACGGACGCTTACAAAACTCTCTCCGTTTATCTGCAAAACTCCTGCAGATCGAGACCTATGAATTATTAGTGTAATGAGAGCAGGCATACATTTATGCTACATGGTCTGGAGTTGTTTTAAATCCTGAGGCTGAGGGTAGGGTCAAGCGTGACGGGCAACGCGTCGGCGGGCCGTGCGGGCGGCTCGTCTCCCGGTTAGCACTGCCGCGTCCCTCGTTTCCCACGTTTCCGTGTCTCCCTGCGAGCTGGCCGGGAAACTCGAGCTCTAAAATTGCAAGGAAAGGAGCATGTTCGTGAGCGCTCAGACTGCAGGAAGAAGGGGAAAAACTGGTAGGGAGAAAGGAGAGGGGCGAGTGTGGGATAGAAACAGAGTAGGAAGGGAAAAAGGAGGGGTAGAGCGAAGGGAGAAGATGCCGCTGCCAGGCACCGCGCGGAGCGAGCGCAGGGGCTGCGGGCACCTCGTTTGGGGCAGATTGGGGTAACCGAGTGCGGGCAGCAGGGCGGGTGTCCGGCAGCCCCTCGCGGCAGCCCCGGTTTGGTCCCGGAGGAGCAGCACGGAAAACCCCGGAGCAGAGGTCTCGAGTGCGGAGACGGAGAGCATCGATTTTTCCTCGTGAAAAAAAACCACCTGGAGGTTTGTGCTGAGCACTATTCTGGCAGTTTTCCTCTCTGCAAGGCAGCAAGGGCAGGGCGGGAGGGCGGCCGGGTGGGAAACGTCTCATGTGCCATGGCCCTCTGCAAAACGGCTTTGCAAAAGAGAAATAAGCATTAAAAAAAAAAAAAAAAAAAAAACCTAAACAAGACGGCTGGGTTTTGCTGAGCCCTGGTGCTAGTCCTTAGTCTCACGCTCAGATCCTTGTTTAGCAGTGCAAAGTTTTCTAAAAACAAACCTGCCTGAGGCTGGTGAGGAATCTTAGGCCAAGTTTTGGAGCGGGCTCAGCCGCTTCGGGGAGGGGAGGCGAGGCTGAAACTTTTTGCGGGAGTTTCAGTGCCAGCAGTTTGCCTAGAGCCTGCAGCTCAGGGTGTCACTTTGAGAAAGAGCAGTATTCCCAGTCTGGCTTCTGTTTTACAAAAGGATTTTGATGCCGTCGGGGAGCAGGGAGAAGGCTGGAGGGAGGGGGGTCACACGGAAAATTGTGTGCCAATTTGCAATTAATAAGTCATGCGTTTTTATACATAGATACATGCACAAGCAACTTGTCTGGGTACTAAATCTTCCATGAAATGTTCTTTTGTTTCCTAAAACCTTTTTGTCAAAACAAAACAAAAGAAAACCCAAGGGGCAGAAGGCCGTGCTCCAGACCCGAGGAGAGTCGCGACGGGCTCTGCGGCGGCTCTGAGCCCCGTGAGGGCGGAGAGCTGCAACGGGCTCTCGCTGCTGCTACTTGATCTACTTAATGTCAGCCGCTTTCAGCTGTGATTTTGGTTTTTAGCGGTTGTGATTGATTTCTCCATGCCGTTGCTTTGGTTTGGGCGAGGCCGGGAAGAGAGGTGTGTGAACTGTCTGTGCGCTTCGCTCTTCTTGCCCTCAGCTCTTTAAAGCTCTTCACCTTGAAGGCGAACGCTCCCCTCCGGTAACCGATTAAATATACATGCCGCAGCGTTCTTGGAGGGGCGCGTAGGGGCGTGACGAGGGCAGAAAGCATTTTCAGATGAATTATAGATCAGGATGCTGATAAAAACAAGCATCGCCGTAGCCCGTCTGGCCGCGCGGGACTGCGTTTGCCGCGGCCCTTCCAGGGTTAAAGATCATCGTCCCTTGCCCGACGGCAAGGCCGATCGCTGGCTGGCAAATGTCTTTCCTGGGGGTCCGCGTCCTAAATCGGTGTCTGCCAAGAGAAGTGAAAAGGCTTGAAACGTAACGGCTCCTGGGGTATTTTGGTAAATGATCATGATGTGGAATTGCACAAAGATGGACGGGTGAAGGGATGGACGGTTACCAAGTCAGGGAAATGATGTCTCTGAAGCTAATTCTAGAGCAATGACGCCTTGTAGATCCTTACTGCCTTCCTCCGAAGAGCTCGGGTGACGTACGGGCGTGTGTTAATCAGGCTTCACTTTACAAGTTCGTGTTCGTGTTTATCTGCGGTATCTCGTAGTGACTGTGCTTAATGGGTAAGACTTTTATCAGATCTTCTTTCCTTTCTTCCCCTTCATTTGTATCTATTTATGGGTTTAATTAAAAACAAAACATTTTAATAGAAGCAAGCGGCAATGAGGAGTGGCAAAGATGAGGGGAAAGAAAAGTGACAGCAGCGATAGGTGTGAAGGGCTCTGCAGAGCTGCCACGTCGCCTTTCGCTTGGGGCAGCCATCAGGTAGAATGAATTTTTAACAACTTGGGCTGCACAGAGTAATTTCTGTGCTGGGACCAGACTGGATTCTTTCTTGATCGAGTTTAACAGGAAAAGATTTATATTGAGGCTCCTGAACTGCGAAGATAGTGCATTAATCTAAACCATTACACGAGCCAGAAACAAAGTCATTTTTGTAATGAGGAAATAGAAGATTTCCCCCCAGACTGACACGCTACCTGCGACTGAGAGCCTACACGGGATTAATAAAATCATATTAAGAACAAAAAATGCAGATTGACCAAATTGACATCTTCTGCCCATCTGCACGTACTGTGCTCACCGTGGCTGTGTTTCGAGGGGATATTGTGCCACCAAGGTAAGGTTCGCTCAGACAGAGGGATAATTCCTACAGAGCCAAAAATATAAAATCTGCTACCAGAAGCGTCGTTGCTTTATCCCAGATGAAGCCTTTCCTGGTAGGTGCTGGTTGTCTGCCAGAGCGCCGAGGAAGCTGCGCTGCGCTGCACAGCTGCTGGGGTTGTCGCCATGCAGAATGTTTATTTCAGTGCTCTGTTCATTTTTTCTTCCCTCCAAGAGCTTTATTTAATAAAACAAAAAAAAACCCTCCCTAATTAACCACCTGATTTGTTCAGACAAGGGAACTATCTGATGGTATGGGAAGGATCAAACGGCGAGCTTGATATATAGCACTGGTTGAATAGTCTTAAATATAGTTAACCGGATTCTGGTCTCTCCTGCACGGGCGCAGTTCCTCTGGCCGTGGCGTTACCCCAGCTCCTGGCATCTTCCCGGGTAAACCGGGGCACCTTCGGCTGATGCCAAACTTCATTACACAAACGTGATACAAGGGGAGTTAAATACCAGTTTTCTTTCTGCCATCCAGCTCCCCTCTGGCTTTGAAGAGAGCAAGGTGCATAAAAAAACAGATAAAAAGGTCCCTTTGGAAACTGCAATGTTTGCCTACAGCAGTTTGAAATTTGGGGGCAGATTAGCAAATGTATTCAGAGACTTGGAGGCTTTACTAGCTTCCTACCTAAACCGAACTTACCTACTTAATGAAGGCAAAAATGATTTTGTCATCTCAACCCTTTCTCTTTTGCCTTCAGAGGCACCTGCGGACCTGAACGATGCCTTAAAGGCAGCTTTCGTGTTTGTCCGAGCTGTGTCCCGGGGCAGACGGCCCGTCCGGGGGATCCCGGCATTCGGCTCCGGGGCCGCGTGGGAGCTGATGCTGCCGGCCCGGGGCCCCGCGCGCGGGAGGCTGGAGTGTCCCGGCCACGGGCTGGTTGCAGAGGGGCATAAATTCTGCAGAAGCTGTGTTAACGGATGCTTCCTGGTGTAAAAGCCGTTCTGTCGCACACCCTCTCTCATTCAAGCATTAGCTTGTGTTTATTCTTCTGGCTCTATTGTAGGATTTTCTGGGAGCCCAAACCAAAAATTACTTTTTTCCCTCCCCCCCCCCCCCCCATGCTGCTCTGTAAATCACCAGATGAGCTTCATCTCTGTGGGCTTGTGTCGCCTTAGCATGGAGAAATGGGAAGACTGGGTAAGAGCAGAGGGAGGCAGAAATGGGTTGTAAGAGTGTCTGGGCTGAGATGAGATGGGCAAAATCACTATATGATCTAAAAATTTACCAAGACTCCAGTTATCAGGCTGGGAACAGCGCTAGGAAAGCTTGTGGATAGGACTTGGTTTTATATCTTACCTGAGTGACAGCTACATCCTGTAATGCATAATATTTCATTTTAAAGGAGAATCCGTAATACCTGCGTTCCCATCATATACCTCGCAGATGGAGTCAGTAGTAAGTCTTCAGCTTAATTTTACATAGCTGGAGAAAGTTGAGTAATGTAAAGCTGCTGTGGCATACAAGGAGATTTGCTTACACACTCCAACTACTCCCAGAAATGATTGATAGTGTTTAAGTATTGGCATCCAGCTAACCCTCCTGTCTGCTGTCGAAAGCAGAGAATATTTTCTAGGCTACTTTCCATTTTCCATATTAGCATACAGAGGGAGAGAGATCATGCTTAAATGAGTTTGTTTCGCTTTTAATCACATTTTTGAACATCCTTAAAAGTCGCACCACCACTGTTGGCCCAAAGCGGTGTAGTTCAGGCTCTGATTTAAACGTCTCCGCTTTCGTTTGGGGTCAGGTTAGATCGCTGGCAGTGTGGCACACCGCCTGCCCCTTCCGTCTCGGGCAGAGGTGTCAACAGGAACGGTCAGGTATGGAGAGGCTCCAGCAGCCTCTGCTGTCCGTCACAGGCTTGATGGGCAGAACTGGAAGGTGACGAACGCAGAAGTGCAACCTCAGAAACTTTGCATGTGCGTTGCCGCTGTGAGGGTTTAACCCCCGCAGTCATACGTGACCCGGCTCTGCCGTCCTCGCACAGGGCTGATGGCTTCTCACCCGGTTTATTCCCCCCTCAGCTCAGCATCTCTGAGCCGTGCCGTCCCGCTGCAGACATTCACATCTAAGAAATACAGATAATCAATGACTCGATTTTAGTGCTATAGGACTTTCCTACAGAATTCCCCTGCCCAGTCAATTAATAGGGCTGAATTTCATATTACTTAACATCGAAACTCCTAGAAAGCAGGAGAGTCCAGCATCTCCCCCTTTATTTGCTGGGATTATTGCTTAAAGGTGACTTAGTTACTAAGCCACTGCTGTAAAAGCTCCCTTAACTTCTCTGCTTGTTGTACATGCGAGTTGGAATGATTTTGGTACCAGGAATAGAATAAAGAAACCTGACACCTTTTCCTCAAGCAAGTAGATTTTGTAAAATAAACTATGCATATTTCATTAAGGAAATGGATCCATCAGCACTGGGAATACCGTTTATGAATATTTCCTTGTAATGGAAAAGTGAGCATGTTGACAGGATGAATTATTAGACATATTTACAAACAGCTGTTAAAAAGCTCGTGTATAAATCCCGGCTGTATTTTTTTTCTTTTTTATGTGGGGTTTATAGTGGTTATGGTTTGAAAAGCCAGCTTGATTGGCTTTCTAGCAAAGAGGCAAGCTTGATTAATTTATTCATACTCCATGAGACTGCAATCACAACTGGTGGAACAGTCTGTCTGTCTGCGGTTTGTGCATGACTGGAATTAACCCAAGGGTAGACATCCAGCACGCGGCCTCTGTGCTGCTTAATTACATCTATTGTGTAACCCTGACACTGAAATCATGACTTTGAGACTTTCCCCAATCGTGCCGACTTTGGCGGAATTGCTCCCGCTCGCCGTAGCCTCCAGGAGAAGCGAGATGAGCTCATCAGGGGGATTTTGCCTGCGTACAAACCAGCAGCGCGGGTCGTGCTGGGATTGCAATTACGCTGTAATTGATCTGGCTTGGTTTGCTCCAGGTTTGGTCTAATTCCCTCCGTGATTACTGCAGGTTTCCATGGACAGGTAGGGAAGAAGAACGAAGATCAAGGCATCGCTGCTTGAGGTAGTGTTAATGCTACCTCCAAACTTGTCGACTAGGATTTATAGGGAATGTGAATACTCTGGCACCAGGCAGATTACAAAATATATAACGAGATTATTGCGAAGACTCAGATTTTTCTCCCATCTGCATCCTGCTGTCACTTCACCTACCTGAATCTTTTGCTTCTTGGTCAATGAAACAGATACAGCAGCTCTAAGCTGGTGAGGTGCAACCAAGCCCTAGTGCTACCCCCAAAGTGCTTTGCGACCAGGGCCTACGTGGCACTGCGGAAGCAAAAGCTCGACCTGGAAATAGCTGCGTTTCCCCAGTCAGGCTTCCCCAAGTGTCTGTGGCCAGCCTCTCACAGGTTCTCCTTTTCCCCTTGGACTAGACGCCATGTGGAAAGTTCCCTGTGTTGTTTCCGTCTGACTGCAGCAGCATCTGCTGCCGCTGATGAAACTACTCGAAGGATTGGGGAAGGAGCAGCTTTAGCGCGTGCGCTCTGCCCTCGGTGGCACCGGCCGTTTGGTGCAGCCCGACGCGTCCTCTCGGCTGGCGGAAAGTCTCGGGAGCGATTCCACCCAGCTTCGCAAGCCTCGGCCGCTTTGCCGCTCCGCTTTGACCCTAACTGCAAGGCGCTCGGGCACGTGCTCGAGCCGTCTCTATTCGGCAAAGCCGTGCAGCATCTGCTTGAGATGAGAGTGCCTGTGCTTGAACGTAAGTGCACACTTTGGCGTGTTTTCTCTTTAGGGATCCACCGCAGCATCGCATTCCCCTCACCATCCACCCTTCAAGGATGTATGGGAGTTTTTAACCTCTGCTAGTGCTATCGTGGTTCTCTGCTCTCGGGCAACCTCACCCAGGAGGGGACCTGATGTGGGAGCAGGGCGCACAGAGCCCCGCGAGGGCCTCAGGGCTGCCGAGACCCGCCTGGTCCAGCCTCAGCACTTCCCGAGTTACCGGACGAGGCCAGTTTTCACGCCTGACCTGGGCCTCAGGCTCCCCTCCCCTGGCTCCGGCGTTTATCCGTTTGCCGTAAAGGATCTCAGGATGAGTATCGCTTCTGGTTAACGTGAGCGATGATGACGTAACACCAGCTGTGCGGATCTGTGTATTTATACCCACAGTGTTAACAAACTTCTTTAAGCCTAGTCTAAAGCCAGCTCTGTTTGCACGATTCTCTGAGTATTTTGGGTCCGTCTAAGGTAAATCCATAAAACCAATATGGTATTTTTTGAAAAGACTGTAAAGCTAATTAAAGAAATGGGAGCACGCACATACTTTTAAGGAAGATAGATTCGGCATGGTATCCATATGTAACATACCTACTTTCAAAGAAAGTCTGATGGAAGGGCACAGTCTCTCTAGGGCGCCTAGGTTGATGAGAAACCTATTTGCAAGGAAAATTGACTTTGGAAATGGTTGAGAGCAAGCTGCTATTTTTTTAAAAAAAGTCTCTGCCGAGTGATTTCTTTGGTCTATAGGTTCATCAGATCATTGCTTCCAATAATATAATTTTGCTTATCTATTTTTATATACGATCAATATGATAAATATTATGGAAACATGGAAGTGCCAACTAGATTATTTCTGACTAGCAGAATGGCGAGGGGGCTTGCTCCAGCTTACACCGTGTGCCTTGTGAAGCAGAAAAGCAATTCAGTCAGACTAAAGGCTACAGATGAGGCTGTATGTTCTCTGCAATAAATGCAAATGATTTGAATTCATTTCACTGGTAAAAGAAGAGAAAAAAAATAAAGCTAAAGATGTTGCAGATCAAGGAATTCAACTTTAAACAGACACAAAATTAACATAAAAGGAAACATGGCAATAAAGAAAGGGGAAAAAGATTTCAGTAAAATCTGTGTTAATGAATAGACCCTGATCTATTTCTGAAGTACCTCTCTGTGGTAGTGTCGTTTTCTTTTTCACTTTTTTTTAAGCATGTACAATAGCATTATGGCCTAGCTGCAATCAGTCTGCTGCGAACAGCTTGTATATATTTGGATGTTCACTGGCCCATGAGAGCAAATCGTCCTCCCTTACCATCAAAGACTTTCTTTTCTAGTTCCTGCGTTAGACAACAAATGGCTCCTGTTTTTGCTCTTCAGTTTTAGGCATATTCAGTTTTTCTGGATCTGTTTTACTATCTTTGTTTTTATTTGTTAATTTGTTAATGAGTTATGTTTCTTAATTGTTTGTCAGGGAAAGTGTTGTGGTCTCCTATTTTCCCCTAAGAAACACTATAAAAAAGCCTTGTAATGCAGGAGAGCCCAGAGCCTGTCCATGCAGAATACAGCCCCGGCAGGGGCTCCTCCACAGAGCATTCACCACAGCGTGCTGTGGTCGTCTTTCCAAAACTTCTTTAACAGAAAGCAAGTTCTTACTTGATAACTTGCTCACAGCATGTGCCATAAATGTTAAATGGGTGCACAGTGTCTCCCGCGCTTGATGCGCCATTTCTGTCCGAGGCCACAAAACAATAAATGACAAAAATCACCTTAAAATAACATCTTCAGATTTATGGCTGGTCTGCTTCAGTCTTTTCTTACTTAAATATAATCTGAATTAAATTTAGGAGCTCTAGGCTGAGGAGTTGTGTTGTCTTCCGCATCCCGAGGGGCGAGGGCGGACGCGCCGGATCCCGTCGGCCGAGAGCTGCTGCGGGGAGCACGAGGGATCCCGAGCGGCAGGCGCAGGGTCGGGAAAGCAAGGAAACGGGGTCTGGGTCTTGTTTTCGGAGTCACCGTGAATAACTCGAAATGCCTCCAGCTCTGAAAGCGCCGGGGGAAATGGAAGCCTGAGGATGCCGTTAGTGAGGGATTCACAGAAGTTGATCAGACGTTGGCAAAGCTGCATGTATTGGCTTCCCCTGCCCCTTTTTGCTTCTCTCCGAGCTAAATCTCGAGCCCGGATGACATCAGAAACCATGCGATAGAAATATCTGAGCATCCCTAGAAGCGCTCCTTCCTCTTTGTATGGGCTGGGTGTGTTCAACCCTCGCAAATAAATATTTGTCAAGGAAAACTTTCTCATTTAAACCTTCTGCTTATCCAAATAAAGAGAGAGGAGCTGGAAACAGGTCTTGGCACGGCCAGAGAGGGGTTTCACTTGGGAAAAATAATACGCTTTGTCTCCTTTTTTTGATCTAGTCCATTCCTATCACTTTGAAATAGTGACTTGCATTGCTTAGATATAGGGCCAGCAGGTGCACAGCTTGCAGAACACATGGTATTGTTCCTGGTGTCAGTCATGGACCAAGAGTAACACAGTTTTTAGAGGGATGTTTTATTATTTCTTTTCTCTTCCTGGTGCCTCATCACATCGGCATAGCCGTGCTTTGCTACGGCCGCCTGGTCCCCCTGCCCACCGCGCTGGCCCTGGTGAGGTGCCATCACCGACACCCTGCGTGGTCCTCTGGGAGAAAAAACGTGTCCCCTCACCTGTTTAAGAAGAAACCAGCTGCCTAAGGTGCCACCAGCGCTGTCATCAGCGGAGACCCAGCGGGCTCAGAGGACCCTCTGCAGAGCTTCCTCCTGGCCTTTGCACGTGCATCTGCTGCTGCTGCAGTGCTCCCCTGCTCCCGGGGCATGCTGCTCTCCAGCGTGGGAAGGAACGGCGTGCGGGCAGCTTCATGCAGCCGGCCAGCACGAGGCCGAGCACTGCTGGGGCGCCGGGTAACGAGGATGGCAGCGCAGTGCGGGCTTTCTCCACCTGCTTGCCCGTCCATCGCTGCCTTAAGGCCAATTTTTGAACGCTGAAGTGGGACCGTGGTGCTTCGCGGTCATAGGTTTGCTCTCCTATGTGAGCTGGAACGGTCCAAGCAAACGAGCTTTCCTCTGCTCCTGGGCCTGAAGGTTGGGCTCAGCGTCTGAAACCCTTCATCCGGACTCCACCGAGGGCGGCGGGTGGCTGTCTTCAGAGCTACCAGTGCTCTTAATTAAAGCAGTGCAAACTGGCTGCAAGGGAGAGGGTGCCAGTGAATGCAAAAGAAGCTCATGAAAGGGAGCGAGGAAGGGAGAATTATTCACATAGCCCCAAAGTTTACTTTCAAGAGGATTTTTTTTTCCAATTTCATATATTTCCCTTGATCATTTGAGAGAAAAAGATCTGTCTATGGACAGATCTCCAAAGAGATGATTATTTTTTTCAGCATTGCTATTGCTTTAATCTGTGGTCTCTTCAGACGGGGAATGTTTAATTGGTGCACTGGTGAAATAAAATGTTTAAATAGATTGAATAGCAGTCTTTTCCCCTCTGTTGTGACATTAATCCCACAATATTCTCGAGCCCCTTGCTGGGTATTGAGGCAAAGAAAGGAACCAGAGGAGGTCCCTCTCTCTGCGTCTGCCTGTGATGTGAAAGCTCCCTGGATACACTTATCATACATAATCCAATACATCAATTAAACCCAAGACCTTTTTGCAATAATCACTTACACACACAAAATAAATCGCACTCTGTGATGCAGCTTTTTTTTGACTCAGGGCAGGCTTTCCTGCGGTCGTCATGCGGTGGGGGACGAGGGGGAAGGAGCCATTTGTTCATGCCCAAAGCTTGGGCAGGCTGGTCTCCAGCAGAACGTGTCCTGGGAGGTGTTAAATCTTATTTTCCTTGCGCAGCCCTGCCAATACATGTATACACATGTAGACTCGGGGAGATAGAGGGAGAGCCTGAAGAAGCAGATGAGATTGAAAGATATCTTGCCAAATTACAATGTAAATTAAAAGGCTAGTGCTCCTGTGGTCTTTGTTATTTTCTTTTTTTTCCTTCAGAAGTCTGCCTCCTTAATGGCTGTGTCAAGATCGATATTAAAAATGTTTAAAATGAACCTGTGCCTTTCCTGCCTCTCTGGCGTTGGCTGAGCTTTCTGAAGAGAAAGGAGTTTCTTTAAACTTCTGAGCTTGCATTTGACTATGAATATCTCCCTCCCCTCCCCTCCCGAAGAAATGCCGAAAATCCAGTGAAAGAGTATGAAATGATAAGCAGACTTTAGGCTCTGCATTCCTCAGTCGCTTACAAAGGGCTGTGCAGAATTCACAGCAGAAGATTAACAATCATATAGCCACAAATCAAAGGATTTCCAGCTCCTGCCCTCCTCCCACCCATTATGCAGTGAAAAAATCTCAATCTCCTCAGACAAGAGGGAAAAAACAGATGAAATTAGGGTTTCAAATAATTTAGTTTTTCATTGTAAGTAATACATACTGCCTACAGAAAAATTAAGGAGATAATACTGTAGACTAAAAGGCAGAGCTACAGCATGTTTTGACAATACGCTTCATATTTTATGTTCATTAGGACCATGTGCCTGAAATACTCATTTCTTTATGATGAAGGCACTAAAGATTTCCGATGAACACGCTGCAATGAACATGCTGCAGAGATGTATTGCTAAAATAGCTTGTTAATCACAGCGACCACCTTTCAGGCCCGACGACGTGAGCAGCTAAGTTGTGTAGCTGCTTCTTCCCAGAGGTGCCCACTTCGATGTACTGCGGAAACAGAAACTGCAGACTTCAGTAGACTGTGAGGAAACTCAGATGCAGACATTGAAACCAGAGATTTTGGGAAACACCCAGTCACCCACAGTTAGAGCTTTGGGTAGAGAGCTCCCACTTTGCTTAGCTCTCTCTTAAACATTGGACCATCTGTGTCACAGTGGGCTCTGCTGCAATTTTGGGGGACTTCTGCAAATCTTCTCCCGGCTGCGGGTGCCAGGAGTGTCGGAAGCTGTCTCCTAAGGCTCCCCAGTGACATCCGGGGATGCCGGTGGTGCGGAGCGCGACTGTTCAGATGTAGCTGAGCTACTGATGGGAAAATGCACTGTCTGCTTTGGTGCATCGGCTTCAGCCCATGGACACAAGCAGCTCGGAGCCCGACCAGAGCATTCCCGGTTTCAGGTGGCAAACCAAGGCCACAGCCACGGAAGAAGAGGGGCGTTTGAAACGCGCTTCCCACGTTAGTGCTGCTGCACCGGTCCCGACATGCAGGTGCAGCACTGCGTTTCTCCAGCTGCACATTAGTGTTAACACCGAGTTCACGCAGAAGGAAATCCATGACCAGGAAAACGTTCTTGCCTTGCTCAAGAACTTGCCTTTGACTGACAGCAAAGCAGGCGTGCTCGTGTCAGAACAGGATTTGGCCCTTCGGAAATCATTGAGCTGTAAATTCTCGACGTGACAGGCTGGAGGAACGCTGGGCTCTGGTTTCATGTCGAGGGCTGCGTGGAGGCTCCTTAGCAAGGTGGTCGATGATGGGCTCAATGGCCTGGAAGAGCTCGCTGCGATCGAGCACGGCCCGTCGGGTGCCCGTGGCTGGTGCTGCTCAGCAAGCCACCCGGCCGAGCTCTCCCAAGGGCCCCTCAGCACCCACCGCCGAGCAGGACCTCTCCGTGCCTCAGGGCCATCTCAGCAGCTTGTGGGGCTGCTCTGGGGCCAAAAGACACCGCGGCACCTCAAGGGGAGGTTGGGCCCTGGGGACAACAGCTAGGCTGGGCAGCATGGTCCCGAGCGGTGGCTCCTGGTTAAGGCTTCTTTTGCGATGCCTGGACGGGACTGAGAGAGCACTCAGTTTCTGGGAAATACCTCCCAAATATACCCAAATACAGGGATTCCTGAAATTACTGGTCACGTTTGAAAAGCCTGATTAAATTTGAGTCATAACGTAAAGCCATCCCATTTCAGGACTGACTGAAAACTGTTGCTGCCTGCAAGTTGGCTGGTGGGTTTCTCTTTTTCAGCCTCAGTGAGGAAAGGGCCTCGGGTCTGTCCACGCCACGGAGAGCCCGGCCGGGCAGCGAGGCCCTGGCGAGCAGCTGCCGGAGGCCGCACGGACACGGCTGCGTCCCCGGGCTGGGCGACCTGCTCACCTCCTTCCCGGGAGGCTCCCGGCCCCCGGAGCACGTGCGTCCGTACGGCACCACGCAGGGTAAATGGCCTCATAAATCACTTTGATGAAGCTTTTGAAAATGGTTGTTTTTCAGGGGCAGACCAGCTTGTCACCACGAATTGCTAACCTGGCCAGGCGCCCTTTTTTTGGACTGTTTGGCTTAATATGTGACTGGGATAGAAAACCTCTCCGTGCTCCGGCCACTGCACTGGAAGGGACACGCGCAGCCCCAGCAAGGTGAAATACAAGGATGCAACAGAATATTTACGAAGAAAATGATGGGGTTCGGCGTGTCGTGTAGACCCCACGTGGTCACCTTACTGAGGCATTTAGGGGGTCAGGGATGCAAAAGATAGGGGTGTAACGGCAGAGAAGCCTGGCATGCAGCATCTCTCCAGCAGTCAGCCAGGGCAGAAGCGCCTCCGGATTTCCTCAAATCGCAGCATGTCGAAGACACCGGGAGTCGCTGGACAGACCTGCAGGGACCTGCCCAGGCCGAGGGACGTCCCAGGCGAGGGGGAGTTCAGTTATGTCTCCGGACTCCTGGGGACAGACCAATATGACCAATGGTTTCATGCTTTATTCTTTGAAAATAGCTGAGTAAATAAATACTACTAGTATTTTGCAGGATTAGTTTTGTGCCATTTTCTGTACGATCCCTTTTTGCAGATGAGACAATTCTTAGCTGTAGGAAGCTGGCTAAAAATAGCATATTAGCTGCACCTTGCATTTCTGATATACAATCAGCACATAAGTTGTTGGCAATTGCGTTTTTGACAGTAACAAGACATTCTGTAACTCAAGATTTGGAGACTTTCTGTTCTCCTGTCTTTGGGCTTAATGAATACATAGTTTGTGTTAAAAGCAAAAAACCCGTCTGTGTTAATTTCGGCTCTGTTCAAATCTGCAGATACAGAAGCAGGCACCGAAGTTCGCGTTTATGAGACAGTGTTAGGAGGGGAAAGGACAGAGCAGGTTAGGAAAAGAAAAATCCTTCCAATTTTCCAAGAAGATATTATGAACAGGAGAGAGAGAAAAAATATTACTCGACACGGTGCTTCTAAAGAGGCAGAATAGCATAAAATGCTGGTTAAATTCCCCCTGATCTTTCACTCAGGTTCCCCTATACATGCGGGCTTGACTATTTGATATTTCCTTTCCCTGTCATGGGTAATAATGGAGTGGAAACAATCATTTCTAAATAACTGCCTGTGATTCCTCTGTTGTAGTGATTAGTGCTGAATAATTATGAGCTCTGTGAATATTGCACGGTTAGCTATGATGCTGGTAACTCAGAGCTGTCGGGCGCTGGCGGCGTGGTCTCGACGGAGGCTGTGCGGGAGCCGGTGCCGCTGCCCGTCGATGGCGCGCGCTTCGCTTCGCACAGCTGCAGCAGCTGTTTTACACCAGCATCGGCGGCAGACCCGAGGCCTGGGTTGTCCTGAACCCAGCGACTTGTCCTAAGCGGACACAGGGAAGGAAAAAAAGAGATTTCCTTGCTTTAGAAATTAGCGAAGAGCAGAATTCACTTTATTATCCTTGGAACGGCAAATACAGAGAAATACCCGTGTTTGCTGCTGCTGCCGCTGCCCCTGCAGACCCCCGGCGGGAGCCCTTCCCCGCTGCCGGCGCACAGCGATGGAGACGTCCTGCGCCAGGGCTGGTGCCCGGGTGCCACGTTCGATAGCTGCTGAGGCACTTTTCCCCCGCCGCCGGGGACGCGGGCGCTGGCTGGCATTTCTGCCGGGAAGCCGTGGGCGCGTCGCCGGCTCGAAGGGCGCCCGGCCCCGAGTCCGCAGCAGCGGTGCTGGCAGCGTCGGCAGCAGCAGCGCGTCGGGCCCGGGGCCCTTTCTGTCCCTCGCAGCCGGCGTCGGGAGCGCAGACGCGGGAGGCGATGGGGAGTGTCAGGCCCGAGCTAACGTTTGCTCTGCTGGTGTTCAGTCTGCGCGTCCGTGCAGCGATACTCCGGGTGTGCATGCGCACGTGTGTGCGTGTGTGCACGTGTGCAAAGGGTGTGTGCACTGGTGAACACCGGATTGCACGCTTATTTGTACGCACATCTGCCTAAGTCTGCTTAACTTGTTACTACACATATTTGTTACCACGTGCATCTGATTAAATTAGAGGCAGCTTCTTTCATCTGTTATGGGTCCAGACTGACTGGTCTGGTCTATCACCAGCTGCAGGAAAACATGGGGAAAAATATCCACAGAAAGATTCCTCCAGCAGCTGTTTCAGCAATGTTTAGAGCACACACAACTCCCTAGGCAAGAAGCACGTCCACGGCCTGAATGAACCCGGGTGAATCACCACCCGTCCTGCTTTGCTCCCCGCGTTGCTCCACTCCTCGGCACCGAGCGTGCGCTGCTCTGCGAGTCTTGGGGCTGCTCCCCCGGCCGAGCAACCCTGTAATTAGCTGGAGACAGACTCTCTGCACAGAACATGATTGACCATCAATAAATAATAAACAGAAGGCAGGATGCAGATGGTCCTGCAAAGAGGAGAGAAACGGTTGTTGGGACACTGATCTGCCTTGTGTGACTTTCTGCAGAAGCAGAAATTGCATTAGTGGGATGTGCATTTAACCAGGGCTGGTATTTGTAACAGGATTTAGTGCCGTTCGCTGTGAATGCACAACACAGTCATGTATTAGGGACAGAACAGTGAAAGAGAAAAGCTTGCTGGGGAATGCATGCTGCCATCCACTGAGTGTCTTCCGTTCCCTCTCCTGAGCTAAACGGCTGCACCCCATGCATCTTCTCAGGGTGTCAGATACCCTGCGTGGGGGCTTGCAGCCGCATCGGGGACCCTTCGCGTGGGCCTGGGCCCCGGCTGTCGGCTGCCGCTGGAGGTTACGTAGGCAGCGTCCCAAACGTAAAGCCTGTTCTGAAGGATGGCAAACGTGACCGGGATGGGGAGAGATGGGAGAAATGCAATGCAATGTGTGGCTTTTTCCCAGGGGAAAGGGGCAGGTTGTGGTTCGCAGCTCTCCCAAGAGGGGGAAATTCCTTTGAAAGGAAACCGCAGGAGATGGTGCTGCAGCGGGTGCGTAACCGCTCCGGGAGGCACAGCGGCCCCTGCGAGGCAGCTCCTGCACGCACACGGGTACCCGGCCCACGGCACCGCAAACCCAGCATCCCGGCGGCTCCTGCACGCACACCAGGTACCCGGCCCACGGCACCGCAAACCCAGCGTCCTGGCAGCTCCTGCACGCACACGGGTACCCGGCCCACGGCACCGCAAACCCAGCGTCCCGGCAGCTCCTGCACGCACACGGGTACCCGGCCCACGGCACCGCAAACCCAGCATCCCGGCGGCTCCTGCACGCACACGGGTACCCGGCCCACGGCACCGCAAACCCAGCGTCCCGGCAGCTCCTGCACGCACACGGGTACCCGGCCCACGGCACCGCAAACCCAGCATCCCGGCGGCTCCTGCACGCACACCAGGTACCCGGCCCACGGCACCGCAAACCCAGCGTCCCGGCGGCTCCTGCACGCACACGGGTACCCGGCCCACGGCACCGCAAACCCAGCATCCCGGCGGCTCCTGCACGCACACCAGGTACCCGGCCCACGGCACCGCAAACCCAGCGTCCCGGCAGCTCCTGCACGCACACGGGTACCCGGCCCACGGCACCGCAAACCCAGCGTCCCGGCAGCTCCTGCACGCACACGGGTACCCGGCCCACGGCACCGCAAACGCAGCGTCCCGGCAGCTCCTGCACGCACACGGGTGCAGGGCCACGGCACCGCAAACCCAGCATCACTCGCATCCCTTCCCCTGTGGTCCCCCCAAACCGCTCTTGCGGGCAAGGGGAAAAACTGCTCTTCTTCCTGACACACGCGCGGGCCTCTCGCAGCTTTGCTTCGCCTGGAAGAAGAGCACAGAAAGAGGCATTTTCCCTCTTTCTCCAGCGCGACCTGCCACCAGAGGGCACTCGGAGAGCCCGCCGGGAGCTGCCGCCAGGTGCTCGGTGGTTAAAGCCGGCAACTCGGAACAAAACCAAAATAAAGCGGCGCCGCGGTTTCAGCGGGAGACGATGGCTCTCACCTGTAGCTAGGAGCCTGCACCTGCCGAGCCGCCCGGCCCCGGCGGCCCGCACCGCGGCGGCTATAAGAGGGGCGGCGCTGGGGCCCGGCCCGCCTGGGAGCCGGACCGAACCGAGCCGAACCGGAGCGGAGCCGGAGCGGAGGGGAGCAGCGGGCGGCCCGGCAGGTGCGTGCGGTCCTGTTCTGTCCCGTCCCGTCCCGCGGGGCAGCGAGGCCGCCCGGGAGCTGCTCCCCGGCCGCTTCGCGCAGCCCCGAGCGCGGGGCCCCGGGCGGCGGCTGTTGTTTTCTCCCGCAGTTATTGCACTAAGTTGTGTTTAAAAAAGCGAGGTCTTGGCGGCAAGAAAGGGGAAACGCAGCGCTGGCGCTGCTGCCTGCCGCCCCCTCCAGCCGCCCTCCGCGGGGCTGCGGCCGCGGGGCGGAGCGGGGCCGGGGCTGGGGCCGGGGCCGGGGCTGCGCTGCCCGGGCAGCGGTGCTGCTCCGCGGCTGGCGGTGCGTTGCGGGCCCCGCCGCCTGCTCGGAGCCCGCCGGCACCCACGCGGTGCTGCATTGCAGTGTGCAGACGTGCTCCCCGGGCCCTGCGAGCAGCCGGAGCCGCGCGGGGAGGCGAAGCCCAGGTAACCGGCGGGGGGCCGGGGGGGGCGTGCGGCTCGCTCCGTGTCACCTATCGCTTCCAGGGACTGGCTTTGTTTTTTCCCCCAAGCACTTCTGCCGGGACGGCGCGGGAGGCTGGGCTGCCTGCGGGGTCTGGGGGGGACCCGGGGGCCCTGCTGCCGGCCGGGGCCCCCCTCCCGTGTCCGGGGCCGGGTGGGAGGCGCGGGGACGGGGGGCCTCGGGGCGCCGCAGCGGCCGCTCCGTGGGGGCTCCCGGGAGCGAGCGACCAGCAGCATCAGCAGCCGCGTCGGCGCCTCTCCGCCGAGGGGAAACTGAGGCACGGGGCGCCCGGGGGCGGGGGGGGAGCGCGGCCCGGGGGCGGCCTCGGCGGCGGGGCCGGGGCGGGGGGGAACCGGCTGCCGCGGGGCTTTGTCGGCCGCCCGCGGAGCCGGAGCCGGGCGCGGGGGCGGGCGGGGGGCGGTGCGGGGGGCGGGCGGCGGCGGGGCGGGGAGCGGGACGCGCCGGGGCGGGCGGGGAGCGGAGCGGAGCGGAGCGGCGGAGCGGTGCGGAGCGGAGCGCGCCCGGGCTCGGGGCGCGGCGGCTGCCGGGGGAGGCGGCGGGGAGGCAGCGGGGCTCGCCGGGCCGCGGAGGCATGAGCGGGCGGCGGCGCTGAGCCGCGCCGGGAGGCTGCGGGGAGGCGGCGGGCGCCGGGTCTCCATGGTGCCGGGGCCGCGCGGACCGCGGCACCGGAGCGCCCGGGTCTGGTGAGTGAGCGCGGCCGGGCCCGGGGGTGCGGGGGGGGGGGGGGGGGATGTGCCTGTGCCCGTGTGCCCCCGCCGCGCTGGGGGCCGTGCGACAGCGAGGGCTGCGGACCCCGGTGGCCGCATCGGGCGCGGTGCCTCTGCCTGCCCAGACCGGGCGCGGGGACCCGCGGTGCTGGAAGCGGCTGTGCCTGGGGGCAGCATCCAGAGGGGCTGCCCGTTACGGAATGGGCTGAAGAAATCCCTTTAAATCCCTTGGTCCTGTTCGTCTCCCCCCCCCCCCCCCGGTTCTGTTTTATATGCATCCAAATATATATTTGTATGTATAGGTTTTTTCCTTAAATCTGTGTCTTCATTTGTTACCATTCGGTCATGGTCTGGAGCAGGCAATGCATCAGAATAAAACAATTCCCTTCCATAAAAAGTTACCGTCGGCAAGGGGAGAGTCTTTTGAAAGCATTCCTGAATCTCCAAAAAACCCCCCCTAAAACTTTCCCAAATCCTTGCGAGACCCTTTATGGAAGGCGAGGAGGGACGGGAGGACAGATCAGTCTTTGCTCCCTTTGGGGAAACCCTCACTTCTGCGCGATGGTCCAAGTGTTCCCCGCTGCGTGGCTGGTGCGTGTGCGTCCGTCGGGGAGGCTGCGCTGCGTGCCGACTCCGCGCGCCACGTTGTCCTCTCTTTCCGTGACCTCGGTTTAACCTGGCATGGCCAAGTGTTACTGGCTTTGTCTGCGTTCAAGCTATAGCCAATACTTGCCCGTTCCTGGAGGTGAAGTGAATGATGTTCAATTAATCTGTGTTCCAGGGGGTATCAGAAAGTCAATAGGTTAGTGCTAAGTGAGGTGAATAGTAAGTGATAGAAGAGAAACCTGTACTTCTGTGACCCGCGGTTCAAGGCACTGGCTCAGGGGTGAGAGCGTGTGAAGTTAGCCGAGTGCCATGACACAAAAACCTGCTGCTCGCAGGGTTTCCCCTTGATTTGCTGAGCACTTGATGCTTCACTGGTGGTTTGACTCTCTTAAATAGATCTTAGCTGACTTTTGGGAGATGGTCTTGGCTGTCCCTCGCTGCATGGCTTCATTGATGCAATGTCTCTAAAAGTTAAATCAAATGACCTACTTCCTACAGCTGAAAGACTGATGCCTTGGAAGACATCTGTGCTGTCTTCAGAACAGATGTTTATCTCTTCTTCCTTAGACATGGAGGTGCTACATCCTTTAAGAAGTGATTTGTTTTTCTTTGTTGCTGTTCTTTTGCCATTTGTTGTCAGTTTGAGAAGCCTCAAGACTGAAATGCAGTATACTGGGCTGGTGCAGGGAGCCGGATAAAATAGCTTTGACTTGGGAAACTTGGTGCAAGCAGTGAGTAACTGAATGCGCAACTGCTGCTGTGAAATGGCTTGTATGGCAAAGCAGTCACCTTACTCCATTTCTCTAACCATCTCTGTGCTTGTTGCAAGAAGATAAAGTAACCCAATTTAGTCTTCAGTATCTTTATAGTGTTATTTGATGTAATTAATTGTGGAGTTTCCCCCCGGCTTATAACAAGTTTGTGCGATGGAAACAGGTAACAGATGCTGCTGAAGATCTGCACACAATCCACCAGTATGATAGAAACAGCTTTTCCCCGTGCTCTTATCACACCGTCTTGCTCTCCGTGTTAACCCCGAGCTTTCCCCTGCCCATTAGCAGACGGGAACTTCCCGGATTTCAATTAGATGCAAAAGTGAAACAAAGATGCAGGCTGGATATGGGAACCTAGAACAGAGGTGACTGCAACTGCCCTGTGCTCTTTAACTCTCTTCAGCAAATTGCATTAGTATGTGACAAATTGGCTTGCAAAGCAGCTAAATGGAAATGACATTTGGAGCTGTTTGCTGTGCAGACCCTGTGGTGTCTCAGGGAAACATGTGACTTGCAGTATCTCCCCGAGATCTCCGATTTAACTGCTGCTACACGGCTTTCCAGCGCTTGCTCTGGGAGCTTACGTTGTGGGTAGACGTGAGACCCCAGGGCATGGCCTGGAAGAACTGCCCAAAGGCTGGGGCAGATGCCCGCAGACGGCCTCACGCAGTAGGCAGCTTGCACGAAGAGCAGAGTGAGGAAAGGAAGCACAGAGTAATGCCTGCGAATTGCGTGGGGTGTGTGGCAAAAGAGGTCTGAGGAGGGAAACCGTGCTTGCTGTTTGGTGCCCACGGGGTGCTTCGCGAGGGGCGCTGGGTTGCGTCTCGAAGGAGCTTTGTTCAGCTGTTCTGGCGACTTGGCAGGGAGGGCTGGACTGTATCGCAGCAGGAGAAGGTACACCTGCCTCTCGCGTGCCGCTCCTCTGAGCGTCCGCGCGTCTGCCTGAACGTGGCAGCGATCAAGCTGCTTTAATTGGCCCCTCTGCAGCCTGAACAATAAATATGTAGCGGGGAGGAGCGTCCCCCCCCGCCACGCGGCTCGAGGCCGTCGATGGGGACGGTGCGCTCTGCTCCCCTCTCCCTGCATGCGCGGTCGCTCCTGTCCCCGTCGTTTGCCGCCTGTGGAAACGGTGCCCCCCCGTCTTCGGCATCCTTAAAAAGAAGAAGATGGTGAACCTGAGCATGCCGTGCTCCTGAGACAGGGCCCTTCCTTTCTAAACACTCCTGATTATTCAGCTGATCTTTTTTTCATGGGCATGTTACAAGAAACAAACGGGGGAGAAAGTGGAAGGCGGTGACACATTTAAAATACACAAGAAAAGCGCTGGCAGGAATAAATCGTTCTTATTCCAGCAATATGAAATATTTATGGGCCTAAGTTGTGGCAAGGCTCTCCCCCCTCCCTCCGAACTCTTCCCGAAGTGTTTGGCCCTGGTGAAACGGTAGCCGGGGCAGCGGCCCCCGGCCGTCCGTGTGCAGCCCTCGCTGAGCTGCCCGGCTCGGAAAGGGTCCGGCGCGGTGTGCTGCACTCTGTTAACTAGGAATGATTCGGACGCGTCCGCGTGGCGAGCCGGCGGCGGGTCCCTGCGGAGATGCCGTGTTTCCCAGGAGCCCGCTGCTCCCCGCGGGCGTCTGCTGCTCATTCATTAGATCTGAGCTTTTCCCTTCCCCCCCCTTTCTTTTTTCTCCCCTCTCTCTTTTTCCCTGGCAATTCAAACAGTGATGAATGGACAAAAATCCCTCAAGGGAAACATTTTTTCACTTAGTTACAAAGATTTCATGGCTAATTAGAGTAAATGTGGTTTTTAGAGTGTTAATCTCTTAACCAGCTTGGCTAGGAGGGCCACCGCCACGGCGGAGGGGGGGCAGCGGGAGCCGCGGGGGCACTACCAAGCCGCTCCTGGGGCTTAGCCGCAGATGCTGCTGGCTGGCAGCGCGCGTCTTTGCGACGACCTCCCCGAGCATCCCGCCTGCCACCTGCCCCCTCGGGTACGCGCACCTCCTGCCTCGGCGTTCGAGGCTGCCTCCCGCCTCGCAGGAGCAGAGCTCGGCTGTGCAAGACCTGGAGGCGTTTCGGGCTGAGGAGGCCGCGAGCTCTTTGTCCCTGGAGAGTGGTGCGGCGAGAGCCTGGGGGGTGAAAAGGAGTGTGAACAAAAGGAGGGTTCAGGGCAGCGTATCGTCCTGGGGAGGGGGAGGCTGCTGCCGGGGGGGCTGTATGGTCACGTTCTTTCTCTGCAGTTAAAATACATATGTATAGGTGTGCGTTGGTGCCAGCGTGGGAGATGGTCGGAGAGCCCCCGGCGCGGCGGGCGGGCGGCTCGGGTGCTGCCCCCAGCGTGCTGCTGTGCCGCCCTGCTGGCGAGGCGGCCGCGGGGCTCCCGCACCTCGAAGGTAGATGTTTCGGACTGTATGAAAAGTCATCCCGCCCTTGCTGTTGGGGAGGGGAATTGCCTGTGGTGAGTGCTCTGTTCTGCCTCCCTCCTCCCCTGCCCGTTCTGCCCTTCCCCTCCAGCGGTACCTGCTTTCCCGGGCCGAGTCCGACTCGGCCCCACATGGCTCTGCCCAAACGGGACCAGCAGCTCCCGGGGCGGCCGAGCAGCCCGCTCCCCTCTGCAGCCACTGCCCGCCTTCGGCCGCTGCTCTGGGAAAGCTTTGGGAGAAGATGGGAGCGAGCGGGATGCGAGCTTGAAATACCTCCTCCTCCCACTAGAGGGGATCAGGCTGGAGGAGCCAAACCAGCAGCCTTCGTGCAAAAATAGAAATAAAAGCAGTATTGGCAAAGCTGTGCTAAAAGGCGCGTGCGCGGTGCCGGTGGGGAGGCTCGGCATCCCGGGTCCCGTCCTGCCGGGGATCTGCCGAGAGAGCAGAAACCCGGAGACGTCCGGAGGTACGCAGGCAGCTTTCTCGGTGTTCGTGCTTGCAGCGGGTTCCCTGGCTTATTAACCTTGACAGAATGGGTGTGAATGTATGAGGAATCGCAATCAAATCTTAGTTTGTAGGAATCTGATACTGGACGTAGGTCACCCATTTTGTTGTCTAGGCAGAACTGTCTATTTTAAGCATTCAAAAAATGAGTTTGAGTGCCAAGACTTTGAGATAATTTATAGCACTTAATACAGAGAGGCTTTGAACTCTTTTTATTTGCTTCCTGGTTTCCGGGCTTTCGGTCTGTCTTGTCAAGACTTTCTTCGTGACCCAAAGTGGCCCTTTTCCTCCAAGAGTGGGAAGCTGAGATTTTGTGGCTATAGGACTGAGCTTTAAGGAGAGCAAGTGCTCTAATGAAATTGTGCACATCACTAACGTTATTAAAATTTCCCAAGTGAGGTCACTGAAACGTGAGATTTCCCTCTTCTTCGAGAATATTACAAAAGCAGCAGTGAGGACCACGAACTGCAGCGTGGTGGTGCTTTGCCGAGGTAGCCAGCGACGAGGGATTCGTGTGTAGCCAGTTCATGTTAAGATCTTTGTTCCCTGTGGCTGGGCAGATTTATTGATGTCAGAGCAGAAAAATGGTAAGTTGGCGGCTTAACAGGGATGTTACAGTTCAACTCCATAAAACATGCGGGCTGTCTCCTTTGCTCATTCATTTGCCAAGTACCCAAAAAGTCGCGGTGACAGGAGCGGAGGATGGAGCGCTGCCCTCCCGATCATGTTTC
This sequence comes from Dromaius novaehollandiae, assembly GCF_036370855.1. NCBI lineage: Eukaryota > Metazoa > Chordata > Aves > Casuariiformes > Dromaiidae > Dromaius > Dromaius novaehollandiae. The sequence goes on along the minus strand of NC_088124.1, from coordinate 6,190,060 downwards.
CTGCCGGGGCTGGTTTATGTCACAGCCTGTTATGTTATTTAAAAAAACACTTGCGAATTTCCTCTCTGCTTTAACGAAGTGCGAAGAGGTGGGGCAGGGGCAGAAAGGCAGTGTGTCAACAGGTTTCATAACCAGCTAAGTTATTCTTATCCTGAGCACTTGCCATCTTGCAGCGTTTAAATTGGAGCTTAAGCTGGAAAATGGGAGCTCCTGTTCCCCCGGGTGCTTGAAGCCTCCTGCGCTCGTGGGGCTGCAGCTCTGCCACAATATGACTTTGTAGCACAGTCAGCTCCAGCATCAAAACCCTAATTCAAATTTTCACTCTGGTTACTAAACTATTACTGCTGGGAGACCCCAAAAAACCTGTGTGTTTCGGGGGACATCTCGGCATGACTGTGTATACCTCAAGCGTCTGAGTCATCTTGGTCTTTGACAAGAAGTGATTGCGTGGATGGCAGTAGTCACCCAGCTTAACAAAATTCAGGTGGGCATACGGAAGCGTTGGTTAATGTACACAGATGCAAACTTCACCTATACTAATGCAGGCTCCAAACATTTCTTCTGATGTTTTCATTTTATTAAGTGTTGATGCTGAGGGTAGGGTACAGTAATTAAGAGTGAAGATGTCTAAATGCCTTTCTCGGGTCAGCCGTTCACCTGGGGAGATGTGGGTCTTCAGAAAGGCTGGGCTGCTGTCGAGGCTGGGCTGCTAGGTAAGAGCTGTTTTTCTTTTTGATGTGTTGTGTTTTTTTAAGAGTCAGCTTGTGGTGTATTGAGTGAGTATTGAGTGTATTGAGTATTGTTAGTGATATTTTCCAAAGCTGCTGCTTGCATACTTGTGTGGGAGATGAATTCTTCTCAAAAATCTAAGATAAGTAAATTGGGAGTAAGATCTTTTCAAAATCCACCTTAGAATGAAAAATGTTTTCACGTTTGCTCTTGAACCTGTTAAAAACTCTGGCCTTTGTGGGACCATCTGTTTTTCTGACCACTCTATCAGTTTAACATTATGGAGGTATCATCTGTTTTACAGAAGTTGGAAGAGCCAGATGAAAAACATTTGCAATAAGTGATCTATTTGGCTGAGAGAGGATGCAGCAACAAAAGCTTCACTCTGGACTTTTTCTTTCCAACAAGTTGTTCCCAAGTTTTCCTTGCAGTTAGCAAGGAGTTAATGCAGCAGCAGCGATGGTCCCTCCTTTGATCAGTGGGCTGCGTTGGGTTCGGTTAGACTGGCAGACGAAGAGCCTAATGGAGCAGGAATTGTGTTAAAGGCCCATTTGGTGGTAACGGGCTTAGACAGTCTTTAAAATCTCATAGCAACCAAGGAACAGGAACAAGCACTCCAGAGTTCATTAGAAGAAAGCCGTAGGAGCCCTTTTGCTTGTCCACGGGTATATAATAAGGCGCCGATATAAGTACTTGCGTAACTTGGCTTTTCAAGGCATAAATTGTGTGGCAGGGGCAAATCTGTTACATCAGTTCCACCAAATAAATTTTCTGACTTGGAGCTGGTCACAAATTGTCTTGGCCTGAGTTGAGAAGTGCTAGAACTAATTCTCCGAGCCTCTGCTTTTGTTTCTCTCTTTTAGGGACTTCCAAGCATGTTGTATAACCCTTTTTAAAAAAGGAAACATGCTCAGGGTGTTGGGTCCCTGGGAGGCTTAACCTCAGGAGTAAAAAACTGGGTGGGATTGGACTGATTTTGCAGATGGAGATCTTCACTTCTGAGTGTGAATTCAGCAATATGAAACTTCTTACTATCCATTTCCTTGCAGACCCGTATGAAATGACTTGTAAATGAGAGCTTGGCATTGGTAAATGAGACCTATTTTGCTTTTAAGGGGAGTAGTGATTTTTTTGGTAGTCCAATTAAAGAGCTAGCTGCTTTTAAAATGTTCTGGGCTGAGCAGCCCAAAATTGTGCCATGTGGAGTCAATCTCAATACTGATTTAGAAAACAGTGAAATGTTTTTTAAGCTTCAGAGCTATTTTTTAGGAGAAGCTTGAGTTCAAAAGCTTGTAGAGATTTATCTTTTGCCATAAAAGTTATGGCTGAGATATACAGGCAGTTTCTGTTGTTCATGTTAAAAATACTTTATTTTAATCTACATCCACACTTGGACCACTATTTTCTTTATTTTCAAAGCTGCTGAATATCTAGAAGGTTCCATAATAACTTATTGCAAAGCTTCTGAGAGCACGTCCGTCCCGGCGATGGGGAAGCGGTATGTGCATGCTCTGCCCTGCTGAGCAGGGTCGAGTCAGTGGCCAGCGAGAGGGAGGAGCCCACCGTTCCCATGAAGTAAGTGGGGAGCAAGTGTGTTCTTACCGGGTGCGTGGGTCTTGCCAACCCGGGGATTTGGGAGCCCTGCCTTCCCCCGCCAGCTCCTGCTCTCACGTTGTTCTTTGTGAGCTGCAAATAGCAACTGGGAAACAAACAATTTTGGCTTGATTTCCTTCTCCTTTTAAGATTTTTTTAAAAAAACCCACCTACCAACAGTGAGAATTTTAACATGAGGAAAAGCAAAGTATTGACTCATTTGTTCATCCCTGACAATTCCTGTTACATTCCCTGCAAATTTCCCGTATAAACAACACACTCTCCCAGATTATCTACATTAGGCCTCTTGTTACTGAAGAGGATATAACATGAATTTCCTTGTAGTTTGGTTTTTCTCAAATATTTGAATCTGTTTGGCTAATGGTGTTATGAATCTTAAGGTAGGTCAATTGGAGTTTGTCTCTGGCCTCTAAAAAGATGATGGAAACAGCACTGACATGACAAATTTTCCTCAGAGCCACATGGAAACACATCTTCTAGCGTAGAGACTTTATTTAGGCCAAGCATCTCGACCCTGTAGATTTGGTGGAAGTTCTCCAGCTCTTGAGCCACATACAGCTGAAATCGTGGAGTTTTGCCTTGTTGTCCCCAACAGTCCTCAGGAATCTTGCATAAATGCCTTGTGAAAAAACTGGAAGGACAATCTGTGCTCGTTTTAAAGGAAATACGTACAAAAGTGAACCAGATGAAAGTATTCCTACAGAGAAACCGCGCAGCCTCCCCTGCGTTTCACGGAGCAAACAGCCCTTTGCAACTGGCCCGTCCCCTCCGTCTGCCAAAATATCAGTGAAGTCCTGCATCAGGTTCTGCTGCAGCTTCCTGCACTCCTGGATCTCCAGATGTTTTATGGAGTCAAGGAAATTTCATTGTTGGTTTTTAAGCCTGTGGCACTTGGTTGAAATTGGCTCCGTGGTCATGCGCCTGGTCGGGGCAGCGTATGCCGGTGTCCCTCGGTGTCCCTCCGCCTGGGCTGCAGGGCTCGTGTGCGCTTGGGCTTCTGCAGTGTCCTGAGAAACTGGACTGGCAGGGACAGGGGCTACTTGTGCTCTCCAACGGGAGCGGGGCCAGAAGAAGACAGCTTCCACGGAGGAGTGTTGAATTAAAGGGTGTGCTAGGAATTTTCAAAGTAGGCAGACTTTGCTGCATTCCCGTGAAATATGGCCTTACAAGTCCTTGAAGGATTTATTGTTTTCCGGGCACTGCTGGATCTAGTCCGATAGGCTGGATATAGGAAGGAAATGACTCAGTTGCTCTGCGGACAAGTGCAGCTTTGAAATTCAAAGAGGCAGGAGACAGCTGAGAGGCTCCAACTCGTTCCCGTCGGGAGTTGGGCTCTTGTGCCTCTGTCATTCTTTTGTGCCCGGCGCTTCGGGGTCGCGCCTGCAAACGGGAGAGGGCAGGCAGGACAGAGGCTCAGGCCGAGCTCGCACCGGGTGAATGAGCCGGTGCTTCGGAGACCTTTCAGCGCGAGGACACCATGGGAGCAGCTGACGGCAGATGAGGCTGGGGGAGGGCCGGGGCGTGCGAGAGGGGCCATCGTTGTTGCAGGGCCTGTATTTGGTTTCAGAAGCAGCTGCCAGGCTACGTTTCTGCCTAGCCACTGCTAATCGATTGCTACGCTAGGGGCACGGTGCAGGGCAGAGTTTGAAGACAGATGTGTTACAGCTTCCAGGTTTTCTGAAGATCGTTATCCCCCCACTTGGAGAAGCTCAGAAGCACTGATCCTGCCCACGGATGAGCTGTGTGGGGAGTTCAGGCGTCCTCGCTGGCTTCTGCTGCAGCAACTCATTCTGCCTGTCTGCTCCTGTCCCCTTCTCTCCTTTCCTCTTGCCCGTTTTGCCTGGAGCTGGGCCTGTGGTCCCCGGCGTTTGCACTTTGAGCTGTACAGAGATTCGCCACAGAAAGTGGAGAGAAATATTCATGATTTTGCAGGACAAGTTCTGGCTTTTGGAACTTCTTACCAGCATCAAGCTGTCCAGTCCCTCTTAGCTAGTTTTCTGCCTCGTGCTGTAACTTCTGGCTCTTGTCAGATGTGGACCTAAGCAAATGCCTCCTCCATCCTATTATCAGCTTGACTGGAGAGGGAGAGAGAGAGAGAGAGAGAGGTTTTTAAATGACAGTAAGATCCTTACCAAAGAAACAAGAGTCAGTGTTAAAAATAAAGAAAACAAGACAGCTTGTTTCATCTAAACAGAAGGGTTATTAAACAGGCTTGAATTAATCAGTGATCTGCCAAAGCTCTGAAATTGAAAAGCAGGGCTGAGGAGCATGGCGTAGATGAGTGGAAAGGAGACACTTTCTCAGGTAGACATTTGCATCCAAATGCTGTAGGAGAGGGGACGATGTTCAGCTGATGGTGGGACTCCGGGCTCCAGAGTGCAAAGCCTGGGAGCATCCATCTGTCAGCACTTCAGCTTCATGGGTACTAATGAGCAGCAGTGCAGGAGACCTGCTGGGCCCCTGCGAAGGACCAGCCGCTGTCCCAGTGGCCGTGGGCTCGGCAGAGGCTGCTGGCTGTCACGTCCTGTAGCAGACAGGGAAGGAAATGTAAGTGCTTTACGATTCCTGGGATTTGGACATCTCAAAGCACTTTCAAAAATGCATCAAGCACCTCAGTGATGCACTTTAAAGGGTAGGCCTGGAGAGGCAAAGGAATTGATAAAGCTGATGTTGATTATACTTAATAGCACATACTTGCACTAAGAGACAGGCCCAGTGCAAGGCTGTTTGGTCTCTGAAGGGTTCCCTAGTACTATGTGGCTTTCTCCCCCATCAGCTACCTTTTGTTGTTAATTTAAGGGCTGCTCGTTAGTTGCATTCTTCCTTTCCAAATTCTTGTGATCTGATGGTGGTATCTGAAAAATAACTTCTTCTGCAGTGGAAATCCCAGTGTCTTGACTGGCAGCTGGAGTTTGGGACACAGGAGGGAGCCTTCTGCACCCCCCAATTCTGGCTGTGCTGGTCATGCACTAGAAATGAACCCCTCCATTTATGCATTCCTCTACTTCTCCTCCCCAAATTTCCTCCCCTTGTACGATGCTGCATGACCTGCACCCTCGCAGTGTGATAAGGAAAAGGGCAGTGATGGACAGCACAACGCCCTTTATTTGTGTAGATTTGACTTGACGCTTACTGCTCACAAATCAAAAAAGATAAATAATTCTCTTTCCAGAATGGGATTATTGTGTAACTGGTAAACACCTTCCAAATGGGGAAGACGTGTCTGAGTGTGCACATAAGCAGTTGTGTGTTCTTAATTTCAGCGTGCTGCTGGCTGAGTGAAAGCTATAGCTGCACAGCTGGGGATTCAGCATTTCAGAACATAATTTTAACAAATGTACAATTTCCTGGTTTACTTAGGTAACAGCACTGTGGCTACTGTGTAAATACATCTGGCTGCCGTAGGGAGTATTGGGGATAACGAACACCACTCACTGTACAGGGCTGGCACAGCCAAAGGATTTCTGTTTCAGGATTTTTGTTTAATGGAGTGGCTGGGGACCCATTTAATTTGAAGCTGGGGTTCTTCACTTGCCTGTGGTGCGCTTGGAGTGAGGCCAGGGGAAGCTGCTGCTTATTTTTCTCCTCCGGTTCGGTGGCCGCTCTGTGATCTTCCCCTGTGCTGTATGGTAATATTCTCTTGCAATAAACTGCAGCTGGAAGTCACCTGGGGAGAGAACGCTGGGCTGAAGCTCAGGAGATAAAATTCCTAGCTTTGCCACTGGGACCTTTTGACTAGCCTTGGGCAAATCATTTAATCTGCTTGTATCGAAGGTCACTAGCCATTAAATTCTACTTTGCTGGGGATAAAGTCCATTAATAATTATAAGATGCTCAGATACACAAGTGATGTGGGGCTGTATAAACCTCAGTCCATCAAGACTCAAGTGAGACGCTACTAAAAGCATTTTCTGAGGGAAATACTGGCATAGACTGCCTGGAGAGGTTGTGGACTCTATTTTTGGAGGTCTTTAAGGATGAGTGAGACAGATCTCTTGGGAATGATAGATGCACATGATTCTTGCAGCAGGAGGCTGGATTAGACACTTAGAACTTTCTAGCCATGAATTTTATGGTTTACTGTTATCCAAAGCCATTGACATATTTATGCAGGTTTGGAAGAAACTGAGATTTCCCAGAACTTGAATAAACTATTTATGAAACTTAAGTAGTGATGAATTTTCCCTTCCCTTTGTATCATGTTTCAAGGCAACCAGGAAAATATGGGGTCTGTTCTGCTCTGTGCTCCAATATAAGGTGGTGTTGCCTTCCTGGATTCTGCCCTAAATGACTGTATGTGAGTAAAGTCCTCTTCCCAGCACCTCTTCTATTGATGCAAGATAATTTAAAAGCCATTTTGCAGCAGTGTACTTAAAGCTCAATAGCTGCCAGCTGTAGTTTCTAAGATAGCAGGTGTAAAGTATCAGCACAGTGAAAGAAAAAGGTATGTTTTCTGCACCTAGGTATTCTAGGTTGATTATGAATTTTGCTGGATGTCATCTTAGGGTGGTTAATTGTCTCCAGCTGCAATGAACATGGTGCTGGAGAGTGAGAGTTGTGCTGGAGCCCCAGCTGCAATCCTGCTTTAGGTTTGCCAAGGGAGTCATGGCTCCCTTGGAGACGGTTACAGTTTCGTCAGTGTTAAGGAAACACCTTCTTGCTGTGTCACACGGACATTTAAGCGTCCTTGGGTTGCAGGTCGCAGAGGTCGCAGCGTCCATGTTGGCTTGTCATTGTCACTAGGGGAGAGTAGCTTTGCTGGGCTGAACAGTCTCTGCCCAAAGCATCCGTGAGCACAGAGGCACTGAGAGGTGGAAAGGAGCTCTAAACTGCTGCCTCATCCGTGCTTTACTGCAGTAGTTTATGCCTGATAGCTCCCCTTTGGTTTCAGAGTATTTCCATCAATTGAACATTAAATTACATCACGTTTGAAAGCATTATCCCCATTTCACAGGCGAAAAAAATGAGGCTGAGTCTTGCCCAGGTCTATTCAGCGTGTTTGGGACAAAGGCAGGGATGAGAAGTGAGGCTGCCTAGACCGCTGGTCAGGACAGGACACTGCTGTCCGAAAGGCAACTGCTAGGATGAGACTTGCACTGGGTCTCTCTCCCTGGGTTTTTCTGCTTCTCTTTACCCCAGACCTGCTGGTATGTGGACGCTCAGGAGGGAGATGGAGGGGAAGAGGCAGCTTATCCGGTACATGTTGTATAAACAATATCCAGTCTGGACAATATGAACAAATTTTGTGCATAATTCATGCAATCGTGTTTGTTATCAGGGAAATGCCTTTTCAGGTCTGGGTTTCATTCTTCCCCTCCTCTTCCTTGTCCCGGGACTAGAGGAAGCAATAATCACAATACTGTATTTTGCCCTCTTAACTCTTTCTCAGAAAGCTGACAAGCCTGTGAAATACCGTCCCCGTGACTAAGCAGCCTGGAGGAAGCGGGCGGCAGCGGGGACACGGCTCCTGGGGCTGCCGGTGGTCGCTGGGTCCGGCCGCGGGTGTGAGCTGCGCGGGAGCACCGCTGGCAGCCGCCCGGGCTGGCCGGTGCGAAACAGGTACTGTGCACAGGCAGCGAGATAAGTGTGAGGCAAAGAGGTGGTTTTTGTCTAAAACCCAAGGGGTTCAGTGTTGCAGATTAGGCTTTAAAAAGGCATGATGTTCGTCATCGCTGTGGTTCAGTAACCTCTGCGCTGTGCTCTCTCATGGTGGGGAAGCCATGGAAAATGCTGGGATCTGCAGCTCCCGCAGCTGCTGGGAGCTATCTGGCTTTAAAGGCAACAAACCTGGTGGAAGGTTTTCCCACAAAATTAGATGTAAACAGTTTTTTCTTTCCATCTGGAGGTAGTGTTTTCAGGATGAAAGTGCAGAACCAAGCTTAGCTCTAGCAAAGCCTCTCCTCCCTGGACACCTGCACAGCATCCCTTCAGTGCGGATGAAACGATCACACGTTGATAATAAGATTTTTCCACAGCTGGACAGCTGACCGGTCAGGGACTTGCAAGCAAAGGGCTGCCAGACAGCGCGCTGAAGTTTTACAAGTTGCTTTGATTTTTGTTACAGTTAAAATATTCTAAAAAGCCTAAACAAAAGACTCTAGGAGCCCTAGTCATTGCTTTGTATTACAAAAACATAATTAGTTCGCATCAAGCTGTGGGTAATTTCAGTTGGTGTTAAATTCTGAAGTTATTGAGCTGGCTGTTAAACACTATGCTGCTGCACTTCATTGGTGCTGATGCTGGGCCTGCGGAGACAGGCGTGAGCCATCCTGCACCAAAATGCAGGAATTGCACCTTCCACGCCGGCACCCACCTGCTGCGGGGAGGGCTCGGCTCCTCGGCCGTTGCAGCGGGTCGTCCCCACGGGCGCTCAGCAGCTTTGCTCCCAGGAATGCATGGGAAGATCGGCTGCTTGTATGTCAAATGTGTTGAGGCTTTCATTACCAGCGGAAGAGGTGATAGCACTGCCACGAGTGAAGGAACCTGCTGAAGTGGTGGTGCAGGTTTCAGCAGGACTGTCAGAGAAGAGGGAGTTCTGCAGAGAGGTCTTCGTCCCCTAACTGCTGTCACTCAGCCTAGGAGGCCGAGACAAACTTCAGATAGGGACTGGGAACTTCCCAAAGTTCAGAGAAGCGTAGATCAGATGGTTTGACTCGGGTCTTTTGTCCAACTAAAGCAAAGCAAAGCCCTATTAATTTTTCTACGGTCTGTCTCCATAGCTGACAAATGTGTCCTGAATATCACTTCCTCAAAGGGGACAGTTCACCACAGCAGCTTTAGTGGCTGGAAAGCCATTTCACAGAAAAATTCCTGATCAGCTCCAGGAGAGATGCAGGCCAGGCAGATGTTTCTCGCTGGCTCCTGGGAATGGCCACGCTCTCCTCCTCCTCCCAGCTTTCCGGCTGGCAGATACTGTGCAGAGGCAATGCAGAGGGAGGGGGTCAGGCTGGCGCAAGGGTGAGGTGGTTCTGAATGGTTTGTTCTTGTATTTTAGTTTATATAGTGTAGCCTGCCCTTGTGGTGACCCTTTCTATAATTCTGGGGAAATTCTGACAGCCCGGTGACCTACCGAGGAGGTCAGCAGAGTGAGCCAGCCTATCTCCCTGCTTTTGGCCTCAGAGCAATGAATCTTATTTGACTATAAAAAGCGAAAAGGGCAGAATCCACTTTCAGCTTAGAAAATAATCATAGGCCAGTTCTTACCCTCCCCGCAAGCTCATTCATTTCTTAAGGTGCTTCATTCTGTGAGACAACTCCCCAAACTTGTATTGCCTTAGGAAAAAAAACATAGTGTGTTTTATTGTCTGCTCTGCTCCCCCTTTTCAGGAGTCTTTGAAGACTCCTCGTGGCCTCCAGGCCGTGAGCACAGCGCGCTGGGACAATCTGAGAAAAACACGTGGTGCTTTGATGGTGAAAGCGGAGGCCAAAAGGGCAGAGGTTAGGAGAGGGTGGTTGTCAAAATGCCACTGCATCATTTTCATCCAGTCCTCTCCGGCTGTGACCAGGTGGGCAATGTTTACGAGCTCCCGAGTCCCTGTGTCCCCTATAATGTGCAAAGGAGCAGCAGCAGCAGCAGCTGCGGAGAAGTGCAGGGCTTCCCCAGTAATGCCCCCGGACCAGCCCTCCTCAGCCCAGCGCAGAGGCGAGGCAGTGCCTCCCCTAGCCCTGGGGAGCGGGGCGAGGGGGACAGTGACAAGCAGCCCTGCAAGGGGAAGTCACGGGGATGGCTGGCAAATGAGGGTGCTAGGACAGATGCAGATTCACTCGCTCTGTTTTAAAGAGGTCTGGGAATTGTAAGGTGTCTCCCCTAGAGGTGAAAAACTACTCTGGCCTGTGGGATGTGACCCTGATCTTCATCCCTCCATCCCAGCTCTTTTCAAGTGAAGGTTAGACAGTTGTGCCGAGCGGAGCGCTGAGCTCGTACAGCAGGGCTCAGATGAGGGATGGAGTGGGTCCTAGACCCTTGCTGTCTTCATCTCTGCCTTGGCCATTTGCACCAAAGTGGCGATGCTGGAAAGCCTGGCACAAAATATGCTCGTGTGCGTCGGGATAAAGAGCATGAGCCAGGGTGAACTGAGCCCTGTGTGAGTAAAGCAGTTCTCGTTATGGCAGTAGAGTTGGGGAAATGCTTTTCCTCCATTTAGTACCATTGAGACAGTAAGACAGACCTCATCAGAGATACATCTCCAGCCACTTTGAGCAGGTATAAATGATTCTTCAAGGTGCTGCAGTGTGGTATTTAGGATCTTTATGATCAGTATGACACCGGTCATATGATCAGACAGAGCTGGAGAATTAAATGGAAGCTGAACAGAACTGATCCGTGAAGGCAGGGTGGTGGGGCTGGAAGGGAAGGGCCATATGCATGAATTACTCCTTGCAAAACTAACTCTATCCTAAAAGAAAAGATACCAGCTCCATGAAGTGAAACGCAGCTGCTGCACTGATGACATCAAAATTGTTCCTTTGATCCGTCATTTTCCACAGGAGATTCTCTTTTTTTTTGCTTTAATTTTCCTTTTTCTTTTTTTCATGTGCATAAAATAACACTAATGACAAACTGTGGTGCCTGTAAGTGAGTGACAGCTGAAAAAAGAGAAATGACTAATCATGCCTCCTGAAGCCCTGTCGCATGGAGATTAAATGAGCCCGTTTTTCTTCCCCCCTAAATGAGAATCATGGGCATTTGAATAATAATATTATAGTCTCCATTAGGATGACAGTGGGGGAAAAAAAATCGGCTCAGACCTGTGATTATTCCTTCAATCTAATAATTATTTAAATACCAGATAACTCCTTTCAGCCTAATTGAGGCCTTTCAGCTGCTTGGGTTTATATTGTGTCCCTGAATTTACTCTCTCTTTCACCTTGCGTTACTAATAGCTTCAGATTGCTTTTAAGGCCATATTTTAAACTCACTTCCAAAAAAAAAAATTTTCTTTAATGGTCAAATAGTGTTAAGGATTAGAGTTAAAATCATCCACTCTCCCATTTCCCTGGTGTTTAACTGCACCAGCTGCACTGAGCCATCCCCCAACTTCTCCTGCAGGTCCTGGCTACAAGGTTGGAGGCAAGTTTCCTTTGATGTTTGACATCTGTGTCACTGAGCCCCGTTGAATTCAAGTATGTTCTGCATTGGCCTGTTTGCCTCTTTGCAACCCCTGGTACCAGGCCTGCGCTTCCCACCCTCAGGCATCGCCTCCCGCGTTAAGCTCGAGCCGCGTCGCTGGCGAATGCAGCTGATCCAGGCAGTGCTGCCGCGCGGGGTGAAGACCTGGAGCCGGGGTGGGAGTTCTTCCACTGGCACGTTTGGGTCTGGAAGATGATGTCAGTTCATGGCCATGCTCTGTGGCCTTCAAACACTATTTGAAAGCACAGATTCTTCTTCCTCGATGATCTCCCTTGCCTCTGGCAGTGACCGTTCACAAATACTCTGCAAAACCTTCATTGTAAGGCACTGCATAAAAGTTAGACTTCAGTTGACAGCTCTGCTTCACAATAGCTCAGACCTGGCTTTTGGTTTTGTACTATCTTTGAATGAAAATGCTGTAGGGAAAAAATAGAAAATTGTTGAAGTCTAAGGGAAAAGCTGCTGTTGTCCCATTCACATACAACATGTTTAATTTCCCGTTTGCCTTGTTCTTTTCTCAGTTTGCAATGGCACCACTTTTTCAAAATTTTGAAGGCTGCTGAGCAGGAAAACCATTTTGTGCTGAGCTTTATAGCAGAGTCCCCCTAGGAAAGCAACTCTCTGGATAGTTTCCTTTTACTTTCTAAACTTCCCTTGAATGCAAGAGCCCTCTGCCCCAGAGACATCCCTTCCTTTAAGGGAATGCAGAAACTGAGGGAAGCATTATTTTTGGATGCCTCTAAGTGGGAGAGAGGCTCTGGCCTTCGAGGAATTCCTGCTTGCGCTGCTCAGCCCAGGGTCCTTTTCCGAGCGCCCTTCAGTGCTGCAGCCGTCCGCTCCGGGGCTGGGTCGCGGCGCAGAGCAGCGAGAGGGCTCACGGTGTGCGAGGAGGCAGGCACGCAGGTTAATCCGGAGGTATCCTGCAGCAGCCTTGACTGCTGCTCGGTGGGACTTTTGCACCTGCACGTCTTGGGTCTGCTTTCATGTTTTCTTTTGTTTTTTGTTTGTTTTTGTTCTTTGCCTGCGTATGGTCCCCTGTGCATCTACAGGAAGGCAGGATGCTGCCAGCCAGCGCCTCCCCTGCTCGCAGCGCGCCCGGGCTCCGTGGGGTCTTGTTTCGGGCTGTACCGTCATTTTATCCAAGACCAAAGCTGCTCGGGAAACGCGGTGCCTGTGATCAGGTCACCAGTGTTTGCTGCGGGTTATCCGCAGCCCTTGTCGGGGTTACAGCGGCGAGAGCCTTCCTCAGGAACCATTTGAGGTTTTTCTTTTCTTTCTTCCCCTTTTGAAAGATTCTGAAGCCAGAAAAGAGTTTCAGGATGTTCACTGGGAAATTTAATGACAGCAGCAAGGGAGGCTGAGCCGAAGGGCTGCCGGTGGCTGGGGCTCGGTTGCTGCCTTTGAATCCAGCACCCGGGCAGCTACGCTTTTTGCCACCATCGCCCAAAAAAGAATAAGGATGCAACAGCATTTGCATCATGGCTGCAGCCAAAGGTGGAAGTTAAGAGGCTGGCGATGAGGGGCAAGCAGCCAGGGCAGTGTCCCCCTGGGCGCAACGGGAAGCCCGCGGTCGCTCCCGGCGTGTCAGCGGCACGGGGGCTGCTGAGGGCGATCCCACGTCCCCGACCCCGTGTCCTGTCCTCTGCCTGCTGCACTGAACGAGCCCAGAGCAAACACCCGCTGGCTCGCGGGGGCTGCGCTGGTTTCCCAGCAGCACGAATCAGATCCGGTACCAAAGCGGAGATCAGGCCTGGGGGCGAGGGAAGCCGAGGCAGGGAGAGCACCCGCGCCGGACGGGTGATGGTGGCCAAAGCAGGAGCCCTGAAGCGGCTGCTGGCGGTGGGGGGTGAGGAACAGATCGTCTGGGGTGATGGAGAGCGCCGTGATAGCAGCGTCATGGGGAAACGGCCTAGGACAGGCCCGGGCAGGGCAGGGCCTGGCCTGGGCCACGGCCTGCTGCCGCCTCCCCGAGGGACCCGCCGGCCCCAGGGCCTCGGGCACCGCTGTTCCCTGTGTTGGGGAAGGGGCCCGAGCCAGCGTCTGTCAGAAAACATCACGGCGACGCGCGCGGCAGCGATGGCCGGGGCGGCTTCTCGTGAACCGCGGTGGTCGGGTTTGCTCGGCCGATGGCGCTTCCCGACAGCGGCTTCTGTTTGTCCGTGCGGGCGCTACAGCTTCAGTTTGCCGCCTTTGCGGAGGTGCCAAGGACCAGGCAGAGCAGGCAGAAAGGTTAGACATGCTCCCTTAGGCAGCCCCGGTGTCTGGGAGCGCGCGCCGGCCGGAAGGGCGGGTGAAACGCTTCCCGAGGCAAACAGGCCTCGCGCAGACAGCGCCTGTCCCGGGCAAGCTCCGTTTCCTAAGGAAATTCCAGCCTCATGATTCCTAACGCAGCTTGACAGCCGACGGCGTGCGTGGGGACGGGGGGGAAGGGATGGCAGCGCGGCTCCCGCCTGCCCCTGCCGCACGGCTGTGCCCTGGGCTCGGATACGGTGCAGCCGGCCTGCGGACGCCCGCTGCTGAGGTTGAGCAGGTGTCCGTCAAGGTGCAGGAGGTCCCTGGTGCTGCAGGCTGTGTCCTGTAATTACAAATTGGCTGCTAAAGATGAGGGAGGAGTAGGGCCCTGCTGGTCCTGCAGCCCTGTATTAAGGGTCGTGCACAGGTGTGTCTTGTTCCTTGAGTGGCCAGAGTGGACCAAGGGAGACATGCTGTTTTCAAGGTGATGGAGCTCTTGTGTTTTAAATGCCCTTTTAGCTCTCCCTGCAGTTGCAAGTTCTTCAAATCTGTCCTTACATCATTATCTCCTCTCCTCATTTGCTGATTTAGTTGTTACTTTTCTGCTGCTTGTGCAGAATTTCCTGTGCCGTTCTCCGGTCCCTGCCTCTTGGTGATCCTCTAGCATGCAAATATGTCCATCTTCTCTGCTTTTCTTATCTCTTGCCTTGCCTCCTCACTCCACGCGCAATCTCCCTCTTCTTGTCCGAGACAGTTTTTTATACTGCTGAGCTGTTATCTGCAAGGATTTCAGGTGGTTTGTGGTGGGAGGGGAATTCAAGGGATCCTATAAAATGCTTTCCCCAAATAGACATTTTCCATTAAAAAATCAGTCTTTTCCTTTCACGCCTCACTTCTGTATAGATTTTGGCCAGAACACTCCAACCTCCATCGCCTTGTCTGTGTAGATGAAAGAAAACTTGTCACTCCGAGGAGGCTGTGCTTTTGACTTACCCACAGCACTGTTGGGAGAGGCACATGGGCAATTTGTTTTGCAGCAGGTCTCTTGAACACGGTGTCCAAGCTGCTGCTTTGTGTAGGCTTTAATCATCTCCTTGACGTTTCATTAGAGTAGGGAATTTGTACAAGCCTTCTAAATTGGTACTTTCTCCCTTGCACATTGTGCAGCTGTTGTGTTTTGGTTGCTTGTCTAATCGCCATGTGCCTCCACTGCTTTTCAGCGGTAAAGTACCTTGCAGAGACTGTTAAATATTTCAGGCTGAGAAGCACCTGTACAGGTACTTCTGAGCCCTGGGGAGTGGGAGAAAGCAGTTACTGCCAGCTTTGTTGTATATGTGCTCAGTGCACTTGCCTGCACGAGACCTCTACCTCAGGTTTTTAAATTAAGTCATAGAGGATTTAAAGGTAGAAAACACCTCTTATTTCCTCTGTTGCTTCCAACAACATACCCTGCAGGAGACATCCTTTTAGCCAAGATTGCAGATTGATGGTTGGGTGTGTGAACTGCAGGCTTTGTCTTGGGCTGACGCTGATTATCCCCTCCCATGGCTGAGCAGAGTACATTATAAACAGCTAAACCACATAACAAATTAACACGCAGAGGCCGAACCAAGTGGCAAAACATCAAGACTGAACTGTTTACCAATAAGTAAGGAGACCTGCTTAATTCTTGTTGGGCTCGGAGACGTCCTCACTTTATCTCAAGGACTGTATAATTAGATAGCTTTCTTTGAATTCTCTCTGCAGGGCACACTGGATCTAATCCTCTGCTTTCTGTTGTTTTTCTCCTTTTTCCTCAGAACCATGTGAGGAACATTGCTGGGGCAAAGGACAAACGCAGGGAGCACGGAAGTTTGCTTTTCCCAGGATGGATCAGAGGAAGAACTGGCCTCGGGTACTGGACTCCGACGGCTGGTCAGTGGCTTTAGTCTGTCTCTTCTTGGCATCGCTTTCCCGGAACGTGTCCAGCAATGCCTTGTTCAGCACCTTCCATTCCGAGAACCGGGACTGGACTTTCAACCACCTGACTGTCCACCAAGGCACTGGAGCAGTCTATGTTGGAGCCATCAATCGGGTTTACAAGCTTTCAGGTAACCTGACCATTTTGGTGGCTCACAAAACTGGTCCTGAGGAGGACAACAAATCCTGCTACCCGCCCCTCATTGTCCAGCCATGCAGCGAGATCCTGACCCTCACCAACAATGTCAACAAGCTGCTGATCATCGACTACTCTGAGAACAGGCTGCTGGCTTGCGGGAGCCTCTACCAGGGGGTCTGCAAGTTGCTGCGCCTGGATGACCTCTTCATCTTAGTAGAGCCATCACACAAGAAGGAGCACTACCTCTCCAGCGTCAACAAGACAGGCACTATGTACGGCGTGATTGTGCGCTCAGAGGGTGAGGATGGGAAGCTCTTCATTGGCACGGCAGTCGATGGGAAACAGGATTATTTCCCCACCCTCTCCAGCCGCAAACTTCCACGGGACCCAGAGTCATCAGCCATGTTGGATTATGAGCTGCACAGTGACTTTGTCTCCTCCCTTATCAAAATCCCCTCAGATACGCTGGCCCTTGTTTCGCACTTTGACATCTTCTATATCTATGGTTTTGCCAGTGGCAATTTTGTCTATTTTTTGACTGTCCAGCCAGAGACTCCAGAGGGAGTCTCCATCAACTCTGCCAGTGACCTCTTTTACACGTCTCGTATCGTCCGTCTCTGCAAGGACGACCCCAAGTTCCATTCCTACGTCTCTCTGCCCTTTGGCTGTGTCAAAGGGGACGCAGAATACCGCCTCCTGCAAGCTGCTTACCTCTCAAAGCCAGGAGATGTGCTGGCCAGGTCCCTCAATATCACCGCCCAGGAAGATGTCCTCTTTGCCATTTTCTCCAAGGGGCAGAAGCAGTACCACCAGCCACCGGATGACTCTGCGCTCTGCGTCTTCCCTATTCGCACTGTCAACGCGCAGATCAAGGACCGCCTGCAGTCCTGCTATCAGGGGGAAGGCAACCTGGAGCTGAACTGGCTGCTGGGGAAAGATGTTCAGTGCACGAAAGCGGTAAGGACGCTTCCAGCAGTTTGCTCTGATAGCCCTTGAGAAATGCAACCTGTTAGTACGGGGAGCTCCAGCAGCCCAGAGCCTGCTTTGAACAGAGGGACTTTGGGGGTTATGGCCTTGGCTTCAGCAGGACCAGGATCAGCTCCTGGCTTTTTTGCACATGGGCTTGCAGAATCCGATTAATATTTAGTGCCTCAGTTTCCCTGAACATGGAGCAAGATATAGTAGTCCTTTTCATCTTGAATCCTTATTGTTATTAGATAGGCAGTTATGACAAGGAAAGGGAGAGGCAGTATTTAGATGAATAAAGGGTATGCTGCTTGTTGAAAGTGTTCTGCTGTTCCCAACCTCAGGCTCTAAAAAATCTGAGGAAGCCAAAGGAAGGCTGTCTCGCCTTTCCCGCAGCAGGAAGGCAGTACAAACAAACTAACAAGATAAATACAAATGACAGTTGCATCTTCCATGTTTTTATTCAGCTGATTTCTTTAATCTTGATTCACATGCAGATTGTTCCTGGGCAGACTTGAGAATCCCTGGGGCCTTTTTTTGCTAAGCATATTAAGTTTGGCTGCTAGAAGATAAATGTGGGTTAAATGAAGTAAAAGAAGGAAAGTGGAGGGGAGCTAGAACACTGCTAGCACAGGGGAGAGTCACGGGGCAGAGAGCTTTCCCCATCTCGGCTGCAACTAGATGTGCCTGAGCATTTGGTAGTTACTTAACATCCCTTATGAAAAAATGACTGAGTGGAATTATCGCCATCGTGGCAAGCTGCCACCCATATCACAGCCCTGCCACCTACTCCATGTAGGAATTTACTCAAATAATCTCAGCTGATATTACTTAATAACACTTACCTGTTAATGTAATGATTTTCCCATACTGGTGACAAGTGATGTTGCAGGGAGAAGCCAGTATCCATATTCCCCCTTTGTAGAAGGGAGACTGAGGCACAGTGAGGAGACTTGTTTTAAAAAAAAGTGCACAACTGGACAGTGGCAGAAACAAGAATACACCTTGTGCCTCTGGACCTCAGCCTAGCGCTCTCCTTTACTCACTCTGCCTCGATAGCAGAGCTTGGACGGTGGTCATTCCTCCAGCTTAGCACTCGGGTATCTTGTGTTCCCACACAATTACCCCGTGCGGGTAGGTGGATATCCTACCTTCCCAGGGCAGCCAGTCCAGCGCTTTCCGCCAGCCACGTATTTGCTTGGGAAAGCTAATCAGGACTTCCAGAGTTTAAAATCCGCCCTGGAGCTGGGCTGTTTGTACAGAAGGGAGGCGACTGTTTCCAAAAGGAACGAGCAGCAGTGAGCAGGAAACAGCGGCTTCCTCTCCGCTCTCGCCGTGCAGACTCGGCCCGCGCCTGCCTTTCCTCCGGCTGCCGCTGCTGATGCGCACTTGCCCCGCGCAGCACACGGCAAGGCCACCACTGCTGCACGCCGGCGGCAGCAGAAGGGCAGGCAGCTGCCACCAGCCACCGCGCTGCTCCCAGCCCCTGCCTGCCCGGTACTGGGTGAACGGGTGTCAAATGTGATGCGAGCTGCGTTGGGAAAGCATGTTCCTGGCTCAGCAGGGCAGGCTGTAGAGGGGAGTTTCTTGCACACCTATGTGAGAGAAAGCGTTTAACCCTCAGCTCTTGGGTCAGTTATGCTGCCGATGCTTCACTTTCAGCTACTGAGATAAGGGATGGAACTGGGGATACAGGAAAAAGTTTGAGCTGCTCTGCTGTGATCTCTGAACGGGCTTGTGTGGTCTTTGATGGAAGTCTTTGCTGATGTGGAGATGTTGAGCACCTTCCTGCTTATAGTGCTCAGCACCTCTGGAAATCAGGGCAAGAGGAGGTGAAATGCATGGAGAAGACAGCTCCTGTGTGGGCCATGCATACACAAGACCTAAATCCATGAGAAAGCTAATGGATTTTGAAAACCAATGGAAACATCCGCTGGTGAACTTAGGGTTCTACCTCGGCCCTGTCCACACACATTTTTAAAGCAGCCAGTGTGCAAACATGGTCCATGACCTGGCGCAGGCAGGCTGCAGAGTTTCTTGGCCTTGGATAGCGAAGATGACATATTGAGATAGACGGCTGAGTCTGGCAGTGGTATCTGGGCAGGGGTTGTGTGGTCGTTGCTCCTGCCTGCTGTCAGGACTGCGTGCTCTGTCCTGCATGAGCTGAACGTGTGCATCTGCCCTGTGCTGTGTATTTCACTCACGGTTGCCCCAAACTTTGTCTTTCCAGCCGGTTCCGATTGATGATAATTTTTGTGGGCTCGACATTAACCAGCCCCTCGGAGGCTCTACACCGGTGGACGGAGTGACGCTCTTTACCTCCAGCCGGGACCGGATGACTTCTGTTGCTTCATACGTCTACAATGGCTACAGCGTGGTGTTTGTGGGGACTAAAACTGGCAAGCTGAAGAAGGTAAGCTTATTTCTGTGGCTCTGGAGAGCCAGGATCCATTTCTCATTTCCTTTTTCAGGAGTGTCTGATGCGTTTGACTGGTGCTGTAGCTTACACGTGCCGTTGCTTACTCTTTCAATGGGCTTGCGTCTCTTTATCCCATCCCACATCTATAGAGGCTGTCTCTGGAGGGAAGACTAAGTGCAAGAATGCTTTGGGGTGGTTTGCTTTGGTGATGGTAAAATTGCTGGTTTTGGCAGGACTTCCATGCTTGGCTGGAGCGATATGAATGGGTTAACTCGGCTATTTTGGAAACCAAGCCTCAGGGCAAAGTCCTGCTGCCTCTTACCTCCCACTCCTCCCCCAGAGGGCTGGGTGATTGATCAGCCCTGGCAGATAAAATTCCTCACCCTTTACTGGGGCTAGTTGCCCAGGGCAAAGAAACATGCCATGTTGGTTTTCTCTCCCAGCAACAAGAGATGGGGGTGATGGTGTGTGAAGTCAAACTGGGCCTTTTCCTCCTTTGTTTCCTCTCAACCACTCTTTGCGGTAAGTGAGATGCAAAGTCTGGTCAGATCTGATCACACTTCTGTTGAGTGTGGCCTATGCTAGTCCTACCTCAAGTCCCGTGTTTAAAATGAGCCTGGAAATGGCCTTCTGGAGGTGTAGCATCCAAAAAGCACCTTGCATGGACTCCAGAGCACTGGGGCCCAGACATGCCGGAAGGGAAACTCGCCTTGCTATTGCTCTTTAGCGTTAGAGCTGCAAGCGGAAGTCATGATTAAGCCCTTCCTCAGGAAGAGAGGAGGAAGTTCTTAGATCTAAAAGCTTTGTCTGTGTGAAATAAAATGTGATGTCAGGAGAACATAGCGTACTGGAGGGGAGGGATGGCGTGGATGGCTGAGGTAGTAACACAGGCATGTGTGAGGAGAAATCAAACCTCATCACCTGTCCTGGATTTACAAGGCAGCAGAGGTGTGCAGGAACTGCAGCAGAGATCCGTTTACTGATGCTTTCACGTGGCCCTGGCTTTCGGCTTTGCTTGCTCATCAGCGTTTGCAAAAATCTGATCCGTCTTTGGCAAAACTAGCCTTATAGCTGCTGCTTTGGAAAACTGAGGTCCTTCAAGTGAACCTAAAATGGAAATGACAGCATTAGGGGAGCCCCCCAGATGCAAACTGCTTCCCAGCACCAGGGAAAGAGTTAACAAATGTAATCAACAGCAGGTTGTTAATTTTTTGTATCCTTAAGCAGCAGGGAATTTCTTTCTCATCTCTCCAGGAAGATACAAGGACAGGCAGATATTACAGTTGAATGTCTGCATCATTTTAATTACATCAGTTCATTAATATTCATTCAGCGCTTTACAAGTGCTGAGTAGTAGTAAATTAGGTGCCTCCCTGGTGCCTCTCAAGTTGCAGTGGGGCAGTTGTGAACGGTGCAGAGACCGGGCTCGTAAGCCGGCATCCCTTCTCCTCCCCGCCCGGCCGCGTGCCGCAGCGGCGCGCAGCTCTGCGAGTTTTCTGGCTAAACTGGTGGAAGCAGCAGTGCCCTCAGCCTGTCGCGGATGCTGTCAGGTCTCAGCCAGCCATGCAGCCTGCCACGGTGCTTGCTGTTCCTGGTGCCGGGGGGGAGAGACGAGGTGCCTCGTTTAGAGACAGTGGAAACAAACAGCTTGTGCCTGCACACTAGGCATTTACCGTGGCCAGCAGGACTGCGGGCCATTAATTATGCAGGATTACAGGAGAGGCGTTCCCTCCAGCATGGTCGAATACTGCGTGTGCTAGTTGTACATCGAAGACCCTTTAAACTTCTACCTTTTTCATGCAAAGTAAAGCTATTCATGTCTTTCCATTTTACTCTGTTAGGAAGGAAGGGATCTATGTAGGAGTGGGGGAGATGGGGAAAAAGAAGTAAAGGGAGTAGTTCAAGTTTTACCTGCTTGAGCCAGTGGTAAACAGGTGCTGAGAAAATGTCTCCGGTGGGCTCATTCTAGGCATCCGCTACAGTCAGCCTTCCACGGCATCTGCCAGGCATCCTTAACGTTTATCGGCGTTGGCTGCGGCTGGTTAGACCCACGCCTCCTGCTATCGTTAGTGGGAGCTATTACTGTCCCATCCATTGCGTGGGGCTGGGACTGTTGTTCTTCTCTCTCTTGTGGTCCCGTCCACGCGTTTAGAAATGCTGCTCTCTTTTGACATGTGGGATTATTTTTTATATGGCCTAAAGGACTGGGAAGCAGCTTTCCCTCGAGCCGTGGGGTGCACTTGGGACGTGCACTGCAGAGGAGGCACTGCGGACCTGCTGGGACGCTGGCAGATTGGCTTGGGGGTGTGTGTGTGATCCAAGACTAGACACGTCTTGAAGTTGGTGAGTAGTCAGGATGCTCGGTGCCATAAACATTTCCATGCCTCTCCTTCCCCTTTTGAAAATGAGGACAGTAAAAATGTACACACCTCTGTAAAGTGCCGGGGATTTGCAGATAAACACCTCGTCTCCCCTATCTCACCGCCTTGCATATCTACCTACACGATTAATGTCTGAAGGCTGTGTCACGCCTATTCCCTCTCCCACAGTTGTTGATTTACTTACTATGGAAACGAGCTGGTGGGCTCAGTCTGGGGTTTCAAAGATACTTTATTTCTGTAGCTCCAGGAAAGAAGCCAGGGAGCCAGCTCTGAAATTTTTTAAATTTGTCTGCACTTCCCCTGCGAGAATTCATTACTGAAAACGCCACGTTATCTCGCTGATGTCCTCCTTCCTATTAGTTATTCACCTAACGGGCTCGTGCGAAGCTCCCTGGGAGGGTTTCTGCTGCTGTTTCGGTCTCTCCCTTCCCAAGGCAGAGCCTGCCCGCGGTCCCCAGGCCCTCGGAGCGCCTGTCTCCCCCCGCGCTGTGCCGCGTCCCTCGCCCGGGCTGCCGGCCCGGCTTCCCCGAGCAGGGACCGTTAACTCCTTGTCCCCAGGCATCCGCTGCGGCCGGGAGAGTCTGGAGAGCTCGGCTGGAGCTTTTTTGGTCAATTTAGCCAACTTTTTCCCCTGGGAAAGTTGCATTTCTCAATTTTTAACAGGACCCTCTAAGACAGAGTAAATTTGTGCTGTAGCTGGAGTCCCGCTCTTCTGTCACAGCCCCGTTTTTCCCGTTTTACCCCTTCCTCTGTTTCCCGTGGTATATCCGAAGTCCCTTTTTGGCTCCCCCTCTCCCACCCCCTGCTCGCTGCTTTGAGCAGCCAACACTGACTTCTGAAAGGAGGGGGGAATTTTTTTTGTTTGCTCTGAAGCAGAGAGCTCGATGCCGTGTCCCCTGTAACGAGCCTGGCGCGCGGCCCAGGCCCCTGCGAGCGAGCTTGCTGCTTGCTTTGGTGGCTCGCTTGCTGCGCGGGGCTGCGAGCTGCCCGTCGATCCGGCCTTGGTGCCGCGCGAGAAGGGTGGTGGTGCCGGAGCCGTCGGAAACGAGGTGGCGGGTTGAACAGGGCTGTGGAAACTCGGCGTCCCGCTGTGTCTGTGGCCGTCGGACTGCGGATGCGGAGCTGCTTGGCCGGCTCCCCGCGCCGCTGATGAAACGCGGGCGCATGCACCGCTCCGTCCTCTCCTGCCATTGAAGCTCTAAGGGAAAAGGTTTAATC
The DNA here is from genome assembly GCF_036370855.1 of Dromaius novaehollandiae. NCBI lineage: Eukaryota > Metazoa > Chordata > Aves > Casuariiformes > Dromaiidae > Dromaius > Dromaius novaehollandiae. Next base: position 6,167,273 of record NC_088124.1, on the reverse strand, counting down.
AATAAATCCATTCTCCATTAAAAGCTCGTGCTGGAGGTAACGTTTTCTAGCGTAGCACCGATTCAGCAGCCCGTTTCTTCTCGTCGTGTCCCGCCTGTGCGCGGGGCATGCCTTACGGAGAGGGAGAGGGCCTCGCCGTGCACCGAGCGCGCTGAGCACGGGAAACGGCTCTGCTCGGGCTGGAGCCCCTCGCTGCTGCCCGCGCCCCACCACGCTCCCGCGTGCGCTGGAGCCGGTCTGTTACCCGTCGGTGGTCCCTGGCCGCTGCCTTTGGAGAACTGTTTTTCCTCAGCAGCTTCCTCGGAGTGAGTAAGAGCAGAAGTGCTGGTGAGGCGGAGATGTTTTGGGTAGAGCAGGGCTGCTCGAGACTGTTCTCCGCAGCTTGCTGGTCCCGTTCTCCTTTCAAACGCTCCCCCGCTGGCCGAGGCAGGCAGTGGGGTAGGGGTTATGTTACAGACCTAACCCTTCAGGATCCTGGATTCCTGGAATAAAGCAATTTTCATCGAGCAAAATTAGAAGAGACATTAATGCAACAGTTAACAGCAACTAACTGCTGGGGGGAGACGTGTCGGCTTGCTTGTTCTGTTTATGGCCTTTATACAATTCCATCAATATTGATGTGTGATGCCTTTGATTTTGACACTAATCATTGCTATGAATTAAATTTGCAGCCATATAATTAGGACTGCTATTAATAGGGCCTCAAGCTAAGTACTGCTGTGCTAGTTGTCTTTTTCCTGATGGAAAACGGCATCCGCGGAACTCAGCTAATGTGGTTTGCCTGGTAGATGCTGAGACTGATGTGAAAATTATACTTTCTATATTTAGAGGGGCTCTTCTAAAAGGCATATGTGTGGGAAGGGTCTGACTCGGAGGTCTCCTGCGAGGGAGAGTGGCACTGGTGTCGCACCTAAACTTCACGGTAGTTTGCCGCTTGTCTCTTAGGACACACAGACTTAGCATGAGAGAGAAAGATTGCAGGAAGAAGAGAATAAGCCTCAGTTTTCAGGTCTGAAGGGATGCTCTTGCAAATCTTATTTCCATTTTAGCTGCGCTTCCTCATGCAAATCTTTCCATGTATTTCTTCTACCCTATGCTATTTCAGCTCCTTCTCTATCCTCACGCGTTCCTGGTTTCGTCTCCGCAGGCTGAGCGCAGTGGTAGGATAGCAGCATGGCTCACCACTAAAAATCAATCTTGTATTTCATCCCAAGAGGTGTGTATCTTATTAGATCTAATAAATCAGTGAAGTGCCCTTCATTCAGCTTGTCAATTGAGGACATTGTTTGTGATCAAGAATAAATAAATGTCTCTTCTATGTCTGACAGTGCACAGTCTAGTATTATTTTGCCATCATGCTGTTTATGCCTCTTCTAAGAAAAATGAAGTTCTTATAATGGCCTGCAGCCGTGCCATCGCTTGCCGGTGATCACATGAGCTACAGGCGCTCGTGGCTGTGCGCATGGGATGTCTCCAGGGGAAAAGCAAGAACAGTGACTTCGTAGCTGGTGGTTTTTACTCAGCACTGAGTTGTTCCGGTGGTGACGAGGCCGTGCTCTGTAGTGCTGCGCGCTTGAGGGTGCGCAGAGATTTGGGGGATGCTTCTCAGTGCTGGTTGTGTTAGAGCCACCAGAGTATGCCTAAAAGCTGGTCTCTATGTGCTCCCGGAGACTGCTGTCCAAAACGAGCTGGAAGTGCTCTGCGTTGTCCATCTTCGATGCAAACTTTGGTGCTACAGGCGAGGATTCAGTAATGGAGGTCTTGGCTATATCTGGCATCTGAAGTGAAGGGCAATGTTTGTACCTTAATTCGCTCCCAATCCTCGTGGATAAGTGAGCGTCATTCCTTGTTCTAAAGCAATGTAATGCACTGTCCCAGTTGTAGCTGTGTTTGTACACGGCTTGAATCAATTCTGGCATGCAAGGTGACCCGCAAAGAGCTGTTTGGGATCTCTCTGGGGGAAAAGTGCTACAGGAAAAAAAAAAAAAAAAAGTACTGCTGTAAGTAGAGTTTTCATGATTACAAATGCATTTTTATTTACCTGTTGAATGCGTGAATGCACAGTGCGTAATGTTGTCTGCCCTTGTTTGCAACGAAGGCTAATACCGCACTCTTGTAAGGAACAGTGATAACTGCTCGGATTACTCAGTCAGGGGAAAGGCAAACTTTAAATGTGTTGTTACTTGGTGGTATGTGATAGTTTTATTCAGCTTGGCTGATTTAACTTGTTCCATTAGTGGGAATAAAATAGGTCTTCACAATGAAATATACATCAGAACCTGGCCTTATCTGCCTGCATGCTATGACTGGTTATCTTATTCTTTTAATTTGCCCTTAATTATCCCCCAGGCATGTTCTGCAACAGTTCAGGGAAGAAGTCAGTTGCATCAGCGTGTAGAGAAGCGAAGAGGACATCAGGCAGTTATGAACAGATGACAACCATTTGCTTGCAGACCCTTTCCAAAGGAGCTTCCTTATCCGGGCAGTAGGTTATAACACTGGACGCGTTGCTGACTTGGCCCTTCCTGGTCAATCCATCGCCCCCGGGAAAGCAGGCCTGTGTCCCAGCAGAGCTGTCGGATCGCAGATGACTTGTTGCTCGATTGAAGCAGTTGTTTACTTGAAAGCCCTGAGAAACAGGGCTCTGTTTCTTGCCCTGAGATGTGAAATAAGAGGGTATTTGTATGGTATTATATTGCTCGTGATTTATTCTGCTGTGATGAGGGAAGCTGGAATTTTTTTTCCTCCCTAAACAAGGGTTTTCCAGCCTCAGACAGTAATTGCCCCTTTGCTCCCATTGCGGAAAAAGGGTGCTCTCAAATCGTGACCCTACCAAATGAGGCCCCTGGACATCCCCCAAACTGCCTGATAATCCCTTGCGCTGGTTAATGTTAATAGCCAGAGCTGGAGTCGTGCTTTTTAATTGAGATGTGTGCGGGGAAATGTGGAAGGGGCTCAAAGCCGAAGGAAAATGGCACATTTCAGGGTAAGTCATAGTTGGCTGGTCAGTGTTTAAGAGAAGTCAAATTTGTCCATCAATAGATGAAACGGGAGCAGGGATGACGGAGGAAATGGAGTGCTTTCAGGAGAAGAAACATTATTAATTTTCTCCTCCTTCGGCTCCTTAGAGACATATCTGCTTAAATGGCCTGATGAGCTTTTAAACTAGTCACTGGAAAGCAGGAGAAGGTGAAGTGTGTCTGCAGAGGGAGGGCTGCAGCGGGCCGAAGGGAGAAGGTGCCGAGCTCTCCGGGCTCCGCTTTTGAGTGAGCAGGTCAAGAACGCCCCTGCCGCCTCCCAAAGGCATGAAATCAGCCTCCTCTCCTGGTGTTACATCTCCAGTTCGGTTATCTGTTGCCTAGCAGAGTAAGTAAAAAGGAAGAAATGAGGAGTTGTGATATATTTTTATAGCTGTTGGGCAGCTAAGGTGCGGGTTTGGGGAAACGCTGGGTGAAATGGAGCTGGGTGGGCGCAGTCGGCTTTCATGTGTTTCTTGGTCGTGAGAGGATGAAGCATCTCGGTTCTGACTCAGATTCAGACACCTTTAAAAATATGCTTGAAATTTTGAGTGCAACAATTATATTTTTCTTATATTATTAATTACCTATTTATTCTTGGGTGTTTTAGGCCGAAATCTTTCTCTTTCTTTTAATAAACCAATTTTCATCTCCATCATTTGAGGCAAATGGTTGAGCTAAGTTCAAAGAAACTGGGGTTTTCATAGAGCCAGGAATACAGTTTGCAGGGCCACGGGTAAGGGCAGAAGGTGTTTCAAGGTGCATCAGCCCTTGTACTTTAGCATAGAAAAGAAATACTTGGTTACCACGCAGGGCTGGTGTTCCCGCTTGAGCACCTACGTTTTTTCTTTAAAGAGTTTAGGAGGTAACTAATCCTCGTACCTTTTATAAGAGGTGTTACCTCCTTTATGCAGAGGAGGAAAGTGAGGCAAAAGTTATTCCTCCTCCAGCTCATGCTACAGGCAGAGTTGCATTTTCATCTCATTCAGTGATGTTCTTCTTGTTGAAGTCTTCTGGAGAAAAATGAGCATTAGGAAATACCAGGCTATTTCGTTAATTCCTGTTCGGTTTTCTGACTTTCCCTCCTTTGCTCCGAGTGTAAATCTGAAGTTATGTTCTAGATGTTGTATGATATGGGGGTTAGAAGGCTCCTACATTTCTATTTGTGAATCGAGACATTTATGCTTTTTTTAGTACACTTTTTTCTGCAGACTTTTAAAATTCTCACTGAGGTCAAAATAGCATGAGTCCTGTTCCACTTGCGAGGCCTTAAATCCCCGGGTGGCAAGAAATACTGTGAGAAGACCATGCTTATGGAAGCAAAATATGCTTCTATAAATGCCGTCCGGAGGCAGAAGGAATGTGTGTGGAAAACGAGCGTACGGAGAGGCGCGGGGGCCTGAGCGGCCGTGCTGCGTGCCGGCACGTCGCCCCCGAGCCGCGGGGGCAGAGCGGGGGGATTCGGGAGCGGGGAAGAGATCGGAAGGGATATAGGGAGCAGCTAACGTGGAGAAGGGAACTGCTCGCAGGCCCCGAGCTGCGTTTCTGCCGTCGCCGCGGAGCTCGGGGTGTCCGTGCCCTGCAACGTGGTGACAGCCCTCGAGTGCCACGATGCCACCGGTTTTATTGCGGTGTCGGATACGTGCATCTGCCCTTTTTCCAGCCAGCAGCGGGGAAGACCTTTTATGTGCAAACATATCTTGGCACATGACTGGGGCACGAAAAATCGGTGAATTAAATCCTGCCCAGAAACAAGCAGCACCACCATGCTTGGTGACTGCACTCGCGGTTACACCCCACCGCGTTCAGCTGACCGATACCTCCTTTAATTATTCTCAGTGCCATGATCGAGTTTGCCATCCGTTGTTGTTACGGCTGCTTTTTGCTGTTGGCCAGGGCAATGACAGTGTTGGCTACGCTGTAAAATATCGCATGGCTTGAGAAGGCCAATTCATCACTTGGGTGTCTGCCCGGTATTTATGGGGTGCTGAGCAGGCGTGGGGGGTGCAGCCCGTCGGCGTTAGCGCGAGTCCGTCGCGCCTCGTACGATGCACGGTCTCCCCACCTCCCCGTCGCGCCTCGTACGATGCACGGTCTCCCCACCTCCCCATCGCGCCTCGTACAATGCACGGTCTCCCCACCTGCCCCTGCTCTTTGCTGCTGTCTCCTCGTCTCGGAGGCGACGCTTGGAGCGGCAGATGCCATCGTTTCTCAGTCTTCGGGGAGCTCTTTGCAGGCAGCCCGGCTTGAGGGATAAATGGGGGAGATAAACCACAGCGTGCGCTGGGAAAACGCCCGGCGGCTGGGGAGCGCCCAGCTCAGGGTGACTTTGCACGGTGGGAGTCGCGCGCGGTGTGTGCCGGGGTCGCAGGACCTTCCTGCCGCAGCCGGGGAGAGGGGGGACGGGAGCGAAGGCTGCGACTCGAGCGAAAAGGGCGGCGAAATGCCGTGTCTAAACGCGACCACCACCTCTTACCAGCAATGGCAGCAATGCCCTACCTTCCCCTCCGCCGCCCGGGCACACGCTTGCACGCGGCTTACGGACTGGAGGCTCTGCGTTCCTTCTTGGTGGAAGGTGCATTTATTCCTTCTGTGTGTTTGAGCTTAGTTAATTTTTCCCTCCCCGCCCCTGCTGCCATCTCATTCTTCTGCCCCGGGGCGCGGCGTGAGGCTCCCGGTCGTTAGGTGCCTCTCCGGGAAATCACAGTCGATGCTCAGCAGCCAGGAAGGGAGCCACGTCCAGCGGCTTGGGGAGAAGAGCGGGTGGGTGCTGCGAGGGTGCCGGGGTTGTTCTGCTCATTTTATCCACTAGTTTTACTGACCTGACGTGGATTGTATTGCTGAGGCTTGTAATCTGCAGCTCTATAACTTGTAACTTGCACGTTGTCATTTACCCCCCGCCATGGCAGTAGTGTGTGTGACACTAATTGCACGTGCGGTGCCACCTTAACGAAACGGAGCGATGGCCGGTGGGACCGAACTGAACCCGTGTGCCGTGCGGCTGGGTGCTGCAGCGCGTCGCTGAGCCCGGGCAGCCCGAGCGAGGCCGTCCCCCTCCGCGGCGGGGGCTGCTGGGGCCTGGCGGAGGGACGGGGAGGAGGAATCGGCCGAGCCGGGATTTAAGATTCCTCCGACACACGTGTGCAAACAGCAACCGGCAGCGATTCGTAATGGGATTCACCAGGGTTTGTCCTGTGATCCTTCTGCCGGCGTCTTAGCGAGGCCCCCCCACACACCACTTTTCCCGTTATTCTTTTTTCTCCTTGTTTGGTTTCACGTCTTTGTATCAGATAGATACATGCAGATGGAAGTGATGTGCATTTAAAATGAACGTACACATCCTACCGCCGAGCTGTTATACGGTGTGGGATTTTTTTGTGGTAAGCTGCTCAATTATTTATTGTGTGCTGGGCTTTACTCTCATAAACCTGCCTGCAGGCCTAGGCGAGCCGGCCTGCGCGTCCGCGGAGCGCCGGGGCCGGGCAGCACGCAGCGCGCGGCGGGGAGCTCGCAGCTCGCCGGCCTCCCCAGCTCATTAGAGCGGTGGCAACGACCATCTGAACAGGCCCCACCAACGCAGGAACTGATGTGCATTTGCTGCTCGGAGAGGCTGGCGATCCGGAGGTCCGTGTCAGTCGGAAGGAGCAGGAGTCAGTCCCTGAGCTGCTTAAATACAGAAAAAAGGGTGAGGAGGAGACACTCGGGTAAAGCGGGGTCTCTCAAATGAGCAGCGCTGCGCCTGCAGCTGGGAGCAGTTACCTGCCGCCGTGCCGGGGAGCGCTCGCAGCCCGCAGCTCCGCGTTAGCGTTTGGCTGACTAATGCCGTGTTTGCTTTTGCTAGTCGTTCTGCAGCCCGTGGCGTATTAGTGGAAAAACAGAGCATCCCTTTTGCTTGCTCTCGATTTCTGAGTTTCTCTGATGCTTTTTGCTTGATGCCCTTAAAGCTTCCTACTCTGAGACTTTGCCGTAAGTGCCAGCGGGCGTGCAGAAGTGGAGGGCGAGCCTGGTGCTGATGCTTACATTAGTAAATGGCAGAGCTGGGGTAAAGCACCTTCTCCTCTGCTTTGACTGTCGGCTAGTTGCACCACCTCGGTGTATCTAGGCTAAATCGTGCTGCAGAGTTGTGAAGCGAAAGCAAAACAGGCTGCACCAGAGCTTTTTTGTGGGATGCTGGAATTCAGGATCCCCGTGTTGCCTCTGGCACTTGAAACCATTATTGTCCCCGGCAGTGCCGCTGTCCTGATGGCGCTCGGAGGCAGAAACAGTGTTAGGGGCCTTAACGCCTTCCAAGTCTAAGAGCAAATAGGCAAAAGCTTCCTATGATAGACTGCAGATACATGCAATGGGATGAGACCAAGTATCTTCTAGCTCTTCAGAGCTAGAGCTAGCTCTAGCCTCTGCCCGAGGCTCCTCGCGTCCCGGTGCGCGGTGGCTCCGGGCACCCGGCTCCGACAACACCGTCGCGTCCCAGCTTTCGGAGCACTGGCCTCGTCCTGGTGCTGTCTGAGACGCTGCTGCTCTGCAGAGCCCTTGGAGAACCTCCTGCAGCGTTTGTGCTCTCTGCTGCAGACCCGGAGATTTGTCGCTGCAGCTTGCACCGATTAATTAAAAGCTGAAGCGGAAATTCCCTCGGCTTAGCTCAGCCCAGCTGCGAGAGCTTGCCCCCCGTTTCCAGCGCTTTTTCCATTGAACTAGCAGGACATTTAATCAAGGTACAACAAATGTCTTTCCCTGTTTCTCTGCTGTTTATTGGATTCGGCAAGTGGGATGCCGCAGGGTGGGGAAGATCCTGAGGACTCCTGGGCTCCCTTTCTCCCTCTGGAAAGTTGTTTAGGAACATGACCAGGGAATTACTGGGTATAAACTCTGAAGACTTAACTTCAGACTTATTTTTAGCACAGTCTGGACTGGATTTTCTTGTCCCTGTACCAGGGAAGCACTGACCTTTAGAAAAGCTATGGGACTTAAATGATTACAGCACTATCAGAGAAAGGTGTCCACGTAACTAATGAGGGCGAAGTGCTCAGTATCGATAACGGAGGGGTGGCAATCGGCTTGTCTGTGCGCAGACATATCGGCAAAGTCTGGGAATGCTCCTGGAAGCGGCAGCGGAGTCCGAGGCAGGCGGGAAAGGTGCTTTGTGGAGCTGGAAGCCGCCCTCTCTTTTTGAGAGAGAAGGGAGAAAAAGCGCTCGGGCCCCCTCGCACCCACCGCGCAGGCTTTGGGGGCGTTTTTGCAGTCAGGGCTTCATGTTGCATCTTCTCCTTCTCTGCCCGTGAAGAAGTGCTCGCTGCCCGCGCGTCCGGCCGTGCGTGTTTGCTGACGAAGAAGGGGGGCCCCAGGAGCGCTTCTCCTGCCGAGTCTCGGCTTTCCCCGGGGGCCGGTGGCCGGGGCCGTGCGGCAGCCGTCCCCTCCTGCTGCGGCCCGGCCGCCCTCCCTGTGCAGCATGAATTTAGGGAAAATGAAACGTGAAGAAGGAGAAACCCCGTTAGAGCTGTTGGGGTTTCGCTGGTGTTCGGCCGATACCAATGCAGATTGAGAATGCAGATTTTCATGGAAATGGGACAGGAACGTCTGCAGAAATTGTGTGCAGAGAAACAGGGCGAACAACACAGTGCCGGCTATGGGCTGCAGGAACAGTGACTCAATATTTGTTTGAGAAAACAAACAAGCCTAATTTTTTTTGGCGTGTGCTGCCTCTAGACCGGGATTGCTAAGAAACCCGCGATCCGAGGCACCGAGTGGCCGGGGTTCGGGGAGATCAGTGCGTTGCTCCTCTCGGAGCAGTAAAGAGCAGCTGATGCCTTCTGGGAAACGTTGATAAAGCGCTCCTTTTAGAGTCATTTCTGCTTCTCTAGCACAAATGCAGCATTTCTTGTTTGTGTATATTGCTTTCTCCATTCACTCTTTTATTATTAGGGATATTTACATGAAAACGACATTTTTTGCTCTCGCAGCATATTCCCCTATTGCAGCTGCGCTTCCTCAGCCCCCGGGATCTCCACCTTCCCCTGAAGCTGGGCTGCCCTCCGTCCTGGCTGTGACCGCGTTGGCAGGCACGCAGGGACACGCGCACACGCACGGTTCGTCTGGAAACTGTCTTGGAATAGCTCTGTGTCCCCCTGCTCCGGGGGGAGTTACCCTTCTGGGTTTGCTCTCCCCTCCGCTCTTTTTAAGCCATCCTGCAGGTTGCCTGGGATGCTCGGTGCATTCGTTTGCCCCTGCGGATAGGAGCTATTCGTGCTCTCGACGGGAGAAGAAATCCCCGGGCAGAAAGGGAGGGATCCTGTCGAGATCTCCCCAGATGACTGACTTTGGCTCTAGTTCTTCAGGCAGTAGGAGAAGCAATTTTGAAAAGAGCTAATGAAGATCTCTGGCTGATAGTAAGTCTGTGTGATAATGTAGATTAAAAAAGCTAGCGTTTAGGGCATAAGTGCTGACATAAATAATGTGGGATGGTATATTTATTCATCCGAGAGCCTGCTTGCAAAGAGGCAGTGCGAGCCAAGCTCCCGGGGGGCTGGGAACGTCCTCGGCAGGCTGGGGGCAAGACCCCCCCGTCCCCCCCGAACGGGAGCGCCTCGGGGCTCAGTGCACGGGACAGGACTGTGGCCAATTCTGGAATTACAGGTGGGATCTCGTTTCAAACCATCCCTTTTCTGTAGGTTTAATGACCTTTTCTTGAAAGCTGGAGCCTCGGGAGATAAGGCCACTCTGGGGGATGCAGTCGCTTCTCCATGGGAAGCAAACGGCTGCAGAGGGGTGAAATTCCTCCCTTCTCGGCTTCTCCCGCCTCTGACCCTGCTGCGTTTCTTCCTTGCGACCCCTGAATTTCAGAACTGACCTCTGGTATCCCGGGGGCGGGAGGGCGGGCAGGGGGCAGAGGAAGGTCGGGGCGAGCTTGCCCGTATTTTGGGAGGGGGGTGGGATGGGGGGGAGCAAACCGAAGGCGCAGCGATGCCTGGAAGAGTGACCGTGCCGCGGGGTGCCCGGGCTGGGCCCTGCGTTAACTGCTCCCTGCTTGCCCTGTATGAAGCTTTGCGGCTTTTAATTTTCCTTTCCTATTCCCTCTAGTAACCCCCAGGTTCATGTTATGACTGAGACACAGGTGGATATTTCAGACTCGGAAAATAAGCCGCTTTTTGCCGGCGTGGCTGAGGAGCACCGCAGCTCTGCCTCTCCACCCGAGAGGTGCCCGGTGGGACCGCGCTGGGCTCCTGGTCTCGCCCCAGCTGCGTCCCCGCCGCGGGCAGGCCGGGCTCCCCGATGCCCCGCGCCGCGCTGCGCGACGGGAGCAGCTGCCGCTTCGTGACTCCTGGCCTCAGACGCGTCGCCTGGGGCAAACGGCCAAAAAGCAGCCGCAGCCGCAGCCCTGCCGTCCCGTGCGGAGGCCGGTGGTGCAAAGCGGCCCCGTCCGTCCCTGCACCTCGGGAGGCCCCGCTGCAGCCACGGCGAGTCCCCGGGATGGGTGTGGAGGCTGGGAGCGTTCAGTACCCTCCCTGACAGGTAGAGTCGCGTTTAATCGGATCCTGCCGGATCCATTACGCCGGCGGAGCGGCTGTGCGGGAGGAGCGCAGGTGCAGCGCGGAGCCCCCGCCGCTCCCCCGCCGGCCCCGCCGCACAAAGGCTCTGTGTGAATAAGCATGCAGTAAATGTCTCCCTCGCTCAGATTTATTCCTTCATTAGGTATTTAAATACATTCTGCTGCACAGGACGCTTCTGTGAGGCTGCTGCCTTTTCTCTCTGCAGAATAAATGTGGTGGCTGCGAAGCGTCTCCCTCCCCGGCTTCCACCCGCGGCACAAAGCCGAGTGGGGCCGTCGCTGCTGAGAGCCGGGAAAGGGCGCGCTTCCCGTGGGCGCGGGGCTCCCGGGGGCCCGTCGGGGCCGGACGAGCCCAAGGTGCATGTGCGCTTGGCCGCGGGACCTCTCCGGGCCAGCTCGGAGACCCCGAAGGCGCCAGGCGCCCTTGGTGTCACTGCAGCGGCACGAGGACGGTGGGGCCGGGACCTGCCACGGCTGCTCCTGCCCCGTCCCGGTGTGCGGTGCAGCCGGGCTACGACCCAGCAGTCATTGAACCACGCAGCTCGGGGGAGAAGAGATGCTAAAATTAGCCGGAGTGCCTCAGGCAGAGGGCCGCCTGGGGCTTTGTGTAGCTTTACACTTAACTTTCATCTCTTTCATTTATAATTTGTGGTTGGTTGGGGTTTTCTCCTCCTCTTCTCTGTGGCCCAGTCGAGTTCCCGCAGACCCTCGCTGCCTTTCCTGCCCCTGGTTTTGCCAATTTTCCTCGCCCGCGAGCAGCACTGTTTTGCCACCGTCGTCCTCGTTGAAGACGCGTGTCAGTGCACCTTGGGTCCATCACGCCAGCCCACCGCGTCTCCCTCCCTCGCTGCTGCCCCGGCTGCGGTTTTGGCCCGGCGCTCCTCGTCCCATTTGGTGACACGTCCCGTGGCTTGTGCCCCCTCCTTGGTGCTCGGTCCCCCGGGCCCTGGGCGACCCTCGCGCCGTCATCCAGGACGGTGGCACCCAGCCGTCTGCCCGGGTCTCAGCGGCTCCGGTTCCAGCCTCCGTCTGTGATCTGAGCCGGTGTAACAGGCTTCATCCCGGGCTGCTGAGCAGATGCCTTTTCCTTCCACTGATGCCTCCGGGCTCGTAACCAGGGGTCGTAGCTTGAAACCCATCAGCAGAATTTGCTCATTTGTTAGAGGCCTGATCCCCGGACCCTCCCGGCCTGTGGGATCTAGCTGCTAATTCAGTTGCAGAACATTATAACTGGGGCAGTATTTTCCAGAACCGGCTTTCATTTGAAATATTTAGATAGCCACCTTGGGCAGCTAAAGGGAATCTGTTGGGTTTTTTTTTTTTTTTTCTTTTTTTGATGATGTGAACACCTGAGGTTTGAGGGAAGCTGTGAGCAGTGACAAATATGGTAATGAAGCTCCGAAGCGTGGGAAGTTTCACATTGAAATGCACCTATTTACCTCTACCCAGATAACGTTGTCAACTGATATGTACTGATGGAGGGACGTTGTGCCGCGTATAGCTGTTGCCTTTGGAGGTGATCTCTCCCGCTAAGCGATGCCTGTGAACCTGTGCTCCTCTCCCGTTTCCCCCCGTGCTTTGTGTGTTCGAGTGGGTTTGGCACGATCTCTCTGCCCTGACGATTTGTCAGAGCCTCGTCCTCGAGGTGGCAAAGTTGTAGGATGGCAGAAAAGTTGAGTCTCTGTTGGTCGTTTTGTTTGTGGCTCCTCTCGGATCCCGGACTGATACCAGCTCTGCTGCTGGTAGGAGCAACGTGGTTGTCTAGAAAACACACTCTTGTTCAGCGCTGCTCAGCAAGGAGGTTTCCGTGGGTGAATTCCAGTCGTGTAGAAGCTGGAGAGGATTTGAACTGATGACCTAGGGATTTAGGGTTTCATAGTACCTTACCAGACCCCAAGCAAAGCATCCCCCACCCTATTCATTACGTAGTTTGTTCTTCTAACGAGCAATACTTTCACTGGACTGACCTGTGCTAGTTTTCATTGGTGTGAGGTGGCTTGGGCTCCGTCTCGCTGGGTCGCTGTCGTTGCTTCGCTGCCTCCCCAAGAGCTTTCTTCTGGCCCTGGCTTTCAGCGCCTTTCGTTGCAGATGAATGCACGTACAGGAGCAGAATACAAACCAAGGGACAGGCTGTCTTGGCTCCTGTACTGAATAGGAGAGTGCAAGACAGCCTAAAAGCTCTCCCGTTTGGTGCAGAACAGGGGGTGCAGACTGCCACGGTCACGAGCTGGGCCCGACACGGCAGTTGTGCATCTGCCTTTGTGTCAGGAAGATGTCAGACGGCTTGTTCACCACTAAGTGTCTTGAAATGGGAAACATGGTTGAACAGAGAAGAGATCTGGAAGCCCTGGGCAGGCGCGTGGAAGGCCACAGGCACCGCTAAGGAATCGACCATAGCTGGAGTTAGGACGGAGGGACAGTCTAAGTGGGAGTTAGAGCCCAGAGTAGAGTTTTAGCACAGATTTCAGTCTGCAGTCAGTGTGGATCAGAAATTCCTTTCTCCCCTGAGAATGGCTCAGTAAATGAAATATTCATCTTAAAGAAGGGTGTATTTTAAAAGCCTCGGGAAGGCAGTGCCTTCCACTGATCCATTGTTCTTCCCTACTGTGGCTCTGACTAAATTAGGACTTTCTTAGAAATGCACAGGTTAAAAGTTTAAAAGCTTAGGGTTTCATTCATAATTCACGTATCAACGAAGCTTTGATTCCTCCCGGGGAAGAAGCAGCCTTTATCTGCAGTGCGTGTTGATAGGGTTACCCCGTGCCAGCGCCGAGGACCTGCTTGGCTTCCCTTTCTAAGCTGCTTTTTTCCGAGGCAAAGCGATGGAGGGTGGCTCGAGGGGCTCCTGATGGGGAAAGCGAAACCCTTCCATTTTGGGTCACTGGTTTGAATCTGACCCAGGTCAGCAGTTGCCAAAAGTCATTAACGCCTAATGGCTGCTCAGTGCCCTGTGAAAAGTGAGTCGCTGGGTCCGGGTCCCGTTCCCAGCATGGCAGACAGATCCCAGGAGCCTCCAGCACCGCTGTCTCTGATGGCCTCGAGTAGGTGAGCAGAAGATCGGCTGGGCCCCATGATAAGCAATGCCCCTTTTCTGAGCTTCGGGCTGGTGCAGCTCTTCTATCAGCACGTCCCGAACTGTTTCAGGGAAGGTGAAGCCTTGCTGTCCCTTGTCACAGATGACGGAACTGAGCCTTCAGGAGGTGAGGTGAGTTGCTGGAGGTCACGGTGGATCAGTGCAGAGCAGCTGCTCTGTGCTGCGCTTGCGCTCCCAGGATGAAGAGTAAGAGGAGAGTAAAACCGTGTTAGAATAATGCCGCTTTTCACGTTTTCCTCTCCTTTGGTGAGTGGCTGTGTCCTGGTAGGTGCCGTCAGAGCCAGCTGGAAGGAAGATCGGGGGCAGTTTTATGGACTAGTGCAAGGAGCACATAGCTCCTATCTCCAGCAGCAGCACCCAGCGCTGGTACCGGCATGGCAGGCCCGGAGCGAGGAGCGAGGCCCGCGGGGTGAGACTTTGCCTCCGCACAGCGTTGACCTGCCGCCTTTCACCAGGGAACGCTGTGTTTGGCCGGCGCCGCGTCTTTCTGGGTTCACAAAAACAGGTCGTGGGGAAACACGGGGATGTTATAAAGCCTGTGCCTGAGCCAGGCAGTCATGGCTCATTAGCTGCTTTTAACAGGAGGGAAATAATACTGTTAATTTGAAGCAGTGATAGAGCGTTTGAGAGGGGAGGCCAGCTGCTGTCCTCTGGGGCCGAACCTGTGCCCCCCCGGGACCCTTCCTCGGGCGCGGGAAGGGCTGTGCGAGGAGCCAGGTCCCGCGCCGGGAGCCCACGGCCTCGCTCCCCTCGAGCCTCCACTTGTTGCCTGTGTCTGTATGAGAGGAAGAGGAGGGAGGGAGGCAGGCGCTCCTGAGCAGGCAGCTGGCACGGGCAGCCTTCCCCGCGCAGCCCCGGCTGCTCGTCAGGGAAGGTGCTCTTCTCCCCGTGCTTTCCCATGGCCCTGCCTTGGCACCCTGCCTTGCCTCCCCTCGCCCAGATGGTCTCTGCATCCCCTTGTCAGGCATCCAAAATATCTCCAGTGGTCTCTCCCTGGTCCTTTGCAGCGGGCTCCTCGCCTGGCTCGGCGCTCCGGCCTCTCGGCCTCTAATCTCCCCTTTGTGCCTGAGGCACCTCGGCGGCGTTTGGCCGGGAGGCGGGTTGCAGACGGCTCCTGCTCCTTTGCCTTTTGGGCGAAGGCGTTTTCCCCCCCCCCCCCCCCATAATACTGACAGTTTTGAGAGGGATTAAGAGAGAAGTGAGGGAGCCTAGCAATTTGGCTCGAAACTTGTCCCTTTTGAGAATCTTTCGCCTTTATTACCCAGCAGATAAATCTGCTCTCAGCTGCCTCTCTGTGCTGTGAATGGTAGCAGCCTGCAGCAGCCTGCTGAGCTAATCCCCCCCCCCTCCCCAGGTGTGTTGCCCCCGCGATGCCCTCGCGGCCGCGGGGCCCTTGGTCAGCCGGGTGCTGGGTGCCGCAGCCTGCGTGCGGGGCTGCTCCCTGGTGCAGGGGTGGAGAGAAGGGCTGCAGGCTTGTGCTCTGTCCCCTTAGCTCCCCAGTTATTGTTCTGCAAAGTAAAATTCATCTGAGATACTAATCTCAGGAAGAAGAGGGTTTTTTCCCTCCTCCTCTCCTCTTTCTTTCTTCCCTCTTTCCCCCCCCAAAACTTCACATAAATATCTGTTTGCAACAGCCGCTCTGCACCGGAGGGGCTGGGGGAGGCTTGGCAGGCAGTGCAGCGGAGGGGATGGGGTTGCGGCAGCAGCAGTCTCTGCACACTGCGCTTGGTTTTATTCTGCCATGTGGCATCTGGCCTCCAAGTACTGGCTGTTCCCTCCCAGATCAGAGATGCAGTCTGTCGCCCCGCGTGCTCGCCTGCCGCGGCCGCCCCGCTCTGCTCGCTGCGCTTTGGGCTCCGGGAGGAGAGCGCTGACGTCTCGCGCGTTAGAGCTGTGGCTATTCAGGTTTATTTTGTTTTTATTTTTTTTTAACCCTCTCAAGGTCTTTATTAAAAATCTCTGTTGAAGGATGGACTAAGGCAGCTGCCCTTAGCGTTGAGCCACGTCTGGCTTAAAGGAGCACCTGGATGGGGCAGGCAAAGCTGTGTATTAGGCCTAGGACTTGGCAGATTCGCTCTGGGGGATTGAGAGGCCTTAGCGGAGCAGCGTGCTAGCCTCTCCAGGGCACTTTTCCCCTGCAGCCGTGGTCTCCTCGGGATGACTCCGCTCTGCGTGGCACGGCACGGACGCAGCAGTATGAACGCCCGATTTCCAGCAGCCTTGAGTGCCTCCAGCCCCAGCTGGAGTGGTGGAGATTGGAGCAGAGCCCGTCTGGGCTGGCAGATGCTGTGTTAGCTGATCTTCCTGGCTTTCATGCTCCGCGGTGAACCTCCGTAGCCATTCCTTCGGATTTTTCCAGGGGTCAGATTGATAATGAAGGGATTAATTTAATTCCGCCCGCCTTTACCCCAAGCTTCTCGTGCAGCTGGTCCATGCCTGTTCATCTGTTAGTGTTTTTATTGGCATAATTCAGTCTCTGGCCGGTGTTGACACTCATGAAATCGTTGGGCCGCTGGTCTGGTTGCAGCTCTCCAGCGGAGGGTTGCCGCGATGCGCGGCCGGGCCGGGCCGGGCTGGGGCTGTGCTGCACGTCGTGAGCCGATGGGGCTGCGAGGCGGCTGATCGCGGTGCCCGGCACGGGGTGCACGGCAGAGCCGCGGTTCGGGTGCTGCGGGAGGCAGCGGTGCCCGTTCCCCTGCCGCGATGCCGGTGCACGGCCTGCCGAAACGGGCGGCTGGGGCGCGGGGTGTCGTCGCTCCGCTCGCACCCCCTTCCTCTTTTCTCTCAAATGTTCAGGAACATCCTTTAGGTAAAAACCCAGCCCTTGCGGGAGGCAGTGGCAGTGTCAGAAACAGCCATTCTGTGGAGCACAGTCCTAGGCTGTAGGATCTCCTCGTTGCTTTTTCTTCCAATACAGAGAGAAAAAGCAATCTTTGAAAAATCCTAATAATAACTGAAAACATCTAGATGTTTGAAAGAGCTTACCAGTTTAAAGGCTAGCCCTCTCCCTGCAGCACTGCCTGCAGGTGATGCAAACAGGACCTATAACTGGGAGAAGTCTGGAAACACGTATTTCTGTTTTTCCAGCAGCATGACAGCGCTTTGTGTAGAACTGGTCCCCTTTGGTATCATTTCAGCTCAATTCAAAGGGACTTATTGGCATTCAGACTACGCCAGAGCTGCCAGTGTGAAGCAAGCAGCCCTCCCCCGTGTGCGGGGGTAATATGACCCCTTTGAGAAAGGGCTGTGCAGAGCTGCTGGATCGTAATCCCTTCACCGCTGGCATCTGCATGGGGCCTTTCCGAAGGCTGCTAAAAATAGGAAAGCGTCGATATAAAACCAGGACTACAAGGAAGGAGACGGAGCAGCGTTTGGGAGTGAAATGCCTCGGAAGCTAGCTTGGGTTGGATTTTTTTTTGCCTGGTTGTTGTCAGTGTTTGTGCAGCAGAAAGCAGGGCGAATACGCTGAGATTCGTTAGCTTGCGTGGAGGTGTGAGGAGCGATGCACAGGCTCGGCGTGAGGTTCCCAGCTGTTTCTGGGGAGGAGGCCGGACCAGGCTCTGCGTAGCACCTTAGCTTTCGCTGCTCTCCCAGCTGCGTGTGGTCCTGGCGCCCAGCAGCACAGTGTCCTTGGGCAGCGTCTCGGCGTTGGGCCGGGAATGGCAGCGAGCGCTGGAGAGCGGCTTTGGGAACGGGAGCGTGGTGGGTAACCGGGAGATGCGTTAGCATTGCAGGCTGCAGCTCCCCTTCCCCTGAGGAGCTCTGGTCGGCGGGTGGCTGCGGTTTTTTTTAAATTCTATCCTGAACCTGTTTCAGATTAAAGCAAACACTGTTGCATATCAGTTTGTCAGTCACTCTGAACCTAATCTCTAAAAATAATCTCTTGCCCAGCCTCCCTCTCCCCCCCCATGGGTAGTAATTGTTTCAAGACATGTCAGCCCTTGTTTAAAGTTACTTTCACGTTTTCTTGAGATATGTGGAGAAAATAAAAGCCGTGTTGTTCCTTTAAGGGAAAGAACAGAGGTATGGAAAGCATTCCCTGGAGGCAGCGGTGGCCAGGGCGAGGGGATAGGGGAAACCTCCACGCTGGAGGAGCGCGTTTGCGGCCTCTGCGCCGGGGACGCCGGAGCAGGAGATGCTCCGAGCAGCCCGGCACCAGGGGAAGGACCCTGCCGCTGGTCCTCGGGGCTCTCCGTGGCTTGCTTTCAGGAACGGGGCCAAGAGGAGACGGTCCTGCTTGCTGCTTGCTAGAGGGTGAAGAAAAATCTGAAGGGTGAAGGGCACCCAAAATAGCCAGGAATTTCTCCTAAGGTTGAAACGTTAGCACTGTCGCAGATAAAGCCCCCATTAGGAGAAGGTCTCTTTCACGGGTGAAGTAGCCTTTCCTAAATCCCTGCCGCTTGGGAACTGTGTGCCTCTCGCCCATGGTGGCGGGACGCGGTCCTCAGCGTGAGCAGAGCAGGAGGAGCAGCCTGCCTCCGGTGCTGGGCAGCGCCTGGGCGACCGACACCGGGGCCTCCCGGCGCGGCTGCCTGGCCGAGGAGGAGCTGAGCCCACCGGCCGCGGCACGGCCCGTCTCCGGGAAGGCGTCCCCAGCCCGGATCTCGTCAAGGCACGACAAGGAGCAGCAGTACAATCCATGAACAAATCCAAGCTTGATTTCTCACTGGGTGTAAAGGTAACTCATGGCGGTGAGGGGCTGGGCAGACCCGCTGCGGGATGGGGCTGGTGCTGCGCGAGGGGTCCGGGTCCCCTGGAGCCCTGCAGCAGTCGGGGATTTAGTGACATGCAGAGTTTGGGGAAGGGCAGGTTAGAGGGACACGCGGGCAGCTGTGCTACCCGGGGATCGCTGCTGTCCTGGGGAAGACCCTGCTCTGTGCCCTGCCGTCTCCTGGTCTCCGCAGGGCTCTTGGCTGTTGTTCCTTGAATGCCTGCAAGGTTCACACCAGCACATGCAGAACAGGGTCCTGATCATCTTAACCTGCTCTGTTTAAGCTGAATTCATCTTTTGCGTCCTGCAGTCTGTCGCTATCTTTATGGGAGTGGGAGAGCCAAAGGCTCTGTATACGGGGGCTGGCGCCTGTCTGTAACGGTGGGCTTGGGAAAGCGCTGCCAAGATAGCGCTGAGACAGCACCTTAGCACGGCTTCCTTGTCTGGGGGTACGGTTATTACTCCTTTATAAGCAGTAAAGTCTGTTTCACACCAGTCCTAGAAAATGAGCCCTTCCCATGATTTTGATGTATCCTGCTTAAATATGAGGCTTCCCCTTGGCTCCCTTCGCTTTATTCCTTACAGAAATTCTGGGCATGTTGTTGCCAGAACGCTTTTCTTGTGCCCTGTGTGTGTCCCTGGCAGCATCCCCTTCCAGGTACGCTTTTCACGTGTGCCTGGGTACATGGTACGGGATGCGTCGGAGCCCAAAGCAACATAAATAAAATTTGCGCTACTGAGTTCTGTTCTGCTGGGAGCGGCAGGGGTGGGGAGTTAGTCAGGGTTTTGTTCTCGTGTTGTTTTTCCAGCAGTGACCTAGTCTAAGTTTTGGGAGCAGATGGAAGTGCTTCTTGGGCATGTGCTTTTGAATAGACGGGAGCTTTTAATCTGAATGTCATTCTGGGGAAGGAGGAGTTCATATGAGACTGAATTCATACACTTTGAGGGAATAGTCTTCCAAATATAAGTAGTAACTTTTCAGAAAGAACAGATTGCTAATTTAATTAGGATAAATATCTCAAATTCCCAAAGTTGGTAACTTCTGCGCTATGTTTGATTATTGTTCTCTTAAATTAGTGCTCTCCATACATCGTCTTAACCTGCCTTTATGGGTGCTGGTGCTCATGCCTGTGCACATGCACTCATTTTTCCATGTGCCCAGGCGTATAAATATGGCCTACTTGCTCCGGTATGCGGCAGTTACCCGAGGACGATCACATTCTTCCCTGGCCCTGTCATTTCTACTAGTTTTGTCCATGAAATATTGACGGTGGTGGGAAGTGGCCACCAGTTCCAGGAGAAAAAGAGTCTGTAGGTTCTTCTGGCAACCTGAGCATCTGGGATGCATCAATCTACAAGTGTGGTAACGGCCTATGAGGGAACTGGTTTGGATTACAGTAAAATCCCAGAACAAACAATTCTCTTTAATCTTAAGTGTTTTGTCAGCCTGCATGTGATTTTTTTTTTTTTAGGGTTTTTTTTTAGTTTTTTTAAGGAAAAAATTTTACAGAAGTTTCATGTGCCCCCTGGGAACTTTCTCCAAATTCAGGTCCTGTTGTATTGATCAGCTGTATCTGTGGTTGCTCCTCTTACTTTCTGTGTCTCCTTGCATTTGCCTTTTCCATTGCTTATTCTTTTGGGTTGCGGTCAGATAGAGCAACGTTGCTCGGTGCTGGAGACCCGGTGCTGCGGGTTGGTGTCCGGGTCTGGAACGAGGAGCTTCCCGGCCGGCCCCGCTCCGCGTCCTACCGCGTGGGTCTGCTCCAGCGCAAGAACCGGGCGCGCTGGGAGCGTTCCAGTGCCTCTGTGATAGCAGGGAATTTCAACTCCACCTTAAATCGAGGGCAGAGAGGCATCTGAGCTCTAATGCTCTTGTGAAATTGCCAACTGGGCTGTTAAATAGCTGCATTTTGTGTTATGAAGAGGACATATTTCTAATGCACAGACTTGCTATGCTGAGTTCTAGCTCGTGTTTGGTAGTGTTGAAGAGAAGAGCAGAGCATGTTATAGCTTTCTGTACTTGCATCTCCAAGAAGTGCACGTTCGGAGCCGGGGGCTCCAGCCTGCGCAGCTGAATGGGATGGGGAAGGGACAAGGCAGCCCGGTGTCCTCCGGGCTGGGACGGCTGGGAGCAGGGCGGCATCCCCTGGGGCGACACGGCCCAGGGAACCTCGCGCTCCCCATCGCCTCCCTCTGCAACTCGATCAGCCCTTGGTGGAGACAGACTACCGGAGCCGACGGTCTGGTCGGCTGCGTGTCGGCTTGTGTGCTGGCTTGGGCGTTCCTGTGCGAGCACGGGTATTACCAGGGAAAGTCAGTCGCAGCCCTGGCGAGACCGTTTGGATGTGAAGCCCCGCAGGGCACCTTTTGACAGGTCTCCAGCAGCTTTAAATATGGGACCTGCAGGAAGCTGGCAGTCTGGACGGTCAAAACAAATTATTCCCCTTGCCCAGCTGCTTCTGGAGCTCTTTGTGTGTCTGATCCAACGCGGAGCCGCGGTAACCGCAGCGTGAGCCGCGAGGCAGCCCGCGGACACCCCACCTTCCCGGGTTTTGCCGGCTGCTCTCGTTTGCAGCATTCAGGCACGTCGGGATGTGATTTGCATCGCTTATGGCCACGCAGAGCAGCGTGGAGGCTCCCACCCCTCGGGGGGAGATTACCTGAGATTGCAGAGACTGGCAGGGAAATTGCCTGAAATTGCACCTATCGCGCCATGCATGCGTGCGGGCACACGTGTGTGTGTGTGTGTGTGTGTGTACGTGTATATATGTGTGTGTGTGTGTGTGAGCGGGGCGGGGGGCGGCTCGGAGCAGGATGCGTGTGTGCGAGAGGGAAACGGGGGTGGATTCATGCCGAGGAGCTGCACCCGAGAGAGGGGTACGTGTGATGTGGGGACGTCAGGGAAGAGCCCGCGTGCTCCATCAACGGGGAGTTAATTTGAGCAGGAGGTGGCGAAATGAAATGCCAGGCTTAATCTTTTCTGGGGGAAGGAATTGGAGGGGAAGACGGAGTATGGAGAGATGGGATTTGACTGTCCAAGTCTTTAAGGAAAATTAGTCTGGAAGCACGTAAGATTCTGCTGAGAGACACTTTAGCTCACATCCTAATTAACACGAGCAAATACAGAAACTGTGCTGAGCACAGGATACATGTGTTGATATTTAATTATATAACAAAACCCAGGTCTGTTACAGTAGCTCCTGGGAGAGGGAGCGCAGGCGATGCAAAGTGTGCTGGAGTTAATTTAAAAATACTTTGATGAATTTATTAAAGAGGTGTTGGATCCTAGCTTTGGCAGCATCCGAGGCAGCAGGTGGGTCCTGGTCTCCGCTGCCTTTGCAGCGAGCTGTCCCGGCTCCCTCCCCTGCGGAGGCCGGGAACGGACGTGGTGGTGGCCAGGGCTGATCCGTGTCCTCACGTCGTCTCACCGGGGCAGGCTTTCGCTCGGTGTGTTTCTGAAGTACAGAGCTCTTCAACTTCCTCCTGAGCAGATGCTTGCAGATGAAAATAGGTATGCTTTAAAAATCATCCCTGGATTTCCCCTGCACCCGGATTTTGGAGCGCAGAGGTCCCGGGCAGCTGCCCCTTCCTCCAGCCCGTGCTCTGCTCACCTCTGTTCGCTCTCCAGACGCCGCTGGAGCCCGAGCTGGTCCATGCACGGACCGGCCACGCGCTCCGGGGACCTGCAGCAGAGGCTGGTGCCGTACGGCCAGGACGTCCTGGCTCCGGTGGACAGGCAGCGGCTCGGGGCCGGGCTGCGCAGGAGCGCGGGTGCCGAGCCCCGGAGGGCTGCTCCCCGCCGCGGGGGCTGCTCGGGGTCTCCGCCGCGGGTGCAGTGCTGCCGGGGGCAGAGCAGCGCGGTGCTCGTGTCAGCCTTGGCCCCGGGTCTCCTGCACGTGCACGTGTGCCTGATTCACGTGGCTGTTCCCAGCCTAACAAACCCTGAGCTCCTTAGATTGTTTCCCAGCAGCATCAGCAACAGCATAAAGAGACCATAACACTACAACTGTTTAGGCTGGGAACAGCAGGAGAAGCTCAGGTGACCTGCTGAAACAGGACCTCGGTAATAATCTGGGAGCTTCGCTGCTCTCTGCCTCCTTTATGTCTCCTGTTCAGTTTTCTTTCACCGGCCCTCCTGGTTTTAGCGATGCAGATTTCTCCCTGAAGCTTCCAGCTGTTCTCAGACTTCTTGAAACAAAGGTCAAGGCTTGACCAGTGCTGCTTTGGTTTTAAAATGCAGTCAGTACGAGGGACTTCAGCTTTTACTAGAGCTTAAATAGCATCTGTGCAAGCTTTTTTCACTCCTTTTGCCGCCTTCTCTTCAACCTTTTGGCCTGGAAAACAGCACAGACCTGTACATTATTTATACTGCAGTAACTCATAGCTGTCTGCTCTTCGTATGCAGCCCCAAAGAACATATAGCAGAATAGGGAATAAGGATTGACTTTATGTCCAGTTTACAACTGGAAAAGAAGGGCACAGTGACTTGCCCAAGGACACACAGAGATGACTGCGAGAGCTGGGTTATAAGGTCATACCATCGACTTCTTGCCTGTCGCTGTTGGTAAGCTGTCGTGGCCATGGTTCCCCTGCCCGGCCCTAAGAAGGCTTCTGTCCTTGATCCGCTGCTGAAGGTTCAGGAAGGGCTTTGCTGTGCTGTGAACCCACCCTGGAGTCACGCGGGCTGCCAAGGCGCTGTCAGGGCATCATCATCTCCCGGCCGGGCTGGACGGGAGCCCGCGGCTTCACGGGCAAAGGCTTTGTGTTGCAGTCCGCCCCGTGCCGCCGACTCCCACGTCACGCTGGCACCAGCTTCTGTTGCTGCAGTGATGTTTCCGCAGATTCCCACAGAACGGTACCTGCTCCAGAAACGTTCCTGGCTGTCTTCACCGCAGGGATCCGGAGGGCTGGTTTTCATTTTTCACGCAATCTGGTCGTGCTGGGCTCACCTAGGGGTGAGCGCATCTCTGCACGGAGGGGCCGGCAAAGCCTCCACTGCCGAAGGGAGAGCTGAGGACCTCCGGGGGACTCGGACGGCTTGTGGATGCTGCAGAGGGCTTTACCCTAAAGCCAACGGTTCTGCTGCAGGCCGAGCCATGAGTCCGGATTAACGCCAGATTATGGGAGCGTGCCATTTCAGGCTTTCGATCTTGAAGTAACACAAAACCCAGTGGGGTTGTTTTTACCTGGAGACGATGTCGGCATCTGTAGCGAAGAAGCCTTTGGCCTAAAAGCACTTTGGAAAGCGGTTGGAACCGCTGACCGGGTGCAGGCGAAGCTGGGCCGAGGCAGACCGGATTCCCTAAGAAACTTCCTCTGAACCTGCTCCTGCTGCCTTCGCAGGCAGCAAGGCATTTCCCGGTGAGGGACGCGGAGACAGACGGCAACCCCCTCTGTCCCAGCGGTTCTGCTTGGCGCGGCTCTTCCCGGTGCCGCGGCGGGAGGCAATGCAGCACGGGAGGTGAGACGAGGTGCTCTGCTATTTGTCCCACTGAACAATCCAGCCACTTCTCTTTCTCCGTTAAAGGAGCGCGCTGTGCATTGGGCTAATGACACCTTTCACCTCCCCCTTGTCCCTTCTCCTTCCCCGTGTCGTTAATATCCCTCTGCA
Organism: Dromaius novaehollandiae; assembly: GCF_036370855.1. Taxonomy (NCBI): domain Eukaryota; kingdom Metazoa; phylum Chordata; class Aves; order Casuariiformes; family Dromaiidae; genus Dromaius; species Dromaius novaehollandiae. Next base: position 6,143,297 of record NC_088124.1, on the reverse strand, counting down.
GAACGGGGCACCTTTCCTCGCTGCCGAAGAGGTAATTGAAAAAATCCCGGAGACGTAAATAATTAAGGCTTGTTGTGGCGTGTGGGGACCATCCTCCCAAGTGTCGTGTCAGAGCAGGTTAGTGTCGTCTGATTGATGGGCAGTTCCCGTGATCGATGTCTCTGACTCAGGGACACTCGCATTAAACTGACAAAGCTGCTGCTGCTGCTGCACCTGCCGTTCGGGTCGGGCTTGCGCTGCGCTGAGGACAGAGCCCGGCGAGGCCTCCGAGGAGAGGGGTGACAGCACAGCGCTGGCCTCACGCGTGTCCAGGTGTGCGAGTCCCCCGCCAACGCGTCTCATGGGTGAAGGCAAGTTGTACTGATGGGAGGAGCTGATTTAAGGACTTGTTCTTCCATCTGTGTGTCCGCTTCTGTGGCCATCTCAAGACGAGTCCACAGACCTAAGGCCACGTGTCGTTCTCTAGGACGAAACCTCGAGGCTGGAGGCAGTGCCTTGTGCGGGTGTTACAGATTGAGGGTGCCTTCTGTGGAAGGAGGAGATGGCCTCGCTGCTCTTCACGTCTCCTTTCCCACCCGGCTACGGGATGTATCGTGCCACCTTCTCTCTCAGCTATGCGGCTAAAAACTCGGGGTGCGCTTTTTGAGGGTGGCAAGAAGCAAAATGAGGGCGCTGGAGGTGAAGGAGGCATTTCTGGATGAACGTCAAGCCTTCCCTGCGACTTCGCTCACCAGTAACCGGCCCCTCGGAGGCCCTGCTCCACCCGGGCTGGGTGCTGCCTCCTCCTCGTCGCCTTCCGCATCCCCTCTCGACGCCGGGCGCGCTCGGGCGGTGCTGGGAGGGAGAGCCCGCGCGAGGGACGGGGTGAAGCCACGCCACGGACGGGGTCTGCCGCCCGCGCCGGGCTCGGGGAACGGAGCCTGCGGATGCCGCCTCGATCAGTTGTAAAGGCTTTGCCCCCTCCATGTGTACGACATCCGGAACAAACGCAGAGTGACGGGAAAGGGGTCACCGGTCTGGGTCGCCACCGAGGTGGTGGAGGAGATAATCGGACCCTTTTCCTTCCAGTTCAGCGGCTGCCAAAACACCAGAGTGTCTTGCAAAAGCGGCCACAGAGCGAAGGCCACCGAGGCGGAAGCGCTCGGCCAGCCCCGCGCGCCGGAGGTCGGTCTCCGCTGCTGGGGTGGGCGGTGGGGGGGATGGAGCAGCCCCGCGTCCCCGTCCCCGTCCCGTCCCCGGGCCGCAGGTGAGGGCACGTTGCGTGCGCTGCCGTGGGTTGCCAAAGTTGTCCCCATCAGATGCTTTTGTGGAGCGTTTTGCAGCCCTCGGGGACCGAGGGGCATGCTGAAGCAGAGCAGCCAGCTTGTGTTAGTATTCTTTATTAATAAAAACTAAATAGCATATATACTCCATGTAGACATGAGCGAAAATAGGAGGCAGCGTTATTTGAGAGTGGGCTGCGCTCCATTAGACACCACTGACGCTGCCGTAAGGCTTTTTCCGGCTACCCGTCTCGCAAGGAACATATTGATAGTTTGCTGCGGTTTAGTTGAAATCTTCCTCCCAAATAAGGCTTTGCGATACCATCTTTGAACAGTCTCCCTGAAGGGGATGTTTTGACAGTGTGTGTGATAAAATATAATACAGTGGATATCGTCCCATTTGCCATTTACGAGGCACTTGGTAACCTGGGGGGATTAATTCTGTATCGCGTTACCGCACCGCAGCTTCTCTCCTCTTGCTTGCTGTTTCTCTGCATACGTAATCAGCAAACTGTCTTGAGGTTTTTCTATTATCGGGAAAGTTTTGTGGCAGGGTTTTCGCTAATCAGGTTCCCGTCTCCCCTACCTCTTCCTTGTTTTGTCCCTAGATGATCTCAAAGAGCCACAGTTACCCCAGCTCCCTCCACAGAACGGTTTTGTGAAAGTTTCCATCGCTTTTGGCAGCGTGGTTGCTCCTTCCAGTTGGGAAACCGCAGACAGCGCCTGCCCTCCCCAGCTCTGCCGGCCAGGCCGCCGGTCCCCCCACGCGGAGGGCTCCGCTCGGCACCCCGCTCCCGGCACTGGCTGCGAGCACGGGCTCACCGCGGGGCTCGAGAGCCTGGCGAGGGGCGCTGGGGATGTGCGCTCCGGTTCCCGGCCCCGGCGGGGGCTTCCCGTGGGACCCCGGGCAAATTCCCGTCTTCTGGGGGTTCGCTTGGACCGAACAGCCGTGCTGTGTTAGACTGGGTATTTGCTCAAGGACAGGGTCGTTTGAATCTGTGCCTTTTCCATCGCAAAGCATGGTGCTGGGCATAGCCAGTAATGACTTTGCTAAATATGCTCATTAGCGATAAGCGAACCTCAAGAGATTGGGGCATTTTGCTCAGATGAACGCGTGGCTGCGTGACTGGTTACGCAGGACTAGCAAAACCAGGAGGACGGTGAGAGGAGCGTGTCCCACCTCGCCGCGGGCTCTGCGTCCCCCTGCCCGGCCCGAGGCGCTGGGCGAACGGCGCTCCGAGCAGCGGAAGCGGGGCAGGGGTGCTCAAATTCATATTGTAAATAATTTATTTTTCCCTAGACCCAAGGGTTAGTCTCCTTTTCTTGAAATCACTTTTCGAAGCTTTCGGGGAGGCTCGGCGCTTGCTCTCTGCAGCTCCGTAGCACCTGTCGTCGTTTCGGCGGGGCAGGGCGGATGTGGACGGTGCGAGTGAAAGCAAAACTCTGGTTTAGGAGCTTTGTGCTCTGCGGTCTTCAGAGGCACCTCAGCAATTTGGCCGTGAAAATCAATGGGACTTGTGTGTTTTTGAAAATCTGTCTTTGCTCACTGAGCACGTGTGCAAATGATCAACAACTTGAGATGGGAGATTCATTCCTGCTCCCTCTTTCTGTCAGCTTTTATTTGCCTTCTGTTGCCCTTCTGCGCAGTCTATAAGCCCTCCTCTTTTGCATGATTGTCTCAATTTGCATTTCCAGCAGATCTACTGACATTTGGCTGGACTCTGGGTGAAACGCTCCTTGAAATTAGCCTGCATGTTGAGTTTGTTCTGGAAAGATAAGAAAGCAAGTGGCAGGGGGGCCTGGGGGGAATTATGCATGTGAAACTGCACTGTGAAATTAGCACCAGCCGTCATACTCCAGGCCAGCAATATTTCTCTGGGATTTGTTTTGGAAGTAGAATTTTTCTACCATGGGCAATAGACTCGTCTCCCTCACCCCACTGGCTTTCAATCCCAGCACAAGCCCGTCTGAGGAAGCCAAAGGATAAATTGTCTGCTAGCTTAGTCTGAAGTTGCTCTGTAGTGCTGGCAATATGATACTGAAGAGGAATTTTAATTTCATGCTGTGTAAGAAGAGTGCATGCAACAGTGGCAGCCGTATGGATTTTCATATGAATAGGCGTACAGTATTCATAACAGGGTAGCAGTGTTGTCCCGCAGGTTCTCATTCTTCTTGTTTCTTTGCTGTTTTCACATTTCCCTTTGCTGTCCACCATCGTAGCACTTGCTGAAATGGAAAGTATGTCCTTGCCAGATGGATGCGCAAAGTGACGAGCCTGTTTCTCAGTTATACTGCAGTTGGCTTCAGAGACCTTTTGTTGCTTTAATTCCTCTGCGATCCAAGTGCGAGTCTGTTTTGCTTGGAAGAGGGAACGTTTTTAGCCATGTGCCTCTTGCGCAGCTTTGTGGGTATCCGAGCGAGAGCAGGTCTGAGACAGTGGAGCCCGTTAATGCCGCTCTGTCTCAAGGACACTCTTAACGCTACTTAAGTGACTTTTTGGGGGGAAGGTAGGTCGCAGGAACGACCTCCTTGAGGTCTTGTGGCACCCCTGAAGGCAGGACTTTATTTTGATGTGTTATTTCATCCCTTTCCAATTTTGAGGGCTGGTAACCTCCTTAGTTTTCACCCAGGAGATGACTTCATCTCAGTGGCAAGGAATTTGTGTGTAAAATTATCTGTGTTGAGAGCTGTTCTAGAAGCATGTTTTATTATTTTTTGCCATTATTTATTTATTTGTCAGGAGAGGAACCTGGAGTGATTTTTCTCGAGGTTGCTGATCTAATAAATTCACCAGAGCCATAAAATTTGCTTTAAATAAACTTCCCCTAATAACATCTGTGAGGTGCATTGCTGTGCCCGTTTCCATGCTAAACTGTTCATTAATGCGTCTGCACATCCCTGCATGTCCGTCAAAAGCGATCAGCTTTGCCGGTTAGGACAGGTGAATAAATCTGCCTGCCTGCAGACGCTGCTCTTCCCAATGCACGCACCTTCCCTACCAGGTAGGGGTATTAGGAAGAGCCTAATCCCGGTTGCTCAAAACTGCGTGCTGCGACGGGAGAGGAGGGGAGAAGCACAGGGCGATTGTCAGCGCGGAGCCGGCCAGGACACCGGGGTCAGGAAAGGGGGCTGTAAGAAGAGTTTGCAGCAATGCAAATGATTCTCTCTCCCATTCGCATCTTATCTCTTTGACAGCTGCTGGCACCATGCTAGGTCGGAGCCCGGCCGTGCCGGTGCTGGCTCCGTGCGTTCCTCGCCGTCGGTGCGAGGGATGGAGAAACCCAGCAGCGTCTCCAGATGGACCTTGCTCCGCAGTCATTTACAATCGGGATGGGTCTGTCGGGGCCCATCCTTCGCTGCGGTCCCGCGATGTCGCTTGCTCTTCTCCCGCGGGGCGGAGGCGGGCGACGTTCCCCGCGGGCCGGGAGGCAGCTCTGGCGGGAGCCCCTCGCCCCTGCGGGCTCGCGCCGGTGATGGATGCTTCGCAGCAGCAATGCTACGCGCTACAGGCATTTAGAGTTAATGGCTTCCTTCACGGCCATAGATTGATACAGCTGGGAAACACATTAAAGAGTTCAGCAGCAAAGCAGACTCATAATTAATAAAATACAGATTTTCATTTGAAATCATTGCCCGAAATAGCTCGCTAATGGAGGGAGAGCTGTCTGCTCAGTCAGAGCAAGTGCTGAGTTCGCCAATGGCCCATTAGAAACCCGCTGCCCGCCACACGTTTCGTGCAGGTGTCCTTCCCTAGCCGTCAGTCCGAAGCCCGCGCCGGCTGCCCGTGACGTGCTCCGTGCGCGGGGAACGCTGCGGCACGGCAGCTGCAGCGCGGACAGCATGGAGTAAGAGCTTCAACGAGCGGGTGCCCCCCACCCCGGAGCCGCGAGCACCCGCAAAGTCCCGCAAGCGGGTGAGGGTGAGGCAGGTCTCACCGAGCGTAGCTTAAAAGCGGTTTGGCGGTGGTGAATTCACAGCGGTGAGGCAGAAGCTGTCCCGAGTGCGGGGTGAGGAGGAGGCTGCAGCCCGCCAGCAGACCTCCCTCCCGCGCTGGCAGAGGCAGGCAGCCCCCTTGCAGGAGCACAGGCACCGGAGCAGCGGTGACGAGGCACAGTGCATCCTTCCTGGCTCTTCCCTGATGGCAGAAATGAAGTCTGTTTCATTTCACAGTGCCTGCAACCAGCGGCAGCGCATGCTCTTCAGGAGGGAAGAGGGACAGTCTGGGGAAAAGGGCCTTCTGGGCTGGCTCGCTCCCAAAGGTACGGGAGCGTACGAAGCTGCTCATGTTGCTTTGCTGCTAATTGGAGTTGGCTGTAGCTGATTTAGAAAGCGATGGCCTTAGGGAGCCAAGATTGTTGTTTATGTTTTTGTTTGTATTTGTCTGGAATTAAATACAGATGGGATTAAAAAAGCTTGACTCAAGGAGGAAGCTCTGATAGAAATAAATTCAGTCAGGAGAAAAAAAAAGATCGCTCGTCGATGCTGTCCTCACCTGGTTTTGGTTTCTTTAGCATTCTGGTAGAAGTGTCGAGGGAAAGAGTAAAAGGGTAGAGACAGAAAGCAAAAAGATAAGTGGACCCTGATGAAAGAATTCAGATTACTGGCTATAATAATGAAACTGGAGTTTTCTCAAGCTGCTTTAGGACAAATTTTCAAGGCATCAACTTGTTTCTGTCCTGAGACACTTTGACCATCCTCTGGCTGTCTAAGTGACTGCTGAAAAATACCCAGCTCCCAGGAATGCAGATTCACCGCTCGCTACCTGCTAGCGTGAGCTATTGCTTGTGACCAGGTTGCACCTCCGTCCCAGCCGTCTGCCAAGGCAGCCTGGCCTGCGTTCTCCGGTGTGTGCCCCTGGGAAGGCCGTAGGGAGAGCAAGGGGAGAAAGGGGGTCTGCCCCCAGATGAGCTGCATAAAGCCCTCTTCAGTTAGCTGTTCTCCATAGACCTTTGAAATGCCTTGCTCTGCAAAGCTGTGGGAGAGCAAGAGGAGAATTTGTGCTGGATCTAAGGCAAAGAGACCACGAGCCAGTCAGGACATACGTGTGTGTCACTGGCATTTGCTGCTGGAGCGTTTGGCAGGAACGATTTCCCCAAAGCTGACTGAGAGCTGGAGTAACTACAGCGAGACAGAAAAACGAACCACACGCATCCCCGTGACCGCTTCAACCACAGCGTGCACACTTGGTATCCCATCCAGAATTCCTCAGCAAGAGTCCCCATCGAAGTGGGCGGCTTGGTGTGGAAACTGTGGTCAGAAAAGGAGGGGGTGAGGGTTATCAAGCAGTCTGAGCAGCTAGAAAAAGGGCTCAGGGAGTGTATGCAGAGTTGCCTCCCAAAATGCTAGAGGCCTGTGAAGCAGATCTGACCAGATCCTTTTAGTCCTTCCGTTTAGCAAATTGGGGTGAGTGGAAAGATCTTTCTCAGTGGACTCTAGCTGATTAATAGGATTTAGTAAATTAAAGTTGCAGGAAATGGCTACATGCTAAGAGAGGCAACTGTGTGTGATCACAAGCAAGTTTATTAGCCAAGGTAGATGAGATCTGCAAAACCCCGGTGGAGAGACCCCGGTTCTGGTGCCTACGCTAGCTCTGCACGACGATGTCCTGCGGTGCAGCTTAGCAAAACACACGTTTGCTGGCTTGGCGGGATGTTCTGCTCTCCAAGTTTCTGGACCATGCTGGAAGTGGCCGCTGTGCCCCATCGCCACACGCCAAGGGAGGCTTCGGAGGAAGCCTTCGACAGTCTTGACCTACCAGTCATCTCTTGGGTTAGCACAGAAGCTCTGATTAACCTCACCGCAGGAGCATGTTCTTTCCCCCACACTTCTGCCCCTTCTTTCTGTCAGAGGTGGTTGCATCTTTGTCAAAGCTGGTGGAAGAGAACATGAGCTGGTACGTTGGTTGCTCCAGCGTGGAGGTCAGCACCTTCTTGCAAACTGTCACTCAGGGAGTTAGAGTGGAGATAGCCAGAACATGCCCAGGTTTATTCCCTATAGCTTTGCTGGGGAAGGAGAAGAAAAAGCTGCCGAGTGGAGTGGAGAGAATGTGGTCGTATCTGAAACCAGCCTACCACGGACACGTGAGTCACCGTGATATGCAGAGAGGGGTCTCAGAAGTTCCCGAATCTGGGTCAGCCATCAAAAAACCCACTTAGGTGCTTACGTGCTGATGTCGGCCTGCTTATTATCATCACATATGTTTTTTTCCTGTGGGATTACCACCAGCCTCCAGCTGGGTTAAAAATGTTCTGAAAACAGCTGTTTTCTGCATGGTTTTGGCATTTTTCAGTCAGAACCAGAAATACAGAGGTGGCTGTGGAAGTAGCGGGATGGGGTTGCAGAAAAGGAGAGCAGAGGCGAGCATCTGCCATCCCATACTCTTCCTCCGATGAACCTGGATTGCGGGACGGGCCGTCTTTTCTCCTCGGTCCCTCTTACACCTCCTGACCTAGAGCGGAGGGGGAGCGAGAGACGCGTGCAATTTCTAGCGTTTCCTTTGGACGCGCTCGGCCCTCGCCGCTGCCAGACGCAGGGCTCCGGAGGAGATGAGCCGCTGGTCTAATCCAGCCTGGCGATTCCTCTGCCCTCGTAGTTGCGGCAGCCCAGCAGTGCTGCTGCTTGTGGATCGGTGCTGGGGAAGTGCTGACGGCAGAGCTGTGGAACCGCTCGGTTTAACGCAGGGTCCCTGTCAGCAGCCCGTCCGCGAGGCTCCTGGCCTCGGTGGCTGGACGTCCTCTGGGACACGTCGAGGCGGAAGGTCGTTTGCTCGGCTTTAAGGGCTGTTTCTCTGTGAGGGGAGTGGTGGCAAAGCACCAAACTGTGCCATATCATTGTTGCTCGCTTAAATCCATACCGATGTGTTGCCATCCAGCCAGGAATCTCTGTTTGCAGTCGGTAGCTCATACGCAGTGCCTTGCGTGAAGGGAAAAAAAGTGAGTTTGAAGGGGGGAAGAGGAATTGGCTTACCAATGCAACGCGAGCAAGCATCTGGGCTTGCTCTCCTTAGGGGCTTCTCTTTAAAAGGAGCTTTTGAGCTGATAAATCATTTTTGTTCCTTTTTGTGTAAAGAAATCTCTCTGGCTTTGGTACAAAGGCGCAGCTCTGTCTGCTTGCTGCTGGTTTGTTTACAGACCAGCCGTGTAATGAGAGAGAGGAGCCGTGCTGGGGAGGGAGACCAGAGCCTGGAGCCCAAACATGGGCAAAGCGAGGCGAAACCTCACTCATTTCATCAGCCTTTGCCCTCTGCCAGCATTAAGAGTTATAGCTGCAAAAACATATATATTTGGCTCTTGCATCCCACGGCATGTAAACAACTATTCCTCAGGAATTAGTTCTGCAAAAAAAAAGAGCAAAGCTGGAGCTGTTGAAGGGGGTTTCAGCTTTCTCTATATAGAAAGTGAGCTGGTTATTTTGCAGTCTCCTAGATGCAGACATTTGGCCTCTACAGCAATGTTAACCAGAACTAGCAAAGTGGGGACTAATCCCTTTTTTCCAAAAACAACCAACCAAAAGCAAAACCCCGTATAATATAGCACGGAGTGAAGACTGAAAGTCTGCTTGGAGAGACCCCAACAAATACCTCCCAGAAGCATCTCTCTTTCAAATGCTGTCCTTCAGGAGACTGTCCGATATTAACTCTGAAAATGAAAGCTATAACTAGTCCAGAAGTGGAATAGTCTGTAATTTCTGTCACAAAAGGCTTTTAAAATGATACTACAAAAATATCTGTCAGTGGCTTAAGTAGTTTAGATCCTATGCTTTTTGCTGGGGGATGGATTGAATGGTTAAATGAAGGGATCTTCTGGCTTTGCATTCTTGGTTTCCCTGCTTCCCTTTGGCACATACATCTACATTCTTCATTCCTCTCCCATCTGCTTTCACTTCCCAAATTTCTAACACTTTACTCTTCATTTTTTTGTCCATGCCTGCAATGGGAAAAGAAGAATATCGCTGTAAGCCGTAAAGGCTCAGTAGCTGAGAAGAGCTGTGGCCTCACGGAGAGCCGTCATCGCCTCCAGGCCCCGTGGGCTGCAGTGACGGTGCTGGGTATTTCTCGGTGGGAGACTGGCTTTCCATCAGTCTTAATGTGAACTTAAGTCCCGGAGTTTAGGCAGTTAGGGGTGAAGTAGTCGGTCTTAATGACTTGATGGCCATCCCTTAAGGATGCAGATGGGGTGGGGGGAGCGCTCCAAACTCAGCGGCTGGCGTGGTTTTTGGAGACCGGGTCTGCTCCTTTCGTGACCGGCCCTGCAGGGACGTAACTGGAGAGCGGTGGAACAGCCGTTTCGGGGGTGTCAGGCCTGTTACAGTCACGAAACCACTTCGTACTGTTTGGGAAAACAAACCTACAAGGACGGCGGAGGGGGAGTTGTTTCAGTGTTAAATTGCTGAACCACACACACAGCGTTTGCCTAACCAGCTAGACCTGATTCGCTGTTCAAACAGTGCTTTTCTGCCTGACGTTGGCAATCAGGGAGCTAATTACACTGGATTAGGGTTTTTCTCTTAATTACATGAAAAATTTAGCGCGGCTGATGTTCATGAGGCTGCAGGGGATTAAGGCGGAAGCCATGTGTTTATCTACAGGTCAATTATGGAAGCGAAAGCAGTAACGTGGTGTCGCTTTGTCTCCCGTCCGCGGACCCCGGCCTGAGCCTGGCTCACGATGCTGATGTTGGGCCACGGGCAGGGTGAGGGATGAGCTGCGCTGGCTGGATCTGTGTGTAGGAAGCGGCAGCCGGGGCCGGGGGGAGAAATGCTTGGGTCCTGCTCGCGTGGGGTTTCCCAGCTGCAGGAAAGAGCTGCTCCATCCCGTTTTGCAGAGGACGTGTGAGCAAACGCGCCTTCCCCGCCTGCCCCGGGCGGTTGCTGCTCGCCCGGGGGTGGGTTGCTCTGCGGAGCTGCCTTGCTGCAGGCTCACGGCGCGGTCTGGAGCTGCGCGGTGCTTCAACGCCGTGCTGCGTTTCCGAAGGCCGATTGCGGCACCGTTCAGACTGGGTTGGGGTGACAGGCAGAGCACCAATCTCCTTGAATTTTCTCCTCCTCCCCTAGCTGAATTTGAGCTTCAACTCTGACCGTGGGCGTCTGAGACCTCTGCCCCAGGGACAGAAGGGCTGAGCCCCAGCCTCTCCCTTTGCTTCCCCTGCAGCCTGCTTGGTGCTGCCGCCGCTCTGCCGCGCGTGCCTGGCTGCGCGGACCCCTCGGGGACGGGAGCGGAGGGGGACAGACGTCGCGTTCGTTTAGCCCAGCAGTCTCCCTGCTGCGGTCGCGGCAGCGTGCAGTAACGTTACATGTGTTGCGTGTACAGATTATTCGGTGCCAGTTCATCTGCTTATCGGCTGAGAAACTCTGAGACGCTGGGAAAGAGCATATGCCTAGAGCTTAGCGAGTTAGAGCGCAGAGATGGGAGAGAGATTGTTTTTATCCTTGATCCGCCCCGGAATAGAATTTGGGAAGCAGCTCACGGGGCAAAAGCGGCCTTTCCGGGCACGTGCCACGCGTGCCGGGAGCAGGAGCTGACTCCAGCCCCCGTGTGCGGGCAGCCGGGAGACACAAGGGTGAACGAGCAGATAGAGAAGCGTAAGGAGAGATTCAGTTCCCAGGGATTTTTGGACGTCTGAATCCCATCGGGAAACTGCTTCTAACGCAGGGTCCTGTGCAAGCAAGTGTCCTTGAGGAGGGCACCCGCCCAGCTCCGTGCACCTCGCTTCTGCATTTTGCCCGGCCAGATGAAATCGCCCTTGGCCCGGATCCCGGCTGTGCGGGGAGGAGCGGGACCCCGGCGCAGAGCGTGTCCCCGGCGGGCCGTTAAGGGGAGGACGAGGCAGGCTGCCGCCCCGCGCGGGCAGGGAGAGGCGGCCGGAGCCGCGCTGCCTTGGCTGCCGCCGTGCCGGTGCCCTGCGCGGAGCCGCGGCCCGAGGGGCGGTGAGGGGCCAGCTCGGCTGCCACTGCCCTGTCCTTAAGTGACCTGCCTTGCAGGACAGTTGCTTTAGTAAAGCTCAGAGGCTGTACAAGCAGCACTGTCCGGCACACTGACTCGAGCTTCTTACTTTTGAGCTTTTTACTTTTGTGCTCTGGGCCGTTTCATGGCTTTATCTCCACAACAGTTGCATCTCTGCACCTCTCCCAAGTTCCTGGGCAGCTGCAGCTGTTTTAACGCATGCGTGTTTGGTGTGGTCCCTAGCAGGTCCGCGTTAGGACAGAGCAGCAGGCTGTGTTGGGACAGCCCCCTCTCCTCGGGTTCAGGGGAGGCTTCTGCGCGCCGTGGTTTTCTCCCTCCCTCTGACCCGGCGAGGTTAGACCCGACCCGTGCAGCACCGCGGGGTCTGCACGCACGAGGGGAGCCAGACACGAGCAAGGCCTCGTTGCTCACCTGGTCACTTGTGTGTGGCAGAAAGTGCTCCAAAACTATGAGGCAGGATTTCTCCCCGGGTTTAAAAAAGTGGCTGAAAAATCCTGGGGTTTTAAAACAAGAAGATGACAAAAATAAGACTCTTTTTCTTTCCATCTAGGTTTTAGCCTTAGGAACATTTGGCCTCTTGATTTCTCCAAATCTCAGTATTTCTGAAAGTAGGAAACTTTAAGTCAGCAACTCAATTTTAAGATTTTTTTCTTTCTTTTTCTTCGGTTAGTCTTAAAGCTGGGACTTAAAAATGCCACCAAATGTTGCGAGAACATGGCGAAATCAGCAGAACCGAGAGCCAGGCTTGATTGATGGCAGGCTCTGGGGCCCTGCGCTGCGCTGTTCCCCATGAGGTGTTGTGCAGGAAGTCGGAGTCATTTGAAACGTATTACTTACATGATGTTTTTGAAGAGGAAAGAGAATAATATTTCCTGAGAAACTTTCTGATTCCCACCCGATCCGTTGGAAGCTCTGGCTTGGGAGAACAGGGATTTCACGTGATAGTTTTAGACAGTTCTCTGTTTTTTTCCCTTCTTACACTGCTTGCTAATCGCTAATCACTGCTAGCTATACTTGTTGAGAGCAAACTCCATATTAGAGAGTCTTGTCTAACTGGCTTTTTATTTCATTTTGCATGGTCATTCAAGGTCAGCAAACCAAACTAAGCCAGACCAACCCCTTCAGCTGTGAGACTTACTGCTGCGGTGGGATGAGACGTAGGGAGAGCTGGATGCGGCGTGGTGGAGGGTGATTCAGCTAGCAGGGCACAGGTGAGGTGTGCATAGATAGCACAGATACGGTGCTATTTTGGGGACTTCGGGGAAGAGCTGCAAATGGAAGGTGACAAGCAATTCTGAGCAGAGAGCCGGTACCTCCGTTGCCCTAAATAATACCAGCCCTGTGCTCCCTCTTGTGTCCTCTGTCGGAGAGTCGCAGAAGACTTCGGCGAGGTTAAGGCATGCCTGCAGGCATCAAGCAGAATGAGACCCAGCTCTGGGTTGTCCTTGTTGGATGCCTGCTCATTCCTAGCCAGCTGTGATGTGAGAGCAAAGAGGGGAAAAAGCCACTGTATGACCCCAGCATTTGCAACCTCAACCTGTCCTTGTCAGCACAGACAGGGTTCGTGTTGCATCCAGCTACCTGAGCTTGGTCAGCTGTGCTGTCCCTGCTCAAGGCTGTTAGCACCAGGTACAAGAGGATGCTTTAAAAAAGAAAAAAAAAAAAACCATCCCTGCCTGTTCCTGGAGCTGTCCTCCTCTTTGCTCTCCTGTGCTTTCATTTACTTTCCAGCTCCAAGGGAAGGAACTGGATAAAAGCAGCACAAAGCATGAGAAGCAGGGGTGAGTCAAGGAAAGAATGGCAGAGGCTGGAGGAGAGTAGTGCAGAAAGGTTAGCGTGCAGTGCCTCGTGATGCAGAAACACCTACCTCGTTCCTTTCTCTTGGAGACCAATTCTTCGTCTCTTTGATGATTTCCTTGCTCAGTGCCAAAATGTAAAGCCTGCAAGCAGCAAAGTGCTGTTAACTTAATGATTCCCATTTCCCAGAGAAGCACTGAGCCATCTCTTTAAAAATAATACAGGAGAGTAAAGGGAGAAGGGTGCTTATTGCTGAACAAAAGAAAAAGAAAGTCGTTGCACATTGGGGCTCTTTTCAAGGGACAAATTAGAAGTGAATAGGTTTTGTAACATGCTGCAGACGTGCCCGGAGTTGTCCTCCTTCCCAGGAGTAAATCCACAGGATGCTCTCGAGTGGTTGCACATTTAATGGGTTGTAAGTGACTGATGCTGGTGAAAGGTGCAAGACTGATGGCCCCAAACACCCAGCGATTGTCTCTTTGCAACAAGTGCTCCAAAAGAGAGCGGCGCTCCTTTGCAGTATCCTGATCTCTGGAGCCCTCTGACCTTAATAGACTTTGCCTCCTGCTTTTGGTTCGTGCCCTGTTCTACGCAGGCTTTCCAGAACAGGAGCGAGGGGAACCGTACGGGTGCTTCGTTCAGCTGCTTTCTCGTCCCTCTGATGTTCTTGGCCAGACTGGGTCTGGTCGGTGCCGTGCACGGTCAGATCACGGCGTGGCTTTGCACTGCTGCGTTGGTGTGCGCCGAGCCTGCCCAGGAAGGCAGGGGTAGGGGCGAACTTCTCCCGTGGCAGGAATCACCTGGGCGCTGGGACCCAGGGAAAGGCAGCGCTGCTGATTTAAAGCACAGTCCAAAGAAATATGACCTAGTCAGCCAGTCTACCCAAATTTGATTCTAATGAATCCATCCCCGGAAGAATACTATTTAATTAATTAGCACTTCATTTGCATGAGGTGGCACATTATTAAAGTTCTGCCGCTGCAAGTAGGGCTGTGACAAGGTGTGAGCTGACAGCTTTTCAAATAAAAAGTCTTTTAAAGAAATGATCTTCCGAACTGGCAGCTTTGTTCTAAACGAGCCTCTCATGCAGTAATAAATTAAAGACATGGGGGCTGCTGATTAGTCTCTGCATGGTGCCTCTGTACTACCCTCCCTTTTTTATCTTGGAAGATCAGCTTTCCAGGAGGGCAGAGGGAGCAGAGAGGGTGGAAGAAGGAAATAAAGGCTTGAGAGACGGACAGAACAGCTTCAGTGACAAACTTCTCTCCGAAGGTTTTGGGCTGGCACCTGGTATGATGCCTGAGCTGCAGCTGAACCCAACACTCGGCTTCTTTCACCTCCAGAAGCCCATAGAAATGTGGGGGTTCCTCGGTGCAGAGGAAGGAGGATTTGGGCTGTCTTTAATAGACCCTGGACCAAAAGGCCTGCTGTGGCTCTTCTGGGCCATGTTCCTCCTTCCACACTGAGCATGGCATGGCTTGAACGCTCAGAAGCAGCTCTTACATGCTTGAACAGAGTCATGCTGAAAGCAGATGAGGATGCTCGGGTGACAGGGTATTTTAGGACTTGCCGACCTAAGTTTCCTGGTCTGCTCTGTTTACTCTCCGACTCTGACTCTGGACAAGACGGTCAAAACTGATCTAGGATTAAGAATATTTGTTGGCAAAGGGGGGTGAAATTGTTTGCGTTTTGCTGCTGTAACGCCCTGACAAAAGATTGGGTGTTAACACAGTTATATGTGGGGATGAAGTGCATTATATCGGTAGATACCGATGCAGTAGTGGTTTTGTGTCACTGACTCGGATAAGCTGTGCTGGCACGAGCGCTTTCGTGACAGTGCGAGGCAGCTTGCGGGGGAGAGAAGTGCCCCGACGTTAATTATGGCAGATGTTGAAGTGGCAACGCTTCTCTGCCGGGATTTCACCTTCCTGTCACTGGACCAAAGTTCTCTGGCTCAGACGCTAAAGCAACTGGTGCTAATTAGGTAGCTGGGAGGGAGAGCTGGATCCTTCTTGCTTAATAGGTGAGATCTCGGGATTTACTTCACCGGATGGGCCACCCCCGAGGAGGCCCCTTAGCCTGCAAGGCCTGGAGAAAGGCAGATGTCCCGGAGGGGCTTGAAGGGGCCCCGGGAAGCGAGACGCAGGTCCTACCTCTGGTTTTTGTGCCCGCTGGCGCAGGCGGGTGCGGTGCTGCAGCCCCTGCGAGGCGAAGCCCCAGCTCCCTCCCCGCAGAGCCGCCCGGGCGGCCGGGAGCCTTTTCGGGGCCCTTCTCCAATTTGCCCCACGGTTTCTCTCACCAGCCGTTTCCCTGGGGAGCTGCGGTTTCCCAGGTTGTGACTTTGAACACTTAGCTAACATTTCCAAACCAGAAGAGATGGGAAACACGTGTGGGTGTAAAAGACATTCATAGAGCAGAGACATTTTTGACATGAGTATCGAATTCACAAAAACCTTAGGTCTATAAATAATTTGGGTCATGAAGCTTTATCAGAATAAACTCAAGCTTGAACCTACCCTCCCTTCCCCCTGCACTAAGCAGTGCTTTGCAGCTAAAGACACGTCCTTAACTCACTCTCCCAGCTCCCTGGGCTCTGCTTCCCAGCTCCTTTGCTTCCCTCTCCCCCCGTCCCCCTTTAAAGGTATAAACTCGCGCACGCGTTCACACCAGCGTACCGTGTTTGCAGTTGCTGGAAACGAGGGATAGTCTCAGTGGAGGCCACCATCAATTTAATCCACGGCGAAACCCAAGATCCTAGCAAAGGCCAAGACGGAGGAGGTCTACCTCCTCGCACCTGGAGCTTCTCTTAATTACAGGGAGGGGGTGGAGGAAGAAAATGTCTCCAAAAGAAAGAAAATCGGAGCGGAGAGGCTGTCTCAGCTTCGTGCTGGCTTGATGCTTTATCTACATTGTACCCAGCAGCAGGAGGAGAAGTTGGGATGCTAGGCTGGATTTGCGTGGTCAGAGCTTTAATGTTTCTTTGATGTTCACAAGCAGCTGTGAGAATTAAGCAGAAGGGCCCTGGAGAGCACCTTCACTCTGTGTTTCTGGCCCTTCCTGCTGGTACGGGAGGAGAGGAGCTTTGGGAGGAGGTGAGATGCATTGCATCGAGGTGCCGCTGATGCACCAGCCGCTGTTACTGGGTCTCGAAACTGAGTCTGTAAGAATCGACTGAGTAACCCTGGCTGCTCTTCCCTGTCCCGCGGCACCGTGAAATCCGGTGCTGGACTGATGCTGTTTGATACTGTCCCAACCCGTTTGTTCCCTCCTGGGGTCAAGGGGCTTCCTATTGCTTTGGTAACTAAAGCTGCTCTGATTTGGGTCTCTCTCTGGCAGTTTGTGTGAGTGCTCAATGTTTGTGTGTATATTTAATGAATAGACACGGTACCAGTACGTGGTATTCGAGAAAAAAACAATTTAGTTACAGTGCTCCTACCAAGCTTGCGCCCTTCCAGTTGTGCTGCGTAAAGAGCTCTTTACAAAACTGACTTTTCTTCCCAGATCATCCCCTTGAGTTCCCCAAGGGGGATTAGCAAGTACATTTAATGTTTAGTCGGGCAGCGTAATTCCGGAGTGGCTGGGTTTCCCGTCCCTCGGAGACCAGACCGTTTTGGTCTGGAAGAGCTGTTTTGCTACGAGCCGTTCAGACTGACAGCGCGGTGACCTCCCGGAGCGAACCTGTCTGCTGAGGCCTCCCCGTGCTATCGCTGAGGGTAGAAGTGAAGGTGATGCCCACCACCACAGACACATTCGATCCTAATTTAGGAAAAATACATGGAGGAAATGTGACAGGAGAGAAGGAGACTGGGATATGAGGGGGCCTCCAGGTAATGAAGTTAATTGGATATGCTGATTTGAATTGGATGTGCATGTAAGGGTTGTCATTAATTTCCTCACGGACATATCCGTGATTTAAAGGAAAGGTGCTTAATGGGATTACCCTTTCACTTTAATTTCAAGGGGGAGACTTCCCACGCAGAGAGCGGTGTACTGAACGACACGACTGGTGCTCCTGCATGTAGAGGGGTGTGCAGGGAAATCCGGTTCTTCGGAGCTGGGTTTTTCCTCCCTGAGGTGGATCCGTGGGGAAGGGTGTTATCCAGTGGTTCAAGCGGGGCCCCCGGCTGTCTACGTTAGCAGATTCGGATCCCAGATCCACTATAGACTTGTGCAACCAGACTCATTGTAAACCTGCAGCAAATCACTCAACTTCCCGGTAGTTTATTAATGACCTGTAAATGACTCTGACCTGGCTCCCCGGAGCACCAGGAAATTAGTTGGTGTTAGCAATTCTCTGAGGGAATCTAAGTGAGAAGGGTTCTTTACTCTCAGAGGAATTTCATATCAGGCCTGAAGGGCTCTTGAAAACTTCTCGTGCGGAGATTTGCAGTTTCCCTTCCGGATTCTCCCCTCCTCGAGGATGCTGCACTTGTTTCTCAGCGGGCGTCGTAGAGGCTGACGGTGTAGGACCATTGGCAGCACACAGACCCCAGCACGGGTTACGATGTAAAACGAGATTGTGAAAAAGTATGTTGACAAGAGAGAGAGAAAGTGCCTGATCATCCCATGCATCTTCGCCTCCTTTTTATTTTGATTGTAGAATAGCCTGGTTTAATTAAATTGGATTAGCAAATGTAAAATGCCTTCTGCAAAGATTATTTGATAGAAACACACACAGAAAGTCAGGACTCATTTGTCTTATCTTGTCTTTGGGAAGCTTTTGCATTGTTGAATCTCTTGTTTGTGGAAACCACCTTTAGTAAGAGCTGCTGTTAGGAAACTACCTGTAGTCTAGGCAGGAGAAGCCGCAGAGTCCCTGACAGACGGGGTCGGGAAAGGCTGTCAGAGCCACACTCCGCTCCAGCCTGATTCAGAAACCTGCTAAATTTCCAGCTCTGAAGCAAGAAATCCATCCAACAGCTTTACAGGAAGCTTTATGGGAAATGCCCAAGAGCTGATACTTGCAGCCTTAAATGGCAAAAAAATGGTAATTCTCCAAAGCTGCACCTTGATAGTAAAGGACGTTTCTTGTGTTGCCCTCAGTTCCTGTTGCAGGCAATTAGAAATGTCCATTTTACACAAATGCAATGTTATTTCATAGTATTCACCCTCAAGGGCTAGAAATCCTGGCATGAAAGCAGCAGTCTCAAGGCTTTGGGGTTGACTGAGCTTTTCACTTCGTCACCGTTACGTGCAAAGAGCTGAATGGAAACGTGCAGAGCCAGGGCCTCCGGCACGCGGGGCTCGTTCCAGGAGTCCTCCCATGCGCTCGTGGGAAGCCCCACAGGCCGTTGCACGTGGGCCGGGGGGAGCTACCAGCACAGACGCTTTGGGGTTCGTTT
This sequence comes from Dromaius novaehollandiae, assembly GCF_036370855.1. Lineage (NCBI taxonomy): Eukaryota > Metazoa > Chordata > Aves > Casuariiformes > Dromaiidae > Dromaius > Dromaius novaehollandiae. The sequence goes on along the minus strand of NC_088124.1, from coordinate 6,124,935 downwards.
CCGTCGGGTGCTGGCGTTCCTGGGAAAAAGCCGTGGTTCTTGAGGAGTTAACGAGGAGTGGCCTGGCCTTGCTCGTCGGATGTGGGGTAGGGAGTCAGTCCCTTCATGCGTAGACTTATTCAGCTGTTTTTCTGGCACCAGGCATTTCATCACGAGAGTCAGTCTCATTGAAACACTAATAATGAAAACGGACAGGTAATTTAATCATGGAAAGTTCCTACAAAGAGACTCAATGTCATCTAATGGGAGCCTTCTGGAAGGAACAGGAAGGGAATCCAGAGGTATCTTAGATCTAATACAAGCTGGGCAAAATACAGAAACTTTAGCACAATAGGTACGTTGGAGCTTCCCAGCATAGTAGATCCCCGAATGGCTCATACGCTTATCGCCGTGGGTGCCACACTGCAACGTATACATGACACAATATGGCATTTTGCTAATCTCTTAAGATAATGCGGAGCTTATGCCTGCAGTGTGTATTGTGGGGGTATTAGAGACACAAATCTGTGCAATGCCTTTGAAGAACTGCGATTTCCTGAACTGAAAAGCCTCCTGTTTCATCGCGTGGGGCGTTGTGCTGGCCCTGGGTGCTCTGAGCCAGCGCTGATATTTGGATTTGCAGATTACGGCGTTAGGCACTTTCCAGGCTATATTTGTAAACATACATCAAGAGCGATTGAGGGAAGTGCTGCATCTGTCCCAGATGACTTCTCCAATTCACATCCAAACCCAAGAGCCTGTGCTCCATCCTCCCCGGCTCTGCTGTTGACCGTGTTGCTGAACACGTCCCTTGTCCTGGACACCTTCGACTTAGGTGGTAGAGTTAGGGGGACGAAGGGGCATGACCACCAGTAGCCCAGGGCTGTCCTGTGCCTTCCCTCTCCTGTGTCACTGTGCTTGAAATCATGATGGCTCAGTACTGCTGACCCAAGCAGTCAGAAATGAGCCCTCCTCCAAGCTGCCAGAGCACCTTAAAGCCTCCTCCGACCTTTGAAAATGATAAACTTTGGTGTCAGTCTCTTCACCTTCCTCTCCCCTCGCCCCCCCATCTTCCTGGGGTCTGTGGCACCATATTTCATCTGCCTAGTTGGCTGGCACTGGAAGGACTCGTGCTACGGCATGGCACCCGTAAATTAGAGGAATTATTGCTCTCTGCAGACGTCAACAGCAAGCTTCCTGCTGGGGAGATGATCCCTTTCTTCTTCTTTCCTGGAGTCATCATTCTTCTGTTCTGACATCATCATTTGTTGTCCTGGAAACGCGGCTCAGGCAGGGATGCGGGGAACCTTCTGGTGAAAGCGGCCGCATCTTCGCCGCCGCTCGACGGGGCACCGGGGGACGGCGGAGGGGGGCTGCGGGCGGGCGATGGAGGGGGGCTGCGGGTGGGTGGAGGGGGACTGCGGGTGGGCAGGGGCTCCCCGTAAGTGGCAGCGCGTCAGGAGGACCGAGGCCCTGCTGCCGTCCCCGCGCCCGCGGAGAGGGTGCGTGGCGGAGGGGTCGCCGGTGTTTGAGGGAACGAACGGGAGAAGGGGGGACGTGGCGGCGTGTCCTTGCCGGGGTCCCCCCGGCTGCGTCCCTGTGAGCGGAAAACCTGGCCAGCGCAGCCCGGCAGCCGCCCCGGCCCGCGAGGAATAATTAAATCACAGTCAGACTTTTTAATGGAAGGACTTCCGAGAGCGTTGCCGTGGCAACGGCTTTAAACAGCTGGCTTAGTGATGGGCAATGGAGGCTGCGGAGGCCCGCGGGGCTCGGAGGCAGCTGCTGGCTCGGCTTGGCTGCGCCCTGCCTGGTCCTCCGCCGCCGAGGCCGGCTTGGCCCGGCGCTGCCTCGCCGCTGCAGCCCGTCCCCCCCGAGACCCCCGTGTTGGGACACGGCCACGCGCGGATACGGCGCGGGAGAGGCTGCGGAAGCCGGGTGCTGCGGGCGGGCAGGCGCCTGACGCTGCCCCCGGCACGGTCCGGCCCCGTGGCGCTCAGTCCGGGTTTAAAAAGTGGGTTTTTGTGCACGTGCTAGTTACTAAACCCAGCCTATGGTTGCAACACGATTGCCAAGTTGGAATTGGCCGGCGGAAGGTTTGTCCGGTTGTATCTCTCTTTATTAGCCCTGTCTGACCTCATTACGGCGAGAGGCTCGATTTAACGAGCTGCTGGTGCCCCGGGGGATCTCTGGAAAACAGTTGATTTTTTACAAAGGCGGCCGATCCTTCATGTCCGGCACTTCCATTCCCGCTCGGTCATTAATCAGGTATTTGCATGGAGGCAGTTGTTTGTCTCTGACACCTCGTCCCTGCTCTTCAGTCCGCAGGTGCCTCCGCGGCGTCCGCGTGCCCTCGGAGCGGGCGGGGGGGATTGGGAGGGCGCAGCAGCTGCCGGGGCCGTGGGAGGCCGAGGGGCCGCTGGCCTCGCGCCGCGTCGCGGGGAGACGGGTGGAAACCGGCCTCTGCTGCTCGCGTTTCCTGGAGTCGGGTTTACACGGGTGTAACCGAAAACAGGATTGGGTCATCTGTCTTGATTTAGATTTTTCTTCCTGTAAATTCAGGACTCCCGAGTCAGGCTTGGGCTGCCTGCTTAGTGTGTCGGAGGATCCCTGGATCTGGCCGTGGGTTTTAAACCAAGTCTTCCTTTACTCAAATTCACATTTGCTGTTCTTTTTGCATCTCAATAAATACAGATTTAAAAGTAAGGAAGAAAGCGAAACCCAGGCAGTAGATGCGTGTGGATGCCAAGCGAGTCTTTGCATGGCAGGAGGCATCAGGGCTCCTTCAAAGCAGCGGGTACGTTTGGAGGCGGTGCAGGGGCGGACGCTCTTCAGCGCACGTGGGAATAGGCTTGTATTTCCAGCTGGTCGGTGCCCTTCTCAGACAGGTCTTAAGATGCTCGACAAACTGTTCTCTTGAGTCCTGGGGTTGCGAATCAAAGAAAAAGACATCCCTCTTAGCAGCTCTGTCCTGCCTTGTCTGAAGATTTAGACTTGCCCAAAGCTGGTTCTGCAGCCTCTGCCTCCGTGCAGCAGTCAGGCGTGGAGTAATCGAGCAGCAAAACGGGATCCGGCAAGACAGCTCGGCGTGCGGCTGCAGCAGATGGCATCTTTGCGATAAGAGGTTTTTCCAGGAGCCGGCGGTCCCCGCGCGTCCCTCTCCTCGCAGGGCAGCGTGCGCCTGCCGCCCCGCCGGCCCGGTGCCTCCTGGCCAGCGTGTGACAGTATCTCTGTCGCTACGAGCCGCCGGGCCATCCGCGGGCTCCGCCGAGCCGCTGGCTCGCCTGACTGGTCTAATCTCCCTGCCTGACGCTTGCCAGCGTTTTCAGCTTGATGTTATGTAGACACCGTGTTGCAATCAAATGGCTATTCAAATATGCAAATCCTGGTAGGAAAGACAATGTAAATTGTTTGTTTATCCTCCTGCCTCCCCCCTGCACAGCTCCCAAGGCTATGAATTATTAACTTTTGGAAGAGGCGATACGTTCTCAGCAGCAGCAGGTCCCGGTGGCAGTGGGATTTGTCACGTCTCGGGCAGGTTTTCCTGCAGGAGCAGGGAGCTGTCTTTTGGCGTGGGAGATGCATACGGGGCGTCCGTCAAACTGAACAAGCCATATGGCCACCGTGTTAGTTACTCGCTTGCTCAGCAGTATGAGCTGGACTCATCTTACCTTGCTAAATGCTGCATATTTCCAAGTAGTGGGATGACAGTATCATCTCAGAATTTTTAAGCAGAGATGCTGTTTTGGGGGGTGTCCGTGGCAGCGGGAGGAGATGGTGACTGTTACAGCCCGGTTGTCTCTTCAGATGGTGCTACCGCATGAGAGCGGAATTGATTGTTTTTCTAAAGCAAGCTGTAATAATGGTGGAAAGGGGTGATTTTCACCAATGTGAGTCCTTAAGGGCATGCTGTTCTGTCTCGCTGCGCCAAAGAGCTCAACTTCCATGTAGTTTTGAATAAACAGCACATACCCAGAGTGCAGCACAACGGTGAAAGTCTGGGGAACTCCTTGGGGAAATTAGGTTTAGTTCTAGGTCTGGAGTGCTCGGGAACATGGCCCTAAGCGTGCAGGAGTAGCTGAGATCTTGGTGAGCGTGCTCAGGACACGTTGCTCATCTGTTGCTCAGTGGAGGAGGTACCTGAGAAGCTTTATGAATCTCATTCTTTATCCATCTGGGGGGGGGGGGAATCTCTGCTATAACTTGTCCTGGTTCTGCTGTTTGTGGAGCCCTGTGGTCTTATTTCCAGGTTTATTTTGGGGAGGATCTATAGTTTTCTTATGGTCATTTTTACTCTTGGATGCCTATGACTGGTCATAGCACACTGTCTGTAAGCTCACCTCCCAGCAGAAACCTTCCCGTTGCTTCTCATGGATTGGGGAAATAACGTTAACTTCAGTGCAGAAAGACTCTTTGCTTTAGTGCTTGCACATTCATGGCACTTGTTAGCTCTCTTTCCTTTGTATCTCCAAGTTGCAAACTGCGATTTTAAATTTCATTCTTTTTCTTATCTTGTCCTCCCCCTCTCCCTTCCTCCCGTCCCCCTCCAAAAAAATCTGAATTTGGCTGCTATGAAGTCACCTGTAATCTGTTGTGCTTCTTCCAGATCCGAGCAGATGGTCCTCCCCACGGTGGAATTCAGTATGAAATGGTCACCGTTTTCAAGGACGGGAGCCCTATCCTTCGAGACATGGCCTTCTCCATCGACCAGAAATACCTGTACGTCATGTCGGAACGACAGGTAAGACGTTCTCCTCTACCTCCGTGGCTGCAGCCTCCTTCCATGTGGAGGATGGAGGCGGTGCACGTCGAGCTAAGGCTGTCTGCTGAGCTCCACAGTGCAGGGGTCAATATGGGTAGGTAGATTATTGGAAGAAGTTTAGTTTTATCTGCCTCCGACCAGAGACTGTCATCTGTGCACAGCGGAGAAAGAGCTGTCTCAGCTTACTGTTGTCTGCAGGTATTGGAAACAGAATGGAGCTGCTGCGAGGGAAATGTGGTTCAGGGCTCTGAACCTTCACTGGCTAGGAAAGATGTCCTGAACCGAAAGCATGACACATTCATCCTCTACCCTGAGTCTGGCAGGCTGCAGTTTTGCATGGCTTTGTTTGAGCATTCTTTATGATGTATTTATTTATTTGCAAATATCTTTAAGTGTTTGCAAGTGAGCGATCCTATTTCGCGGAGCTGGAAGCGAGCACGGCGTGGGCAGGTGCTGTGCAAGCAACGTGTGCCAGTACAACTGCCCTCACAGTGCGGCCGGGTCCGCCCGCTCCTCCTGTCCTGCGTGCACGGGTCTGCGGGACAAACCTCGCTCCCAGGACTGCGAATGTCCCCTCTTGGCTCTGCAATCGTGAGCAAACCATGTCGTCTTTGTCTTTCTCATCTTTAAAATGAGAGTTGTTTTTACCTATACTTTACCATGGTCTTGTGAGGAAAAATCCTTTGGTTATACAGCTTATAAGACGGGGGTGATGGGAATACACTGCTAGAGTTGCAGTCCTTTGGCTGTGGGAAAGCAGTTAACATGCATCAGTCCTGACGGGCTAAATGCTGCCGAACAGAAGCAGCTTCTCCTACCCGGGAGGTGATTTCTTTGGAGACTGTTTCACCACACAATATCTTCCCTGGAGATGTCAAAATTGTAGGGCAGGTCTCAGAAGAAAGGCTCTTAGCTCACTCCCAGCCGAAGGGAGGCTTGATGTAGACGCACAGAGAGGGAGAGCCCGTAGCTGAGACGCTGCCTCCCGGACCGTGTCAGCGTTTCAGAGACTCCTCGCTATTTACTGTCCGCACAGCCCTTCCCCTGAACCTGTTTATGAGCACGATAAACTGCTGCTTTGCAGTGAGGGACCAGACTGTACAAAGCAAAACCAAGTGATTATGATGGAAATTTATGGGCAGCAGTCCGCTGGAGTCTGCTGCCTATGGGAGCACCACGTAAATAATGCAGGACCTCGACTCCAGCAGATCTGGGATCTTCCATTCTTCTCTGAGATGAGAAAACACAAGAAGTCCCAACCACTAAGCCAGACTTTTGGGTTCACTGACTCAAAGCATTTTGGCGGCTATTACTCATGACTGTGTAATTCAGATTAATAGAGCTTTTGGGTGGTGGAGACAGGAGAAGGGTTACAGCTGAACGTGTCATCAAATTGCTCGGTATTGAGTTAACCTTCTAGTCACTAAGAGCTTTCTGCATCTGCTGGTAGAGAAATCTCTATCCTCCCTCCCACCGGCTCCAAGAGAGATGCTGCAGAGGGGAATCGGTGCAAAGCGCTCCAGGATCTGCTGATAGACAGTGGAGAACGAGCAGGTATTAAACAACTCTAATTGCACTGCAGAGTTGATAGTTCCTTCCAAAACTAGCAAAACTGCTAAGCTATAGCAAAACAAAGAAACTGGCACATAGATACCCTGGTTATAAAGTTATTTAAAACCAGGGAATAAAGACTTTAGAAAAGGTGCAAGAAGACTAAGCTAATGAATCGCTGTGGTTAAAGAAGAGATTTTATGCTTGTTTTGGCAATTTAGTGATAGACACTGCCATGAACAGCCATAAATTTAGGATCCCATCCCAGCTTGGACTTGGTTTAGAAAGTAAATACAAGGATCTCTGCAAACTTTTGAAATACAATGGTTTCATTAAAATATTAAAGTCATGGTGATTTTCACAGGCAGCCTTAGCATCTCTCACGTGCTCATACCAGGGGCAAAACAACCAGAGCGGATGTGAAACAGTTTTTAGCAAAATCCAGTGGGGATGCCTCCAACTCATCTTTTATGAAGCGAGAGAGTCTTAATATTCATCAAAGTGCTAATTTGCTTAATTGTGAAACAAAATGATGTGAAGAGAATTAGCAAATAATACAATATTCCTGGAATGTTAATTCCATTTCAAGCTATGGATCAGGTAAAGGACTCGCTGCTTGGGTGAGGCTCTGGAAGCAACGCCTTCTCCTGCTGCCCCTTGCTACTTACGGGACTTACTTTAGAGCTTACGCCTCTTGCCCTGGTGAAGATGTGCGCTTTGGATCCAGAAGTCCCGGCGTGCCGTTACGCACGGAATTCGTTAGCCCCTGTGACCCTCGCTGCCCTAATCCTGGCGATGTGACAGTTCCGCAAAATAGAGGGGCGAGTGTTCTTTTTTTTCCCAGTGCTTTGTTTTAAAGGTGCCTGATAATTTAAAAGTGGTCAATACCAAGAAAAAGAGAAAGGTCCACCAACCTCAGAGGTCTGAGGCTGTAAATACTGGGAAGCGCCCTTGAAAGTACTGAAAATAAACAGTAAAAATGTCTTCAGAAGTCTTGAAATCTAGAGGAAAATGAAATTCTGCCCACAGCAAAATGACATAGACAGTAGCTTTTCTTGGAGTTGATCTGTCGCATATTAACATAGAGGGGGATGGTTGTCTGGAGCGTGTGGTGTTGAATCCCTGCTGGGAAAGGGATGGGGCACGCGCCTGGGCTGAAACTCACCTCTCTAAAAATGCCGACGGGGTGGGATTCGAGGCAGAGCCACGTGCTCCCCGTCACAGATCAGGAGCGGGTCTTCCGTGCGCTTTGTGTGTTGCCGTGATGTACAGGTAGCGATGTTCTCCGTTGGGCTGTGATTATGCACAACATACACCGTAAACTGTGCTGATGTATAGATGGTTCCCAACAAAAACTTGATGTATCATTTCTGTATCAAACCCATCTTCTTGCTCAGTTCGCAGCTGCTAGGATCAGCTTTATGCTGAAACGAGTTAGGGAAAGTCATTGCTTCATCCCGAAATCTGGAGCGCTGGTTCGGTGCACAGTCCTTCCACGCTCGCGCTGGCGCCCGTCCCAGCCCTGCCTGTGTTTCGCTCCAATTTCTGTGCAGCTCCTTTGAGCTCTCCATGAGCCTTTCATGTTGCATTGCCAACTTCTTCCAAAGCAGAATATTTGACGTTTGATTTCACTCCCACAAAGCACAGAAGCAACAGTTGCACAGCCCAGTTCAGGGGAGAGGAGGAAAAAGAAACTTTGCTTCCAGCCACTCATTCGGGGTTTTTAACCACACGATTTAAGAGTGCTTATTAGGAGCTTTACAGGCTGTCTTCCCACTGCACCTGGTTTCAAATAGCTCTTTTGGCAAACGAGGAATGGTTCTGACCCTGACTATTTAAAGCCAGGGTTCATTTCGCAGCTTCGCTCTGGCAAACACACACCGTTTCTGCCCACAAGCTGAGCAGGGCCGGAATAGCGCGAGGTGCCGCTGCGGCGGAGACGCGTCGCGTGAGCTGCGGGGCGCCGGGGCAGGAGTGACAGCAGCGGTGGCTGGTGGGGACCGGGGCCGGGGGCAGAGCTGGGCAGTGCCCAGGGACTGAAATAGCAGCAGGAGCCTCAGGCCAGCGGTGAGGAGAGCCGGCGCGTTGGCGGCGAGGGGGCTTGCACGAGGACCGCGCTCGCTCCGCGCCCAGCGTGAGCTGCCTCTCGGTTTTCGCAGGCAGACAAATTCAATTAACGGTTTCTATTTGAAAAAATACATATGTATTATTCAGAATCCTTAGCGTTGCTGCCACGAGGGGCTCGTCTGCCGGCTTCGCCGACCTGTGCCGCAAGCGGGGAGGCAGCAGATGCACCTCGCGGCTCGGGGCCGCGGGCGGGCGTGCTCGCTCCCGGGGCAGCCCGCGGGGACTCGGCGGCAGGCGAGGGGTGAACGTCAGCGCAGGAGGAAAACAGTGACCAAAGTCCTGGGGCCACCAGGACCCCCAGACTGAGGACCAGGACCCCCAGACTGAGGACGTTCTCATCCTAATGGCAGATCGGTCGTGAAACCCACCCCAACAACCTCTGCAGGGGCAGAAAAGATCTGAGATTTCCTGCTTTTAACGAGAAAGCCTGACTGAGGTGTGCGGGAGAGAAATGCTGGTTGTATTCAGAAAAAGTGGCTTTATAATAATTCAGTCCTGAAGCATTAATTGTCTGTGCGTCAGGAAGACTGTAGCTTTTTTTAATGTATGAAAGCTCCGTGCGTTTCAATTATGCAAACGCTGTAGGACAAGAGCAGGTTTACGACTCCAAGGCCGTAACCCCTCTTTAGTCAGTATATCTGCCGCCTGTACGGGTCTGAGTCGTAACGCCGGTTTCACGGGCGGCAGGCTTGGTTTTGCTCCCGCTTGCACCTTCGGCAGCCGAGAGCTATCTCGGCTAGAAGTGGTGGGCACGCTTCAGCGTGGGGGTTACGTAAGCGTCGGAGGAATTGGGGCCAGAGATTTTTGCAGCTCTTGATAGAAGAATGAATTTTGCTATTTTTACTCCTGGAGGGAGCAGAGGTCCAATCCAGAAACACGGTAGGCATCAGGGTGGAACTGCCTTCTCAAAGATTTTGCCGTCTAATCAAGGGCTATAAATAAGAGATTTAAAACAGTGCGATCAAAGTACCGCAGGCTTCGTTGGGAAGGAAGATTCCTGCGCTAGTCAAGAGAAACGTGGTCTAACAGGTCTTTTCCCTTCCTGCGTTTCATTCGGGTGCAGCACGCGGCACCGGCGAAGGGCCGACCCAGCGCGGGCCGATGCCAAGGAGCCGCAGCTCCGAGCGGGGCTGTGCCGGGCTTCCCTGCCTTCCCCCTCCTGCAGCACCCTGCACTATGGCACATTTTTCCTCCTTCCCTTTATCACGTTTTTGGGGTTACTGGTCTGTAACGGGTTTGCTGTGATCGGGTGCAGTGCGTGCAGTGCTCGGGTTGCCAGGACCGCTCTGCTCCTGGGGCCACGCGGCTCTTTGCGGATTAGGTACCTGGCCAGAAGGTGCCAAAGGCAGAACTCATCTCCTGCTCTCTGCGGCATCCCCGCCGCGGGGAGCTTCCCCCTCCCTTCTCCGCGTCCATCACCGTGGCTTTCGGTAACGAAACCGTCCTTTGGTCTGCTCTGTTAGCAGTGAAATATTTGCTTAGCACATGCCCCGTGCCAGGAGCCGGAGACCTGCAGGAGTCTGGGGGGTGATTTGTTGCACGGCTCCCTGTCCTGGTGCCCCAGGTGCCCAAGTCCTGCGCAGGCTGCTCTGCTTTGGACTGAATTTTCCGGATGCCGATGGAGAGGGAGCCAGGCAGAGGCTGCCCGGATGATTTAAAAGAGGCTGGAACTGGAGTGAGGGCTGCAAAAACAAAGTCCATCAGTTCTGAGGCAGCAAGGCTGTAAATACTGACGGTGTCCTGAAAAGAACTGAGAAAACATGATAAAAAATGCACGAGATGTGGATAAAAGGGTCTGGAGCCAACAAGAGGGAAAAGAATGAACTGATTAAATTTTTAACTGCATTATCTGCTAGTTGAACAGCCAGTTAGCTGAACATAATCTCAGTAGAGTTTGAACCGGGGAGATGGGGAAAACAGCTCGGCTGGGCTCCGGCAGAGGTGTTCAAAATCCCGGGCGCCCCCGGACGAATGTTTCTGGAATTTTTTCCCATTTTTTGCACAAGCCAGAATCTACCTGTAGGTTTTGAGAGGACAAATCATTTCTGTTTTTTTTCCATTTTCCTCCCTGTAGTCAGGAGTAATTAAGAAATTCAGCTGAAACCCAGTCTGAGGTTGTTACCAATATCTACCTGACAAGAAGGATGTGTTAATTAACATTAATTGACCGGAAGGACCCAGCCCAGCCGGGGGGACACATCCGTCCCATCTGTCCGCCCTGCTGGCAGTGGGTTCGGCACGGGGGGGCCGTGTCCGTGTCCGTGTCCGGGGCGGCTGCAGCTCGCTCCCGCGGCCCGGAGCCTGCCGAGGCGCGCGGCGTCCGTCCGTCCGTCCGTCCGTGCCTCCCGCGGCCAAGCGCGGAGGCCCTTGGAGCACCACGTGCTTGGGAGTAACCGTCCATGGCAGCAGCAGCGAAAAATGCCCCAATGCAAAAATTATGCATCAGGGGGTCAGCGAGTTTGTTTGTCTAAACGAGACATGTTTTAGACGTTGCTCGTGTGGTTCTTTCTTTTAAGTGCATGCTAGGTTTGCTCGTAGGGTTTGTTTGCTTTGCTTTGTTTTTCTTCGTATTAATCTATTTTTTCCCCTGCCAGTCACAGCCGCAGGGTTCCCCTGTATTTGTTTCAGCGTTTTCTCCCCTTTCCGATGCCTCCTGCTCCACGGACCGATTGTTGGAGTCTCAGACAGGCAACTGCAGTCTTGAAGGATTTCCAGGATTTCCACACACCCCCACACGCTCAGAGCCCCAGTGCACCAGAGGTTGATGGGGGACAAGTGACAACTCTTCAGTAGCTTCGGAAAGGTCTAAAGTCGCTGCGGGTTTGCTGCTAGCCGGCTGGAAGCACGCCCGCTCGGCGCTGAGCCCGTCGCGGCCCCTGGGTCCGTCACCGCCCCGTGCTGCGGGAGGGAGCCTGGCCGCTCCGCGGGTGCAGTTCGGGTCACCGCTGCAGCCCCGTTAAACTCGTCCCTGGCTCGAGAAACGTGGCGTTCACGGGGCTCCGGTTTCGGTGTGGCCCCGGGGGCGCAGGGCGAAGGGCTGACCAACAGCCGAAGCATTGGGACAGCCCCTCCGTGAGCCTTGAAGGCAACGTGGCGCTTGCGGTGCATCTGGTGGTGGTGGCGATGCTCGTGGCCGAGCTCGAGCAATGCAGGGAACGCTGCTGAGCACTCGGGAATTTTTCCCTGTTTGACTCAGACTGTTTTCCTTAGTTGCAGTGAGCCTTTCATCACTTTCTTTCTTTCTGGGCTCGTCCTGGGCTCAGGACGTTGCAGTTTGGCTGAGACTCGCGGCTGACACGGGGGCCTGGGAATTGCAGAGCTTTTCTCCTCCCAGCTCTGCCGTTGCCTTGCCCGGCCTGGCTGGCGCGCTGGCTGGGGTGCTCGGCACGGCCTTCCCGTGGGATAGGTGTATCGGCTTCCTCGCAGTGAGGCGGATACGGCCGGGATCCCGGGGGTGAAGACGATGCACACAAACGGGGGGGCACTTGCCCCAGCCAGCGCTCCGTGGCAGCTTCAATCCACCCCTGCTTTTTGTGTCCTGGCCCTTCTCTTGCAGAAAGGGTGATTTGGGCAAGGCAGAGGCGTATTCGCTTGTGGATTCTTGACTGATCATGTCTCAGTCGTGACTGGGAATCTGAGGGATTGGGTCTGCAGGGCTGTGATGGGACCTGCTCGCAGCAGGAGCTCTGCGAGGGGACAGCCAGCCCTCCCCGGGGCCCTTTAGGCTGGAGCACTGCCCTCTCGAAATGTGGATTATGTCTGGAAATCTTGACTTTTGTGCTCTGAAGAGGGCTGCTGTGCTTGCAGGTTTGGACAGACAGACAGACGCGGGTCTCTCATCTGTGCTTTGCTATATGATAAGAGTAATGAGAGAACAGTATTCCCAAGACAGGTAATTACTCGAAGGAGAAATCTGAAATTTCACACTGTCCGTTTCAGAAAGTGCTCAGCTATGAAATTTAAAAGAAAACCTCAGATTCCTCTTTCTCTCTCCAGCAGAGCTTTTTTCACTCTTTTTATCCTCCCCCCCCCCCCCCCCATGCTGCCGTAATAGTCTTCTCAGCAAATGAGTTTGGCGGCTATTCAGCCGGCGAGGAGGGGAATTGTTCACACCGGGCGCTAGCAGAAAAGAAACATAACTCACAATATGGTGAGGGGAGCTCTGAAATTGCACAAATTATTCTATTTTATACTTTAATTAGTTTGAATTAGCAATGGGAATAGATGCATAAAATGATCCAGTGAAGGGTGAAATGGAAAAAGGGATACGGTATAGAGTGTCACTTTATTATTATGAAGTTTGCAGGAAGTAAGCGGGGATGATGTGCAGACACTTGCCCGGCTGGATCCTCTCCCGATGAGCTCAGACCCGAGGACTTTGCCGGGAAGGACGGCGGGTCGTCTCCCGCGGCGCGGGCCTCGGGCGCCTGCTTTGCCAGCGAGAGCCCGTGCCGGCTCGGCCTGGCACCTTCCCTGCTGCCGCGGGGCTGGAAGCGGGGCAGCCCCTGGGCCAGCCGTGGTTCCCGGCTCTTTCTCCAACCCCAGTGCCAGCACTGGACTGACTCCCGTGGCTCGGAGGCACGGAAAGATTTCAAAAGACTTCAGATCCACCCTGAATCTTAACCTAAACGTCCTGAGTCATCCTCACTCTTCCCCTCGGGATACTGGAAAGTTCTGCAGAATCAGATTGGCCGGGTTTCAGCTTTCGGTATCTCTGCTTTATTGGTTTCAGTCCAGATCAGATGGGGGAAATAGAGCTATAAACATAGTTTCCTGCAGTAATTTTGAAATGAGCAGTGCTGAAAAAACCAGTCTGAATTCCAGCCCAAACCTCTGCATTCACTAACCGGGTGGGATCTTTGGGTCCTGCGGCAGAAGGAGGCTCTGGAAGGAGCTGCAATCCCAGCTGAGAAGATTCTCGCCCAAAATGGGTTCGGTGCTTTTGCTTTTGCTGGCTGGTGCATTGCAGGCGCCTTGGGAACGCGTGTGCCCTTTGCGGGGAGGCATTAAGTGACATAACCGTGGCTCGCGGTGGGCTGCAGAGGGCATGGGTTGGGACCTGAGCTCCAGGTGACACCGTGCCCCTTGCCCGCCGGTGAGCGTCCCAAATCCGCCGTGCCGCCGTGCTTCGTGTGATCCCCTCCGTGCAGGGGCGGTGGGAATCGCTGCAGGTGCCCAGGGGCCTGTGAGGGGCGAATACAGTAGAGTGCGAAAGCACAAACGTCTCTAGCTGCAAAGTGTGAATTTCAAAAATAAGAGTTTTTAACTTCTGCCGTTTGGTTTTGCACTCTAGGCCTGAACGGTCTTGCCGGGAGCACGTGCAGCACCCAGCGCTGGGAAAAGTTTCGGCAGGTGCCAGACAGGTTGGGAATGATGGATGTGTCCCCGGAGAGGTGGCTGTGATGGCGTTTCAGGCTGGGACTAACTGTGAAAGCTAAGGGTGGTTGCAGAGCCGCAATGCAACTGTCCAGGGTTTTGTTCTCCGATTCCCTCCGCCTTCCCCCCGCTAAGACGTGGCCGTAGCGGGAACGTGGAGGCTCCGTGCAGAGCGCGTGTGCCCGGGGGAAGGTGCCGGAGTGTCCTTGGGAGGCCCGGGAAGGTCTCCGGAGAGCTCAGCCCGGCCCCGCGGCCTCGCCGGGGCTCCTCGCGGGCCGGCTGATAGCGCTGGCATCTCTGGCCCGCGCCGGGAGGGAAAGCGGCTCCGTTAACAGTCTCGTGTTTATCTTAGCAGCGCGCAGGAATGTGCCGGGCAGACTAAACACCGCGGCCGCGGGGCGGGAGGGGTCGGCGGCTGCCGGGGCTTCCACCCTCCGAGCTCGTTAGCGGCCGGGCCGGGATGAACCCTGTCCATCGGAGCCGGAGGGCGGGATAAACAGCGGGGCCCGGGGTGTTTCTGGGAGGGAAAAGCAGCTCGTGTGTGAAGTGAGGGAGCCCAGAGCACTCCGGGCCCTGGGAGGGGGCTGCTGCCGCCCGCCCTCGCTCCTCGCCGCGCTCCCCTGCCCCGCGGCTTGTCCCGGCCGCCGCCGCAGCGAGCAGCACCGAAGCTTCTGAACGTTTTGCTGCCCGCTCGCAGGTTTGTCTTCCCCAAAGCCCTGTGAGCTAGTGAGCATCACTTTTTAGATGAGAAACGGGAGCAGAGGGATGCTGAGTGACCTCTGCTAAGCCGCACAGGAAATCTACAGCACCGGAGGAGACTGAGCTGAAGCCTCCCCAATCCCTGTCCCCTAACAAGGGACCGGTCTCCATTTCGTCGCTAATAAGTTCAGTGATCCCTCGTCCCCGGGAGCTGCGTGCAGGGAGGGGAGGCGCAGGCCGCGGTTTGCAGTGAGAAACGGTGTACAAAGCGTTCGTCAGGTGTGAGCATCGCCTTCCCGGCTGCAACCGCTTGTACAGGGACTGTTAGAAACGGACCTGTAAGGAAACCTTCCTACACGGGTGATTTCAATGCGCAGAATGACTTTGAAAGCGTTTCACCTTGTTGGGCAAACCCCGAAGCGCGTGGCACAACGGGACAGGGCTCCTCGAGCGCGGGGCTGCTGCTGGAGAACGGCGTGCCGCACAGCTGGCCGGGTCCTCCGGAGCTGCAGGCGCTTGTTCCCTCCCTGCAAAACATCTGGAAGTGGCCGTAGCCAGCGGCGTGTTACCAGGCTTGACTGAGCAATAGTCTGATCCATCATGGCAGCCCGAGCGTTTCAGCTGAGATTTCATATGCATCGTTGGTGCCAAGTTACAGCTTTGAATATTAATATATTCTGGGTTTTCTTTGTGCCCTGACTGGGACCCTTTTTTCCTCCAAACCTCCTTGAACTTTGGCAGGGCCTTTAACCAAACAACTGCTAGTTTGGAAGGCAAAAACAAAGCTCAAGTGGGAATTGGCTGTTCCTGACTTAATGTGTCTGTTATGTAGAGCATCTCCATAGCTCTGTGATTCCAAGTGCATGCAAACGGCACACTTGACTTTAGACACTCATTGATTGCATAGACAAAATATAACTGTATATTTTGTGCCTAACACTATGGCACAGACGACTGGTGGAGATAAGGATGATCCTTTTGCTCCGTTAGCGATGCGCCTCACATTTCTGATCAGTGCTTTGGACTCCAGAGTGCCACAGTGATGCAAATAAAGGAAAAGTGATGATATAAAATGGCCAAAGTCAGCTGACATTTGAGGCAGCAGTTCGGTAAAGGCTTGCAGTCTGCTTTTGTTGCTGTCAGCTTCTCCTCCTTGCCCAACATCTGGGAAACCAGTATGTTTTGCAGCTTGCCTAGGAGCTTAACAAACTCGGTCGATGGTCGACCCAGCTGCATGGATACGTGCCACACGCGTGTGCGCATCTCTTACCTACCACCCCGATATGGGTGACATTTAGCACTACGGTTCATGAATGATACTGTCACTGTTTCCTCCTAACAAGCCCCAGTTGCAGGCTTTTTCC
Source organism: Dromaius novaehollandiae (assembly GCF_036370855.1). Lineage (NCBI taxonomy): Eukaryota > Metazoa > Chordata > Aves > Casuariiformes > Dromaiidae > Dromaius > Dromaius novaehollandiae. The sequence goes on along the minus strand of NC_088124.1, from coordinate 6,109,080 downwards.
CATCCCTCTAAGAAGTGACTCACAGGCAGGCAACTGTCAGCATCTTGGGTGCTATTAATATCTGCGTCAGAATATGATGATGAAGCTTTTTGGTTTTTGTTTCTTTTGGGGGAGAAATTGGAGGGGAGGGTGGGCGTTAGGAAGAGCTGCTCGTCGGGTGGCCAGGCCCTTGTGCGAGCCAGCAGAAGAATGTGCTCCAATCCCTCCGCGCAAAAAGAGCTGACCACGCTGGAATATCGCTCCTGGAGACCAGGAGACCGAGTGCCAGGAACAGCATTGTTCCGACTGCGAGAGCAGCGTGCCGGCTCCGGTTATTAGCCACAGACAGCCTGGGTTTTTCCATTTTAGGTCTGTGCTCTAACTGTGCTTGGCCCAGCTGGTGGCCTGGGAAGGAGCTCGGTTCCTACCAGCTTGTCCGGGCAGGATGCTGGAGGATTCGTCGACTTTCTGGGAAAAGTGTCCCTGTAAAGCAGCAGTGCGGTTGCAGGGGGTCTGGGTTCAGTCTTCGCGGGGTTTAGCTCCAGCCGGGAATGCGACGTCCCAGGAGAGCTGCACCGCAGCCCAGTTTAATGCGCTGGCCCCATCCCGTGACCTGGGGAGGGATCCGAGGACCTCAGCACTGCACGAAAGCAGCGCCGTGCTCCCGCGCCCGGGTGTCACGCCACTGGCAGGAGAGGTGACAATGTCATTTCGGTCCCAGCTGGCAATTTCAGATCCTTTCTTAATGGACTGAATGTGGTCCCCATAACTATAAATTTTCCTGGCTTGGGTCAGTTGAAATTGGAGACTTAATGCTATAGAAGGGCAGGTTTTTATTTTATTTTTTCACTCTGTGTAATCATATTGATGGCAGCAGTGTAACAGTCTTGAATTATGAGTGACCAGAGAGAAAGAAGGCATCTCCTTAGCTCCCTGTTGTTATTGTCTCTGGGTGCAGAGCAAAATGTGTAGGCTCCAGGCTAGATTGTGTAAATCTCGTTAGAAAGCCATTCCCAGCTAATGAAACCCTGGGAGAGAGGGATTTGGCTTCCCAGCCTTCAGCCTTACAGCAAAGGCTGGAATAAATCCATCTTCCGTTATGTGTAGGCTGTTCTCCCCGCTCCCCCGTTGCACGTCTGTGTTTGTCAGCGGGGTCGGATGCTGTCATTGCTCTTAGAGATCAGCCTCGGGTCAGTAATGTGTTGCCTCTGCACCTGAGTGATTTCAAGTGCAATTACCTTCTCTTTAAAAAAAATAAATAAAAACTGGTGTGCAAAGAAATCTCACCTGCTCTTAAATCCTTATGTGGAAGCAGCAAAGAGACATGTAAATAATTATACCTGCCCCCCGCGCGCCTGCTCCGCGGCTTGCTTGACAACGTGTATTAATCCAGGAGACCAGGGCTGTTAAGGAAAGCTGTTGAAACAAAGTACCCGAGATAAATGCATCTCCTCTCGCTGTTGTGGCGGCGGGGAACGTGCCTGCGGAGCCGCGGTCCCGCGTGGGCCGCGCGCGTTTGGCTGCGGCCGCGTTGCTCCGAGCTCCATGGCCGTTATGTTGCTCGCTGAAGTTTGGGTGCATCTGTTGTGTCATTGGCCTTGCTGATGTAAAGGTAAAATAGGCGCCTGTTAAAGACGCAGCCTTTGGCTTCCAGATCCACAACATGTGCGTGGACACGTTCCTTCTCCGCAGCCCCCGGTGCTGGTATCTAGGGGCACGCTGCCATCCCCGCGCCTGCGGAGAGGCTTCTAATCCCTGACGTTAAAGCCGCTCCTCGCAGCGTGCCTGTTCTTGTTGCCGCATCTCATTGCCGACGCTGCAGCAGGGATGTTTATTCCTCTGCTCTCTGCTTTTCCTTCTTTTGTCTATTTTTTCCTCATCCTCCTCGCCTGATGCATATGGCCTCGGGGATCTTCTCTCATCCCTCTGTTTAAGCGGTCGAGGCCTTGCTCCGAGCCCGCTGTCCTTGCTCCGCGCGTCTGTCGGGGCTCGCTGCCGGGAGCCAAGCTCGGCTGCAGCCCGGCGCGGCAGGGAGATGCCCCGCGGGCCAGCGCGCCTCGGCCAGCACGGTGGGACGCTGCTGCAGGGCCCCAGCGCGGGGGTCGGACGCAGAGGCTGACAGTTGAGCTGGCAGGGCATTTTGGACCATCAGTGTTTAATAAAGGAGTACTTATTTTGATGAAAAAACTGCTATATTTGAATACAAGGCGGGAAATTTGCATGCATAACAAAAGGCGCTAGTGGGAGCAAAATCAGCTGTGCTTCCAAGTCGTGTAAGTGGGAAAACACATAACCCGCAGCGTGTCGCAATGAGAAACCACACGCAACAATTCAGCTAAAAATCGGCTAGCGACAAGCACGCAGGCCGTCCCGGGACAACGTGCACTGCTGCAGATATTTGCGTTGTTTTGCATTCTCCTGCCTGCCCCAAAGGATACAGGCTGTCCTGCGCGTGCAGTGAAGCCTCTGAAGGTTTGAACACTTTTTTCATGCTCTAACTAATCTTTCTTAATGCTTTACAGCCTCACGTTCTTCATGTAATTGAATGCATTTTATTTAGAAAATAACATTTAGCGCCACTTTGGATTTCCAATTATTCTTCAATCGGACTTCGAGGGCCTGATGTCTTTGTCATTTTGATACGTACAGAAGATGGCAACATCAGAGCAGCCAAACAGCAGATTATTTCCACTGCTGATTACGAGGCTTGTGAGTAAAATATGCAGGGCCAAATTTAGTCTTGGCATAAATCTATTGAAATGAATTAAAGTATTGCACCAGCAGCAGATTTGTCCCACAGCTTCCAAGGATGCTGGAAGAAATTACGGCAACCGTAGCTGTCAGTGGAAGACAACGTGAAGGTGTCCTTGCTATGGCTAATGTTAACGGCTCTGCTTTTTTGTGTAAAGTGTCTGGAGTAGATCTGTGCTGTGGCAGTGACAGCCCCGACGCCTCGCCTGCTCTCTGCTGTGCTCGCGCTGGGAGGAGAAGTTTCTCCTGCTCATTTTTGGGCATCAAAAGCTGCCAGGAGTGGGACGAGCGGAAAGCTTACCCCTGCCTGTGATCATCCGAGGCACCTCCTCCTCGCCGGGTGACGTGACGCGGTCTGATCATCCCGGCGAAACGCGGCTCCCGGTCGGCGCCCGGCGCTCCTGGCAGGCTGATGCTTAAATAAGGGTGGAAGCAGCCATCGCGTCTTCATCCTGCCGCTGGCAGGTTTCTCTAGCGAGCAGGAAGCCTTGCAGAGGAAGGGAAGAGGGAGACTCATTTACCTGTGGGAAAGCTTCAAAAGATGGAAGCTGCGGCAGTGCTGCCCGTGTCTGTTTGCTAGGGCTTGTGATGGACTGTAAGATCCTTGGCGATGCCTCGCTGCAGGAGCAGAAATTAGCACTGTGCAATGGTAAATGGAGTATAATAATCCGTAACTTTCTTGTAAGTCATTGCTAAAGGACAGCGCTGCCTGCCTCCTGTCTCCGCCTGTCCTTGCTGCTCAGAGAGGACACGGGGGTTTGATCTGCATCTTGGCGAGCTCTTTGTTCCTAGCTTTGATTCTGGCCTGCGATGAAATAGCTAATTAATGGCGTGTGCTGCACTGCAGGAAGCGTGTGTGTGTGTGTGTGTGTGTGTGTGTGTGTGTGTGTGCGCGTCGCGAAGGGGAAGGAGGGAGGGTCTGTGCGGGGCTGAGCTGCCCTGGAGCCTGCACGGTGGTGGCACCTCGGGGATGGTCCTTGCCGGGAGAGCTGATGGTTTCCTGGAGCTTCTGCCCCAGCGCAGCAGCACAGCTTTTCTGCAGGACTCAGACCCGCTCTGGGAATGGTTTGATTTGTACAGGAGATCTAGCAGACCTGAACCTTGCCTGGTGCCGTCACCCACCTCCTCTCCTTGGAGTTTTCTCGACAGTCGCCCAACTCGTACTGTCGTCCTTGTCGTTCTGCTAGGCGTGTGCATGAGCAGCAGCAGGTCTCCCATGCGGTCTGCCCCTTCCCTGCCTGTTTCCGCTGCCCGCGCGGCTCTCGCTTCCCTGCTTTCTGCAGCCCGTCCCCTTCCCTGCAGCCCTGCGAGACGAGGCAGCGCCGTGGCCTCTGCTTCGCGGCTGGGAGTCGGGACGAGCAGGAGGGATGGTGTTCCTGCCCGTCCAGCTTTGCTCTCCGAGTGATCTCTGTCGGCCTCCTCTGCGTTTGACCTCCAGGTCAGCCCCCGATCGCAGGACGGGTGCCCAAGGCCGCAAGTAACCACAGGAGCAGAGTCAGCGCGGGAGGGGGCACGGCGCTTGCTCCGCACACGTTACCCCCAGGAGAAGTAAACGGTCCTGCTGCTAGCGGTGACTGGGAATAGTTCACGCACGTGTTATCCTGAGGCTTCAACGAAAACAAGATCTTAAACTCTCGCACGTTACCTAAGCCAGCGCTGCTGGGACGCGGTGGAGGTGCACAGGCGACTGTGCGCTGCCGGCTGCGGTAACAGGCTGCGGGCTCAGGGCTGGGAGCAAACGTGGTGCAGGTTGTGCACACGGGAGCGGAGCCGGCGTTTCAGCCGGGCTCTGGTTTCCTCCGCTCTGATGTCGTCCCCGAAGCTTCGTGCTGGGTCGTCTCCCGAGATGCTCTCTGGGGCTTCGCCGTGCTTTGCTGTCCGTCTCTGGTGCGTTGGGGTAACCGAACGTCCCCGAGCCTGTGCACCGCGGCTGCCGTGGGATGATGATCTCCTTTGGGGGGGGAAGGGCTTAAAGCTCGTTTTCTTTTGGAATTGGAGTTTGGGATATGCTTAGGAGGGTTCATTTCCCGCACTGGTGCTCGGGTTCCTAAATTACGCTTTTGACAGCCGTGTGGAGCGGGGTACAAACGGGAAAGTGACGGACAGGGCGGCAGCAAGCGGGTGCACGGGGCCGGGGAGCTGCTTCGCGAGCGGGGCTTCCCGGCGAGGCGCGGGGGCTGCAGCAGCGCCCGGGGCAGGCGAGCAGCGGGCCGGGGCGGGCTGGGGGAACAGCAGCGATCCGGGGCGCGTAAATGCTTCGGATTTTACAGGATCTGTGCGATTGCACCGGCTGGTCGTGGCTGTGAGTTTCCTCATGAGTTTTTGTAGTAATTTAAACATTTTGAAGACCCCGGAGCGGTTCACAGAGTGGGGAATCGGGGTTGTTCACCCGCCTGCCCCGCGGGGTCCTGCAGCCCTGCCCGGCTGCGGGGAGGTGGGAATTGCATCCCCACGGGGCCGGGGCCAGCGGCGCGCGGTCTCCCCAGCAGCTTGGAGCCGGGCAGAGGGGCGGTCCGGGGAGGGAGGCAGCTGCGGGGGTCCCGTGCCGCGGAGCGCGCTGGCTCCGGCCACCTCCCAAGCACATGCTGCTCGTTTTTCCTACTGCCCACAGCTGCCGCCAGCGCCTCTCCCCTGCCCCTGTTCCTGCCAGTTTTGCGAGGAGACGAATACAGAGGGGAAGCAGCTAACTGCAGAGGTTCATTTGCCAGTTGTCAGGCTGCCGGCGCGTCAGAAATAGAGCCATCGGTCTGCTTCCTCCCGCCGCTGCCGTGCGGGCGGCTTGTCACGAGCGGCATCATTTATTCATGGCCTCCCCACGCTGCTCTCCCCTCGGAGGAAGGGGCCTGCTCATGCTCCCGTTTCTCCAGGACCCCGATTCGCTTGCCGTGGGTTGGGGGGGGAGGGAGGCGCCGGCTCGCCCGGGCCCCAAGGCGACGCGGTCCCTTCCTTTGGTGGCAACGAGCTCCACGTTTTAATTAAGAGAGTTATGAGGATCCTCCCTGCAGTTTTGAGGCTCTTTGGAAATGGAGTGCTACCCGTTTTCACGCAAGCTAATTTATTTTGTGGTTTCAGTGAAAGTACATTCAGCCCCGTGGCCTTTCCTCGAGCTGTTGTGTAGGTAGTCTCAGCAACAGTCTGCACGATCATCGTTTCAGTCCGTAGGGTCTATTACTGTGCTGATGCCAATTATATTTACAGAAATATATGCAGATGCTTCTCAGGCTCTGGAAGAGCAGAGAGGAGTTTCCTTGCCCAGAAAGCCATCGTTTTGAGTGCCGTATCTGGGCGGTGAGATGCTGATGTCAAAGATACTGTTTACAACAGGGCCCGATATGGCTTCTAGGGACAAGTGACTTAACATTGCAGCGCTGTGAACATTAATGCAGCAATTCTGAAGTTCACATATCAGCTCTGAGCTCATAACCGCAGCCCATTGCCGCTGCCGCGCATCAAAGCGATGCTGTAGCTTCAGAGCTGCTCTTTGATTCTGCTTCTCCCATGCAGCAAAACAGCAGCCCGAGGAAAGCAAGTAAAGATGACAGCAAAAGTCTTTACTCAACCTTCTCTGGCTCCAAAAGCCGTTCCAGCTTTTATTGCGATCCTGGGAGGTCCTCGGTTAGTCTCCCCAGCTTCCCAGGGCGCTTCCAAGCCGCAGTGTTTGCTCCGCGGCGTGCGAGGGGAGGGGAAGTGGCTCTTTCAAGTGCTGACTTGGGGGGTGGCACTGGAAATTGAAGTCAGGTCCCCAAGGATGGGAATGTTGCAGGGAAGGTTTGGTGGGCGAAAACCACCATGTTGTGACTCGTGACCTGCCGAAACCCCTAATTGTGTGTTTAAAGTAAACCGCAGACGAGCACTGTTTCTTTTGCCTCCACCTTGGCGGCTGGCCACTGGTTTCAAGGGCTCCCATCACTCATCCTGCGGTGAGCTGGTCCCGAGTCGCCCCAGTAGTTGGGAAAGGAATGCTAAAGGCTGTTATGTAAACCAACCGCTGTCTGAACAGACTGTGTTTTCCATGTAAATCTGCTGCAGGGAATGATTAAACCTTCATTTAGTCTTTTTTATTATTTCATTAAAAAAGATTTATACAGGTATAGCACTGGAAAGGTCATCCATCCCCTGAGCTGTGGGAAGAGCTCGGCGCATTCTTCCCTTTTCACTTTGCTGCTTCACCGGGCGTTTCAGGGTGGGAAGGCGCCAGGGCTTGGTTTTGCTGCCTTTCTGGAGAGGTAATTTATATCTGCTGGCCGCGCACATGCCCCTCGCCCCTCCTGCCCTCCCCGCTTCTCGCCCTTCCCGGCTCCTCCGCGGCCAGCGCACGACATCCCCCCAAAGAGGAGGTGGGTTATTTTGGTTCGCTTTGTAGGAAGCGCTAGGTGATGTGTCTGCTGGCTGAAGCCAGGACCCGGGATTTGGGCTCCGGCTGTACGGCTTGCTGTACGCTGGCAGGCTGCTGCGCGCTCTGCAAGCTGCTCTTCCTCGTGTCTCTAAAAGGAGATGTTTGATGATACCATTCTAGGTCGCTGATAAGTTATGAGACTGAATAAGCCATTTGAAATCAGCTTTTGCAAAGCCATTTAAGATCCCCTAATGGCAAAATATCAGTGACTTGTCGCACCTAATTATGCGTGCCTCTAATCAACCTCGTGCTGCTCATCATGTCAGGCAGGTTGGCCATCCACCTCCGAGCACATCCTTTACCGAGAGGTGGCCCTAAGCACATAGAGAAGACGTCCGTTCAGGTGCCTAGCTCAAGCAGCCAAGAAGGTTCAAAATCCAGGGCAGCAGAGCTGGAAAGAGTGTTTTGCAGCTTTCCTGGCGGCAGCCTATCCTCTGGGGGCCTCCTGAACCCAAAAACCAGGTGCTTGGCCTCAGCTCCACAAGGGTTGGAGGCTGGGATGCAAAGGCGAGGGTCTGTTGTTGATACTGCCTTTACCAGCATCAGCTTTTGTCGTTAGTAACTAAATGCCACCAAAACACCCGGGAATTATCCGTCTGTGATCTCTTCATTAGAAGAGGCCTCTGATCAGGTTAATCTCACGTTCCCTGCGTGGAGAGGAGGGCTCTGGGCCGCTGGAAGCACCAGCACGTGTGGTTAGAGGGAACTTCTGAGGGGGAAGGATGCCGTGAGCATCGGGGTTGGCGTGAGTTGGCGGAGGGCTGGAGTGACGGTGTCGACAGCAGCATCGCGGCTAGCAGGGCTCGGCCAGCCCTCGGCACCGGGTGCCTGGGAAAAGATGCGCTGTTAATGCTGGCTAGTTCGGGTCGCCTTTGGGAAGGAGGGAATGGAGGAATCTGAGAGCCTTGATGCATTTTTTCAGCCTCTAAATGATCTCTTCTCCCTTTTGGGAAAGAAAAGCCAAGGCAAGCTGAGGGGAGGGGGAGGATGTGCTTTAACAATAAATATAGCCTTGTTATTTATCGATGCAGAGTAATTGAAGTAATTTCATGTCGTTTTTAAATGCAGTGCCTTGGGATCTAATCTATCTGTCTAATATTAATGGGTAATATTTGGTTGCCTCATTCATTCATTACTGTTTTCATTAAGACTCTAATCCCATTTAGGAGTCTGTTTGTCATTTTAAACTCCTCTGTTTTATCTTAGCATGCCATAATCCTTTTTAACAACTTGACTGCGTTCATGAGTTCTAGGCTAGCGGCTTGGGGGAAGGGGCCGCGGCTGTCTAGCACGCGGTTTTATGGGGAGAGAGGAGAAACAGAAGGCTGAAGGCAAGAGCAAGCAGCAGGCGCCGAGCATCCCGCGACACGCGCCGCTTGCATTCGGGTCGCTCACAGCAGATCTCCCAGTCTGCGTTTCAGATCCCGGAGCTCGCTTCCCCGGCACACAGAGTTCGCTGACACCTACTCTGAGGCCTCCGGCATTGCCGAAACGGTCTGAAACGCTACGTGGAGGCAGGTGGTGGTTTAGCAGCGTGCTGGGTGCTTCCAGGCAGGCGCTGCCGGTCCCTCAAGGTTTGCACCCTTCCAGGCGCTACCCCATCACGGGGCTTTGGGGTTTATTCCGGAACGCTTCCTCGCGGCGCCGTGCCGTGCCGCGCTCCCCCGGCGGGGTCGGAGCCTCCTCCGGCAGCACCGTGGTCACCTGCGATGCCAGGCGTGCGGCAGAGCCGGGCCCGCGTCGGGAGCCCCGGAGCTGCGCCGAGTCCAAGGCTAATTAGCGTTCCCGGGAATCCGACCATTGTGCTATTAATGATTCTCTGGCAACGTTCTGACTAAAACAGTAATTTTAATAAGCGCAGCCCAATTGTGAGCGTTCGCTGAACACCTAATTACATTGGTTCTAGCTCCAGAATTATTCAGAATTCTATTTTTGCCACTTACTTACAAAATAGAGAGGGAGAGAAGTGCACTCTTTATAATTATTCACCTTAATTAATTTTCTAAGCTTCTGTTAAAACTTTTTAATGACTGCAGGGAGGGCGTTATGAGTTACATGGCAGCAGGGCAAAGCAGCGACGAAGAGGCCGTGAACGGGTGCGAGATGAAAGTTTGCTGCGTCGGACTGATGCCCACCTGAGCCGGGAGCCCCGCAGAGCTGCTCCCCTTTCAGCCGTGGTAATTAGCTCCCCCGGGGCTCGGGCTAATCAGCGTCGCGCGGGGCAGCAGCGCCTTGGCCGGGTGGCCGTTTCGGGGTGGTCTTGCTGTGCGACTTGCTGTTTGCCAGAAGACCGTGCCAATGCTTGAAGAAAGCCTCTTCTAGCGAAAGCAGCCGTGTGTCCTGGCGGGAGCGACCGCGTTTGAACCGCAGCTGCTTTGGGAGCGCGGAGAAAAGCTTCCCGCGCCGCCGTAAGTCCAAGTATCCCAACCAGACCTTTGCATCGGTTGTGAAATAAAACTCGTGCTTGCTTCCATGAACGTACGAGAAGGCCCAGCCCTGCACAACGTGAAGCAGTTGTGTTTCCACTCGCTCGCACAGGGACTGAAGGCACCTTTTCTGGAGAGGGACTAGAAGTGCTGTAGCTGTAGCCAGAAATGTGGATGCACGGAGGCATGGTTGTTTCTTCAGAGGAGGAAACGCATGGATGTGTTGTGACACAACCTAGTTTTCTCCGTGCAGACCCCATCTTTGCATCACATTCCTTGGTTTTAGTTTGTGTAAGTGTTTCTCATGTCACCTCCCTTTCTTGCCAGGGAGGTAGGGTTTCTGTGGATGAATAAAGTTATGGAGGTGTAGAGCAGCTTAGTGTCTCCAGACTAAATGGATGTTGCGCTGAGGATCTCGCACTGTCTGGTCATGGGGCACGCCGGGCTCTTGGACCAGTAACGTGTTGGGCACAGCCGCAGCGGCGTCCCGGGCAGATGCAGCATGAGCGGGTGCCGCGTGCGGCTCGGAGGCTGCTGCACGTTGGCGGTCAGGTTTGACCTGATTATTCAGCCCGTGCATTTTGCTGCGTTTGCCGATTCCAGAAGCCCATGTAAGTATTTCACCCAGTGTTTTTGTTTCTGCAGTAGACAGAAAAAGAATTGCTCCTGACCGTGTGCGTGTCACACACGTGAGCTCTGCCGGCTGGCTTGTTCTCGAGCCGCGTCTGACACGGGTAGCGGGTCGCGCGGCAGCCCTGCCGCCTGTCCCCGGCCCCCGCCTCCGGACGCGGACGGCGCGGGGAGCGCAGGGAGAGCTGCCGCCCAGCCGCCTTCTCGCTGTGGCCGTCGTGCGCTGGAATCGGGGCGCCTCGGGGCTGGGCGGTGGTGCGGGGCTGCGGTGCCGGCCTGGGAGGTCCTGCTGCCCCGGGCGTGCAGGCTCCTGCGCTTGCCCGGGGGCAGGAACGTGATCGCTGCCTGGCCTGGCGGAGCTCCAGCAGATCTTGCTCAGAGCAGACGTTTCGTACTGCTGCAGCGATGAGCTGGGGTTGTGGTGAACCCCGGGAAGCATTTGCGTGGCTCTGTCTGCCAGGAGCGTCTGCTCCGAGCCCCAGGGCTGCCGCTGGCCCGGATTCGACGGAGGAACCTCTGCCTCGAGGACGGTTTTACAGCTTGGTTAAGCCACGCTCTGGGACATTTGCTGTTTTTCCACTCTCCCTGCCTTCCCCGGGGAGGCTGCCCTTACTTTTCACTGCTTCCCGCTGGAGCCTAGCCCTGCGCATGGAGGGCAATGCGGGCAGCTGGGAGCCAAGGGGAGGGTTTGCTTGGAGGAGGTCTGATTACTAGCTGAAAAAGCTCTCCAGTCTCTTGTGCTTAAACACAGCTTGTCCTGGTACGATGCTAATGAGGTTCTTAGAGCAGTAAAGCCAAGCTCATTGAAAAGGTTGCTTGGATCGGAGTTTAAGGGACTTTCTCTGCGTGCTTCTGCAGCACTGTAATTAAATAATCCCTTTGTAGTCATGGAAACGTTGTCTCTGTGTCCTCTCCCACTCACTGTTTTGATGCCAAAAGTTATAGGCGTTGATTTGATTCTGACAACCCTCCTGTAACTCTGGTAATCCTTCCTCCGCTGAGCCGAGTGGGAGAGAAGAGCAGCGTCTGGCAGAAGCTGCTTTACCTGTCACGGAGGACTCTTCCTCCTCCTCCTCCTCCTCCTCTGCTCCTCGCCTGGCAGCAGAGTCTCATCCTTTACGGTGACTAATGGCTTTGTCCCTGTTGGGTTAGGTGCTCCTGTGTCCACGCTCCAGCAAATGCTGGGTGAAGTTTCATCCTGAGCATTTTTAACCATCCAGTGACCGCTCTGAAATACGCCCGCTGTCATGGCTGCAGCAGTGCGGGAGGGAAGCAGACGCGTTACGTGGCGTCTCGTGCGTCTCTTAGCCAGGCTCTTCCCTCGTGCGCTTGCAGGTGCTTCGTCCAGCCCCGTTTTGAACGGCCCCTGCGTGCGTTGCCCCGGGAGGCTGCTCAGAAGCAGAGCGGCTGCGCTCCCGCGAAGCTCCCCGACGCTCTGCAGATAAATCGCTCCTCCTTTGGCTTCCTCCCGTGGGTCGGGGCCATGGCCCCATGCAATACGCTGGCTGCGCCCCGCTTGTTGCTGCAGCGTCGGCCACGCTCGCGGCCGACCCCAGCTTTGAGCAGGTCCGGGTTCCTCCCCGGGAGTCTGCCCGAGTCAGCGAGTCGCCTCCAGCCAGGACTTTCCGTATGGCTGGGGACGGATTGCACCCGGAGCGCTTTTGCCTGTTCACCTGGAAAATAAGAGCTTCTCAGCCCTGCGTGCGCTTTTCTTTGGCTGAATGTCTGTCTCAAAAGGACCCAAGATTTGAACAACACTGTTTGAAGAAGCTGGGAGAAAAAACAGTGGAAAGAAGAGTTTGTCCAACTTTTTTACAAACCTCCGAGAAAGTTTGGCTTTGTTTTCCCCAGCCCCGTCACCTGCTGGCACCCTGGCACGTTAGCAGCTGGGACGGATGAGTCCTTGCTCCTTCCCACACTTCTTGATGTCTCCTGCTGCAGCACAAAACGAAGCTCTTTCATGAAGGAAGGAAAGAAAAAAAATCTCATTGGAAAGTTCATCAACTTTGGGCTCCTGCTCGCTGAGTGATAGATAGCTTTAATTACACTGAAGTAGTTGGCATCTCTACCACACTCCCCAAAGTCATTAAAAATAGATTTTCTGTTTGAACTCCACTACGCCGGGGGCCTCGCGGGCAACGTGCCGTGCCGGTGGGGCACCCGCAGGCCGGCTCCTTGTCGCGGAGGTCGGAGGCCTCCGCCTGCAGCAGGCATCAGCTACGGAAACTTTGCTTTGTTTATGTATGTATGTACTTACTTATTTGGAACCAGATTCTTGCACTTACTTTATTATTTTCTCTGGGGTCTTGTGGCGTTTTAGTTCTCATGTTTTGTTTAAAGAAATTTGGAGAGTCTGTATTGATTTTTTTTTTTTTTTTTTTTTTTTTTTTTTGCTGATGTTATGGGTCAGGCAATCAAGGAAGGAAAGCAGTACTGAGACTTTATAATTTAGTTTTTGAGAAGTAGGTTCTTGAACAGGGAGGTGAAAAACTCAGCAGCAGCACTGGTGCGTGGACGGGAGGAGGAGAAGCAGCAGCCGGGCTGGTGGGAGCAGCAAGAGAACTGCCCGGGGCTGCTTCTCAGCCGTCGTCCTCTTTGGTTCTGCTGAGTCCCTTTGGTGCTCTGCGGATGCTGCGACCGTGCCGGCGTGGAGCGCGGGACACCTTGTCATCCCTGGTCCGGCAGAGGTGCCCGCGTGGCCCCGCTGGTGCGGGGGAGCAGCCGGCCCTCGTGCGCGCAGGGGGCTGCAGGATGCGAGTGTGCGCTGGGGAGAGCGGCCGTGGGTGGGCCTGCCGCTGCCGGGCTTCAGGACCTCTACCCCGAGTTTCTGACAGCTGGAACCGAGGTCTCGGGGCATCCAGAATTAGCATCCGCTCGTGAAAGCCCGGGCTTCGCTCCGAGGTTTGCTGGTGCTGCGAGACGTGGGCGGAAGCCGAGACCTCTGCGCTGGGGACGCAGCAGAGCTCCGTGCTCGGTGGATAAGTTCATCAGTTTAGACAGCAGAGCTTTCCCGGGGCTTAGTCTGGGGTTGCAAAATACCCTCCTGGAGTGGTGATAGACCTTCTCAGATGTTTGCTCCGAGGGCCGGGAGCACTTCTGCGACCTATCTTCTTTAATGTAAATAAAGAGAACTATTTGCATTTAAAAACTAAATACTGAAAACCAAAGCCCTTTTCAAATAAACCACCCTGCTTCGCCAGAGCTGCCCCGGGGCTGGCGGGGAGGAGAGCACGGGCAGACCAGAGCCGGCAGCTGCTGGTCGCCTCGGTCGGAAGGTGCTGGTGCCCCGCGCGCCCGGGATGCCCGAGTGCCTCTCCCGTTTTCTTGCTATTGCTCTTCAGCTGCTTTTCCGCATCCGCCCTCTCCTTTTGCTTTTCCGTGACAGTTGCAGCTGAAGGAGGCGGCTGGGGGAGAAGCTCTTGGGCTTCCGAGTCTGCTCCCTCCCGGCCGCTGCCGGTGCCGAAAGGGCAGAGGAAGAGCTCGAGCCTTCGTCCCGGGCGAGGCGTGGAGCTGCCGGCCGGGCTGGGGCTGGGGCTGCTGACGGCCCTGTGGCTCTTGCCGAGCTGCTGCTGCGTCCTTTTGCCGCAGCAGTTAGTTTTTCACGTTCGCTGGGCTCCTTCGCTCCTCTGCCTGGGCTCGGTGGCTCCTTGCGAGGTTTTTCCCGAATCGGCAGGGATCCGTGGCATTTTCCCCCCTCCATTTCGCAGCCACAAGTGCTTCAGTCTCGCGGTGGTAATTAGGCTGGCGGAGAGGAGGTCGGAGGTGCCTAGGGCCAAGAGCTTCCCCCCCCCCCCCCCCCCCCCGCCCAGGAGGAGGAAGGGAGTCTGGGCCCCCCCTGCGCGGTCCCTGGAGGAAGCAGCTGTCCGTCCTGCGTGTTCACAGCAGGTATGAGGCAACACCTGGAGATGTCCTACTGTTAGTGGGATTTCTCCTGGTTTTCCGTTAAAATGAAACATATTCTTTGAGTGCCGGATCTTTTGGATATTTGGGTTGTAAGGATGGTCAATAATGTGTTAGTGTTGTGAGAGCTGGGCATATACTGCAAAAAACCCCAACATTTTTCTTGCATTTAAATGACTTCTGTTCATATAAATCTTTCTGCAATGCCTTCACGTGAAAGTCTCCTTGGGTTCTGAAGCAATACACATTTTCTGGTGTTAATTTTTGCGAAGGACGAAGTTCAGAGTCGCAGGCGGAAGCGTTTGAGAAAGGCAGCTGGTGTGCTCGCGCGGGGAGCGGGGCAGAGCAGCCGGCCCCGGAGCGGTCGCGGCTGCGGAAAGTCGCCCGGGAGGCAGCCGCCGGGGCCGGGCTCCCCGCTGCCGTCCGTCCGCAGGGCCGGGTCTGTCCAGCGCCCGCCGCCCCGGCCAGGCTCGCCGGAGTCACCCAAGACTGAGCGCGGGTGAAATCACCCGGCCGGATTGATGCAGGCAGGAGACAGAAAGGCTCCAGTGGTCCCTTTGGGGCTGGGAAATGGTGACTCCAGGAACTGCTCAAAATTTCTGTGCAATTTTTAAAGAACCGTCAGGTGCAGGAGCCCCAGCTCCCGCGCGGGAAGGGAGCCTGGATGCGTCGCACAGGGGATCTGCAGCAAACCGGCTTTCGAATAATTCAAATCCTCCGTTATTTATAGCGCGCTGCGAGAGCGTACGGCACTTCACGAACACGAAGCAGCCCTGAGCCGCATGTCAACGCGCCGTACGTCCGCGGGGACGGATCCCGTACAGCGTTACGGTGCGGCACACGGAGGGGCACCGGCCATCGCAGCCCTGGGGGGGCTCCTGCACCCGCAGGCTCCTTGTTTTGTCTGAAAAACACATTTTTTCCTAGGTTCCCAGGCAGGGCTGATACTGGGTCCCATCTGTCAGGTCCCTGCAGGGAGATGTCACATTGCCCCCTCTTTGGGGACCCTGTGTCCCGGCTCTGTGCCACCAGCCGCGAGGGGCCCGCGTGTCGCGTGGAGATCCCGGGAGTCAGGAGCAGCGACAAGTGTCCGATCGTTTCACGTCGGTGCGGCGGCAGAGCCCGGTCGGCCTTTCACAGGCGCTTTCTGGGATGGGCTTGGATGTCTGCTCTGTGCCCAGGGGAAAAGAAGTCCCCCTTCGCAGGGCGTCCCGTGACAATTAGCTTAATTAGACGGCAGCCAGCAGCTGTGGCGCTGACCGATGGGAGCCTTAAGCAGCGATCCCTGCCTCCAGGGCAGCCCCGAACGCCGAACCTGGGGTTTTGAGCCGTTAGTCGGCACTGATACCCCAAGTCCTGCCCTTGTCCTGCTTGCAGCCGGGCTGACTTTGGTTCAGTGTGGTGAGGATAAGGAATGAGTGTGCGTTGTATGCAGCGCTGTATTTTATATTATATTCATAGTAAAAGCCCCTCAAGAGCCACGTCCCTGTGGTAGCAGGTTCTGCAGGAGAAGTCTTCGCTGAGCGGCTGTGCCTGTCCTTCCTCTATGCGAAGAGCAAACGGATAAATGCAGGTTACAGGTGCCCACGAGACCTGCGGACGCCTCTTGCAGCCAAGACTCAAGCCCAGCTCTCTCCAGCCCTGTCTTTGCGCCTCTGCGTTATTCCTACCCTACTTTTCTCTTTCCCGTTTCTAGCCGAAGTTCCCCGCGGAGCCGCCCCAGGCTCGACGCGTGCCCGCGGTGGCTGGTCCTGCCGCTCGCAGCTGCCCGTGCCCCTCCTGCTCTTCGGCCTCCAGACCTTCGCTGCTCGTTCTCTCCAGGCTCAGCTGTGCGCGTCCCGTGGACTTTGGCTCTGCTAAAAATATATATATTCCCGCAGATGCACACAATTTTTGTTTCACAAAAAGCTGTTGAGTAGGGCTCAGGAAACAAGAAGAATAGCAGCCCTATTGGTGTCATGTTTAGAGAGGAACTGGGTTCTCACTGTATCAACAGCACTCGGCGTGAAAGTGGCCTTTGTCCGGGGGACACTGCCGCCTTTCAGCCCCGCGCGCCCAGCTGCTGCGGCCGCACAGCGATGCGGGGCACACGCTCCTTTTAGCTTCCAGCCAGTTGCAGACATCACTCCGGGGGCTGAAACCCGAGGCGAGAGGCTGCTCGCGCTGCGGGACGGCGGGGCGGGAGGAGGAGGAGGAGGAGGAGGAGGAGGAGGAGCCCCTCCGAGCCCCTCCGAGCAGCCGGCCCTGCCGCCGGGAAGCCAGCTGCAACGGCGACCGAAACGTTCTCCTCGGCCCTACGTGGGCACGCAGGGTTTCTTGACGTTTCTTTAAAAGCTAAAAGCTGCTTTATCTGCTCACTTTCGTCTCTAACACAAGGACTCCTTTTTCCTTAAATATTTGCCTTTCCATTTCTCCTCCTTTTTGTTAAAGCCTTAAACGTGCAACCAAGCGTTTTGCGGGCTTGCGCGCCGGGCGGGAGGCAGCCTGGGTTCACGTTTGTGTTTCGCTGCTTGTGTACGTAGGGTCTTTCAGGGAAGTAAGGGACGTCCCAGCCCCGCAGCGTCCCGTGGCAGAAGTCACCGCCAGAGCTGTGGCCGCACGGGCTCCTGCAGATTCGCTGTTGCCGACGCCTCGCACCACCGTTAAAACCAACGCAGAGTCGTCTCGGCGTGCCGCTGGTTCAGGACTGCCGCTTGGTCGTGTTGGTGGCGAGTGGCTTCGTGCAGGTTTTGGAGGCGGCAGCGAGCGCAAGGCAGAGTCCGTCCTGCGCTGCTCAACGGAGACGTATCCGTGGGGAAGGAGCAGAATAGCGTCTTTCAGCCGGCTCCGCTGCTCCTCGTTGCAGCGTGGTGCCAGGGCTCTGCCGAGCGGCTGCGGTGTCCCTGGAGACCCCCGCTCTGCGGCGTGGGCGGATCACCAACGGGCTTAACGTCGTCTGCTCCCGGTCGAGGCCGCAGGAGCTGCACGTGCCGCGTAGCGCCGGGTTGCTTGGCTTGCTGAGGAGCCGCTCGCAGGTCCGAGCTTTGGAGCAGAGCGGCCAAGCGCGGCTTCCCAGGGCCCCGCGGGAGCCAGCAGCCTGTGTCCTGGCCTGGGGCACCCCAGGTCGCGTTCACACCCCCAACAAGCTCACGTCTGGGGGTGGCTTTGGGAACGACTCTGCTTCTGGCTGCCCGGGCTGAATGCAGCGCACTGCCACGCCGGGGCTTTGGGAGTTTTGTTTCCTGCCAGCTTTCTTCCCTGGAGCCGCCTTGGCCGGACCGCGTGTGCCGTAAATCGGGGGAGAGGGGTCTGCTCTCCTCCGGGCAGCTTCGCGGGGCAGAGGGGCCAGGAGGATTTTTCGAGCGAGGGTGGAGTACAGCGTGGGCATTCGGGGCTCCAGGATTGCTCATATGCACCTTTGAGTCACTGCGTAGCTCTGCCCAAGTGACAGAACGGCTTCATGACTCAGTCTGTAACATTTCCTATTACTGGCTGACTTCTGCACAGATGTTGGACTTAATTCATTGAAGTTTGTGAATTGCTTTCGTGTTACTCGAATAACACTTGCGCAGCAGGTCCCGTAGCTGCTCCGTGTTCCACGCTCTCCGTGTGCCGTGACAGGGCGCTGAGCGTGTGTGCGCTTCCCTTGCAGGTGTCCCGGGTGCCCGTGGAGTCCTGCGAGCAGTACACGACCTGCGGCGAGTGCCTGAGCTCGGGGGACCCGCACTGCGGCTGGTGCACGCTTCACCACATGTAAGTCCAGCCCTGGCCGTTGGGTTTCCGTTGGTGGCAATGACAAAAGCAGCCTGGAAACCCGCCCGGCACCTCCCACGTAATCTTTGCAAAAATGGATTAGGCTGAAGTTCCTGAAATCCTTTCTTCTCTTCCCGGGGTGTTTCCTGCACTGCAGTGCGAATGGCCCTGAAAATGCCCGGGCTCCTGGGACAAAGTGAAGGAAGGTGAAGCCCTTCCTTAGGAGAGCTGGAACACGCATGGCACAGAGCGGGGGTGTCATGGGACACAACACAAGAGCAGAATTTAGACCTGTGGGAGCAGGGACCCCGCGTGTTGTGCTCTCCTCCTGTTCGCCCAGGTCACTGGTCTCTCCTGGTCGGCAGGGCGTTTCTAGAGGCACGGGCAGACTTGACGGTGCGAGTGGGACTCTGCTTGCAGGGAGGCTCCAGCACTGTAGCAGAGCAGAGCACTAAACCCTGTTAAACATAGCTGGAAGAGGTTTAAATTCTGCATGGAAAGGTTAGAGGGTATCTGCTCCCGCTGTGCCCGGTGGCATGGGGAAGAGGGGGGCTCGTGGGGCCAGCAGCCCCGCCGCACGTGACGGGCACAAAGGGCCCGGCTTTGCCTCTGGGAGCTGCGGGAAACGCGCTCTGAATGCAGGAGGTGTTCGTGTCCCTCCTTCCTCTCCCCTGCGATCGTCACCATCGCTTCCTAAAGCGGAAGGGGGACGAGGGGACCCCGGCTCGGGGAGGAGGGGCGGACCTGGAGGATATGGAGCAGAGGAATAGAAATCCCTCCGGCCTCGTGCCAGCGGGCGAAGCGGCCCCGCGGGATGCCTGGAAACCGGGGCGGAGGCAGAGGCAGAGCTCGGCCCTGCACAATGGCACTTGGCCACATGCCGAAGCAGCAGGTGTTGGAGAAGCGAGAAAGGAAGGCTCGTATGCAAAATCCGGCCTGGATCAGGCACCTCTGTGCTCTGGGGTGTGAACGGGCTTCCAGCACTCATCAGGGTTCACGTGATTCGCGAGGAATGAGGGAAAACCCTCGGCGTGGAGAGGGTCGTCTCCTCTGCCCTTCTGGCCGCGACGCTTGGGCATTAACCTCTTCCCAGCAAATTTCTTCCCGGATGGTGTTTCTCAATCCTCCTTCAAGTTTCTCCACTTTCCTGGCCTGCTTGGAGCAATGATCACTTTTTAGCCCTCGTCTTAAGCTGTAGATAATTGAGTTTATCTCGCTGTTACCAAAGCCTCTGCCGTATTCGTGTGGAGGCCCCAAGTGCTGGAGCATCTGTATTTCATTTGTGATCTCTCTCCTCTACTCAACTTTTCAGGCAATAACAAAGGGATCCGAGTTGTCCTGGAGTAAACTGTTCATTATGTGTTTTTATGTAAACCTCTCATTATACGATCATTATTTATTATCGTATCTGAAGGCCTGAGTTAGTGACGGAGGCTCTGCTGCATGGCGGTGCACTTGCACATATGCATGTTTGCAAGTTAAGAGTAATGATGTTCGTAAACGTGAGCTATCTGTGGGGATTAAACGAGTGAACTCTGGACGTGGAAGCAGGCGTTGCTCGTGCCCGTGGCGAGGCCTGAGCTGATCGGGGGCTTTAGCGGTGTCCATACGGGCCGAGGGGCAGCAGGTACCGCCAGACCTGCCGAGGAGCTTGGTTAGGTGGTAGCTGTGGGCAGCACGTTGCACCAGGTCGTAAGGAATCCAGGACCCCGGGAATTTTAGGAGGTGCTAGGGAAACCCAGTGAGGGGAAGGTGCTTGGCCTTTTGCAAAATGCCTGTGCTCACGCCGTGGCCCCTTGGGCAGCAGTGAGACAGAAGCCGAGCAGCTCGTCCCGTGCCCTGCGCCTCCCGGGTGTCCCCCCCCAGCCCGGTGTTGCCCTCCTTGCAAGTTCTCTTTCTCTGTGTTTGAGAAAGAGACAGTTTTTGCTCCTCCCGCGTTAAAGCCAGCGCTCGTGGGGAGCAGGCAGAGGCCTCGAGGAGGTTGTTAAAGAGTCTCTTCAGCCCGGTGGGATTTGAAGCCTGCAAGACTCTTCCATATGCTGCTCTCTGCAAGTATGTTATTGTCTACAGACCTATTTATCTCTGTTAGGGCTGTTGCCATAAATAGTATGATAAAAAAGAACTGTTCCAGCGAGTCAATGAGATAAAGGCTCCAGTCAAGAGCTCACTTTAAAGCTATCTTACAGATTCACTTAAACCTCAATGATTCTTCCTCTGGCAGCATTCATATTTAGCTCCATTATATCCCCAAAAAAGAAGATCGAGAGGGTGAGGAGAAGAGCGAGGTTGTGTGCAGGGTATCACAGTGGCTGTTTGGAAGCAGAAAGTGTAAACTCCGCTTTTCCTTTTCAGAAGCAAATAGCTTCTCAGCAAGGGTGACGGTTCTCCATTTTGGTGCTTGGAGAGGTGATTTTGCGAGGCGCTTGTCAGCCGATCTCGGACAGATCTGGCGTGGCAGAAGTAAGAGCTTATGTGGGCAGCTGGTGCTGCTGCTGCCGCGAGTGTTATGTGAGATTGCCCCGGCCCCTCGGAGGGAGGGAGGCAAGCGGGCGGTCCGACCGCAGCGCCTGGTTAGCACGAGCACCGAGTACATCCAAGGAATGTCAGAAAAGAAGGTGCTGGTGACGGTATCTTCATCCTCTAACCTAATTGCGATTTTAAACAAGGTGAAGATCAATAGTGAGTGAAAAGTGATAAAGTTTGCTGGCAGTTCATTAACACCTTTAAAATGCCAATATATGTATGTCGTGCGCTCCCAGGAGTGGAGTTTGAAGAAGATTTTCCCCAAATGACAGAAGATAGAAATCTCTGAGGGATCCCACTGCCGTGCCGCGTTGTCGGACACGTGGCTTGAAACACTTCCATGATTCTTGGCTTCCCGGTGTTGCTCCTCTGCCTGGGGGTACCCAGCTCGCGCTCGCATCTACCCTGCGGTGCCTACAGCCAGAGTGCCGGTTGCGATGTCGCGCGCTTGATGGTTCCTGCTGCTGGAAGCGGGAATGGGAGAGAGCCAGGGAGGCCAAGGCCTGGCAGCTAGCAAAGCGCACGGTCTGCAGCTGGAGGAGACACTCCCATTTCCAGCAGTACCACGCTTCAGCTTCAGGAAGAGAGGACGAGCAAACGACGCGGTTTTGTTCTAATTAACATGGAGGCAGCGTCTCGTTTCTGCCTTTTGCGGCTTTACGCTGCGGTTTCCGTGCAGGCTGTGATTTATGGCTCGCACAAACGAGCCGGAGGTGCCGAGCTGCGGGGAGGCGGCGTGCCCGGTTCGCGAGTGCCCACGGCCCGGCGTCGGGCCGGGGACCCTCCTGGCTTTGCTCTCCCCGACGGCTGGTGCTCTCGGGCGCGGGGCCGTGACGCGCGTGTCCGTGTGCGCCAGGTGCTCGCCGAGGGACCGCTGCGAGCGGGCGGACGAGCCCAACCGATTTGCCGCCGGCATCGGCCAGTGCATGAGCGTCACGGTGCAGCCCAGCAGCATCTCCGTGTCCCAGCACAGCCTCCCGGTAGGTGCTGCTGGCACCGGTTGCACGTCCGCAGCGATCAGTCCGTTTTCCAGCCTTTCTCCCTTCCACAAGCACCGATGTTGTCGCGTGGGGTCGGGGCTGCTGGGAGGGGGGACGGAGGGGCGCAGCGATGGCAGCCACAAATCCCCTTCCCTGCCGGGCCTCCGCTCGCGCTTCCCTCGGTCGGGTTTCGCTAGCCGTTGAAAGGAGAGGCTTTGTCTCCCAAAAGCCCCTCCGCGTGCTGCGGCCGGTCCTCCGAATGCCCCAGCTGTCTGCTCGGGGCAGCTCCGCGCTCCCACGCGCCTCCGGCTGCCCGGACGAGTGCTGCGGGACGGTGGTTTAAGGGGTCCCTGTTCAGTGGGAAAACAGCTGGTGCTGCAAACACGGAGGAAACCCGAGCAGCTCTGGCTGCAGACAGGTTGCGGCTGCGTTTCATTTCCTCCCTGCCTCTGCTTTCCCCGGCTCCAGCTCAGCCTGCTGGTGAGCGACGCTCCGGACCTGTCGGCCGGCATCACCTGCCTGTTTGGGAACCTCACGGAGGTGGAAGGTGGCGTGTCGGGCAGCCAGGTCGTGTGCGTTTCGCCGGCAGCCAAAGACGTCCCTGCCATCCCTGTGGATCAAGGTGAGTGACCGGCTCCCGGACGGGAACACGGCACCTGCAGTCCCAGGGACTGGCGTAGGTCTGGAGGTATCTGCCAGACAGAGCAGACCCCTCTGGGGCTGCTGCTGGAGAAGCTCATGATTGAACGCAGCGGGGTGGATATGCCTCTTCCTTAAAAAACGCACGCCATGCGAGCTCAGGTGGGCTGGGAGCTGCAGCACCGGGCGCGCGGCCCCTTCTCCAGCCGCCCCCGCGCCTGCGGCCGCAGAGGCTCGGAGGCAGCACCCGGGGCTCTGCCCCGCGGCTGCTCTGCGCTGGGTGGATCCGGAAAGCAGGAGCCGCTGCGCCAGGCCTGACTCAGCACCCGGGAGTAGGTGGTGCGGTTTCTATTTTTCGGTCCTGATCTTTGGGTTGTTTCTTCATTAATGTCACTGCTGTCATATTTTCCTTTCCCATAACCAAAATGCTACTTGCTTGAAACTCGTTTTCTCCTTGGCATCCTTCCAGGTGTCACCCCTGCTTCCCTGCTGATATCTTTGTATTTCTAACACGTCATATGGAGCCTGAGCACCGGGGAACGCGGGGCGGCTGAGAGCCACAGCAGCTCGGGGAGAGCAATCTGCCCGGAATTAATCCAGCGCTGAGTCTCCTAAAAAGCTCTGTTAATGCCCTTGTTTCCAAAATTGTCTCCTGTTCTAGTCTCGGGCTGCTTTTCAGAGTACGCTGAATTAGTATGTTTTTGTGCTGAGGAGAGAAGTTCTTCAAGGAATGGGATGAGATCCTAAACTCATTTCCAGTGTGACCTAAGGCAGTGTTTGGACCTTGCATCTCCAGTGCATTTCGCCATCAGATCTGGCTTGGTTCGGAGGCATTGCTGGAGACGGCTCGCTCGGCTCCCCGGGGGTGCTGGGGAGAGGCAGCCGGGGGGGAGCGGCCGCGCTGCCCGCTCCGGTCTGGACCTGGGGAGCTGGTGCGGACGCGCAGCGGGGGGGGCAGCCTGGCGCCTCGAGAGCAGCACGGCAAAAGCAACCTGCTTCCCACCTTCCACCCCAAAACAGATGGTGCGGGAAGCTGTCAGACGGGCCTAGAGAGGATGCCCCCACGTCTTCTGTTCCTTCCTCCGTTGTTGCTGGAGTGACTGTCTGCCCTTTTTTGCTCTGCAGACTGGTTTGGCGTGGTGCTGCAGCTGAAATCTCGGGAGACTGGGAAGACGTTTGTCAGCACGGAGTTCAAGTTCTACAACTGCAGTGCCCACCAGCTGTAAGTACCTGCTCCCTTCTCCTTGCGGCCCACGCAGCGAGTAGATTTCTTATTTATTCATCTGCTTTTTGAGTGGTATAGTCAACTGTTTTTCCCAGAAGCCGCCATTTCTCTAGGCTACCTAGCAAACGCAAACCACTCTGAACTAATCCATGTGAAGCCCCAAAGCCTTTTTTGTGCCTCTGAGATGCACGAGGGAGGATGCGTGGAGGGAAGCACCACACTGAGAAAGAGAAGGGGCTATGGAGTGAGTGCCGGACCGTGGGTCCCACGGGAGGGGTTTATCATGCTGTCAGGTTCAGCGCCAGGAGAGACGTGCTCTAAGCCAGCCGTGGAAGGGAGGCCTGCGGGTCCCTGCTTGTGTAAACCTCTGCGAACCTGTGGGTAGGTTTCTCTGCCTTGAGAGACAGAGAGTGAGTGAGCCTGAAAAAGCCTTAACCTGCTGGTGCCCCCAAGCTGCATGATCCTGCAACTGTGAACTCGGCTAGATCTTCCCAGGCAGCTGGCGAAGGGGAGCAGAGCGTCTCCGAGAGCCCCCAGGAAGGCAGGCTGCGACCTCCCTGCAGGAGATGGGCGCTGGCTCCTCTGTACCCAGCCAGCGGTGCACGGGGCTGGGTCCCGCGTGGATCCTCCACGAGATCGAGGAGGACACTAGCAGGAGGCGACCGCAGCAGGGAAGCCTCCAGCCTGGGCGTTTGAGCACAGCTGACGTGCTCTGCATGGAGTGAGCCAAAGCGCTCGGAGCCGAGAGGCTCCCTGCTGCCGGCCTCCCCCGGTCCAGGTGGAGAGGACCCCAGGGCCCGTTGCAGCTGCACAAGCGTCAGCCCGAGCCCTTGACCGCGGGCGCTGTGAGCTGCTCTGGGAGGGCAGGCGGTGCAAGGCCTCGGCGCTGCTGAGCGTTGTGCAAACATCTCCCCGCCGGGCACATCTTCCGCTCGCGGCCCTGGAAGGCAGCGTGCAGCTGGCTGGCCTTAAAAAAGTGTTTACAGATCTGAAGTGTTTATAGATTTCTCTCTGGAAACAAAGCAAGCCTCAAACTCCGAAGTGAAATGCAGGCAGGACCTGCCAGAAGTCAGATAACAAAAGGCAGGCCTGACCTGCGAGGCTGGGTGGCATCTCCTGCTGCAGGGTCAGCTGTCAGCTCGGCTTTTGGAGCATGATTTGCTGCTCTAGCTGGTTGTTAGGGGTCAAGAAGCACCAACACAGGGTCATTCCCAACCTTTCTGAACTAGATTTAAAGCCTCAAACTATGGGACCTTCCCTGATGTACTTGGAAGACAGTTGTGTGTTCTGATGAGCTTGGCTTGCAGGGAGTTTTTCTAGGCGTACTTTCAAAAAAGGTTTGGGGGGGGGCATAGCACATAGCAGGGGTACTAGGCTTGAAGGAGCCCTGTGAATCCTTCAGTCTCCGCACATTATCTCTCATGGTAGCCCGTATCCGTTTCCCAAGTGACTCCTGCCTCCCGTCGTGTTAACAGTCGCGCACAACGCTGTCCGTACTGCGTTGTCCCTCTGTCAGGCTTCCCAGCATCAGCTCTGCCTCTCCCCCACAGTCCTTTCAGCAGTTTTGCTGGATTCTCATGGCTTTGGATTTGCTTGAGGGATGACATTACAGGGGACTCCTACTTTCTCTTAGGGGTGGAGGTTTGAATCAGGAGAGGCAATGCGTCTCTGCTGTCCAGTGGTTTGGCTTCGTCTGACCATGCCTTTCTAGCAGCCCCTGTTTGGAGATACAGTGCAGGCACGGCTGTGCTTACATCGCACTGGGCTCGTTATCAGTAAGTTCAACAGGGGCATGAGCCAGCCTGGCAGGGATAAATCACAACACACGAAAGGGAGAGGAAGACAGGTCTCAGCCACTGCAGAAGCAAGACCTGTTGATGTCTGAGACTCTCCACTGCAGCTGCGAGGGTTTTTAAAGACAGAGCAGGGGAGCAGCTGAGCCAGTTCTGGCTGCATGATAGCAAAAGAAGTGGTTTTGTGCTTTGTATGAAGCACATTCCCTTTGGGAGTTTGCTTTAGGCTAAGAAGGGCGGAAGATGTTTGTGGTTGGCGTAGACAAGGATAGGCTGTTTTTGCAGGCTGATTCTGCTAAACCTCATACGCTGATCTAAATGTGAGTGCACAAGCCAGGAGGTTCAGCTCTTGCAGGTCTGGCATTTCTTCAGCAGTTGCATGCGTTCCTGTGTCCCAGGGGGTTCCAGGTGGGCTTAGGGAACTTGGTAGTGGTTTTGGTTTTAAGTCCATTTTAACAAGCTAAGGAATAGATGAGGTGGAAAGGTGCACCTCCATTGAGAAGTGAAGGAGAGACAGCGGTCACTAAGAAAGCAGAGTCAGGATGAAAAAGCAAAGGTGGTGAGAGCCAGAAAGTCTGTGAGAGCTCAGGATCCCGCAGGGAGCCCTCACCCTGCTCAGCTGGGGCCGAGCAGAGCTGAAAGCAGCAGCCAGAAAACCACAGGACAGCGAGAGGTGCCAAACCAAACTGTTGGCCTGGACGGTCAGAGAGGTCCTCCTCCCTCGATCCCAGCAGTGCTAAGATCAGCAGAGAGCTCCGTAAGTTCCAGCCGGGAAAGCTAAAGGCCAGGTCTGAGTCAGGTGAGGGAGAGTGGAAGAAATGCTGCAAACAGAAATGGAGACAGAAATGGGTCAAATAAATGAGTAATTAAATAAGCTTGCAGCACTTGATATTTCTCCCCAGATTTGCATTTGCGTGATTAGAATAAGCTTCCTTGGCTATTAAGGTCACTATGAATGCATCAGAAGGAAAATACAATTGAGTTATTAAATATGCATTCGAGTGGCAGCAGCTTGAAAGGGGAAACACCAGGCGGTGGCACCTCTGCCCAGCTGGCACAGCACAGTGCCAGGGAGGTTAAAGAGGCCGGGCAGTGACAACCTGCTTTCCTCCCTCACCAGCAGCTTTTGCCCAGAATGCACTTCACAGCCTGCGGGTTGGGGTGTTGTGCTGTGTCCGTCCTCCGTGTCCTCCCCAGGAAGAGGTGCAAGTCCAGGAATAACCCCCACAGCTTTCCATCAGCCTTCCTGCTCTGGCTTCTGCCGCTCCAAGTGGCATTTGTACCCTCAGTACCAACTGAATTGCTTGAGCCATGGGGATGTTGATTTTATGTAGATGGCTGGGTTTTGGTGAAAAGATTGTTTTTATTCAGATTGCCCATACTGCTGTTTTTTTAGAGATTAAAAAAATTTGTTCCATATAGAAGAGCAGATTTGTTTGTAATTCAGATGTTTCTCAAATCTTTCCCTTTGGGATCTAGTACAGCTTAAAGAAAGTGCCAAAACCAACTAGAACTGGTGTTCTTGTGGGAAAGATGCACAGAGCTGACAGCCAGCACCTGGACTCGGAGCATCGCTGGCGGAGCCGAGCGGGAGCCAAGCGCTCCGGCTTTGCTATTCTCGTTCTATCTCATCCTCCAGATTTCTGCTGCCACGTTCCCACGTGGTGCCGATATGCCGAGGTGTCAACAGGGTGGGGTGGTCGCAGGGCCCTGCGTGCTGGTCCCTCTCCTGCCTCTCCGGTACCTTGGCTGAATCAAATCCCGTGGGGATGGCTTATGCTTATGCCAACAGATGGTCATCAAAACATTGTCATGTAGCATCGAGGACTGGCCTCAGAGGTGGAGCAGGTTGCTCCTGCAAATATCAACAGCTGTCGTGAACCTTTCATCTAATTGGCAGCTGATTAGAAAGTGTGGGATAAAAAATATCCAGCCAATTCCTTGGCATTTGAGCACATCCCATGGCTGAAAGGGGTCTCCAGTCTTTCAAAAAGATTTCTTAAACAGTTGATTTCTTCCAACATAAATCAAAAGTGCTTGCTGGATGCTTTGCACTCCAAGGCCAAACAGGAGTGTTGCCATTGACTTCAAGCATTCCTAACTTGTAAAACAGCTAATCCAATTTTTCCAAGCTTCCCTTGTTTTCCAGATTCTACTCAAACTAAAAATTAAATGCAGAGACTGTACAATACTGTGTTTTGTTGTACCCCAATGTAATGATGTGTCATAAATCCAAGCTTGTGTTTTATTAGTGAATGAATTCACAGGTTGTTTAAAGACTGTCTTTTGAGTGGTTTTCCAAACCTAGGATTGCACCATGGTTGTTATTTTGTTGTGTCAGAACATCCCTTTCCTAGACAAGATGCCATTTATATAGTTCAGATTGTTGAGAGAAGCAGAGTTTGAACAAATAGCTGGGGTGATTCTAGCTGTAGGTCAGGCTGTGTAGTTTCTCCGAAGAAGTTGTTATCCCATGAATGACCCTGAGCCCAGACTCCTGGCTAAGCCCGGCCATTCCCATACGGGCTCTGCACCCTGAGAGCCAGCTCCGTAACTAACCCTGTCCTCCTCTCCGCAGGTGCCTGTCCTGCGTGAACAGCGCTTTCCGCTGCCACTGGTGCAAGTACCGGAACCTCTGCACCCACGATCCCACCACGTGTTCCTTTCAGGAAGGGCGGATCAACGTCTCTGAGGTACCGGGACCGTTTTGAGTACTTCTGAGTACTCTTCTCTTCCTGCTTTGCTTTTCCTGTGGCACAAGTAGCATAGCCAATGTTAATATAAGGGGTTTTGACTTTCCAAAGGGTAGAGGTGTGCTCCTGTACTTCTCTCTCGGCTGGCATCTAAAAATGCTGAAGCAGCTTTAAAGGATCTTAGCAAGAAAGTGTCAGTCTGGCAAAAGCAATGTGTCTCAACCTGAGCACCAAACCTCTGAGAAGTGGGTATGCTGGAATTCAGTAATAGCTATAATTTCTGTAGTACTTTCTTTCAGGGATCTCAAAGACTTCTCAAAGACCAGTGCATTGCAGTAACTCTGCTTTATGTACAAGGCACGCGGTGATTTGCACAGCAGCAAAGGACCAGTCAGATGCAGAGCTCTTGGTGTCATGTTCAGTGGGTTGTGTTGACAGGTCCAGAATTTATGACTGTAGCCTGGCTTAAACTGATTAGGAAGGGAATTACAAATGCGAACAGCCCCAAACTTTGAAAAAGAGAATTGATTTGGGTTCCAGTGCTGTGGACCAGGAGCCATCTCTGTTGAGAGTTAGTAAAAGGCGTAGGGCTCAATTCCAGAAATGCTTCTGAAAGTTGGAAGGAGGCACAGCCCACAAGCAACTTCGCCAGACAGCAGCGAGGACACACAGGAACACTGAACAAGCAAGGAAGGCAAGATTAGCAAGGATGAAGACGAACCTTCATAAGTAGGTAGTGGAGACACAAAATGAAAGGATGAGAAAAGGGACGAAGATCAGTCAGTAGAGTAAAACACTGAGCCATTAAATGGAAGTGACTCAAGCTCCCAGGCCGCTAGCTAAACCAACACTAAACCTGAAATTTAAACAACACACATGCCTTTCTGTTTAAAATGATGTCAAGAGGCACATAGACACAAGGCAAGAAATGTTAATGAACTGCACGTGTGCGTTCTTCAGCGAGGATCTGCAACAGCGAAGGGATGGACAGTGTAACCGGGAGGAGGCTCTACGTCCCTGGTGCCACGCACGAGTGAGGGCAAGAGGCACTTCCGCGGCAACCTCCAAGAACCGTGTCATGCAGCAAAGGTACAGATGCCCACGGAGAAGCATCCGCTCTGGGGACAAGCCACAAGCTTTCTCAGTCCAGTTCGAAACCAAGAAACTTCCTTTTAAGACAGCAAGAGAAAGTACAAACCTTTGCTTTTCCTTCTCTCTAGTGGTGTGGGGGGGTTTTCCTTCTCACTCAGAGCATTCTCTGTCTTCCCAGGCTTTACAATTATAGTCCTCATTTTTGTAGGTCTTCAACCCTACGATATCAAAAATGTTTTCTAAAGCTTGACAACTCTCTGGTAAAGTAGGACAATTCCATTATCTCCATTTTACTCTTGGGAAAGCGTAGGAGATCATTACCTGAGATCACACAGAGTGAGTGAAGGGCTGGTGTCTGTCTGGCAGTCCCTGCTGTGACCTGCAGAGCCACAAGACCCGTGTCTCCAGAGTACTTCCTCCGTTTCTTCGTCTCGTAGAGCTTCCACTGGTTTGCTTCTTACCAGTGGATGTTATGTGTTGTCTAATGCCTTTCTGGTGATTACTTTTGATAAGGGCTAATGATAACAATATGGATGCTTTGCTGTTCATCATGACTTCTCTGCACCTCTGAACACACATGCGAACCCAGCCCTAATTTGTTTGCTTGTTTAAAGTAAATGAATTGCCACTTGTGTACACAGTGCAGTTCTAATGCCTTTATTATGAGTGTTTCACTCCTGCTAACACATCAAATAAATGCCTCATAAAAGTTTCCTCACTTAAAACAATTCAGATCACAATGTTCTCATTGTGTCATGGCCTGATATATTGGCAAAATGTTTGTGCTTATCAACATCATTCCCTTCATAGCGGAAAGTCTATTGTGTTTGGGATCAGAACATTAATAACAGCACTTCAGCCAGAATTGCCTCCGTCAAGGAGGATTCGGAGAGCAGCACACAGATACGTGCTGGCCTACTTTCAGTCCCATGTGCATTAGATTTGCACACATGTTCACATGGGGTTGGAAATTTTCTTATGACTTTATATTTAATTTACTAGAAAATATCTCGAATTTTCCCTTTTACTCTTGGCCCATCATAACTTGTGTCTCAGCTGGATTCAAATGTGTAATTTACTCCCTTCGATGCTATTAGCAATCATGTGTTTGCCTTAGGAAAGGAAAGGAGCTCAAGGCCTTAGCCACGCTGCAAGGTGGCGGTGGAAAGCAAGCGCCTTTTTGTGATCTGTATGCTTGCTCCTTGCAATTTTCTCAATCTATTGACTGAACTAAATGCTGCTTTTTTGCCCTGCTTTCCATAAAAATACAACTGAGAGAGCAAGCTTGTTCTGTCTCTGTGTGCCCTGTCGACAGGAATCGGTTCCTGAGCTCCAGTGCCCGAGTGCAGCGGTAGGTGCAGGTGACTCGCAGGGCTGAGACTGGGGACAGGTTGGTGCGTTGGCACGGAGGGTGGAGGGTGCTGGTAAAGCCCCCGGTACTGGGAAGCGGTAATCATGGGCGTTCATGATGCTGGAGAAAGGACACAGCTCAACTATCAGCTCTCTGTTTTATATCATGCTATTGCCTTTTTAAAAGTGAAAGTGTATTGTTTGTAAACAAGGCACATCTGGTTTGGACTCGTTGGTGAGTGAATGCAGAACCCCCCGACACCGTTAAAGCAGAGCTGTCGTCCAGGGTAGAGCTGGCTGTCTGTGATACCTTCCGTCTGGTGGGAAGCTTCTGACGTGGTGTAAAACCAGACTGCTGTGAGGCCTTTGCTTCCAGGCGAGCGGTTCTCTAGGAGTTAATAGCATAAGCAGCCTATTTGCTCAGCCTGCTCTTAGCCTGAGGCTTCATTTGTCTGCAGACGGGACATGGTGAGACATTGCTACCTAAGGAGCACGGAGAGGGCAGAGCACTGGGGCCGACTTGCACCCCTACGAGCAAGGTCCCTGCCAGGAGAGGCCCGCGGGGGTGCAGCACTGATGGCCTCACTTTGCAAAGCTGCAGTCCCAAGGTGAAGCAGATGGAGCCTGGAGACCTTTGCTGCCTCAAGTCAGGCCTATAATATCATTTTAATGTCTACGAGGGGGTTGGGTTTGTGTGTGTTTAAGGCTCATGGCTGTAAAACGTGTCTCTGCAAATATAGAAAACATGCAGATGAGGAGGAGTGTAGAAACATAGATATATTCCTACACCCCTTCCCAATGGAGAGCTAGAACCAAGTAAATCCTATTAGTTTCCCAGAATGTGGGATCCATTCCCTCTTCCATGTCTGCTGTGTGCAGATAATGTCGTTTCCACATGTGAGATGCTGAGTGGAGCGTTTCAGATTCTTAAAGTTTAGCGCAGAGCCAGATTTCAGCTCCGTTCTGACTTCTCTGAGTTTAGGTTTAAATTATTATGACTTTGAGAGCAATGTCTTTGCACCAAATTGTACGTTTTGATGCTCGCTGCTGCGTGATGCTCCTTGAGAGAAATAAAACAACACCGAACCTCCTCGTATCTATGCCTGCAGTCCCCATCTCCGAATACCTGAACGGGAACTGTAGTGTGGAGGGGACAAATAGGGGCCGCACCTAAGTCCACTGAAGTCAGCAAATGACTTTATGTTGGGTCACATCTGACTTCTCGAGATGTGTGTGTTTGCAGGAGTACCAATAGTGTGCAGCAAGACTAACTCGTCTCTATGTGGGAAGACTGGTTTGAGCTTATTGGCAACCCTTTTTGTCAGCGGATTTCTGGTATACGTGAGCTGCAGTGATTGCTCTTTGGGGAAAGGGGACACACGGGAGAAGGCCCTGCACAGCCGCCGGGGATGGGCAGCGCTACGGGACACTGTCGGGCAGCCGAGAAAGAAGTTCCCACCTGTAATCCATCCCTGCTCAGGTGAGCAGAAGTTTTGCCAGAGATCGCTGTTATCCTCACGTCTGCTCCACGAGGGGTTGTGTGCGGGGGAGAGACAGGCTGCTGCAGACTTCAGTGTCTGTATTTGTGTGGCTGTAAATGTCATGGTACTTTATGAAATACAGGCCAAAACACGGGCTACAGCACATTCATCCCGCACGAAACACAGGACAAAAGGTGATTTGACATGAATTTACCAGTGAGAAAAGTCTAGCTTCCACTGACTTTCTTCTTTTTATGCGTGGTTGCTAAGGGGCAAGACCTGCTCTCCTTTCCAGTAGCATAAATGAAGAGTAATGTGTTTCCATGAGTAATGGAGACTGTAATTTATATCACTGGGAACACAACTAAGAGCCAAGGCTTTCTGTTCATGCGCCAAGTTCATTTATGTTTCTAACTTTAAAATGTGTGCAATTAGGTAACATTTGTAGAGATGTTTTTTAAGATGACAAGTGCAAAAATTTTGTATTTTCTTCCATTTGGGCTAAATTCCATAGTCAAAAGAAATGTCCCCCATTTCTAGTGGATTTTTTGCAAATAAGAGCGAGAAGATTTGACCTACTAAAACTGTTCTGTTAAGCACAAATAATAACCCTGGGTACACTGCTCTGCTCCAGAGAAAGATGCAAATCTCTGGTGTTGGAGATGTTTATAGACCCTGGAATCTCTGAGGCTAAAAGGTACTGGAGAAGCATAAGATATCTTTGTAAATTATGTGTGATGATATTTCATACATAGAATATTCCGTCCAAGTCTGCACTGCTCATGCATTGGAGTCTTGTCTTTCTCCAGCAAATCTCCTGATTTGTGTTTATTCTGGTTTACAGAAGTCAGAAAGATAATGAGAGAATTCAGTGTGTGTTTGTTTAGCAAGCGGAGGTAATAATGGCCTTTCCAGCTCACTGCAGGATTTACTACTCGGGAATTAAAAAACAAAGTAAACTGATTAGGGAACAAATTGCATACTCCACTGACTGCATTTCTCTCTCTTATTCTGTCTTTTCTGGACACTCGGCTCTTCCTGGCAGTAGCAGTGGTGAAAAGCAGAGTCGCGCAGGCAGCGCTGCGCCGTGCCGGCCCGGGGACGGTGCCGATAGCTGCTCGCGGAAGGGGACCTGCCCCAAGGCACGCGGCAGGCGGGAGCGGGGTGCCGGCCGCTTCCCAGTTTATCAGGCAATTTCTGTAAAGTCAATAAGCACCGAGAGAGGCATTGATAAAGCTGCCGATACGCCCCAACAAAATATTTTGTTAGCACTTCTTTTAAATCAGGTGGCGTGTAGAGGAGGTTGCAAATGGACAAACACGTGTCGCGTATACGAACCGGCCGTGCGTGTTTCCGTATGGCAACGTACACATTTGGTGCTGTGCACATGCAGCCCGTGGACGTGGCGGTCCCGCAGCAGCACCCACGTATCGCTCCTGCCACGCGCGCGTGCACACTCCGTGTAAAGGCCCGGGCGTGCGTGACTACGTCTGTGCATCACTGCAGCGGCAATTAAAAAAAAAAAAAACAACTGAAAGCTGAACACTGAGCTTGGATTGGAAGTGGCACAAATAGGGGAGCGAGGGCCAGCAGCAGTCTGCAACGCGTGCGGCAGCCGAGCGAGCCAGCGCCCTCCGCAAGCCCCTACGGGGTCTTGGAGCTTCGTCCACTCGTCTGATAAATTCGGTAGCAGCTGCCAGCAGCAGCGTGGCTCCCGCCACGTGCCTTGCGCTTGTGGTAGTACGGCATCTTCCTGCATGTCCCCCCATTCCCAAATGTATATCCCTATTAGCGTGATCGCTGTGGCTGTCAGGCAGCGCGGAGGGGCTGCAGAGCTCTGCTTTCCCCGGGGTGGAGGGCACTCGCTCTGACGGGCTTTCTTTTCACCAGAATCCCAACGTGACGTTTTTCTCCCAGTGAAACCCCTGCTCAAAGAAAAGGAAAAATGTCTATTATATCCTGCTTGTCTCTAATGGCGGTAGAGCAATTTTTGCTACCCGCATTTCCCGTACTACAGAGTGGATTTGAAAACGTACGTCCCCTCCTATGTCTCTGTAGGAAAAAGCGTTTCTTAGCAGTCGCCTCACGAATGGCAGTGGCCAGAAAGGATAATGGTCCATAACATATTCATTTATCTCAGGACTGTGCGCTGAGATTCTCCCAGTGGTGATATGGTTAGAGATTTTCATTTTTTATCACAATGTGATAAAAGATTTTACAGTTCCAGGACACCTTTCCTCCCAAACATAGACTTTTGAAAGGGCTGGGAACCTCCATGGACCCATTCCTCTGCTCTTGGTCCTCTGTACCGCTTTGAGGTTAAGTGCAAAACGTTCAAGTGCGGTAAGATCTCGCGTATAACATGGTATATGTGTGGCAGTATATAACAAGGAGGAAGAAGCGTACGTGCAAAGACAGCATGGGTTTGGGGAGGGAATATGCCATGGATCTGAGTAGTTTGCTGGGAGCAGGATAAAGGCTGAGCTGGGATTCGATTCCGGGATACCTGGTCCCCTGGGGCCCTCCTCGGCGAGGTCCCCGGTGGCGTTCCCTTCCAGCCCGCGGACCTGCTCCGCTGGAGAAGAGGGCTCCTCTTGCCTTCCCTTCACAGCGTAGCCAGCTTCCTTGCCGTCGGAGTGTAAAATCGCTCCTGGCTGTTAATCCGTGAAAGTCCCTGTTAGAAATAAAATAAAAAATATATAAGGAAAAGCGCCACTAAAAGGGTTTATGAGGCAGCAGTTTAAGCTACTGGCTCCTCCAAGCGAGGGGAGCACCTGGTTCTCGTTTACGACTTGCCTGAGCCCGTAGCGAAACAGCGTCCCGCGGCCGGGCGGCACGCGGGTCCTCTCCCCGTGCCGAAGGCAAGGGAGATGTAACCCCATTTTTTCTACAAAATTCTGCTTTAACTTGGGATTAATCATTTAGTACCACGTACTTACAGGTATTTAGGTCTCTATTTCCAGCAGATCAAAGGGAGCTGGAGCTAAACAGAATTTAAACACTTGTGACAGTCAGCAGCTCCCTCTCTGCGTGTTCCTGGTGTCTGGAGCGAGGAAAACGCGTCTCTCCCGGGATGGCGTGGAGGGGCGGCGTTCAGGATGGCGGGATCCTACGGGTAAGGGATGGGAGGAATGTCATGTAACTACCGTGCGTCGGCAGGTCTTTTGGGCAGTTCAGCTCAGGTTATCCTTTGGACGCCCAGTTTGTACGTGGAGCTGGTGATCTGCTTGTCTGCAGGGTGCTGTCTGCAGGGACAGTTTCATTTTATTTTGCATATAACTTGCGTGGTGAAGTCCTGAGCCACTGCAATGTAAAAACTTGCTATTAATTAACAATTGCATTATTTTGGCCAGATAGTGGCAGAAGTGGAAACAAAACACAGCAGTTCCCTGTACTTAACATTTTGAGTGCTGTTTCATGGTTTAAGAGCCCAAGACCTCCTACTGCCACGTTTTTAGGCTACGTAGTCTTGGAGGCAGCAGCTTTTTGCTCTTTTCTCCTTTACTGCAGTCACACAGATGTTTGAAATGTTTTCATATTGCTTTGCCTGGGAAATTTAATAGACTGCTTCCAGTTTCATGATATTTTGTACACTCAAAAATCAGGCGGTTTTCAGGGATTGAATGACTTTCACTACTGATCTTTCACCAGCTGTGGCTGAGAGCTCCTTAATTTGTTTATGAAGTTGCCATCAAGGAGCGAGCATCACCCGTCACTGAATGCCAGCTCTTCGCCTGCGTGCGGGTCAGCCTGGGGGGCTGCTGCGGTCCCTCCCCGTCCCCCGGTGCATCCTGAAGCTCCCGCTGCTCCCGTGCACTGGGCTCCCGGCGCGGGAGGCTGCAGTCCCAGCTCTGCTGGTTGCTCTTAGCAAACCTGCCGTCTCGTGTTGCGGGAACAGGACCTGGTTGATGTCCTCTTCTGCAGAGGAGGCTCAGCTCTTAATCGCAGGTCGTATCAGCCTCTTCCCCAGAATCTGCCGTGGTCCCTTGGTTCTCCGGGAGCCAGGCCACGCGATGCCGGGGCACCGAGAGCCCCTCAGCCTCTCCTTCCTCGCCCGCTCCATACACGCTGCTCCAGACGGCAGCAGGAAGGGCCTGAAGTGACATTTCTTTGTGCTGTTTTGTTTGGACCCTTCTTCCCTGCCTTCCTCCTCCTCCTCCAGCCAAGCAGCCTCTCGCTGCTCCTGGTTGTCTTTTTCTGGTTGTCTTTCTCTGGTTGTCTTTTTCTGGTTGTCTTTCTCTGGTTGTCTTTTTCTGGTTGTCCCCCTCACGGCGTCAGCTGTGGCCTGGCAGGATGGCGGCACTTCAGGGCTGTAGCTATGACATGCTTCTGAATTTGCATTTGACTCAGAAAAATGTATTCCTGGAACAGCTCCAGCTTCCATCCCCAAGGTGGACAGAGACTTTGATCCGAAGCAAGGGCTGCTGCCACTGCCCATTTGCTTGAATCACTGAGTTTCCCTGGAAAATCCCCTTCCCTCCTGCCCAGCAGCTTCCACGGCTCCGGATAAACCAGGAAAGCTCCTGCACACTGACAGTCGGCTTTGCAAAAATGCCATAAGGTACCTAGAGGGACTGTTTCAGAAGAGTGAGAGGCTTACGCTTCTGAGGCCCCAAGGGTGAACTGCGGAGAAGGCAGAGGGTGAATGTCTCAGTTTTATTGCTCGCGCCAAACTTTTTCTGAGTTTTATTGCACGCGCCAAACCCTTTTCAGGCTAGGCAGATTTTCCCAGGGCCCAGGGGAGTCGGGATTAGGGTGCTTAATCCTGTCTGAGGAAACCCTCACCCTACACTTTCTGGATATTACTGCAACCAAATCCTCCCGTCCTTGGACGTCCTCCGCTTCGCAGCAGCACGGAGGAGGGAAGAGCATTGCTTCGCAGAGATATAACCGGCGGTTCGGCTCGGGGCGCCCGGCAGCCCGGCTGGAGGAAGCCCACGTCCCGGCCGGCACCTCGCAGCTGAGGAGCTATCAGCGCAGCCAGTGGCGTGGGAGCACTGCCGTGAGCTCCCTGGGGGTTTCGGGAAGGCCAGAGGTTTCGGAAGCTGGTAAGGGGTGAGAGCAGATAGAGCAGAAATTAATGCAGCCTCTGAAATTAATGGCACGTTGGCATAACTTTGCTCAGATAAAACAGGGCAGAGCAGTACCTGGCAGCAAGGGAAGGCACATCCCGTGCTGATCAGCCTCCTTTGGAAGCAGCACACATTCGTGTGTTTGCAGTGACAAAACCAGCACCGCTCCCCGAGCAGGGACGCTGTAACCAGGGGCTCCTTTTTTCTGCGCTTAGCTGCTGGTTTGTGGCAGACCGAGGGGCACGGAGGGCATTTGCTGGTCCCGAGGCTCTGGACGGCCGTCCCACGCGCCCCGGGGCCGTGAGGTGGCCGGAGGGGTTGCCTGAGCATCGCCGTAACCTCTGCTGTCCCGTGTCTCCCCCAGGACTGCCCGCAGCTGCTGCCCACGGAGGAGATCCTGATCCCGGTGGGCGAGGTGAAGCCCATCACGCTGAAAGCCCGAAACCTGCCCCAGCCGCAGTCGGGCCAGCGCGGCTACGAGTGCGTGCTCCGCATCCAGGGGGTGATCCACCGCGTGCCCGCCCTGCGCTTCAACAGCTCCAGCGTCCAGTGCCAGAACAGCTCGGTGAGGCCCCGGGCGCGCCGGCTCCGCGGGCTGTCGCGGGGCGGGGGGACGGAGGCGAGAGCGCGGGACGCGGCACGGCCGGGCGCGCGGGAGGGCTGCGGCGGTGCGAGAGGGCAGAGGGCGAAGCTGCGTCCCTGGCGCGACGGGTCGCGGGAGCCGGGCCCTGCCCGGGGAGGAGGGCCCGCGGCGCGGACACGGCCCTTTGCAGGCACAGCAGTTACCGTTCTGCGTAAGGACAAATATCATCACGGAAACAGCAAGCCCGAGATGGCTGCAAGTTCGCTGCACCGGCACGTAACCCACGGCAAAAGACGCATCTGCGAGCCGAAGCTTTGACCCCTGCGAGGCTGCAAGTGCTGTGAAAGGGGCAGGTTTAACCTCAGGAAAAGAGAAATGAAACTGTTTTGGGGACAGGAAAGAGTGAAGAATGCAGGAGTTAAGCTAGTCCTGGATTCCAGGTGGGAATCTGCCCTGGGCGTGCAAGGTGTTTAATTATAACACTGGCCCAGAGAAGATGCTTTATCTGGCAGCCCCTTGTCTGACTGCAGGGGGTCAGCAAGCGGGGAGGAGGAGGAGGGGATGCCACAGAGGTGTTACGGCAAGCTAATTCACGGGGGAGAGATAAAGAGAAGCACAGACCCCTTATCAGGAGCTGTCAAATCCCAGGTCACGGCAGCTTGGCAGAACAGTAATGCTCACAAGCTGCGCGGTGCGGGGAAGGAGGGGAAAGGAGCACTGGCGGAGAGAGGATGCGGCACAGCAGAGAGACGGAAATTACCCCGTGATGCTGCTGAGGAAGCAGGTGGGGGGACCGCTCTGCCTCCGTCTGCAGCACCACGTGGCACAGCCCTGGCGAAGGGACCTGGAAGGGTTTCACTGCATCCCCGCAGCAGTGCCGCCGGGAAGGCTCGATATTAATAGCGTAGCAATTCTCGCAGGGAGGGCTTTAACTTTTCAAAGTCACCGCGGCACATACTCGGGAGCGCTGACGTGCGAAGGCAAACGCAACCTTCCCTCTGCCGAAGGGCCTCGTCCACCCGCACCGCCTGGGCACAGCGCGTAGCACGCTTCGGCGGGCAGAACCTGCTCCGCCGGTCCTCGCGGTGCACTCGGAGAGGTCCGTGGGCAAATGGGGCACATTCGGTTTGTTTTAGGCAGCAGAACGAAGAACTTCAGGGTCTACTTTAATATTCAGTGAAGATGGTCTTAAATTGTTAATGAAGTTTTGAATTTTTAAAAATTTCACCAGATATTTATACATCCCTGGCTGTCTTTCGGCCTTGCAGCTTGGTGGCTAATAAATGTATTAATACTATATAGTACTTTTCCTATCCAAAGTGATTTATAAACATTAGAAAAACACTTTTATCACTGTTGGGCAAAGAGGAAATAGTAGGTAGAGAATTTAAGGACAACTCTGTACTTGCAGTTCTATCAGTTGAGCAGAAGATCTGGTTTTACACAAACTTCATAAAACCCATGCAAGGTAAATCAGTGTACCTAAATGTAAGGTAAAACAGTACAGGTTTTGGATGTGGACAAGCTCTAAGCAGTCTGCCTTCTCCAGTATTGCCTGTTTCAGCAGCCGGAGCTGCCCGGCTTGATTTTAAGCTCCCAGTCAGGCTGGGGTGCCTGGTGCCCCCAGAAGAAGGTAGCCTGCGGGCAGCGGTCCCTCTGGGCTGGTTACCTGGAGGGGCTGTATTGATAAGTTAGCGACTGAGTGACAAGAGCAGCCTGGGAGAGTGGAGTAATTAATCTATTACCTCTCTCAGGGACCAGATCTGATTTAATTATCTCTTCCTGGTGAGCAGGAGGGAGCCAAAGCAGGACCCTGGAGATGGAGTGTAAACCTGTTGGTCATTTAGACATCAGCACAGGTTTTTAAGTGGAGAATTGACCTCATTTGAAAAAAAATCCTCTTTTTGTGCTGGTGACTCTGATACATCCTCCCAAGATTTTCGTTCTTGGTTGTCTTCTTCTTTAGTATCTCTATGATGGGATGGACATAAGCAACTTAGCAGTGGACTTTGCTGTGGTCTGGAATGGGAACTTTGTCATTGACAACCCAGAGGATTTGAAAGGTAATGTCTGTTGGGTTTTGTTTCCGAGGCGCGGGAAGGAAGGAAGGCTGTGCCAAGGGCTGGGAAGCGGGTTTGAAGGCAGAGCTGTGTCCCTGCAGTCAGGGACATCGTGTCCCTGGTAGCTGCCGGGAGGTTGGCTCCTCTGGGGACCAGTGTAAGCGGTGTAGCGCTGCTGGAGGGACTGTGCTCCCGCGCGGTGCTCAGCCCGTGCTCGTCCTCCCTCCCCGCAGTTCACCTGTACAAGTGTGCGGCGCAGCGGGAGAGCTGCGGCCTGTGCCTCAAGGCCGAGCAGAAGTTCGAGTGCGGCTGGTGCAGCGGCGAGGCCAAGTGCACGCTGCGCCCGCACTGCAGCTCCCACGTCGCCCAGCCCTGGCTCGACTGGTCCAGCAGGAACGTCAAGTGCTCGAATCCGCGCATCACCGAGGTAAGCGAGGCTACCTGGAGGCTGTCCAGCTCTGGCCCCTTCTCCTTAATTTTAGCAAAATTGACTTGCGTCTGTTTCCATCTACTCTGAAAATACATCATCATCTGTCCTGCACTGAAGAAGAGGGAATAAAATGCTCCACTACTTTCTGTGAAATTAATTTGCAGATTCTTTAGCACATGAGCAGAGTTTGCAACCCCGCTGCCCCTGCTCGGCAGCTGTCACTTGCCAGGCGTCGCTATCAGCGGCGGGGTGACCGCTATGGACTGTTGCATGAATGCTAATTAAACTAGGGAGCTAATTAGTCTGTAGTTGATGTTTCTGATGTTTCTGCTCAGACCACTGAGGGATGCAAAATGTCTCCCAGGAGCATTTTTACCGGTAAAACTGCTCTTGGTCTGTTAACGTTACTATTAGGAGTGACACTCGCATCAGGTGGGGATGAAAGAAGGTTTTGGTTTCTCACTTAATTAACTCCCCCCAACAGCCTCCCTTGTCCTGAGCATGTGTCTGTACTGCAAAAGGAGTAGGGCACAGGTGTAAAACAGTGTTGTAGCAAAGTGGCCTCTTGCACTGATGTCTGTGGCTAAACAAGGGCGAGGCAGGGAGGGAGGCAGGGCTCTTCAGCTCGCGTACTTGTACCGGCTTAATAAAGACCCTATTACAACATGGAAGTTTCCTCTTCACTCAAATTAGTTTCTAAAGCAGCTTAGTTAAACTAGCTCATGCTCAAAACCCCTGGGAAGCAGGCATTAGCCTCCTTTTTATCAAGGAGAGGAGCAAACCGTAGAGGCTTGCGGTGTAGTGATGGGGCTGGGTTTGACTGATGGAGGATATTGCTGAGGAGACTCCATCTGTCTGCAGGGACGTTATCAGGCCTCTGGCACTTCTTTCCTAAACCTTCTGCCTGGCCAAATCATGCTAATAACGGGAAGCTATTTCTCTTGTGCAGAGTTTTGTAGATGCTGAAATGCAGAGCGGAGCTGGTGGGACTGCAGAAGAGAGGTCGGTGTGGTTCTGGTCGTGTAGAGTGGAGAAAATGTTAAAAAATGTTGAGAGTCTGCTCCTTCCTTAGTCTCTTTGTTTATCTGGCAGGTCACAGCTATTTGTATATAGGTAAAATGAGCCTTACGGGCTTGCCTGGACTTCACCTTGTCCCACCAGTTAGAAGAAACCAGAGTTAACAGCTGCAAGTCGCAAGGGGACTGCCCTCACCGCTGTGCTCCATCGCCAGAGGGAGGTCTGCTCCCGAGTTCAGGCTCGGCTGGTTGAAGGGCCGCTTACCTGGGCCCAAGGTCACTTGGCTTTTGCATTAACAAGCGGGGAGCCCTGCCAGCACTGGCACTTGCCAAGTCACAGCCCTTCCAGAAAAAGGGGCCTTGCAGCAAAATTTCCTGGTGCCCATTGCCATTAACTTTTTAAAAGTTATAGAGGGAGTTAATGAAAACACTTCAGTGTACTGACGGCATTCACGTTCCACACGAAATCCCCTCTGAGCAGAAAGCTGGCTGCTATGGTGCCCGAGTCCCACTTAAAGCCTGCTTTGAGCTCCCTGTATTTGCTTCCCCCCTGACTGAGGGAAGCATGGAAGCACTTGCTCAGCTCTGACCCAGGCTGATCCCAGCGGTGATGGGCTCGTGCGTGGCAGCGAGCGCTGCCCGGGCTGTGCTGCCGTGGGAGCTCCCGTGCCCATCCTGCCCCGTGCCCATCCTGCCCGGCAGCAGAAGCCTGTCAAAGAAAGTGGCTCAGAGGGGCTTTATTCCTCCCTTCCCTAGAACTTCTTAAGGAAATGAGTAAGCTCTCTGCTGTTGTCCCTTGCAGCAGTACGCAACTCCCCTTTTCCTTTTCCGAGTGCTCTGGGTGCATGAGGGTATGTTACCACATGCCAGAAGCAAAATAGCCTCTGCCTAAGATTTTCTTCATCATAAACTGTTCAGACAGTTATAACATTTAAGAAGTCTGAGATTTATTTACCCTTCCTTGAGCTAAGCAAAGAAGGGGAAAAAATACTCTGTTCCAGCCACTAAATAATTTGCATCTGAGCATTTTCAGGCTGGCTCTCATTGCTGGCTGCAGGCATGGCACTGCCACGGAGTATTTTATCACTGTCCAACTTGAAAGCAATATTTTTGGTCTCCGTCCAAGGAGAAAAGAGCAAGCTTTGCTGTTACACATTTCTTGTCTCCATAACCAGGTCTGTGTCTCAGCCTTCAAAGCAGGAGGCACAACGTGCCTCACCGGGGATGTTCTCAGTCTCGGGAGATCGCCCAGGGTGGGTTTGGAGCTGACACAATGAGTAGGAAGCATTGTCTGTGCTTTTGTTGGCAGATCAGCCTATTCCACGGTGAGGGTCAGCAATAGAAAAGATAAGTTTTAGGGAGATCTATAGTTTTATGCCCTCAGCTGACTCTGGCAGTGCTGTGAGCTGTTGTGATTTTATCATAAGTCTTGTAATGTTTTTCCTTGAACTCCAGGTACCACCCTTGTTGTTATGAATTTACCTTTTACTTTTTTAAGGAAGTCAAGTTCCCACTGTTGTGGAAAAAGAAGGGGAAAGCTAGAAGGAGCTATAGCCTTCTCTGTGTACTTTGAGATCTGCTGATGGGAAACGCGCTATACAGGGCTGAGTTCTGTTACCAAATGGTGCAAGTTCTCGAGCAGTCGTGTCTCTGGACCATGGCAGAGCCCCAGCAGAAACCTGCGGCTTTGGTAGTCCTCAACCCAAACCTTTCAATATCACAGGATAACTTCTGTCATATTCCCCCTTCTCCTCCAGAAAAGTTTATGGGGCTGTCTTGGAGACCATAATACCTTTAGAGCCTCTACTGCTGTTGGGTTCTTTTTTGTTGGCTTTTTTTGAGTATTTTTGAGTTTTTTGAGTATTTGAGGTCTCATTTGGCAATGCCCAGTCCTGCAGGGCCTGGAGTTCTGCACTGAAAACAGGGAACAGTGGGAACAATGTGCTTCTGGCAGGAGTCATCATTCAGGTGAAGTAGCATTGGGTCTCATGCAAGTGCCTGTGTTACAAACACCCTGGATCATTCATACTAAAAGAAGGGTGTTTTCCACTCCTTTTGCTGCTTTCTATGGTGAGTTTCCCTCTTGTTCTCCAGCCATAGGTCACCAGCCTCGCTCCTACATTCCAGTACCTCTGGGGATGCATAGTTAGCAAGAAGAGATCATGTTTTAATAGTCATTAAAGTAAATAAACAATAGTATATACACTGTCCTCTTCCTTGCACGGTCTGACTATGGGGCCAAACTGTCACTGCCAGTGTCCCTTTAACAGCATAAAACCTCCACATGGTCTGTGGTCTCAGCAATAAATAAATAAAAATCAGTTTTCTTGCGAACAAGCGGCACTCTGATCTCCTATTCATTTATTTGCAGGCCTCATTAATATAACATCAGTGCAACAAACAGCTGAAGGGGGGTGGTGTCAGGCTGAATAATGGAGTTGCTCTGCTGAGATAACAATTAGGTTCTGAATGTGCCATCAGCTAAGGCAGGGACAAGGAGGGATCATGCCGGGATGACAATGCTTCTGTGCCGCTTCCCTGCTGGGCTCATCAGCTGGGGCCCACAGAGCTTGGAGGAAAATAAAAAAAGATGAGGAGAAGAGGATGAAGGTGGATGACATTTGGGGGAGGGGGTGGCAGTTATGCCACTTATTTTGCAACCAGGACGCATTCTTTGCACCCTGATGGATGCCAAGTGGTTATGCTGCAAAGCTGTCTTGGGCTCCCAGCTTGTCTCCAGCATGACAGAGGGAAAGGTCTGCCTGTGTCTTGCAAGCGGTCCTGTTTCTCCCTGGCTTGTGCAGATGCTTCTTCTGGTTGAACGTTGCTTTATTTCAGAAATGCTGAACCCCAGAACTGGCAAGCCATAAGGTGAAAACGTTGGTCTTGGATTACAGGAGTGTCCTTTGCGGGGGGGGGGGGGAGCGTGCTGGAGCTGCACCGGGGCTCAGGGACCCTCTCCTGCCTGGGCGCTGTTGGTGCTCCCTGTTCAGAGCAGGAGAGGAGGGAGCAGGATGGGGGGACGTAAAGCTCCTGTCCGGAGAGAAGCCTTCGGAGAGGGGGGTGTTGCTCTGCAGGGATACAGGCACCTTCCTTCAGAGCTGCAGCTGCTTATCGTACCAATTACCTTAAAGCTCAGCTGTGGCCTCTGTGGAGGATTATGGGCACCTTACTGCCTCATTGATGCAAAACCCTTAAGATAAACAAGCTGAGGTGCATCTGTGTCCCGGTGCATCTGTGTCCCATTGGTGATGTAAGGGCAGAGTGCGAGGGTAAGCGAGCTCATATCACCATCCATTTCGTCTGTGTGTTTGCATCCTCTCTGTTGATAATCCAGTGCTTTGCAGTTGCATAAATCCTTTCACTGAACAGCATGGAACATGCTTTATAAAGGAAGGTGGGTTGCTTATTTGTCTCGTGCAAGGAGAAACCGAGATGGAGAGGAGAGGGGTTCTGCTAGAAGAACTTAGGGGATCAGCAAAACCAAAGGCTGCGCCTGCCAGGCCCCACTTTAGATCTTAGTCAGTGATTTTCAGACTGTTTCAGTTTTGCAGACATCCTAAAAGTCTCCAGCAGAGGTACAGGCCCTTACACAGTAAGTGTTAAACTCCTGATAACAGCCTTGTTTTTTCTAGCTCCCTGTTGTAGATCCTTTTGATCCTCTGCAGGCCTCCAAGGCTGAAAACCTCTGTGCTAAATGCGTTACTGCTGGTCACGGTACCTGAGTAATGCAAATAACATGAGGAGCAGGTTTTAGGGCAGATG
Organism: Dromaius novaehollandiae; assembly: GCF_036370855.1. Taxonomy (NCBI): domain Eukaryota; kingdom Metazoa; phylum Chordata; class Aves; order Casuariiformes; family Dromaiidae; genus Dromaius; species Dromaius novaehollandiae. The sequence goes on along the minus strand of NC_088124.1, from coordinate 6,064,564 downwards.
GGAAGCAAATAAATCTCTCATTTGGGGGGAGGGGGGGTTTCTTCCTAATCCTTCCTGTCTCAGAACTGAAACGTGGACCGTCGCTATGGCAAGCTCTGCGGCGTGGGCAGCTTCCCAAAACGAGCAGGTTTAGGGGCGCTGGAGATGGACCAGGATGTCAGCAGCAGCCGCGGGTTGGGCTTGCTGAGCAGCGGTTGAGCATCTGCACAGAAACGGGGCCTCGGGGCTGCGTGTGAGAAGCAAGCCAAGGTGCAGATGCTGCCGACAGTGCCGCGCCGTGGGATGCTGCTCGAGGGTCGCCTGCGTTCGGTGCCGCTGGAGCTTTAAGACTTCTCCTTTCTGGGATTTTGACTGAATCTCCCCAGCTGTAATTAATTGAATGCATCTGCTCTAACCCTGGGGCTGCTTTATGGCACAGTTACTTCAAAACTGTTCAATTAGCGGCCACTAAAATCTAGGTCGAGCGCAGCTCCGTATTGGGGATTTTCCAGGTCAGGACGTTTTGAAAATACGCAGTCAGCTCCGTTCCGGGCGGCGGGGCCGGGCTGCTCGCGGCGGGGTCGGGAAACGGCAGGCCGTGACCCACCGCGGCTGGGGGTGGGAGCGGCGGCGAGGAGCCTTAGTGAAGGTCCGTGAGGGCAGAGATGGTTGTGGCAGAGGCAGGGTGCAAGCGGGCGGCTCTAGAGCACCCACCCAAAACTTCAGCACCTCTGAGGCGTTTGAGGTGCCGGCTTACTGATAAAACGTGGTATTGCCATTCAGAGGACGTGCAGGCAGAAGCTAGCAGAGCGCTCCGAAGCAGCGGGCAGCTGGGGGAAGGTTGCTGCCTCCGATGTAGCTGATGAAGGACGGGGTCAGCGCTGTCCTTGCAGGAGGCTTTCGGGGGGATGCTCCAGCCCTGCCCGGCTCGCTGACCTCCACCACGGCACAGCACACGCGGGTCTGGGCTTCTCCAGGGTGTCTGGAGAGATGGGGAGAAGCGTGAGCCTGGTGTCGACCTGGGCGCAGGAGCCTCGGGGTGTGCGGGGCCGAGGAGGGGAGGCAGCTTGCGAAACGAGAGCTCGTTTCCAGGCCAGACACTGGGGTGATGAAGCAGTGGCATTTTGGGGGAAACCGGCTGAATCTTCCTCCCGCGGCTTGACCCGTCTTTCGTGCCCCTCTAGATCCTGACGGTGTCGGGCCCCCCGGAAGGCGGGACGCGAGTGACCATCCGCGGCGTGAACCTGGGCCTGGACTTCTCGGAGATCGCCCACAACGTGCAGGTGGCCGGGGTGCCCTGCGCGCCGCTGCCGGAGCAGTACGTCGTCGCCGAACAGTGAGTGCTCGCCCAGCGCCCCTTCCCAGCCGCCAGCGGTGACCCCACGCGTGCAGGAGGCCGACGGGTCGCCCAGGCTCTGGCCCCTGCTTTCCCACCCTTTCCAGCTCTACGAGCTGCTGGGCGGTGGAGCCTGGGGGCATCCCGCTTCCCCAGCAGAAGAGGTGCGCGGGTGTTGCCTGGGGGCCTAAAGAGCCCCCCGAACCTCCGCTGAGGGTTCGTCTCCTCCTACGCTGCCGTTCCTGCTTCGCTAGGCAACTTCTGCAGCGAGCACCTTGCCGCCGGCCCGGCTCGCCCCTCCGCTCCTCCCCGGCCGCTTGGCATTCAGCCCGCGCCGCTGCCGGCCAGCAGCCATTTGTTAAGCGCGCGAGGTGCTGACAGCAGTTTAATCCAAATAGGCCTCCGCTGGAGTCAATTCATTTATTTCACTAACAAAAATGTCAGCCGAAAATTAGAAAGCAGGCATGTAACAGAGGACAGGCAAATAAAGCTCCCGGAGTGACACACGCTGCTGCCGCTGCTTTTGGGGGGATTTCACCCGGGTTTAGGCAAGGGGCTGATGCGAGTGTTGCGGGGGGAGGTCTGGAGCAGGCCGGTCGCTGCTTTGGCCGCGCAGTCTCGCCTGCTCCAGCATCGTTCCCCAGAAGCAGAAGTCAGGGAGCACTTTGTGGTTGCGGGGTGGAGGGTGCTATGGGCGTGCAGAGCACTGTCGGTGTTATCGCAGTAGTGGCTCCAAGCAGTGCACTAAGAGCAGTGTGAGTGACGGTGGTTTGGGCTATTCTGCTGAGCAGTGTTTTGTTTTCCTTTATTTTTCAAATAAAGGACAGAAGATTATAAAATTATCCTCCTTTGATGATATGAAGCCCTGATTTTATAATCATGACTCTAATTACTGTTCTTGAGCTTTCAAAGTTTGTTAACATCATTAAAACATTTACCCTGGGCAGATAACAGCAAGCGTTAGCGTGAGAGCTGCCTTTTTGAGATGAACGCAGATGAAAGGGCCCTGGTAAGGGTTCTGTGGGCAGACTGAGCTCCAGGACTGTAATGACTCACCATATGCTCCAGCCATGCAATCTATCAGCCAGCAATTAGGTTAATGTTGGTGAAAGGGCCACTTAGCCCAGCAATCAGCACCCTACAGCTCTGCCGAATGCATCGCTTTGTAACAAGGTACCTGCTGGGAATTTGGCTTTTATTAGGCAGGGGGATCAGGTGGGCCATGTGCCACTGCCCCTCGCTCCCTGGTACCTGGTGCTGCGCAAGACGTGGGCTTGGCGCTGGTGGCTGCGGCGTGGCTGGTGCCCCGGTGCGCCAGGGCTGGAACCAGGTCTCCTTGCGCTGCTGCTGCTTCCCTGGAGGAGAGGGGCTGGAGGAGCAGCCGGCCGGAGAGGTGCACGCCAAGGGCCGGTAGAAAGGCCAAGGGAAGAGCCCGTGGCAGCGTGGCCCTTAGCACGGAGCAGAGGTGCTCCGGTCCCTGTCCTCCAAAGGCCGCATCTCTACAGGCAGCCTGCAGCAGTGAGGACGCTCACATTGGAGCTCTTCACTAGCGTGGATGTATTTCTTTAAGCCTCCTGGCATCGCCTGTGCGTTCCGTCTTCAGGCTCTTTTTTTACTCTGTAGTAATTTTATTTGTAGTGAATTTAATGCTGCTGAGGGCTGCTGAAACGCTGGCCTCAGAAAATGGAGCCTTTTGTTTACCTGCACGTGATCAGTGGAAGAGCAAGCACTTCCCCAGCACGAAGCGGTCGTGCCTTCAGCCTCGCTGGAGGAGGGGAGTTGCAGCTCTCTCCCCGGGTCTCGCTCTCTGGGCCAAGCACCGACAAGCGTTTCCTCATCCGTGCTTCTGCTTGCCTGCGCGTGGGAGCCCGGCCCCGTTCGTAACCACGCTTTCACCTCGTCCGCAGCGTCTGCCGCTGCCCCGGGGCAGGTCGCCGTGTCCGGAGCTTCCCGGCGCCTGGCAGAACGCGCTTGGGTCTCCTCTCCAGCGTGGCCGTGGGAGCAAACGCCCTGCTTCCAGGTTCAGCTACAGAGCGTTGCGCATTCCCAGCGCCCTGGGGTCTCCGGGTTATCCACCCGCAGCAGATCACCACTTTCCCCGTCTTCTCCCTCTGTCTGTTCCCCGCCAGCGGATGCGCTGAGGTTAACCCCAGCAGCTTTTGCTCCAGCTCTGGACATTTTTATTGCATGCACTTTCTCTGCCTCGGGACGTGCCACGGCCTTGCCGGGGGCTGCGGGAGCGGTGCCGTAGCCGTGCCTTTTGGTCCCTGCAGCTCCTCGTGCCAGCAGCCCGCTCTCCGCCGCCGAGGCGGCTCGCCACGTCTGCCTCCAGCACCCGCAGCAGGTTTCTCCATTTTTGATTAACTGGGAGACTGCAGTGTGAGCTGTTCCCTTAATGAACTCATCTGTTACTCTGAGGACTTCACACTCGCTTTGCTACTGGCTAATATATTGCCATTAGTGCTCTGCTTTGCTCTGGAGTTTACAGCTTGTAATAATTATGTCTAATTTTGATTTTTTTTCTTTAAATTACTACACGGGGTAAAAATAGACTCGGTGATTAACTTCTCCCAAAGAGGAAAGAGGCAGATATCAAAGTTGAAGAAGAAGAAGAAGAAAGAAAACCCCACCCTGCGCGCGGAGGCCGGCGGGGCAGCGCTGGCCCCGGCCGAAGGCTCACCGCGGCATTTCTGTTTTCAGGATCGTGTGCGAGATGGGGCCGGCGCTGCCGGGGGTCACCTCCGGGCCCGTGCTCCTCTGCATCGGTGACTGCGAGCCCGAGTTCACGGCCAAGTCGGCGCAGCACTACGTGTTCGTGGTGAGTACCGCGACGGGCACGCCGGCAAGACCCGCTCTGCAGGCGCTCGTGTCGAGGGCACGGGGCTCGACACCGGGTGAAACTCCCGAATTTGCCGTCCGTTTCCGTGCCTTCCCCGCGGTGCTGCACAGGCCGTTTGTGGCTAGCCCCGCTTTCACGAGGGCTGAGGGTCTGCGGCCCGTGCACAGGGCTCGGGGCCTGAGCTCCCACAGCCGTTGGCTCAGCTTTGCACCTCTGGAGTAGCGATGACCTGCCTGGGGGGGTGAGCCCTGCTTGCAAAGTGTATTGTGCTCTCTGAGCAGGAGCATTATGCTGTGCTATATTGTATTTATGCATAATCTTGTCCAAGAATTGGAGCCAGTGCTCAAAATTTTCCTCCCTCTTGGGAAGGGAAGAGTGATGAAGGAGCATTGTTCCTTTGGGACCCAGTTAACTGACATAGATCTACTGTGCTGCTTCTTGCTGGTTGTGAAGGTGCCTTCTGTACATACACGTATATGCATGCAGGCACTTACGTGTCTCTGTGCAAGAGCACAGAAACGCACACAAAAGCAGAGCAAGTGCCAGACACCATCTTTCTGCAGCTCAGGTACTGAGGCTCTAATAGAGGCTTATTTTTAATCAAGTGCCTGTGAATCCTAAACGTATCTGAATTAGTTTCTGTGTCTATATTTAATTTTTTCTCCATGATGCACTTTGGAATGGAAGGGTAATTCTGCATCCACATATTCCCTGATTTTTTTTATTTATTTTCTTTCCCCCTGAGGATGCCAATTCATTGTAGGCTTTATCTATCTGCTTAATGAAGAGTTGCTCTTTGGGTTGGTGGATTTCCATCACTTGAGTGATTGTCACTTCCTTCTGTTATTTAATTAGCAGCCTTTTGATTCATAAACTTAAAAGCCACAGCTGGAGTTTTTCGTATCTCCGGTTTTGCCTAAACAGGGCACTTCATCCAGGCACATTGATTTTGTGCTTAGCGGAATCTGTGTATGCAGTGAAATGCCAGCACTTACCAATTGTTCGCAATTTGTAAACTAATTGAGAGATAAATCAGGCTACCCCTGCTGTCCTATCAGCACTGCAGGCACCGCCCTCCCCCGGGATTTCATTTTTCCAACAACACAGCAGTGGTGCAAGGTAACAGGGTGCCCTAAGGCTGTTGGCAGAGTCCGAGCTTCAAGGTAACGGCTGGCTCCTGGTGTGGGAGGCGGTGGGGACAGACTTCTGCTCTCTGTCACAGCTCCTGTTCGAGGAAAGCCCTCTGCAAGTGTTGGTCAGAGTTCAGAGATGCCAGTTTTTAACCTTTAACTTTTGGGTTGTGAAGTTTTCACTTTCCATACCATGGTATTTTGTTGTATCTTAAGAAACTAATAACCCCCTTCTCGTAGGCAAGCGGAATGGCCTAGCTGTGACTTGGCACGGCACTTGGTCAGACGTCTGGTTAAAGTTAAGTGTATGCTTGAGTGCGCTGCGAGTAAGAGTAGACACCAGGTGAATAAACAAATCCTTGAGATGGTCACTGTTTTAAAACAGAGGTGATCTGCTAATGGTGTGTGGAGAGCTGCTGCTAAGCCAGGGCCAGACCGCAGGTGTTGCCTTTAGGATGGGGTGAAAAACGAGGGGGACCTGGGCTGGCTGGTCTGGAGCCTTTGCAAGCCCGTTGCCTAGTTCCCGGAGTCATGTAGACCATGTTCTGGGCCAACTGCGCTGTCAGTCTGAAAATCCTATTTTTTTTTAATACCACAGTCACCAGATTTGCAATTACTTAAAGATTCCCATGCTACACAAAGGAGAATACTCTCATGGTTTGTGTTAAGTAATAATCAGGACCCAGTGGAAGGTAATTGCGGAGATTAATCTTGGAGTAGTACCTTGCAGCAACCCGCTAAACATATGCTGAACATTATCATTCTCTGCAGTGTTGCTCCTCGTTTTCAGCACTTACCCTTATTATCGTTTCTTTTTCTCAGGCATCTAAAGCTTCTAGTACATCATTTCCTTTTTTTATTTGGCCTCTATTTTTCTTTGGCGCCACCACAAATTCCATTACAGCTGGCTTATGCCATTAAAGTCGGTAGTAAAATTGATTGGTACCTTAAAGCCGAGCTCTGTGCTGACCCTGAGAGGGTTCATGCCTTAGTGAGCTCATCTGATGCCTGACACCACGCAGGATCTATGCTGTCGCCTTAATTACACCCATTTTATCTGGAGAGGTGGAACCTTGGAGCTACCTCAGATCTGTAAATCTGTCATAATTATCACAGAATCATAGGCTGAAGATGGAGAAGTCTTATTTAGCTATTGTATCCTCATCCAGCGCAGGCCTCCTTCCAGCCTTGGGGTTTTTGCAGATCTCCAGTCTGGGCCTCAGCTCTTCTCCCATTCCCGTGTTTACAACAAAGACTGCTGGGGGTTTCAGTCTGAGTTTCTATTTTTGGCAATGCCTTGAATTTCCAAGGATTGTAATGCTTGGACAAGGTAATACTCAGCTCAGTTGCCCACACCAGAAACATCAGGTGCTCGTAGCCAGAAGGTGCTAATAATTTACGTTGAATGAAAGGAGGACCCCACTTTTCAGTGCGCGTGCAGCCCTGTGCATGGTTTGTGTACGTGAATGTGCTGCATAAATGCTCCTTCGGTTGCTGGGCGCCTGTTGCCAGTGGCAGGGTGTCGAGGAGGAGGGTGGCTGGCGGTGGCAGGGTGTCGAGGAGGAGGGTGGCTGGCGGTGGGCTCTTGCCCCCTGGACAACTCGCAGTGCTGCGGCTTGTTGGAGGGGGCTGTAGGCTGGCAGAGCGCTGGGGGAGCAGTCGTGCACCGAGCATCCTTTGGAGGTTCAGAGCCACTTCTTTTTGTTGTATCAAATGCTCCCCAGCCTGTATAATGTAAACATTGCCATTAACATTCATGTTGTCTGGGTATTGCTGGTGTAACAGCGAGGATAAGGGCTGTGAGCTGACCTCGAGTAGCTGAAGGAGGAATTTTTCCCTCTTGCAACATTATTCTGTAATTATCCACAACAGGGTGGATTGTGTGTTTTTCCCTGATCTTTCCAGGCCAGCATAGGAATGAGGAGTCAGGGTCAAACAGGCTTGTGGTCTGAACCACTCTGGCAAATGCTGTGACACCCAGAAAAACATGTTGCATTTTGAAAGCAGTAGAGAAAACAGCACAAAGTCACTGGGCTGCCAAGCAGGTGGTACCAAGGGAGTGGGGCTGGGAAGCTGCCAGCTTGCAGATGAGAATCATAAAGAGGGTAATGTGAAAGCATTAGTAACACAATTTGGTTATATCCGCTGATTGAAAACAAATAAAAAGGTACCTGCGTTTTGCAAATTTTATTAAGGGGGATAAATAGCTATCACGGATGCAAGGCAGGATAAAGAAGTGGCATTGCTGCAATAATATCACTGATAAAACGTCAAAAGGGATCTAGAGATGTCTTTCCATCAGCAATGGGACATAGACTCTGCCCCCAAAGTATTGTTTGGAAATGTGGTTTGGAAATTTAGCAATTTGTCAGGTCTCCTGGGTGCATCTCCATTTTGCTTTTCCTATTTAAAAAGGGAATCCCTGGTAGTGCATGTCCTCGGTGGGGTGGTATTTCCCCTGCTGTTGCTGTCTGTGACTTGTGCGTAGCTGCTCATGGAGACCTTCACTCCCAGCAGACAGGAGCGCTGAGTTTCTTCTTTTCTTTCTCCAGAACCCAGCAATAAGTTTTCTGAATCCCAGTCGCGGCCCGGAGTCGGGGGGCACCATGGTGACCATCACTGGCCATCACCTGGGAGCTGGCAGCAGCGTGTCCGTGTCCCTGGGGAACCAGACCTGCGAGTTCTACGGGTAAGGGGAGCCGAGCGCGCCCGGCGGCGGGTCTGATTCAGGTGTCGGGCTAGCTCCGATCCCTTCGCCTCCGCTGCACGTTGAAACTTCAGGCCAGCTCGTCCTAAGTGCAGGCACTACGTGAACACACATTTCTACTACTCTGGTGTCTGACAGAACTGCAGCCACCGTGTATTTGCCGTGGCTGAACATGCAGCCCCAGCAAAAATTCAGTTAGGAACCCCTGAAAGCTCCCATTTTGTCATTTATTACTTTAAGTCGTCTTCTCTCTTACAGTGACTGAACCTTGCTTGGCAAGGAATTGATTGCGTCTATATTAATGCTGTCCATTATTTCATTTTAATGCACTATAATTTTGACTGTTCCAAAAATCTCAGGCAAGCGTCACTGCAACTGTAAAATCTTTATACTAGTCATCAGTACCTGCCCCCCAGACCAGATGTGACCTGAAGAAAATGTAACATTTATGAGAAAAGTCCAGTGAGTTTTGACTGTGAAAAGTTCCTCTTTTCACACATCAACAGCTTACATTACCTTTATTGCAGCCACTGCTGCAGGTATCTCAAAAACTAGAAACTGCATGAGCAAGGGGTGGGCTTCTGAGCGATGGGAGCAGAGCGCAGAGCTTCACATCTTCTGCTGAGAAACTTACACCGCCGTAAATCTTCCCTGGGATTTCTATGGCAAATTTGCTTTTTACCCAGCAGTGTAAATGTAGAGTTGGTATTTGCAGGGTTTAGTGATTTGAGGGGGGGAAGGGCTTCGTTTTAAAAAAAAAGGTATCTGCAGTGTACATCTCTGTGTATCACGTACAGGTCCATGTGCTGTAGCAGTCCGTAGGTGGACCTGACGCCCTGGGAATTACGCACTTCTGCATGCTGCGGGTGCAGCAGGCGCGTTCCCGAGCACCAACCGCCCGTGGATCGTGCCGGGAATGATCTCTGTACATCCTACGCGGAATAAATGGGGGTTTCAGGAGTGTTAAAAGACTCCAGCTTAGAGGAGGGCCGGAGCAGAGCTGGGTTGGAGAGACTGGGCGCCAAAGCAGTGCAATGTGTGAAGAGCTTCTGCCTTCTTAAATTCTGGATTAGGCCTCCCAGAAAGAGCAGAGGTGGTTTCTGGGGATGCAAAGACCCTTGGAGGTGAATTTCTCGTTTGGAAGACTGAGGGACTCGCAGGTACGGGAGCTGGGTATGTTTAAACAGGGGAGCAGGTTTAAACGTTAGCAATGATTTTTCTGTGTCTGTCTTCAGCCCTTTCTAGCTGAGTCTCAGGGTTCCTTCACACTCGTTCATTAACCTCAGCTGTGGGCAGCAGAGAGACCATTTCGGGGAGGGAAAGCGTGGCAGAGAACTGAAGCTGCTGTGCTGGCCTTTGCCAAGGTCTGACGTCAAGCGAGCTGTGCCCGGCAGCTCTCGCGCTGACCCGCCGTTCCCCCGAGCACCGCGGGACTGGGCCGGGACTTGACCTTCCCAGCACTTGTCATGGGACCAGATAAACCCAGAACGTGATACGGAGGCTGCTGAAAAAGCTGAATATCAGCAATTATTTCTACCATCAGCCTCAGAATAGCTAAAATAGCTAAAACTTGATTCCTATTTTATGGTGTAGCTAGGAAGGGATGGATTATGAAGAGGCTGTTAATAAAGAGGAAGGATTTAATGGACTTCCTCAGCTCTCCTGCTATGTCTCTAGCGTCTGCCTACGGAGCTGACAAAATAGGAACTGAAGAACAATTGATATGGTGATTACTTCTGTTGCTTCTTTTATACTTCCTTGTCTGTGGTTGATTCCCTCTGCTGAGTCCTCTGCACTCAGGAGTCCTTGAAAATCCCTGGGAGCTGGAGAAGCCCAGGGCAGGTGGTGGCACAGGTTTGGGGCTGAGGTAGAAATGCTCCTCAGTGGAGCCTGGGCTTCCCACGCTGGGTAGCACAGACCGGGGGGAACTGCAGCTGAGAGCTTAGGCACCAAGCATCGTACTGCTCTCGGGTCCCAGCCCAGCTTCGTAGGTCCTGGGCGTGTTACTCGCCTGCCCTGTATCCCATTTTCCCCATCTCAGGAACGGGAGGATGATTTGGACTTGCCTACAGTGCTTCGGGAGATGCTGAGGTCCTCACGTGCGTGTGAGCTCTCGGGCGTCAAACATCATAACTGATCCGTCAATGTTTCTTCTGTATCCGAAGCAGAGATGCCAGATTGCACCCTTGGGTGCACACAGGTGACTCTGTTACCATCAGTGGAAGTGGCTTGCTAGCCTGCCTCAGGGCAGAATTAGTCCTCTAATATGATCTCGTAAATATATGATTACATTGAGGCAACCTGGAGATACTGAGCTGCGAAACTGGGGAGGCTTTTGGGTCCCCTGTATGTTGCAGTTTCACCAGGCAGGCAGAAACGTGGACAAAACAAGTGGCAGTGTATAAATGACACCCGTTCCTGTGGGGTCACGCTGTGCACTTTGTTTTGCTTGGACTGTTTTGAGGCAATGAACTTCAACTGTACCGGAGGGTGTGGGGGAGCCTGATTAGATGAAGCAGTTCCTAATGAGATTCACTCTAATTACAGCTTCCCCTATTCTCCCTCTCTGATCGGAGGAGTGGGTAGATTCACCATGACGACATAATAATAGCACAGAAAGCTAATTAACTGATCACAGGGAGCTCGGAGTAGCTCTGCCAGCAGCGCGGCGTCGCTTTGCATCTCACGCCAGAGCTAAGCAGAGCCCGCGATGCCTGGCAGCGCGCGGGGCCGGGAGCAGCGGCGATGCTCCGGCGGGCGGGCAGGGAGGGAGCCCCGGCCGCGCCAGCAGCACGGCAGCACTCCGAGTGGGCAGGGACGATGGGGAGAAGCATTCCTCATGCAGGGACACCTCTTCCGTTAGATGAAACCTGAGCAGAGAGCGAGAATAAGAGGAGGAAGGGAGAAGTGGAGCGAAGGAGAAAAAGGAGGGCAGGAAGTAGGGATGGGTTAGACTATAACTGCTGCAGTAAAAGCAGTCAGCCCAATTCGTTTCAAATGTTTTTGGAAAACTGTTTCTGTTCTCTCAGTCGTGATGGACTGGCATGCAGTTACGGATGGCTCTGTCCTCGCAGCAGGCGGAAGTTAAGTTATTTTAGAAGTTGAAGTTATAAGTTGCACAAATGGCAACTCTGAAGTGAAGACGGTGGGCAGCACCCCCCGAGCGAGGCCGCCTCCTTCCCGGGTCGCCTGTGCCGCTCACGAGGACCTGTGTGCGCAGCACTGGGGAGGGCAAGAGTTTGGCTTTTGAGTGAGCTTATGTGTCTCATTTAACAAGCAGCCATCTGGTTTCACACGCCCAGCAGAAAGCAGCGGGTTCACGGAGGGATGCAGGAGGCTGCAATTTGGCATAAAGAGTAATTTCAGGAAGTCTGAGTTTCTCCGGATAGGCAGGAGGAGCCTCTGCTCACATGAGGCTCTGTTCCTCCTCTCTCACATGAAGAAATCCCCCCTGCCAGGTCTCTGGAGCTCGTCCCCTTTGCAGTTTCAGAGTAGTGGGCTTAACCGAGCGTTCGGCGCGTTTGTGAGCTGCACCTTACCCCCGCCGCAGCAGCAGCTCAGCCTGGGACTGCTTTTTGCAGTCTGCTGTTTGCCCCCGTGCCGTGACTGCCCGCTAACGTTTGCCCTGCGTCTCTCGCACAGGCGATCCACGAGTGAGATTGTGTGCGTGTCTGCCCCGTCTGCGCACGGCCTGGGCTCCGTTCACGTCTCGGTGAGCGTCGATCGGGCTCGGCTCGAAAGGACTTTGCTGTTTGAGTACATCGATGATCCAAAAGTGCAGCACATCGAGCCTGAATGGAGCATTGCCAGGTAATACCAAGCTCTAACAGCAGCTCCTCTTCCAGCAGGAGAGATCCCGTCTCTCGGGATGCACTCAGTGAGCACTAAAGAGGGTCTATTTTGAAATGCACAATCCACCCAGGGTTCTGGATTTGTCATTGCTAGACGTCTGCTGCATTTGCAGAGATGGAAAATCAGGTCCAGAGTTATTAAAGTAGTTGTAATTACCAAGGCAATTACGGCAATAGCAGTCTGCACCGAGATTTTGGGAGCACGAATAAAGCCCCAAGATCACTCCCATCTGCTGAAGAAGTGCACAATTGCTCATTAAAGGCTCCTTCTTGTAGTTCTGGAATAAAACAAAAACAGCAACCACCAAGAAAGGAAAAAGCTGATGCTAATCAAAATGTGCTGTTTATCCAAGATTCACTGCTCAGGACAGGATGGCAGGCACTGTCACGTCACTGTGATGGAGGCAGCGCTAAGACTCCGGGCCAGATTCATCCCTTGGTGTTACTTCAGTGGTTGTGCTCACAGGGGATGTAACGCAGCTATTCATTTCAGTTCCAATTATTTTTTAAAATTGCACATGAAAGAAGTACGTATCTCTCTGCAGGCTCTAAGACATTTTTGCTTTGAGCCCAAATTCAAAATCACTTCATGTTTTGGGTAAGATGGGTTTGATGGGCTTGTCAGAGTTGCTAGTAGAGATGATCTGAAAGAAACAGCTGGGCTCTGGGCTGGAGACTTCTGTGAATTTGGGGTGTGCTGCTGCGATTACCACATGAAAGAGGAAGCCACGTCTGAAGGGCCTGGCTCAGGGGCAGCATCCAGCCCCGACGGGAAGGGTGCTCCTCGTTCCCTGCCGCTGGCACAGCCACAGCGCGCTGCCTCTGCAGTTCAAAGCAGGGCAGTGACGGGTCCCCTGCTGCACATGCCACTTGTCATGCAGCGCTCTGTTACTTAAAAAAGGTCACCATGTAAATCATTAAACACCACGGCTAATCTATTGTTCTTCTGTAGTCAGTCTCCGCTGGGTTGGTTTCTTTGGTCCCCGCAGTGTTGTCATGTGGGAGGGGGCGCAGCTGAGAGGAGAAAATCCAGCCGACTTGCAGGACACCGCTCCCGCAGCTCGATGCAGGGGCATTAATCCGCCGTGTCGCCCGGCTGCTGTGGCGGCTGCGGGAAGCAGCTTTCTGCGATCAACAAGCATCCTAATTGTCAGGCACGGGCTCCGCACGTCGCCTCAGCTCCTCCTGCCAAAGGCATTAATCCGGTGTCTCCCGGTTCTCTGCAGCGGACACACGCCTCTGACAGTCACCGGGTCCAACCTGGACGTGATCCAGGAGCCAAGGATTCGCGTCAAGTACAACGGAAAGGAGTCTGTCAACGTAAGTGGCTGCTGTCACCGCGGTGCAGCTGGCTTCCGCGGGCCGTGACGCGTGCCCGCTCACCGCTCTGGCACCGCAGCGGCCGGTGGTGCACCCGGATGAACCCCCGCGCTCCGCAGCACAGCGGGTGCCCTCCACGGGGGTGTAGCAAGCACCTTTCCTGGTGTATCCCACCCCCGTGTGTCCAAATAGCCTCCAGAGATGCTCTGCGTGGTGAGACTTGCTGTGACAAATGGTGCTCCGGGCCTATCTCACTGAGACTTGCCAGCCTCCAGCAGCAAAGCCCGCGTGCCTGCTCTAGGCTTGGGACAGATCTGAGTCACACGTGCTGTCCTGTGCCCAAGAGCCTCTCCCAAGGTTCAGGTTACCGTAAATGTGCGTTCTTTGGATGTTCTTGGGAACATCTCTCAGCTATCCTTGCTCTGCTTGGAGAAACGCTGTGCCATTGTAGTACCAGGTGATGAGAACTACTCTTCTACTCGCTTGCTATATCTAATTTTCATTAAAATTGCTATTTTTTGAATTGTCAGAGTACTTAAACAAGAGCATCTCAGGCTCATAAAGGTCCTCTGAGTATTTAAGCTTCTGTCATTTACAGTTGTCACTGCAGTTTTGTTCTTTTGGTTTGGTTTGTTTAGCTAGATTGCTATGAAGAGCTCTGGTTACCCAGGGTGGTGGGATATGCCTGTGTGTCCTAGCAGCAAGTTCATTTACCCAGGGAAGATAGATGCCTAAGCACACCTAAGTGCTGACAGAGCACTTGTCTCATGGCTTGCTATAACAAGGGGGGTGGATGGGGCAGGTTTTTACCCTGCTGCTGCGCAGGGGCAGGCAGGTGTGGCCCAAGGGGCGCTGGTGAGGAGGGACCGGCCATGAGCTGTGAGCAGGGATGCAGCAGGGACCTGGATCGTGTGGTGCTTGTGGCTTTCTGAGACCTGCCGTCCGTCCTCGGAGGGACGCAGGATGTGATGGTGGGGAGGGGTGGGGACAGAGTTGGCAGAGTGACCATGACACAGTGGGAATTCCTTCTTCAGCAATGAAGGGACTGCCTTGGGGACAGGTTAGAGCTGTCAAGGGGTCTTCAAAGCTCGAAGTTGAAAAGTCCACTTTGGGTTGTCTCCATCACCTCCAATTCTCTTTGACCTGGACCTTGAGTCAGACGAATTTGTTCTGCTCTTGCAGTTCCCCTGTGCCAGAGCCCCGAGCCCGCTGAGTGCTCTCTGTCTCCCCAGGACGCCCTCCTCCCCGGCTCCTCGCTCTGCTCGGCAGGCCGCAGCGGGATGGAAAGACCGAACGTGTCTGTCCCCATCGTTGCCAGCTGCTCTACAGTTCCCATTTCAGTCCTGCTGCTCTTGTAAAAGCCCAGAGCTGGGCATTTAGACACTGCCAGTTAGGAGGCTGCTATGTTTTACTAGTCCCTCTTTAGCTGCCAGTCTATAAATAAACGTATTGCAGCAGCTCTGGGATGGCAGTCGTGCACCAGACTGGGGGAGGGAAGGAGGAGAGATGGGAACCACTTTGGAAGCAGCAGCCTTCTGGGCGCTTTTGCTGTGATCACCTTGATGTTCCTCAAACAAGGAATTGGTAGCACATTTTAGGGCTGATCTTACACTTTGAGACCCAGTGCAATGCCAGCTCCTTCCTCTCTCTGTGGGAATATGGTATTTTTTCAGTCCAAGAGCAGGAAACGGAAATGAATCCTTGCTTAGGCAGGTACTAACTGATGTTCTTGTACGTTACAAATAGAATTGTACCTCCACTTTACCTGGACTTTATATTGACCAGGTAAACTGAAAAATACTATTTCTATGCAATGAACTTACTGACTAAGTCTATATTATCTTAGAAAGGGCAAATCACTTAGCAGTCTTTTTTCTATTCCCTTTCTCTCTTCTCTGAAACTGTTTTTCATCTGAGCTTTTTGTAAAAAGACATCTAATTTTGATGTTAGCAGTTGCAGTTACAGTGTTACAAAAATAATTCTGAAGACACAAAATTGAGTGAAATTACATCTTCCACTTATGGAGGGAGGCCAAGCGGTTGGTCTCTTGCTGCATTAGAAGGCGAGAGTCTAATAAATCAGCAAGCTCCCTGCTTCCAGGGGCTGGAGGAGCTGTGGATGTCCTCAGCCCAGCAGGAGATGACCTTCGTGTTACCTCTCGTCCTTGATTGTTAGATGAGCGTTCCTCTTTCTCAGTGGTATGAGAGAATTGCCTCTAATCACCAATTTGTAGCAGAGACCAGATATTCATTATAGGTCTGTTTCAAAGCTAGCACTGCCCAAGAGAATGCAACTGGAAAGAAAAATAAGGAAAAAAGGCTGAGTGACCTGGTATGCAATCCTTTAGCTTCCTTAAAACACTTTTCATTTTGAAGCTCTACCTCCGTATCTTCTCCAGTGCTTTTGTGCTGGCTGGAGAGGAAGCAGATGTTCCCAAACTATGGCTGTAATGGTTCAAGCTTAGATTAATTATTTCCAGATAAACACCAATCCACTGGACTCTTCAGGGAGTGTGTAAGGAATTGGAACATCATTGTCTGAGCCAGAAATCAGCTGCACATGGGAATAAGATTTTCCCTGCCCCTTCTCTGTGATTTCTAAAAGCTGTCCTCCACGTGCGAGCGAGCTGGCGGGGTGGGGACCCCGGCTTTGTCTGTGCCTGGTGCACTGCACAGGGCAGCCAGCCGGCAGCTGATGCCCCAGCCTGGACGCACGGCTGCCTGCCGAACTGCCGCCTTCCCCGCAGGTCTGCAAGGTGGTGAATGCCACCGCCCTGACGTGCCTGGCACCCGCCCTCGCCCCCGAGTACCGCCCCGGCCTGGATGCTGTCGAGCGCCCGGACGAGTTTGGTTTCATCTTTAACAACGTGCAGGCTCTGCTGGTCTATAACGACACCAAGTTCATATACTACCCGAATCCAGCGTTTGAGCTCCTGAGCCCTACCGGGGTACTGGAGCAGAAGCCCGGATCGCCCATCATCCTCAAGGTAAGGCCGCCTTTCTGCACCAGCGTGAGCTGCGAAAGCCCTCCGGCACGCTGCGGTTTAGCACACAAGGGATCGTATCAGCAGCTGATTCGAGTTCAGCAGAACAAAATAGGCTTTACTGTTTTATATCCGTATAACTGTGTATACCCTGCAGCTTTTACCAGCGTAGCTGTGTAAGATAAAAATCATGTCCAGCACTCTATAGTTATCTACTGTATCTACAGTTACTGTCAGCAAAGCCTTTAAAGCTCTACTTGCAATGGCCATGCAAAAAACGTAGCTCCAGGAAGAACCAGATCTTCTGCTTTGGGAGATCCAGAAAGCAATGTGTGATACAGAAATTTTATACCGCTCCTTGGAGGGTGGGGGGACACGAGAAAGAGGCCCTTCTTCTGCACAAGCTGTGGATGACAATGAAAACCAGAGAAATACGCTGCATCTTTGTACAGTTTTCTCTACCTCTCTTACTAGGGCAAAAATCTGTGCCCACCTGCTCCAGGAGGAGCAAAGCTGAACTACACCGTCCTGATCGGCGAGACACCCTGCGCCGTCACTGTGTCGGAGACCCAGCTGCTGTGCGAGCCTCCCAATCTCACCGGGCAGCACAAAGTGACGGTGAGGGGTCACAGCTCCTGTCTGCGCCGCTTCCTCCCTCCCTCCATCCCTCCCTCCTTCTCCATCTCTCCAGCTCCCTGGGATGTCTGAGTGCTGTTTCTTAGCCAAGGATCAGCAGTATTTCAGGTCTCTATGGTTGTCTAACTGGAAGCTTAAAGTATTGATTAGCCTGGAGAAAATTCCTTTTACCTCCTTGGAGACTCACCACCTACTATCAGACCCTTCTAGAAAGAACAGATATTTATGGCAGTGACTTCACCAGATACCATCTTTCCTTTGCCGTTGCTCCTTCTTTCTCCACTAACGGATGAGACAATTTGCAATTCGCTGTATTCTCCCTCCTGTACAGGAGAAAGATTTTAGCAGTCCTCGTAGCCAGACACAATTTGTTAAGTAGATAGAAAGAAGGTTTTGCCTTTTTCTGAAGCAGCAGGGACACCTGAACCCTGCTTTGATTGGACTGGCAGCCTCATCGAGGGTGATGGTCCCTGTGTCCTCCTTTGCTTTGATTTTTGTTCCTCTCCTCTAGTCTAGTCACAGGCCAAGCAGGCAGTTGCTAAACTGCTTGAGTAGAGCCCAAATGAGGTGGTAATTGTGCTTTATTTCTCTTTAAGTTCAGCATCCAAAACATGCTTGAATGATCACAATGTGATTCACATAAGAGCAACCTGGCCGACAGCTGCTTGTGTCTGGGGCCAGGGCCCATCCAAGCAGACCCTGTGCTGCTGTTAACCTCCAGCCTGTTTGTTCTGTAGCTTCCCTGTAAAGCTTTCCCTTCCCTTCGCCTCTTTTCTCTGCGAAAATTCTGTTTCCTGTCAGTGAAATTGTCACCGGGTTGCTAATGTCCACGGCTTACAAAAGGGAGTTGAAAGCTTATAAAATGAAAGTCAAATGGAGCCATCAGATAATAAGAACAAAGCCCAGATAGCGAAGGGCTGACACATTCATCATGGCTCGACGCCGCTCTGCGCTCACGCAAGCTGCGCCCTGTGCTTTTTGAAGACGGTCAGTGTTGCTGCAGTCACGGCTGAGGTCTGCTGCGTCTCGCCGAGGCGTCCGCCCGGCCCGCGCGGTCCTCGCCCTGGTCTGCGGAGAGGGGGGCTTTGGGACGGGTCAGCACCCTCGCCGGGAGCTGCTGCTCACCTGCCTCTGCGTTTGGCAGGTGCGCGTTGGCGGCATCATCTTCTCCCCCGGTTCGGTGAGCATCGTCTCAGACAGCCTGCTGACCCTGCCGGCCATCGTCAGCATCGCGGCCGGGGGCAGCCTGCTCCTCATCATCGTCATCATCGTGCTTATCGCCTACAAGCGCAAGTCCCGCGAGAACGACCTCACCCTCAAGAGGCTCCAGATGCAGATGGACAACCTGGAGTCACGGGTGGCCCTGGAGTGCAAGGAGGGTCAGTGCCGCGCCGCTCCTGCGCGTTTGGGGGGACGGGGGCGGCTGTACTGAGGCTGCCCCGGGGGGACTTTGCTTCCTCACGCACTGCAGGGTTTCCCCCCGTTTCCTCACGCCGACCGGCCGTGGTGCGGCTGTAGGACCAGGGGCTCTCTGCGCCCTGGGGCCCCGTGCTCCTTCCTTGTCTCGTACCGGTTGCATCGCAGGATCTTTGGGGCAGGACCCGTGTTCTTCTGTGCAGAAGCCCCATCTGCCCGGCAGGGCTTCCCCAGGACGTTCCCCCAGCTTTAACCGGCAGCAAAAGCCCCCCTGAAGGTCAGCCCCGGCGCCCGGCCAGCGCAGCTCGCGTGGGCCTCGGCAGCTCGGCATCCGACCCCGGGAAGGCCCAGGCCGGAGGACCCCCTGCAGCCCCCCGCCCTCCCCCCTCGGAGCCGGAGCCGTGTGAGGCGCCGCTTTGCCGCGGCCGCTGGCGCGGGAGGGCCGCGGTCTGGCGCAGGGGTGCAGGCGGTGCGGTTGGGCGAGAGCGGGGGACGCTTTGGGCTCGTTTGCGGCCGGGGAGTGCCCGTGCGCATCCCCCTTCGCAGACCTGCTCCGGAGACGGGTCCGGCTGCGGAGGGCAGGGCCGGTGCGGGTCGGCACGGCGAGGCAGGCGTTTCCAGGCGCGTGCGGGGGGCTGCGCGGTGCGTAGGCAGGCACGCAGGACGTACGCTGTCCTCTGCACTGGACCTTGTACGGCAAAGAGACCGAGTCCAACTGCGTGGTTGCTCTCCAGATAAAGACCTTCACTGTAAGTCAAAACACTTCTCTTTTGGCAGTATGCTCATGAAAAAACGAGCTCTCCCTAGCTCTAGCCACAGAGCTAACGAGCAGGTCTCTGGGAAGGGAAGAACCTTGTCACACGTTTGCTGCTGAGGCACCTTGTGTGTTATTTTAGCTAGTTAGGACTGTCACTTGCAGATGTCAAGGCACAGAAGTCTTGTCCCTAGCAACAAGGCAAGTGAGCTCGGCGCCTCGGCAGGGACGCAAAGACGGGAGGTGAACAGTGATTTCTGTAGCTGGCAAGTTGGGACAAGAAGCCTTCGGAGAAGGGTTTTGTTGTTGTTTCATACATCCTAGGGAATGTGTCTTATCCAGCTGGAAGGGAGCTTAGCGAATCAAAAATAAATAGAAAGCTGCAAATTTCATAGTGTAACCTCTGTGTGTAGGGGGGTTGTACCGAATTTGTTCAGCTGATGTTGAAAGGTTAGTCTTGAAAGTGTAACGCAAGAAGTGAGACCTGTTCAGGAGAGACCACGACTTATGCATGGCACAGCCTGGCTGGGGACAGAGTCCTTGCTGAAGCCAACGTGTTGTGGTTTGGAGAAGGAACACAAGCACACAGCGATACAGCTGTAATATCCCTGTTGATGTTATGTTATAAAACGAAGAATAAACTCCTTCCTGACCCCTGCAGCAGGCGGTTTCTGCACAGAAGCATCAGGTTTGATTTTTTTTGGCTACTGTAGATAGAGGGGGGGAAAAAAAAGAAAGGAAAATATGGGAGGCACCAAGATATGAAATCCTCCTTTCTATCTGAGCCTTTAAAGGTGTTTTAGGTGTGTATACACAGGTGTGAACTGCATACAAATTAATAAGCATCTTTTGTTCTCAGCATCTGTTCTTTGCAGCGCCTGCTCACTTGCTCTCAGCTGCTGTGAAAGGGTCTCCAAGCGTGAGGGTCTGTCTGAGCCGCATGCGAGATCTCTACGGAAGCAGTTTCCTGAGCTGCTCCATTTACTTTTGCTGATGTGCCTCCAAGGAGAACAGGCAGCTGGCCGTTCGCAGAGCCCTGCCCTGCAGCCCAGTTCCCTGAGCTCGTGTTTGACTACACTTCTCTTTCTTGTTCTTTTCTTCCTGAACAGCTTTTGCAGAGCTGCAGACAGACATCAATGAATTAACCAGCGACCTGGATCGTTCAGGAATCCCATACCTCGACTATCGGACGTATGCGATGAGGGTGCTTTTCCCGGGCATCGAGGACCACCCTGTCCTACGGGAGCTGGAGGTAATGAACGGGCAGGGCAAACACCCCCGTGCAGCGCGCGCGGCTCTTTCCCGGGGTGCCCTGGGACCGCTGCTGGCCCCTCTGGGAAACCCGCCTGAAACGTGCACAGCCGGGAAGCACCTTTGTGCCTTCCACGCTGAATCTTATTAGAGGCACTGGGGAACAGTAGCAGAATCAACCCAGAGTTCACTTGAACAAAGAACCTGCTGTTTTATCTTCATAGCACACTGCTTGCTTCCTCTTGGTTTCTGCCACGCTGCTGCTGTTTTAGTTTTGTTTTATTGGTTTTTATATTACTATAGACCAGCAGCAAAGCATGCCGCATAAGTTATCGGTGTCCTTTTAAATCCCTCCTTAATCACCTTACCACGTAGGGAAAACCTGCGTGCCTGGGAGCATCCTACTGCTGCTATTTCATGGCATGTCCACAGGAGGGCAAGCGCTTTGCCTAGGCATGGCCTGCTGCTGGGTTTGCTGTAAGCAAGAGTTTTAATTGCCCTCTTTTTCTCTCTCCAGTAAGTGCATGAGAATCCCTGTGCTTCACCCAGCTGCAGCTTCATTTAGGTGGTGAATTAAGAGAGTCCTTAAATTAATTCCATCAAGTTTTTTCTGAAGATGAAAGGCTTTACTGGAGGGTCAGAAGTGGTCATGTGTGAACACAAGTGCTGGGTAGTGCTAATGCGTTGAATCAGATTCTTTTCCAACAGGCCACCAGCCCTGAGCAGTTGTCGTGGTGTTAGTGAAACTCGTGCCGGTTGTCCTCGAACCAGCCTTCCCAGGCCCCAAGTTCTCCAGGCCCACACATTATGTTCACTGTTTAATTTGCCAAATAAGCTGCTCCTCTAACAAACAAATATGAATGCTTTTTATTTGTTTTACTCATGAAAAACAGAATTGCAGAAGTGATAAATGTGTTGCCAATTACACAGTTGCTTAATTATGTAACGTTACTAAAACCAATACATAAGTCTCCAAGATCTTTGTTGAAGAGTTGCTTAATGTAGTTCATCATTTTCACTCGTAATGAATTACTCGAATCTGGAACTGGCTGAAAGCCTCAATTAATTTTTTACACTTGTCTCATAATAAAGCAATAGTCTAAATTAGTATTTAATTTACTTATAGGAGTGTCACTTTTTATGCAGAACAAGCAAAATTGTGTCATTTGTAGGGCCGTTAGCCTCCAAGCAGCAGCTGTACAGCATGCAGAGTCCAATTCCGAGCAGTGGTTAAGGCAAGTAGCGCTGGAAATGCTTAGAAGGTCCAGAACGCATGGTGGTTGCTCAGGACTGGCCGCAGCTCAGGAGCGTGTTGTGGGCTGCTGAGGCCCTGGGAGGTCTGGTGCTTGTGTGGATCCCCAGGGCTGAAGCCGAGAGCAGCTCCGCAGCCCCGGAGGATCCCCCGGATCCGCTGGCCGTTCCCCCCGGGGAGTGCAGTGCTGTTGCAGGGGCCCAGGGCGGTGGCAATGCCCCCATCTCCCTTGCCTTATTCTCGGGGAACGTTGCAGTTCCCAGTGCTCTGGTCTGGAACAAAAGGGCTTGAGTGCTGGGGCTTGTCCTGCTGTCGGTCGGTCTCGTGGCTGGCCCAAATGAGGAGGCAGAGGACTCCGTGGTGCCCACGGCTCAGTCCCCCGTCCTCTGGCCGCCTTGGCTGACGGGACACGCTCTCGTCCGCTGCAGGTCCAAGGCAACGGGCAGCAGAGCGTGGAGAAGGCCTTGAAGCTCTTCGCGCAGCTGATCAACAACAAAGTGTTCCTGCTGACGTTCATCCGCACGCTGGAGCTGCAGCGCAGCTTCTCCATGCGCGACCGCGGCAACGTGGCCTCCCTCATCATGACGGGGCTGCAGGGCAAGCTGGAGTACGCCACCGACGTGCTGAAGCAGCTGCTCTCCGACCTCATCGAGAAGAACCTGGAGAACAAGAACCACCCCAAACTGCTGCTGCGCAGGTACGGCACGCGCGGGGCGGGCACGGGCATGGGCATGGAGGTGGTCGGCCGGCGTTACGCCTGGGTCCCGCGGCAGCTCCAGCGTGTCCCCCAGCCGTGACGGAGCAGGCAGCACCGCGGGCCCCGCCGGCAGCCCTGGGAGCTCCCGCGTGTCCGGGGCCCCTCCGTGACCGGCGCACCGCAGAGCTCCAGCCGCGCTGCGCAGGCTGGTGTCAGGAAGAAAAATGCAGTTCTCCGTGGGGGGCTCGGAAGGACCCATCCATTTCCTCGCCCGTCTCCGGGAATACGGGGCTAACTGTGCCGTATGATTTCACAGACGGCTGAGCAGGGTCTTAAATTGCATCCAAGAGCACTGTTACCTCCGATACTTCTATCTTCCACTCACGAGCTCCTTGCTCAGCCCCAGCAGCCCTCCCTCCCCGGCTCGGCTGCGAGCGGACCGTCACGACGGGCTGCCCGCGCTGCCTCTGCCGGTGCTTTCCTCCACGGAGCAGTGGCTGGGGCAGCGGCCGGCCCGTCGGCGTTTCGGGGATTCCTCCGGCCGTAACGAGCATACGTGATGGGAAATTGCTTTAGCGCTGCCGTGTTTGCGGAGGCAATAACTCACCTCCGGAAAGGAAGCCGGCTTAATTTCCCCCGTGGTTTGACGAGTCGCTCTGACGGCGTCTCCTGCCTCAGCCATCCATTACGGCTTTTCACAGCGCTCTGAAAATACCGGGCTGACGGTCCCCGCGGTGCCCTGCTCGCCGCGGCTTCGCCCGCGGGGCCGTGTCCCCGTCAGCGGCAGGGCCCGGGGACAGAGCAGGACCTGGGACGGACCCCAGCCCGCAGGGAGCACCGGGCACGTGGAGCTCCAGCGTCGCTCCTCGCCTGCCCGCGCGGCCACCTCCCCCTCTGCAAAGCTGGACGCGGGAGGGTCGTGCTCCATCCCGCCCTGACGGGAGGAGGGTTCAGCTCTGGTGCCTCAGGACCAGGGGGAGAGGAGTTAAGCCAGGAACAACCGTTCTTCTGCTTTAAAGGCAGCTCAGAGGAGAGAAACCCAGCCAGGCTTGGCGCAGCGGTGGCAGTCGTATCCGGGGAGCGGTGCCTGCTGTGCCGGGAGGAGCCGACATCTGCCCCCGGATTTATACCGGGATGAATCCGGAGTGAGCCGAGGGTCTCGGTACGAGAGGTCCCCGATCCGCGGTGACCAGGCACCATCCCGGCTGCCCTTCCTGCAGCTAGCGCCCGACAGCTGCGACTTGTCTTCTGCAACACGGGGTCAGGACGGGTTTTGAGCATCACGGATTCCAGGAGGAAGGAGGACAGGGACGGAAAACCTCCCCATCCCGGGGTGGCCAGGACCGCTGCCTGCTGGCAAAGCCCATGGGGGCTGCAACTCCGTTTGGAGAACAGGAGGTTACAAACGGAGCTATTTACCACCCCAAACTCTTGTCACTTCTTTAAAGACCGGGCTTCCTGGGGCATTTCATCCTCTCTTCTGCTCCAGGAGTGACTTATCCTCCCAAAACTGACTGGTGGCGCAAAGAAACCAAATGAACCCCAAGAGCTTTCATTATCGCCTGCTTAAATTCGCTTTTGATTTGCTGGTTCTCAGCCCGGGGCGTTGCTGGGATGGTGTCTGTGGAGGCAGATGGTGCCGAGGTGGCCGGGCCAGGCCGGCAGGGAAGAGCGGGTGGATGTGGGGAAGATGTCCTGGATCCGAAGCAGCCTCTTCCCTCTCCCGTGGGAGGTTGCAGGCAGGAGTTGCAGGAAAGGAGCTGCTGGGGGTGACGGGGCACAGACACGGGGACTCGCCATCCCCGAGCTGGCCGTCCCGCACGGACAGGCCGGCGTTTTGGTAGGAAACCTGCTGCCCGGCCCTCGGCCAGCCCCGAGCACCCGCGGGCTCCTTGGGCGTTGTTTAGGACATGAAACTTCCCAGCCTGCGACGTTTTGCTCTGAGTTAATAGCAAATGATCAGGCACAAAGTGAGATACTGTTTCTTATTTTCTGAGCTCTCTGGTGGCAGCACTTGATATCTGATGCTCACATTTTTCTCTCTTTCTTCTGCTTTTTTCTTTCCCCTCTCCTTCTTCCACTACTACCCCTTGTGGGAGACAGCAAAAAAGTTGGTATTACATCAAAGAGATGTTCTGGTCCCTGGCGTAGAAAGCAGCGGTTCAGAGACGTGGCTAAGGCAAGGGAAAATTAGTAAAATTGGTATTTATTTGGGGGTTCTCCCAGCTCTTCTTTAGCTCTGCTCTGTTCCCGCGTCTGGGTAAGGTGGCGGAGCGCTGCGGCATCGGCTGCTGCCGGAGGTGCCCCGCGTCCCCCCTCACGGTCCCTTTCGGGCGGCTTGGTGTTCCCGATGGAGGTGCGAAGGGGAGCAGCTCCCGCGTGCAGCTCTGCTCCGGCTCCTCCGCCAAACTCCCTGTTTCACAGGTACTTCCGTAGCGCCGGACCGGGCGGCCGGGCAGGCTGCGTGCAGATAGGAACTGGGCACGGCATTAGTTCATTAGTAGTGTTAATTAGGAGGTTTGCCATTCTTAATTTATTACTCTGCTAACAAAGTAGAATATTAATTTAATATTCACCCTGAAGTCTGGAAAGCATCGTTTTCACCTTGTGAATTTTTCTCTTGTTCTTTAATTTAACTGCGGCTCGCGGCTTGCTGGCTGGGCTGATGCTCCTGTTTCTTCTCCTTTACTGGGTGACCGAAATATTTTAGCAGGAGAGCAGTAAGTGTGTCAGTCTGTGGGATGAATTTTTAGGCAGTTAATCAATTTGGGCCTAAACCCTTTGGGGATCTGCGGACGTTTTCGCAGATTCCTGGCAGATGTTGGGATCGCAGCAGGCGATGGCTGGCGTAACCCCAGGTCTCTCCGCAGGCTGGAGTCGGGTTTTGTTTGCTGAAATCTGTAGCGCCTGTTTACGGCTGGTCGGATTAACGCTGTGATGGAGCCCTGTTGCTTCCATAGCACGTGCTTCTCATTAACCGATCGTTTCCAAACGTGCGAGAAGCTGGGTGAAGGCACACGGAGAGGCAGTCCCTACTTCAGGGCAGCGGCGCAGATGGGGGAGAGCGGGGAAGCGGCTCCGGAGAGGGACGGTGACTTGCTTCGGGCCGGTGGCCAGGGCAGACACGGTCTCGGTGCCGCAATCTCGCTGCAGCAGCAGCTTTTCGGCTGCCGCCCGGCACCAGCCCCGCGGCTCGGCCTCCGGCGTGCACCGCGCGTGGGGCCTCCTGCGGCAGCCGCGGCCGGTCCTGCCCCGGCACAAAGGGCCGCGGCGCTTTACGGAAAGCCTCCCCGTCCTGCAGGGCCAGCCTTAAAAGCTATCATCAGGAGCCATTATATTTAAATGGGAGATAATCTGGGGTGCAAGGTGGGGAGCAGTGCAGGGTGGGGCTGGGCAGAAAGCTGCAATTTCCCCCCTGTTGTCCCTGATTGCCAGCAGCCGCTGCAAATCCCAGTGATTTACCCGCCAGGCTGTAATGTGGGCCACGTGCGAGGAGCCGAGTGTCACCAGGCTCCCTGTCACTGTGCCGTCAGGGCTGTGACGGGCTGTCAGCCGGGCAGGCTGTGCATGGTGCCGTCAGCTCTGCGCGGCAGGGAAGCAGCCCCGGCCCCTCCGGCCGCGTTCCTGCCCGGAGCAACGGGTGCGGGCTGTGGATCGTGTCTCCCGTGTCCCGCTGGACCCACCCCTCCTGTCCCCGGCCGTTCCCCCTCCCCAAGACCACCTTGTACGAGGGAGGCTTGAGGCCGCTGATATTTGGGTCGATCTCGTGCATAACGCATGTATGACGGTGTGTCCTCCTCGCTTCTCTAGGACGGAGTCGGTGGCTGAGAAGATGCTGACCAACTGGTTTGCCTTCCTCCTGCACAAGTTCCTCAAGGTAAGGGAGGGATGGGGCCGAGACCCTCATGCGCCCCTTTGCCGTCGTCTTCTGCTGTCTGCAGCGCGCTCATCCAGCCATCCGCCGGGTGAACCTGGGCTTGAGGCTGTTCAGTGAGACTCGAAGCAAAATGACTTGCTAGCAAGGCGGGGAGCTGGAGACTTGATCAAAGATGCCTATGTCTGGCGCTGCTGCTAAATAGGCTGAGTCTAAGTGAACCCCTCCATGCGGGACGTCGTTCAGCCCTGCGGCTGCCTCCCGCGTGTCTGCAACGCGACGCGCCCGGCAGACCTGCAGCGGGACGTGCCTGGCGGGCGGCAGT
The DNA here is from genome assembly GCF_036370855.1 of Dromaius novaehollandiae. Lineage (NCBI taxonomy): Eukaryota > Metazoa > Chordata > Aves > Casuariiformes > Dromaiidae > Dromaius > Dromaius novaehollandiae. Next base: position 6,038,213 of record NC_088124.1, on the reverse strand, counting down.
CTGCAGCCACCAGCCCGGTTCCTCTAGTGGTTTATGCAAGCGGAAGAGATCTTCACTGAGGGCTTTGCAGAGAGCAGTGGTTGGGGCAGCTAGCCGGCCTCCGAGCCCCTGCAGCACAGTACCCTTTTTGCCCGTCTTGTTCAATGTAGCCTGAAAAATTTCATGCCAGAGAGTTTCCACCGCTTCCCCTGAGCCCTGTTTACAGGTTAATGAATCTCCCTCCTTGGGAGAATGTTTTCTGCTGTTTGGTTTAACTTTCCCTGGCTTTGGTTTCACCTCATTTCATCTACCTGTATCCCTCAGAGCACTCCAAGCAAATCACCCTCTTGAGTGCTTACACCTCTTTAGTGCTTAAGGGCAATTATCACTTTTACCTCTATGCCTGGCTTCTGTACTTTTTAACTCTATTTTTGCTTTTGGAAGCACCACAGAACTTGCTTCATGGGAGTGAGCAATGAGGACTAGATCTCAAATTCCCCTTTTTTTGGCAATATAGGTTCAGTAAAGATTTAGCAAGCCAAGGACAACATCCCCATCAAGCAATGGAGCTCGTGGTTTTGGGTAACCTCCCTAGGCACTGCTGGGAGCTGCAAGCCTGGATTACACATGTGCTAAAGATTAAGTCAAGGGGACTGTGCATGCACTGAAATAAATCATGAGCAAAATCTGTCTGCAGGCGAGTGGCCCTGGAGGAGATGCACCTTCACCTCTGGGTTAGTTTTGCTGTCTGTCTCTGTGCAGGAATGTGCAGGAGAGCCCCTCTTCATGCTCTACTGTGCCATCAAGCAGCAGATGGAGAAAGGCCCAATTGATGCTATCACCGGAGAAGCCCGTTACTCCCTGAGTGAGGATAAGTTGATCCGGCAGCAAATTGAGTACAAAACGCTGGTGAGTGATCACTGTAGAAGCTGGGTGTGAGCTATTCTGACATTCTGGGCACTACTGTGGATCTCCCACCAAGTCTTCAGTATAAACGACAGCACCGAAGCCAGTGCAATAATCTATAATGTTCACAAAGCTACAAATCTGAGGTAAAGCCCCTGGCTGCTAAAGCCCTGCCCAGGTTAGGTATGTACCTAATTTGCATGTACAAATAGCCTGAGCTAAGGTTTCGAAAGGCAGAGTTTGAGGGGAGCATTTTGTCTCCCCATGCATTGACCACTATCCTCTCTCTAGCAAAGGACAATGGACTCGTGTTTTAATCTTTTTTTAAAGCTATACTAAATGCAACAGCTGTGATGCAAATAGGGATGCAGTGGGTTTTTTTGTTTTTATTTTTTTTATGAGAACTAGTTGTTTTGTGATGGATGTTGTTACTGTTCTGCTGGATGCTTGTCTGAAGCCCTTTAGAGAACGGTCTGGTTCTCCTTCCTTTCCAGATCCTGAACTGTGTGAACCCGGATAATGAGAACAGTCCAGAGATCCCTGTGAAGGTGCTGAACTGTGATACCATCACTCAAGTCAAAGAGAAGATCCTAGATGCAGTATACAAAAATGTCCCATATTCTCAAAGGCCAAGAGCTGTGGACATGGACTTGGGTAGGAGCCTCCCTTCCTCATTAGAGATTGTTATTAGTGATTTTTAGTGGGATTTGCAGAGCTTGCAGGCTAGATTTGAGACTTGGGTCACCTGCACAACTATACACACGTTTCTGCCGCCAGCAAGCATGGATACTGCTGCTGCCAGATAGGTTTTGATCTCTGTGGGATCAGCTAACTGTCTATTGCCCAGCGAACAAATAATTCCTTAAGTCTCCTTCACTCTGCTGAGCAAAGCCTTTCCACAAGACTGTGTATCTGCCCAGAGCGAGGGGGCGGAGGGTCTGGAAAGGTTCTGCACTTAGCTGCAAGAAAACTCTCAGTATGAACTGCATTATAGTTGTAAGATTTAAGAAAAGAATTTCTCTGAATGCCTCTTGCTGGGAGACAGGCTTTTCTACAGGCTCATCTGTCAAGTAGTTACTTGGGCCAGAAGTGGCCCGTTAGTATCTCTTGCCTCTCTGACCACCGTGTCTGCCTGGCTTTTGTGTCTCTTGCAGAGTGGCGCCAGGGCCGGATAGCTCGTGTGGTCCTGCAAGATGAAGACATCACCACCAAGATTGAAGGTGACTGGAAACGCTTGAACACCTTGATGCACTATCAGGTAAGAAACCAGCCCCAACAGAGAGGTCCCAGAAAGCTGCCGAGTGGAAGGAAAAGAAAAGCAGAAATTTAGTTCCCAAGTGTCTTATCTACCGAGGCAGGCAGGGAGGTCACGTTTGTATGATAAACCAGAATGGCTCCACGTGCTCATGCATTAAACAGGAAAGTAACCTTGACGTGGATCTTAAAGAAACTAGCAGAGTTGAAAATTGGCTAAATTAAAAATGCCAGCGGCGCTTGCGAGATAGACGGAGCATTGGAGAGGGCTGAGCTGCTGCTGCTGGAGACGCAGGGCCGGGGAGGATGGCACGCGGGTGAGCCGGGGCTCTACGGGGAGGGCTGAAGCAAACTGGGGTACAGCTGGGGAAGGACCAGGAATTTCTGCCTTGCTCTGGAGCATGATGAACGCCCCATGATCAGACAGGCAGCCTGGTCCAGAGCACCAGGCTGCAGTGGCACCTGCTCTGTCCCACTCATGATCTTTCTACATGTTGGTTCCTGATCATCATGCAAGAAGCAGAGGAGGGAAAGGGAATATTTACTTCAAATACTGTCACGTGGGAGACTCGAGGGAATGTTGCTGTGAGTTACAGGACAAAGCCAAGTCAAGTAGGGGTGAATATCAGGACCTGCCTCTTGACAGAGTAACATCAAGTCTCCTAAATTTCACACCTAGTCTTCCAGGACAAAGAACAGGAGTTTTGCCACTGAAGTTGTATAAAATTAGGCTGGACAGTGAGGATACTTTATTTTGCATTGGCCAGAGTGGACTGGGTGACCCAAGAAATTTTTCCTGTCTTTAGCTTTTGCAGCCTGAGCGCCTCAGTGCAGCCCAGGCTGTCTGCATAGGCACGTATCGGTTGGAAAGGGCTTCTAACGGTGTGTGAAAATTGTCAAAAGTGGTAAAGAAAGAGCTGAAGAAAGTTTGGGTAAGAGGAATCAAAGGCCTGTCTGCAGCAGAAGATAACTGCATTAATTGGGACCTGTAACCTACTACTGTCCATCACTACCTACACTGAAGTGTTTAGTATTTAATCTGGCATCTTCCCCTGTTTATACACCGTCTCGAGTCCATCAGCGTGACTCCTGCTGTGCAAGTTGAATGCAAGCCAGTATTGACAGCAGCCATATAATCAGGGAGCGAGGCAGAGAGAATGGCATAAATATGCAAAGTGCATGTAAAAAAGCAGCTCTAGAGGCAACTTTCCCAAGCAGCCTGAAGGATTTAAACACAGATTACTTTAAAAATCTCATGGGAGTTGGGCATATAAATTCCATTGTTGATTTTTAAAATCTGTTTTACCTGGCAGTTGCGAGGGATTAACCAACATGCAGGGAAGCAGTAAGACTTTATTATGCCTTGATCTTTAAAAGTCATCTAAGGCAGTCAGAAGTGAAATTCAGGTTTGTCTGATGTGTGTTGGGTGCGAGGGGAGGGAGCACTTTCATTTTAGTGCCTGTGGGAAATCTGAGCCATAACTTTACCCTTAAAATAAACGAAATCCTTGCAGCACTCAAGACACGGCAGCTATTCTTACCGTTTGAATGTCAGCTTTGCTCTGGAACAAAGTAGAAGTTTGCTGCCAAATATCGAAGTAGGTAGCAGTTGCACATGTCTCTCCCAGCTCTGGCCAGAACTCTGAGCAGCCAGAATAGAGCTGTCGAAGCCATAAAAAGAAGCCAAGTTCTCTGCACCGCAACAGAAATCTTGTCGAGGCAGGGCTTTTGCCAAAAACAAATAGCAGGTTTTTTTGTATTCCTACCAGGGTTTTTTTTCTGTTTGAGTAATACATGTTTTTATTAGGTATCAGAAATACAGATGCTCCAGAGCTATGCAGTAAAACAAATACGTGGGCAAAGGCACAGCTTAGAAGAGGCTATAAAAGCATCTGAGCTTTGAGCACTGCTCTCCCACCGTTTTAACCCAGAGTATCCAAGCAAAGAGACGGGGCCTGGCAAAGGAGTAGCCAGGGAATCTTGTCACCAGCAGGAATGTGGGAAGGGAGAACTAGCTGTTATAAAACAAGTGTGGTTCAAGCCAGAAAAATGAAATCCAGATTTCTCCGATTTCCGGAGGACCAGTGAAGGAGGTATTCACCCATTTCTAAAGATAATAAATACTAGCTCTGCAAAGCTATCTCCATTTTTTATTCAGAACTGCTTTTCCCTTGCTTGGTCAGATGCCTTTCCCCTTGCCATAGACTTTTATGTGCTGATCTGAAAGCAAAGTCCGCTCTGTGGCTTTGTGCACAGTAACTGGAGGTGCACACTCGGTGTTTTTGTCTGGTAGTATCGCGTGCACTTTGTGCTTTTTTTGAGAGGCACCATTACCTAGGAGTAATCATTGGAGCAAGAACCAGAAAGTCCTTGAGCCTCACAGTCTTGTCTGACCGATTTCTGGGCTCCGTTCACTCGGCAGCCCTGTTCCCTGCTGCTCCTCCGGGATCGAGGGCCAGCTCTTGCCGTGGACCGCACCGGCCTTCCTCCTGCTCCTCATGCTCAATGTCAGGGTGATGAGGTTTCTCATAGGACAGTTATTTAATTCCACGACTTTCTTCACTCCACATTTCTTTGCTAGAATTTTACATCATATCTTTATTTTCTACCTATCTAGGATGATAAAAATACACCATATATCTGCATCAACTGATAAAATGTATTTTTCATGGGAAAGCTTAATATGTAAAAGCCAGATTGGATTTTAAAAGAAATATAAATCTTTCTGTAATATTTTTGAATAGCCTTATAGAACTATATAGAGAATGGTATGCCTGCTGCTATTTCTTCATTTATAAAAATAGATTTATAGGTTAAATAGGTATAATTCTTTGTTAAAGTCTCTGGAGCTTTTACACTAAGTTATAAAGAATCATATTTCATTTGTATCGTATCCTTTTGGTTTCATGCCTGTTAAACTCGTTGGGAGAGTCTTACCCCCATGTGGTTTTACTAAAGTAAAATGAATCACCGAATTTAATATTAAATGATTTACAGTGGCTCACGCAGGGTTAACTCAGAGGCAGCAAAGCACGAATACCTGTCAGCCACTGGGAGTCTGGGAGGGCTGAGAGATTAGAAGACTATTTTAAATGAAAAATTAGAAGCAGAAAGGGAAGATTTGTGTAGAAAATGAGATCAGGAGCCACGAGGGCTTGGCCGCAGAGCCTCCGCCCAGGACTGGTTCGTGTTGCTCACATCTGTGCAGGCGGAGGATTAGCTGGACTCTTGCTCTCTCCAGCCTTGTTTTTCTTTTTCCTTTCTTTAAGGTGTTTCACGCAGCACATTTCCAGTTATTGGAAGAATCGGAATATTTATAAAGCTGTAAAGCAGTCAGTCAGCTTCTTGAGCGTCCCTAGGGCTTTACGGGAGCGTGGCAACAGGAGAGCGCGAGGGGGAAGGAGTGCGTGTTACAGCTGATGCTAATTTGTACGCTGGTGTTTTTCAGCTGACAAGAGTCATTCAACCCCAAATTTAGAGAGTGAGAGAGCTCTGTGTGTGTGCGTGGAATTCGTAGTGCCTCTCTCCCGGTTAACCGCACCGCTGGTGAAATTGCATCCCCGCGCGGCGGCCGGGGAATTGCTGCCTCCGTGCCGGCTCCGGGGCCGCCTCTGCATCCCGCGTGCTGGAGCGCTTGGGTTTCTCCAGGGTGAAACTGAACCGAAGCGGCAGCTAATAACAGCCTAAGAAAATAATATCACTGCTGATTGTTTCTTCCATTGACTTAATAAATTGAGTGAAGTGAGGCAGGAACAGAAGAGGAAATAACAGAGGTGTTTGAAGTGTTTTGCTTAGAAATATCTCACTTTTCCACTGTGAAGCACAGTGACTATTATTTCCACTATCACTAGCAATAATAATAACTCGCATTTATGTGAAACCTTTCATCTTAACAGAACCGAGGCCTTGCAGGGAGCATTATGCATTAAAAATTGTTCTGCTGCTAAGTGGAGCACGCAGCTCGCGTTGCCGTGGCAGACGTCGTACGAACGCTGCCCCTGTCGAGGGCGCGGGGAGATTCCTGGGAAGCAAAGTGCAGTTCCTGCTCCGGAGTTTGCCTGAAACTCCCATGTGAACTTCCCTAGATCCTGAATTTAATTACCTTATGGAGAGCAGCTTGATAGGACCCTGGCTTTGGGCAGAGCGATATTCCCGGGGCATGGCTGGGGCCGTGCCACCGAGCGCGGGAAGGGGAGTGTTGGGAGCAGTGGTCCAGAGACGAGGGAGAGAACTAGGAGGAAACTAGAAAGCTGTCTGATGCCGAGCAGAGAGCCAGCTGCGGGGCCCAAGGGCAGCACTGAGAGATGCTCAGGTCTGTTCCCTGCCAACCTGCACGTTCCTCATTAACCAAAATAAGTTTAAAAAAAAAAAACCTCCCAGTGACTATTAGACTTATAGGGAGGGTAAAATTAAACATGGCTACTAAAATCTGCTACAACAGAATCTTGTTAGCACTAATGTTCATTTATAGTTTGACTTCCCAGCATTTAATCCCTTCTCTGCTGCAACAGAGAGACTGAGAATTTAATACGTTAAAGATGGCTTTATGCCTCGTTCAGCTGTAAATCAAACTTTTAAAGTTCATAAAAATTGTTAAAATAAAAAGTGGTTTAATGGGAGTGTTTTATGGTCCATAACATTATTATAGCTGTTTTATTCCCTCTGCATTGTTACTTTAATTGGATCACAACAGGTCTTGAGATTCTCCACTTTTATTGGATAAAATATAATCTTAAATCAGAACGACCCAAAACGTCCTCAATATGTCTTTTGATTGATCGCTCCCTTCCTTCCGTCCCTTGTTGTTAAACTAGTCCCGGCCCACTGCAGCGTTCGACCGGATGGGAGTGCATCCGCCCGTGGAAAAGCAAGGGGGGCCCGGCGGGACGTCTTCCCCTCCGAGCTCCTCGCTGGGCCCTGGGGGTCGCGGTGTCCGCGGCGCGGAAAGCGGCTCTTGCTGATCTTTCGGTTTGATCTTTTGCCTCCGCAGGTGTCAGACCGCTCGGTGGTGGCTCTCGTTCCCAAGCAGACCTCCTCCTACAACATTCCTGCCTCCGCCAGCATATCCCGCACGTCTATCAGCAGATACGGTAAGACGCGGCGTTGGGCGGTGGGAAATGACGGTGCGCAGGCAGCGACCTGCGGTTCCCCTTGCCGCAGCTGGCGCTTCGGAGGCTGCCAGGAGCAGGCAGCAGCGAGCGCATCGGTGCCGGCTCCAACCTGCCGGAAAAGCGTCCTTGGCTCCCGGCTTTCTGCAAGGGCTTTTTCGCCTGGGAGCAGCGCAGCAGAACGAGAGGCTGAGAGGAGGGAGAGGGAAACGCGAGGCACGCCGGGGCGGCCTTTGGGAACGTATGTCCTAGGAAAGCCGAGAGAAGGGCTGCTGGCTGCCGGGCGGGATGTGCCCTGCTGCCGCCGCGGCCAGCACCGGCTTCGTGCCCCCTTCACGCACGCGGGGCTGCGGGAGGGCAATACCCGAGTCCCTCGTCAGCTCCTCCTGAGTTCCTAGCTAATGGGTCAAAAACGGGTAGCAACAGTCGTAACTGGGCGTGCAGGATTCCCCCACCTGGGAGTGTGTTATTTGCACAATAGCATGGTTAGGCCCTTCGCAGATGGTCCCTGAAGAGTTTACGCTCTGAATAAATGAGTCCGTTAGGTGCCAGGTGTGCATTTATAGCACTAAATCCACAATAATAGTAATAATATGCTTCCATAAAAGGTAGCAGCGGAAAATTCTCTAGCACGCTGATCTTTCATTATTTTTCTTTTTACACAATATTTTGCAAATGACAGCTCTCCTGACAAACTACTCTCCTTGTCTTGTTTATAGCTCCCAGAATAATTTTTTTCTCAGGCAAGGGTGCTGGAAAGCCATCCAAATGGTAAGAGGGTCTTCAGGCAAAAGCCATGTCAGGCTCTGTGTGTCGGAGAAAAGGCCATTTCTCACTGCGAAATGCAGTCCAGCCAGGAGTGCCCAGTGCTTCCCACTCCCCAGGTGATGGAAAAATCCAAGCTGGGTCACGCAACAGGAGTCTGAAGTTCTCATTGATCTATGTCAGATAGAAAAGCCTTTGCGAACTACAATATGAATTATCACCACTCATGTTAAGATTAATACTTCTAATTGTGCAGACAGAATTTAAATGAGATACTTATTTACTTTCCCCATTATATATCAGTACAGAGATGTGTTTAAAAATAGAATTACTAGATGCTTCCCTAGCTGTCCCCCTGTCTTTCTCCTTAATTACGTCAGTTGGAATACTCATTTGTCTAAGCCTTAATCAGGGATGAAAATCTAGCTAGTTTTGTAATGACTCCTGTATTTCCTTGTGCTGATTTATGATTGATCCCCTTACCCCTGCTGGGAAGGGTGAGCAGCGAGCTGCAAGGCTAAGCCGAGGAAATGCTGAGGTTCTCGGGGAACAAAGACCTTTAGCGAAAGGAGAAACGAGCAGTGTTGGCCTCGCCGAGCTGTTCTGCCCCGTGTCTGGGGCTGGAAGGGATCGTGGATGGGACCCAGGGAGACACGTCGTTCGGGAAGTTAAATATATCCCCCATCACTCCATAGTTCCTCAAGCAATTACGGGAGAAGCCCTTGGCTCCTCCACTTGGAACTTGCCCTCCCTGGCCGGCGAGGAGGGCGGGAGCAGGGAGCGCGGTGGGAATCACATCCCCTCGGGCCCAGAGGATGAGACAGCCAGGAGGGGATGTGCTGCCGGCTTGGTCCGCACTCAGCGCTCGGCTTGATCTTTTGTTGCTCCGATGAAAGCCTCAGGAGCAGAACTGCTTCTTTCACGACTCGCGGTTTCTGCCCTTTGTGCCGGTTGTGTCCGGCGGCTCGTTATCAGCTGCACAATACCCGTATCAGGCCTCTGATGCTGCGGGCTTTCGTGCGCAGGGCTAGCGTCCGGGAGCTGTAACTCGTGGAGGGATCTTCTGCAGAGCGGTGTCATCTCAGCTGATGTGAGTGGAGGATGTGAATGACTTAGGATAAGTTCCACATCTGAGCGAGCGAAGAGAAAGGCTCGAGGCTAAGGGACTCCATGGTTTCGGCATTAATGAGCATAATGGGGTCACTGAGAAGGGGCAGGGAAATGAGAAAACGTGCTTCCTTTGCCTATGACGGACTTCTGCTGTCTTCCAGACTCTACGTTCCGGTACACGGGCAGCCCGGACAGCCTGCGCTCCAGGGCTCCCATGATCACCCCGGACCTGGAGAGCGGCGTCAAAGTCTGGCACCTAGTCAAAAACCATGACCACGGAGACCAGAAGGAAGGGGACCGGGGCAGTAAGATGGTGTCTGAGATCTACCTGACTAGGCTATTAGCTACAAAGGTAACTGCCTTACGCTAACGTTTGCTTGGGAAATGTGTAGAGATGCCTTGATGCCCTGCTGGCCCTTGATTAGTCTTACACGTTCATTAGCGAATCTCACCTCCTGGTCAGGGATCGCGCCTGCTCTGCAGCCTGGCCTGGTACCGAGACAGACACGGCCCTGGTTTCCTCATGCTGCAGCCTTACAGTCAGTTACACGTTGGTGTTATAGCTGTAATACTTCATTCCTTTCCAAGGTATTAAAACTCTAAGAGTTGGAAAGACACCACAGTGCCTGTACATCACCAGCTTCCCCTGCCAGAGCAGGTCGTCCGGCCTCTCCCCGTGCGTTCGTCACTGCAGATAGCACGGGTTTGATTCGGGCAGCACAAAACACTGCATTTCACCTTAGCAATAAAGAGCAAGTGCAGCCATGGGGAGCTGCAGCCCAGAATATTACCCCAGAGCCCTTGCGCAGTGCAGTCAGCATTGCTAAGGACGCAGAGCTCCCTGATTCCTGCGGGATCCGTAGCTGTGCGTCTGTGGGGCTGCGCGGAGCTAGTGACAGCACCTGGGGTCCCTCCCGCCATCGCCGCGCAGCCCCGCGCGCGTACGTGCCGCCCTCACCTCGCTGGCTGCTGCTGCCCGTAGGGAACCCTGCAGAAGTTTGTGGACGACTTGTTCGAGACGTTGTTCAGCACCGTGCACCGGGGCAGCGCCCTGCCGCTGGCCATTAAGTACATGTTCGACTTCCTGGACGAGCAGGCGGATAAGCACGGCATCCATGACACGGACGTGCGGCACACGTGGAAGAGCAATTGGTAAGCACGGCGGAGGGGGCGGAGAGGGGACGGGCCTGGCTCCCGAGCACTTACCCGCGTCCTGGTGCACGAGAGACGGGGGCAGAGCTTTGGGAAGGGCTGGGGGCAGGAGTCCTGTAGCACGGAAAAATGAAATGAATCTCAGGAAATAGGTGCCGTTAGGTCCCTTCATTTGTTCCTTAAGTAGCCACGGCACGAGCACCCCTTGGCGCGCCCTGCGACCCCCTGCACAGGCCGTGCTAACGCTCCTCAGGCGGCTCCTGTGCTGCCCCAGTGCCCCTGCAGATGTGACGTGGGGCTTGAGTCTGGTCTGCCCCATCCTCCTCCCCTCGCCCGCTGGAGCACGGTGCAGCCACCTGCCCCCTCCCAAGCGCTCCCGGGCCCCTGGGGCTGCCGGGCAGGGGGAGGCGGCGGTGGGGGGGGGAAAGGAGCCGGCGCCGTGCAACCGACTCCGGTGGCAGCTCAGTTCAGCGGTCTGCAAACAACGGGAGCTGTTACGTCTCTGCTGCTGCTATTTTAGGATTAAAAGCTTCATGGGTTAGAAATTTACCTCTGTGAGGCAGGAAAAAAAAAAAGCACAACAAATGGTTGCTCCCTGAAGACTTTGTATTCTCCCCGCAGTCCCTCATGGTTTAAAAACCCTCTAATCATCACGTCTGCAAAAGCCGGATTCCCTGCTAGGACTGTGGGAAGCTAAAAACAATTTATTGAAAGCCTTAGAGGAAGGAGTTCTTAGGATAAAAGTGCTTGAATCACAAATACGGATGACACTTCTTCAAGCTCGAAAGAAGGATGTGCCAAACAGCAGAGATTATCCTGCCGGAGCGGTCGAGCCGCGTGGAGCCCGGCGTTGCCCGTCGCTGCCGAGGGGCAGGGAGGGCAGCAGGGGAAGGTGCAGATGTCAGGCTCCGAGCTAACCGCTTTGGTGGGGCTTCGCCCGGTCCTCTGGAGACCGGCCGCTGCCTGCGTGTCCCGGGGGGCACCTGAGCCCTGTCCTCTGGGAAGGGAGGTGGGGGCAGCGCCGTGACTTTTCCCGGGTATTAACCCGGCTGCGGCCCCCCCCCCGGAAAGGGAAGCGTTTGCTGGGGAGCAGAGGGCAGGAGGGACCAGCGCTGGTGGAAGGGCAGGAGGTGGCAGGGCTGGAGCTGGCGGGGACGTGGCCGAGCCCTTCGCCTGCGGTGCGGTAAGAGTTAAGGCTGCAGCCTTCAGCGCAGCTCGCTGGATAGGGAGAGTTGAGACTTGAAAGGTAATAGAAAGCAGCAGCTGTTTTTTTGATCCTGCTATACAGCCAAAGAAAAAAGGAATAATAATTCCCCTTTGATTGCAAAGGCCTCGGGATTTGGGGACAAAGCCTCTGATGCCTGCTGCACTGCTTCCCCGTGATGGACTGCGGTGCGGCCAGGCAGCGGATGATTAGCGTGGACTCCAGCAGCATCTCTGCCCCCGGCTCAGCCCTGCGCAACAGACTCTCATGTTAATGAACTCTGCGTAATGGACTCCTGGTGCAGCCTCTCGCCAGCACCGGCACACGCTGCTCCGCACCGCCTGGAAAAGAGAGCCTGCCCTGCGCGGGGGGAGCCGCCCCCCTCCCGCCTGGGCTCCTGCTGCCCGCCGCTCCCCCCGGGCACGGAAAACGCACAAAGTGGCCGTTCTTATTCTTTCACTTAACATTAATGCTGTTTCTCGATTTCCCTACAGCCTTCCTCTCCGCTTCTGGGTGAATGTAATCAAAAACCCTCAGTTCGTGTTCGACATCCACAAAGGCAGCATCACGGACGCCTGCCTCTCCGTGGTGGCTCAGACCTTCATGGATTCCTGCTCCACCTCAGAGCACCGCCTGGGCAAGGATTCCCCCTCCAACAAGCTGCTCTACGCCAAGGACATCCCCAGCTACAAGAGCTGGGTGGAAAGGTGGGCGTCAGCGCAGCGTGGGGGCCGCGTGCGCGCGGGGCTGGCCGGTGCACTGTGTTCCTGCTGCCTTTCCTGGGCTGAGTTGCTCCGGAGTGGTGGCTTTGCTCTTGATGGTGGGTGGCTGGTGCTCTTGCACTGAGCCAGTGGCACAGCTCAGCATTGCTGCTCTTACTTTCAGCACCCAGTCAGGGATTAAATCCCAAGGAGAAGAGGGGCATTTTGAGCCTCTGTGTTTCTCATGGGCTCCCCTTTGCCGTTTGTTCTCGCAGGTATTATGCAGACATTGCCAAGCTCCCAGCCATCAGCGACCAGGACATGAACGCCTACCTCGCGGAGCAGTCGCGCCTGCACTCCGCCGAGTTCAACGTGCTGAGCGCGCTCAACGAGATCTACTCCTACGTCAGCAAATACAGCGAAGAGGTGAGTGTCCCTGTGGCGATGGGCTGCAGAGTCCAGCCATCTCCATGGCATGCGCAGCGTGAGAGAGGACTCAGTTGCAGCATCCCTGCTGCCCCTATCCGTTCTGTTCATGCACAAAGATGTTCAGGTCCTGGCCGTGCCAGTAACGCACTTCCCAGGAGACTGGAGAGCTAAAAGACTGTGTGAGCAACTGAATTCCTCAGCCTTGGCATTTCCCCAGTGCAGCCCACTCCTAAATGCAGTGGAAAATCGTCATGACCCAGTGAACCTCCCCAGAAGCATCCATGTCTTCTGGGAACGGTGTGGCACAAATCCCATGTTGCAGTGATGCAGACTCCTGTTTGCAAAAAATTCCTGGCAGCATAAGCTCCTTTAATGAATGCATCACTTGAAACCAAGTTCTCGCCATCTGTTCCACCCCTTCATTTCAGTGTAAGAAGAACCTATTTTGCAATTACATCCATTAAAAGGAAGGTTTTTGTCATTTAATTGCATGTATGCATTTGTGATACAATGCCACAACCATTTTCCGATTAGGGTCTAAAATCTCATAACTTTCATGCTAAATGAGACAGGAAATGTAGAGTCCAAGGTACAAGAGTGGGAATGATTGCGTTGTGCTGGTGATGTGCGCTGAACAGTCCAACAAATAAATCAGCATGACTGTGGAATGGCACAGCGCTCGCCGCTTTGCTTTGCCATTTATTATTTAGGTTTCTTTGTTGGAGCAGAGCTAAGGGAAGGGATTTATTGTAACTGCAAAACCTCAGCAACTGAGTGTTACGTGCACCCTGGCTGGAAGGAAATCTTGAACCAGAGACAGGCTTGTCACTATTGCGCTCTCCCAGAGTCATTAACTGGCTGTTGCTACTCTATCGCCCAGGGAAATACTAGGCATTGCTAGTGCCGGTACTGTACGCTACGCTTGTCCGAGAAATATTCCCATGGCACCATCAGGACCGGATTTATCTGGTGCTTTTTACTGTCTCTATCTGTCCCACTCATCCCCGTTTCGAGAAGCTCCTGTCTCTGAATGCACGCCCAGCGCCATCCGCCCCCGCTCTCGCACTGACTTTCTTCTTCTTTCTCTCCTCCCCCCACCCCCTTTTTTCGTACCAGCTCATTGGGGCTTTGGAGCAGGATGAACAGGCACGTCGGCAGCGTCTGGCATACAAAGTAGAACAACTTATTGGTGCCATGTCTATTGAGAGCTGAAGAAAGGTGGTGGTGCTCACGGAGAAGAGCAGAGTATTGCAAGGACTCTCGGGAATTAAGAGCGGGAACAAGCAGGAAAGGCACTGGGGACACAAATACCGAGGTGTTTTCTGGAGGGAGCAGACACTGGCCCAAGGACTTGCTGTGTTCAAAACCACATCGAATGCAGTTTGAAGAGACAGGGAAAAAATAGACAAAGCATCTCAAATCAAATCAAGATGGATCAATTTTTTCAAGTATACATGGAAAGAAGGAACCTGGAAAGTCTGGATGTCTCCATGACTGCTGCTTTGCATGAAAATCGTTTGATGTATATTAGGAAATAAAACTTTATTTAAATTTTTTTTAAAAAAAAGAAAAAGGAAAAAAAATAAATAGAACAAAAAAACACAGAGACCACAGAGATTATCCTGGCAACACAGCTCAATTCCAATTTCTGTCTTCACGAGATTCCCGAAATATGGGCTCTGACATTCTGCGAATTGACTCTTAAGCGAACAGGAAAGTTTGGAAAGTGGAGACTTTCTTCATTCTGGGATCTCGTAAAAATATGAGCACAAGTTTGCACCAACCCTTTTTACACAAGTAAGATAACAGTTTAGCCAGGAAAAGGTTCAGTGGCAGAGTAAATTATAGGCACTAGAAGGAACTTTACCTGAACTGCAAAACCATCAGATCATCCAACCTGTCTTGAAATCCAGCTTTATCTATGTATTTATATAGTGTCTATATATATATATATATTTTTTAAATCCCATTAACTGTTGAATGAGGAAGGATCTGATTTTAAATGCTTTCCCCTTCTCGTCTCTGTTCCCCCTCAGCTGGTCGCCGGCCCCGGCGCAGCGACGCTGCGATATTCCCCAAGAACGTCCCGGCCGTCGCGGCGCGCGGTGCCAAGGAGGTGCTGTTAAGCTGGTGTTGGTGCGTTGTAGTTTTCTGCAGGTACAATTTGAGCGAAACCGGCTGGCTGACCTTTCCCGGTCGAGCACAGCTGGGGCGAAGCGTTTTGTTGCGTTTTGGTGGGTTGGTGGCGTTTTGTGGCAGCCACATCTGACTTCTTGCAGTAAAAACAAACAAAAACCCAATGTTTACAGTGAGTGATACTTGAAAAGATTAGACTTAGTGAGATGATGTATTTATTGCTTTTCTGTTTGACTCGCAGACGAGAGCAGAGCAGGCTCCGTTTGCCTTTTCCCGCCGGCGTTTGCAGCGTCGCCCGCGGGTCAGGCTTCGGACTTCATCCCTGCCGGGGAGGGAGCGGGCCCTTCGCCCTCGGCGGGAGGGGATCCCCGCCAGCGCCCCGCGTGCCCCCCGCGCTGTCCGTGTGTCTGTCTCAGCGTCCCCTTGTCGCGTTCGGTCCCCGCTGGCCCGTGCTCGTGTGGCCGGCGAAAGCCCGACGTTTGTGAGTGTCGTTCCTTGAAAAGACGCCAAAGCTCCCGTGTCCCTTCGCAGAGTGCCAGGAGGGGAAGGACCTCGTCCTTGTCCTCGTCCTCGCCGTCTCGGTGCCTTTTCCGCCGGGCTGCACCGCGCGTGCGGGAGGCTCCCCGCGGCCGGGAGCATCGACAGCCTGCCCCGAGCTGAGACGGGGGTGTGAGGAGGGCCGCCGTGTCCCCGGAGGGCAGCCGGCCCCCGGGCTCGAGCGCGGTTGGGAGCAGAGCCAGCCACGGGGGGAGCCGCGTTTGGAGAACTACTCAGGAACCTTGTCGTCTTAATTACCGTTCACTAAAAGCCATGCCAAGTCCACTTGCTCCGGGTAATCCACTTTTGTGAGGTTCTCTGGGCCCTGTTAATAGTTGGAAGAAATACTAATGACCGACCTTGTGCGATGAGCTCTTGACGCTTGCAGCAGCCCGCGTTTTCTACCTGGAGGGCTCTGATTTACCGAGACGTGGAGAGCGCTGGCACAAAAGGAGAGGATATAAGAAACGGAGCTGCGTACGTACGGCCTGTTAGCAGGAGACTCCCTTTCCCTGCGCGGTGAACCTAATTTCAAAGACAGCAAATGTCCAATGTCGAGATTGCCCTATTAAAGGCTGGCACCCCCGGGGCGAGCGCAGCGGTTGTGCAGGCGTCGCGGCGGCTCCTCGCCTGCCCACTCCTTGCTGCTCACATTGCAGGTGGTTGTCGAGTGTCGGGTTTTGAAATCCCCCAGATGATCTAATTTTTCACAGGTCTCTCTTGCTGTCCTTCACAAAGGCCCAGCATCTGGCTTCTGTGAAGGTTTCCACATACGTATTCCAGTTAGGGTCGTTGTTTTGAGTATTCCTGTTCTCCAGTTACTCAGATTCTTCCTCAAATCCCTACGGTACTCCAAAACCCCCAAAGGCAATGGGAGCCAAACAGTTCCAAATGTTAACCTGAACCATTTTTTTCCATGGGATTCCCAAAATGTGAGTACTGCCCAAAGCAAAGACCTGCTCTCCACGGCCTGGAGGCTGGTGCCAGCTCAGCCACGCGACCCGGCCTGGGACCTGGGTCTGATTTTCTTCACACCAGTTTGTGAGGCTGTTGCACAACTGAGTCCAGGCCCGCTTTCCTCCTCCTGGCCTCTGTCTTCGGGCAAGGAGCACCCGAAACGCAGCATTTCGTCGCTCCCGCCTTCCCGGCGTTTCCTCGGTGCAGGCTGACGTCCCGGCGCCAGGTCCTGTCCCGGTGCAGATGCCCCGCGTGGCCCTGGTGACACATCTGCACCGCGCCGGTGGGGTCGGCTCGTGAGCAGGCGTTAAGAGAATGGAGCGCGTGCAGCGTGGCGAAGCAAGGGCCCGTGTGCCAGGCGCCGAGGTGGGCCCTGGGGGGATTTTTTGTGTGTGGCGGGAGGAAACGGAGCAGAGGAAGAGAGAAAACCAACGGGAGCACTTTGCAAAGCAGTAAGCTATTCAAATTTCAACTGACCTCCCCAGGGAAGCAGCAAAAACATCTATTCTTCCATCTTCTGAAAGGGCATTAGACTGAGCGGGGTGGTGCAGGGAATGGCACGCTGCTGGCTGGAAGGGATGGCCTATAAATAATCTACCAAGTCTCTACTTATGGTGGCTGACATGAATTATAGATCTTTACAGGCAATTATACGGAATGAAGCAACATATCCCCTTGGGGCAAAGCCCTTGTAATCTGCTGCCCTGCTCACATCTGACTTCTCAGTTACTCCTTTGGGAACGGGAAGCTTCAGATCTCCACGTGGAGTTTTCTTTGCGCTTGCCGCAAACTGGACTCGAGGGCTGGTCAGAAGCGGGCAGTGACTTTGCCTTAGATGAAATGGTTTCACGTCCCTCTCCTTGCCCCCTTCTCCGTGCACGGCTGGCTGGGAGAAACAGCTCGGTGTTGTGATTCTCCAGTTCGCTTCGTTTCAGGTATTTCGACATCAAAGTGGGAGACGTCATTTTCTGGGATCTCTGTCTGGTGTTACTGCTTAAATAATTCCATTTAATCTTCTGCTCATGAGCTATCAAAGCATGCGCTCCGAGGGGGAGCCAGGTGCTAATCAAACGCTTCTCCACCTCGAAAGCCTTTATTAAAAACCCATAGACAAGAGCCTAACGTATAAGCAAGCTGGTCTCGGCGTGAGCCCCACTGTAGAGCCCCACAGCGCTGCGGCCCACCAAAGCACAGAGGAGGTGGATGGACATCACGGTCCGTGTTTCGCCATCGAGGACGAATCCCTGTTTGAAAGAAGGCAGGAGAGATCACAGCCAAACTGCTGAAGCCTTGGTGGGATTCGGCTTGCGACAGCCCGCAGCTGCGTCAGGAGCCACCGTGAGAACCCAGCGTGGAGGAGCAATCTACGGCCAGAGCCTCGCTGCTGGTGGGAAGCATCCTGG
The DNA here is from genome assembly GCF_036370855.1 of Dromaius novaehollandiae. Taxonomy (NCBI): domain Eukaryota; kingdom Metazoa; phylum Chordata; class Aves; order Casuariiformes; family Dromaiidae; genus Dromaius; species Dromaius novaehollandiae. Next base: position 6,020,572 of record NC_088124.1, on the reverse strand, counting down.
GCCGAGTACGTCACGGCGGGGAGATTATCCGAATAACGAACCTGGGCCTGAATGTGTAGGATGGCCATCCTTGCCCGCAGGGTCTCGGTGCTGTGACGGGACAGGGGCGCCGGGGCAGCCGAGCCCTTCACCACAGCAGTGCCTTCAACACGCTGTCTTAACTCCTTGTGACCCACCCCCACTTAAATTAGCTAGCCTACCTTTCAATGGATTTCACCAAAAATACCGTAATGTGTAACAACTTGGGTGGGTGCATCGAGGACAAAAGCAAGAGGACTTAAACTCAAAACTCTTGGGTTGCATCTTTGCATGCTGCCGACTCCGAGCGACCGCGCGAGCCATTGGAGGCCGCATCTGGCGGTCTGGAGGGCTTCCTTCGCTTGGTAGTCACGGTGTGCACACGAGGGCTGGTTTCCAGAAGCCCTGAGCCGCCAGCAGAGACGAGGAGCATCTCCGAGCGCGGCCTGGGAGGTGTCGAAGCCGGTGCCCACCGCGTTCGGTGCTTTAGCCCGTCCCGGCCGTCCCCGGGTCGGGCGCCGTCGGAGCTCAGCGTCGCGAGGACTCGGCTCGCCCGACTGGAGCAGGCTGCCTGGAATAAGCCGGGACACCAGGGAAAACTCACTAGCGACCTGGAGAGAAGGCAAAAACCATGTTCCGAGAAGGATATATAACCGACACAGAAGAGGCATTAAAATGCCACAAAGCTTCAATTGTTGTGTTCCAGAATCGCACCTGAACCGTCCAGCCTGGGCCGGCGTGGCCGCGCTGTGCATCGCTCCCTGCTCGCAAGCGACTGCAGCTGCAGCGGAGCCGGGCTGGCCGCGGTGCTCGGCAGCTCGGTGTGGACACAGCAGGTGCTTTTTTTTTATTTAGAGGTTAATTGGGGAAGCAATTTGGGCGAGAGATGTTGCTGCAGGCTCGGAAGACGCCGCCGTTCAGGCTCCGCTGGGCTCAGCAACCCTGGCTGTACGGTTTAAATGCAGGTCACTCAAATTAGTTTTACGGGGAAGAGAGGGGCCTCTGAGCACGGTCTGCTCCTTGCAGGAGGCTTGGTTGGAGGTCGAAGCACCCGGCAGTGCGCGGTGGCAGCTCTGTCTGGCAGCGAGGGTGCTTCATCCCCTGCCCTCCTCCAATTTTGCATTAAAACTCCCTGTTTTTCTGCAGTGCTGCTGCCCAGCTGCTGCTGGGGCTGCACCTGTGGCCACACCGACCGCCCCGGTTGAGCACGAGGGACCTGCTCTGCCCGTGCTGTGAGCGCTGCAGTGTCCGTGTCTATCCCTCCAGCCCCCTTTCCCGGCGTGTCGCCCATTCCCTCCTTCCGTTCCTTGCAGAAGTGGAGCATCAGGAGGAGGAAGGTCCGCAGCGGGCAGGAGGGTGCTGGTGAGGCCGGGCAGAAGGCAGGCGCACCTCGAAGAGCAGCCGTCAAAAAGCAAACCAACATTGGCTGATTTTGCCAAATTGTGTCACAGGTTCAGACGATACCGCAGTAAAATATCTGTCTGACATCGATGAGTGTTTCTATGTTTAATGGCACCTCGGGGCTGTTACCAGGAGTGGTGGGAAGCAGCAAGGGGAAGGGAATACGCAGGTACTGACGTCTCTGGCATCCCCCAAACGAGACCCCGAAGGTTTTAGAAAGTGGCGTCATTAGTCGTGGAGCAGCTTCTCCTCTTTCCGGACCCGCTCCTTAGAATAAATAAATGCCAGTTTTAAGGGATTTGTGTGTTGGCGGGGGGATGAGTCGCTCCGTGTCCTTGCCCGTCCCCCCTGCCCGGTCTCTGGCTCCTCCCCTCCCCGTTATACTTGACACACTGGAGTTCTGTATTATATATTTTTTTTTAAGATGATTGTCTGTTTTTTTGTTGTTTTTACAAGTGTTGTGGAAAAAAAAATGTAAGAAAGTTTAAGTATTTAAAAATGTTCCAAGGAAAAAAAAAGGGGGTTTTGTTATTATTCTAATATATTATTGTGTACCTATTGTAAATATGAAACACTCCTATTTTGCAAGCCAAGGACTCACTTTGTACTGTTGTTATATATAAATAAAGTTTACTGGTTAAAAAAACCCATCTCCTGAGCGCGTCCTTGTTTTCTGACGCTAGCTTCCCCCGCAGAGCCCAAGCCGGGGAGGTACTGCTGCCCCTGCTGCCTGCTCTGCTTCTGGAGATCCTTCGGTGCAAGGTCTTATCGTCTTTCCTAAATGTCCTTCAGCTCAGAAACGTCCTGTGGGACTTGCTAGTTGGTCTTGTTGGCGAAGGAGACGGCAGAGCTCCCTTCCCGCAGAGCCGGCCGCCGGTGCGCGGCGCTCCCGGGGCCCTGGGTGCACGGAGGGACCGAGGTCCTCGGGCAGGAGATGCAAACGCTGTTTGCAGCTAAAGGCCAGGGTGAATTCTTTGTGTTTTCCCTTCCTTGAAATTATCAGTTCTCGAGGTAAAATGCCTTTGCTTCCTTTTCATAAATTCAAGCTAACATTTCAGCGAACGCTGGGAGACATCTGCCAAGTAGTAGGAACCAGCGAGTGACTCCTTCAGCAGCTGTCTGTCAACTTTAATGACCAATATGGTTGCAATTACCGCAATGAACTTTCGCTAACAGCCCGAAATTACTCTGGATGATAGTGAGTGACAGAAAAATGGAGACCCTTAAGGAAGCATTAAAAAAGAAACATGGGGATCTGGGACTAGAGGTCTTACCACTTTTTCTAAAGGATCTTGGTCTCTTTTTTTTAATTAGGTATTAAAGAGGGTATATCTAAGGCAGAAGGCAAAGGCGCGACACACTGCGGGTCACAGCGGGGAGTTTGATGCTGCCCCAGGATGTGGTTTCTACACAGACGTTTGACACCGAGTCTGCTGGTTTTAGCGAGGTGCTAATAGGGTGACGTGAAGCTGTTCCTATTTGCAGCTCATGCAAACACACCATGTCAGTGAGACGGTCTGCTCCTCCGGCAGGGCAATTTATCATATTTTCCTCAGATTGAGAGCAAAGCTTGACATAAACCTTCAAAAGGCAGTTGGGGCCCATCCTGCTCTCTCCCACTTTAACCAGCAGTTTTTAACCTCGCAGAGCAGCCCCGGTGCTGCGGCTGCCGCGGTGCTGATGCCGGGATGGTCGCTGCAACGCCGCGGGGATTCTTGCAGGATTTTTGGAGCTGGGAAGCAGAAGAGGAGCTTGGTTTTTGCTTGTGCCTTGGGCCAGTCTAAATTTACATCAAATACATGAACAGTGTTGAGGTTCCTAAGGCTGGAGGAGGCGGAGGGGTGGGATATTTGGTGGCAGACCTCCCGAAATGCTGAGAAGGGGGGCTGCGCTGCGGTGCGAGAGGTTTGGGCTGACGCATGGCTGCTGGCAGGATGCACGTCCCTCCGTGCACGGCCCTCACTCGGGAGGTTATGGGCTCCGCCAGCTCAACAAACCCAAAGGACATTTTGAAGTGAATCAAAAGCATTAAATACGGGGTCATCTGTATTCATCTGCACCTTGTTGATATATTTAACATAATAACTGCACTCAATTAAAATTACATTTCATCTGGTGTGCACTTCGCAGGGCTTCATGAGCCCTGACAAGGTCAAGTGATGCTCGATAAGACGCTACGAAAGGCGGAGGGCGTCGAACCCGTGCAGGCGAGTGGCGGCCGCAGACGGACGCTTTGGGAGGAGTCACCGAAACAGCAAGTTTGGGCCTAATCGGGCCAGACAGCAGCTCTGAGCAAACCTGCCCGGTCGCCCGCCGCCTGCCCCAGCCCTGCTTTTCCTTCGCTTCCTGGCCGCGCCGGCTTCCCTGCCGCTTGCAGCTCGCCGCCGCTCCGCAGGCAGCGGGAGGGTTCGGCACGCCGGTGCCAGCTCTGCAAGCCGGGCTGTCAGGCCGGGCTAGTGCAGGCGACGCTTTTAATTAGCAAATACAACTGTGGCATTAATTTCGACCTGTTTGAATCCCAGCATCTTTTCTCTGCAGCGGATGCTTAGCTAGAGGGTGGCATGTAATTGTATTTAAACAGACAGTTATCTTAAACTGGCGATGACAAACACAAAAACTATTGCTTTGTATCGCTCCACTCCTCCAGCGTTTCTGCCACCTAGTGGTTTTTCCACCTTTTTGTGATTCCCGCATCCCTGAACGCTTCCTGCGGGAAGCGCGGAGCGGGCGGGCGGCTGTGCCGGGCCCAGCTGCCGGCAGGTCGGACGGGAGCAGCAGGCCCCGGGCACGAGCGGGCTGCACCGGGTCGGCGTTTTGCTGGGGGGATTTAATCCCGATAACCCCAAAATGCTGGATTTGACCCTCCCTCCAAATCACGAGTTTGCACCAAAACGTGGTGCACTGTAAATAAGCAACAACCTCCGGCGGGACCCAGGCAGCCGCTGGCGCCGGCTCTTCCCGGCTGCTCTGCCCTGGACGCGGTGCAGCACTCGCGTGGTTGCTCTGGGCTGCAGAAACGCCCTTGTCTTTATTCCTCTCCTGTTTCATTTCTTCCTGGTTTTGATGTATAATAGTTCCATGTATACATTGCATAGCTGCAGGTGTCATTAATTTTCCACATACAAAGTTCCCGCTGTCTTCAGGAAAACGGATACGCAATTCCAGCGCCATTAATGCGGCAGCGTCCTGAGTTATGGGGCTGTTTCAAGCTTTCTTCATAGCTCTGAAATGAATATTTGACAGGACAACATCCAGTGCTGCCGGAATGACTATTAGCCTGCTTAATGCATGAGTTTAACCTGTTATCCTGGGTTCGGTGAAACGCTGGGTAATTTCATAAATAATTAAAAAATGGTCTATTGGTGCACTCTAACGCAAGGTGGTGTTGCTGGTCCCTTGTAAACACATCAATAACAGCAACGTTTTGGAAAAGAAGAGGGATTCAGTGCACGGCACCATGGTGAATGGGTCGTTCCTGGTTTCGGAGGCTCTTGGGAATTCCTGGGCGCTGCCGGGATTTTCCCTCTTTGCCCAAATCACCCCGCAGGGAGGCACCGCGCAACGCCCGCACACAGCCTCGTCCCTTTTCCGTAATGAACCAAGCTCCCTCGTCACCTAGCTGCTCCGAGGAGGAGCTTCAAAACAGAAACAAAGGGGGGTCTTGGATGGAGGCTGCTCCCAGCGTGGTGGGCCGGGAGCGGGGAGCGCCGCTGACAGCGGGGATGCTGGGGATGCTCCGCCTGTGCAGCTGAACAAAACCGCCTTTGGAAGACGGGACGAGTCATCACACCCCTGGGACCTCATTTCCCGGGTAGAAACCACTTTTTTTTTTAACGAGCAATTGCCAGGGTAGCGATGAGAGCCCTTTCCTGTCCTGCTCCCCTGGTGCTTTTAAAGACGTCTTCTGTAGCCGCCACCGACGAGTTTTACCTCTCCTCTGAGGCTACGGCAGCCCCCGGCACTAACCTGGTGTTTATATATATATGAGTACATGCACTCAGCGCCGAAGGCCCTGCTTTCTCGCCTAATTGCAGCAGCAGTAGCGCGTGAGCCCTCCAGCAGCACCCCGTGAGCCCTGCGGCAGCCGCCCACAAAGACCACAACCCGCAACGCTGGGCTGTGCAAAGGGGAGCTTGCGCTGCCCTCAGCATAAGCGTGTATTTCCTCCTCTTTTTCCTTTTTCTTTCTTTTTTTTTTTTTTGCATATGAACAGGGTGTTTTCCTCTCTGAGAAACGCTGCCGTAGTTTTTAGGCTGTGCTTGCTTCACATGGCCCGCAGCTGGGGGGGGGTGTGCTCCCAGGGAATAAAGCAGTGCAGACGTCCTTTCCCTCCAGCCCCGGTTAATGTTGCTGCTCCAATGCTCTCGTTTCCAATTACGCCTGGTGATGGCAGCTGCTCGCGCACTCGGCAGCCCGGCTGTACGGACGCTTTCTCCTTCTGATGCACAAGCAGCGCTAACGCTAAATCTTCCTTCTCGCGCCTGTCCCGCGCTGGGCTGCGAGCGGGAGCGGTGCCGCGAAGGGGCAGTGCTGCACCGTGCGGCGGCCCGGCACAGGCAGCCTCGCAGCCCCTGCTCTGGTCCAAGGCCCAGCGGAGCCGAGGCTTTTCGAGATGTGCATTTATCAGGTTTCCAGCACTTGCTTATCGTAGGCCGCACAGTGCCTGCAAACTTGGAATAACAAAGGCGAATCATTACAGAGCTATATTTAGGGTATATTTGCAAATATAACAGCTTCAAAAAAAAGGAAAACAGCCAATTGCGTAGTATTTAAGACAAACAATTGCAAATGCCATTTATTGGGAATTAAAGTTACATTAACCATTGCATACATCTCTCGTGATATTTGCTTGGTGCATCAACGAGACCAACTTGATGCAGCGCCAGTGATGGATGTTACGTCTGAGTAATGAATCCTGCTCACAGATTCGTATGACATCCATAAAAGGGAGAAATAAATTGCAATCAGCAGTCTGCAGATCTGGATGGAGAAGCTAATCTTTGTGCTAAATTACGAGACTTCTGCTTTAATGATTTTTATTGGTGTTTTGTTGTGCTGCTGTTTGTTATGGTTAAGTACTTTGGACGGGGCTGCGATGAGAAGCAGTCAATGAAATCAGCGGGTTAATGAGACGCTGGTACCTTCCGAAAGCACCGAGGGATGGTGATGAAGTGTGACCGGTTCATCTCTGTCGACCCCTGATGGTTTTCTGCCCATCCCCTCGCCGTAGCTCCCTGCCAGGTGCTGTATATTTACCTAAATAAAAAAAAAGAAGCAGCTCGGTTTCACTGCTGCTGGGGCTCCCCCCGTGCAGGACGCGCTGCCGCTTCGCTGCTCCGGCCGGGCTCGTCCGCGACACGGGATGCTCCTGCCACCGGTCAGAGCAGAGAGTTACGGAAACGCTTGGAAACCCCCAGGGAAAACGGGTGGGTTTCTTCCATGGGTTGTGTAAGGGGCTCGTCCTCGGCGGCCGCCCACACTCGGGTCTGCGGGGCTGCTGCCCGGGGACGATGCTGGGAATTGTGTTATTTCATCCGTCCGAAATAGCAGCTTTTAAGAGGGGGGAAATGACCACACCAGGACCATTGTGTGCCATCTGCCTGCAACAATACTTGCCGAAAGCAGGTTTCCTGGCCTATAACTTCCCAGCCATATGTCCATTGCATCATCTACAATGAAGTTAAATCACCCTAAAGGCTTGGCCCGGTCCCAGCCCACGTGCACCACCCCAGCACCGCGCCGGCCGAGGGTCTGGACGCTCGGAGGCCTTCATAACTAATTGACTTTCGTTGTTGCCCCTCTTTTGCAGATACATCGGATTGACCCTGTGCACCGTGCTCAGCGGCACTGTCCATGTCCGAGCCCGAGTTTCGGGCAGGGTCTGACGTTCCCACGGCGCCGCAGGGGAAACTTTGGTGCATTAATGAAAACTGGTGGTTGGACGCAGCCGGATCCTGCTGCTGCTGTCTCCAGTCTCGCTCTATTTTTAGGCCAGCGCTCTATTTTTAGGCGGTTTTTTGAAAGGTGCAAGGAAGCTGGCAGCCGGGGCCGGATGGCGCTGCCGGAGGGGCCGGAGAGGCAGGAAGCGGGGTGGGACGGGGGGACCCGCACACGGGGCACAGCAGCCCCTGGGTGACCCTGTGCTCTGATTGCATTTAATTTAATTAATTGCATTTAATTTAATGTAACAAAAACGTTTGCATCTGTTATTAAACAAGACCTTTGTCTTGCTCTGCTTTGCTTATTCCACCTTTTGAATGGATTTTTCTAAAGCGACGTGGTGCAAAGGTGTCTGTCCGGCCGCGGGGGCTTCCCGGGACGCGCGTGTGCGAGCGCGACCGATCGGCGGGTGCTGCCGGGGGGGGGGGGGGGGCTGTGCCCACGTTCAGCTTTTGTACGGTGTCGTAGACCCTATTTCACTAGGATATTTGGGTCTTCAGCAGAGCCGTGCATCCCCGGCACTCGGCAGAAACAAAAGCTAAACCAGCGCTGTAGAAGCCTCGATGCAGGCGCTGCAGCACACTCCCCGCTGCAGATGTTTCCCTCCGAGAGGCACTTTCCTGTCCCAAGCAAAAAACAAAAGCTACTGGACTCCAGTCGTACCAGTGCCTGCACACAATGGCAATGCTATTTGAGGATTTCTTTCTGTGCAAGACCGTCGCGCCTCCTCCTTTTTCCTCCTTCCCTCGGGCCTTTTGCTGACCGCAGCCGTGGGAGCGCTGGGGGTGCAAACGTAGCGGGGTCTCCCACAAAACGCGCTCGGCTCCCCGCTGCCGCCCTCACTGCGACGGCCTGGTACCACGACGTCGCCAGCAAACTGTCACTTATCCGCAGCAGAGGCCCGTGATTTCCCGCTGCACTAGAGCCTGGTCTCTCGGATGATCACACGTTTTTTTAGAAGGCTGCAATGTTTGCAAAGGCATTTCTGTTGTGCTCGGTGTCTCCAGACATTAAAAAACGGGAGTGGAAGCATCAGAGTCTTTCTAATACAAAAATCAATAGTTTTGGACATATGCGTATTTCTCAAAGCCACATTACGCTGCCCGTGCTGGAGAGCCAGCGCCAACTGCCTCCCCTTGGTAAAGCCCAGCCTGACAATAAAGCTGAAGCCGGTGTGTCTGTGCTGTTAGCAGCGTTTCTATAACGTGCTGTTAATGGACGTGAGCTCCAGGGATTTATTTATTGGCCTCAATCCCTCTTCTGCTCCAGGTCCTATGCAGAAGTTCTTGCCTACAAACTTTCCTCTGTGCGAGCGAAGCCGCTGGGGTCGGGTCCTCCGGGCCGGCCAGGCTCTCGCGCGCTGCCTCCCTCGCTTAACTTTCCAAGCTGAGAAAACTTTAACTGAGAAAGTTCCCAATTCCCACATCGGGTTTCGGGGCCACGGCTCTCCCCATGGCTCCAATCGCATTTTATTTGCTTTGAGGGAAGTCTACCAGCATCAGTGACACTAATCACTCCTTTAAGTGCAGCATATTTTTAATCTCTGCCTCCGGTTTAATGCGAAAGGAAGCAGCTCTCACGAAAGAGTTAAGCGCAGCGGAGGCGCTGGGCTCCTCTGCGGGGGGAGATGATAGTTGCGCTTTTGTTTGTTTGGAAGTGCTGGCAGGAAAGCGGGGAGGAGAGAATTACCTAAGTGATGGAGCGATTGCAAGGAGCGGGGCAAAGCTGCGGCGCCGGGGCGGACGCGCTCCACCTCCGCACGCCCCGCGGAGCAGCCCCCCGCCGCGGCACGCAGGGCTGGAGCTGCACCCGCTGCCCGAGCGCGGCGGAGCCCCGGGAGCCGCCTGCGACGCCGAGGCTGCAGCGAGCTGCAACGGGCTGCAACGCGCCTGCCGCGAGCCCGGGGATGATGGGGGGGAGGCGGCTGCTCTGGGTCGCCCTCTGCGCTGTGACCCTGTGCGGTGAGTACTGGCTGCGGAGGACGGTGGCAGCGGTGCAACCGCCGGGAAACAGGGCGGCACGAAAACGGTGCGTGGGGCGACTTTGCAACTTCTGGAGCGTCGAGCTGGGGGGGTGGGGGGGGGGGGGCATGTTAACGCCCGGTCAGTGGAGCCGGGGCAGGTTGCAATTTCGCACAGAGAGCAGCGCTGCCTTAGCCGCCCCGTCCAGCCCGTCCGAAGGGATGCTGTGCAAACAGCAAACACTGGTGAGTCGAAAAGGAGGGTACTCAAGCTGCCAGGGCTTCCTAAAAGGAGACGTTAAAGATGACAAGAGAGGATGCGAGTGCAGCCTGCAGAACTGGCAAGTGCAGCTACAGTCCAAGGCATTTCTCAGCCTGCACTGGGGTAAATCAGCCTTAATTTGTCTTGTGGCAGAAATTAAACATTTTCTGAAAATCAAACGAACCCCCATAAATATTAAAATCTCCTATTCTAGTTCTTTGAATATTCATAACATTAAAAAAATGAATAACAATATAGAGAGTTTCTCAAGATAGTATTTTTGAAAGGGTTATATTTTATGGAAATATTATCATTTCTGGCTGAACCCAACAGCCATGAGGTAATAGAAAGGGGCTGAGAAAGTGAAGCAACGCTGTGCTACACCCTGTGCCGGGCGAAGAGCCAGGAGCCGGCGGCTTTCCAGGCCAGCGGTTTCCCCCACGCGCATGGATGCGAGCGCCCAGCTCTGCCGAGGAGACTCGGTGCGTTTTGTGCTTCTGCTTCACGGTGTTTTCTGCACGGTTCTTTCTGTGCCGGCGCGCGTTGCTCGCCCGAGCCGTCGTGCCATGGCCCAGGACGGGGGCCGCGATGCTGCAAGGCGGCCGGGCGCTTTGCTGGCGGTTTCCCCTCGCGATGCACAGCCAAAAGGAGAACGAGCACCCTCGTCTTTGGAGGCGCCAATAACCTTCACGTCTTTGGGACGTCGCAGTGGTTAAACGGAGGTGCTGGCCGCCCAGCACGGCTCCCTGGCCTCCCGCCACGAGCACCGCCGCTAATCCGCATGGTCTCACGGGGAAAGGCTGCGTGATCCGCGGCCGGGGCAGGTCTGCGCCGGATGACGCCTGGGGATGCTGCTGGGGGAGGATGGACCCCCGGGCACCGGATAAGCGCTAATTTTGGCTCAACTCAGGAGCAAATCCTGGAGCAAGCAGCCCTGCCTAGCTTGGCTTGGGGAGAAATGGGCATGAAATACTCAGTTCTGGGGTTTGCCTGAGCTTTTGGGGACCTGCTGGCGGCAGGACAAGGGGAGGCGCAGGGGTACCGGGGCGGGGGGGGCCGTGACCTGGCACCGCTCTCATGGCCAGTTTCATGTGTCCCAGCATCGTCGTCTGGTCTGGCGAGGTCGTCCACCCTTCCGGCCGTCCTTCCTTCCATGCATCCATCCATCCTTCCCACCATCCCTCCATCCATCCATCTGCCCTTCCCGCTGTCCTTCTGTCTGTCCCTCCATCCATCCGCCCACCCTCACCAGCCCCAACCTTCCATATATGTCCGAAGCATTTGCTGTTTAAGAGCGAAATAAAATCGATCTCGCGAGGCACAGGTTCGGTAAGCAGTGTGGTTACCTTCGCACGCTCGTGTGCGTTTGCTCGTGCTTGTGCAGTTACTACTAAATTAAGGGTTCCCTGTGGGTAATACCTGAATTGGCTTAAACTCCTAAACCCTTAATGCTAATAAATGGACAAGGTTTAACAAAGCTAGCGAGAGTGTGCAGTGCAATAAATAGCCCACGTGGGCTGAGCACCGCACGGGCTGCCCAGCTCCCACCTGCATTGTGATTGACCTCGGGGGGCCGAAGGCTGCACGGAACTTGGCTGTGCTTGGTGCAGCAGTGCCTGCACAGGCTACGCCGAGGGGAAGAAAAGGGGGTATTACACGACGGGCCTTGCTGCAAATTGCACTGAGCAATAACCCAGTCTCCAATTTACTGCGTTCAGTGGTGAACAGACTGCAATTAAAAATACCTCTGTTGTTTTTGCGAGCATCTGGACCAGCTCAAAGGCAGCCGGGCGCGCTGGGAGGTCGGGTTCGAGGCGCTGCGCTGCTCGCGTGGTGCGACGTTTCCTGCCGAGGGCCAGGCGAGCCCAGCACTACGGCAAGGCTGGGCCCGGCGCCGCGCTGTCATGTCACCTGGCTTCGATTTGCTGAAATTCGCTGGAAAAGCGTGGTGATTTAACAGCTTGGAGCGGAGCGCTGTCTTGGAGAGGAGGAACCTTTCCCGTCAAGAGAAGCCGTGCCAGAAGCGAAGCCCCGCTCCAAGCACCTGCGCCCGGCCCTCGGCGCGGCCCCCCCCGAAACGAGCATCGTCCCCGGGGCGATACAAAAAAACAGCCCAGGTTCTTTGGACTCGCTCCAACAAACCGTGAACGTCCCGGTTTAGAAACCCGCCTCGCAGGGCAGCGCTGAGATGCACGGCGAAGCGCAGGCGTCTGCGCCCGGGCGCTGGGCACCGGCCGCTGCTCGGACCCGCGGCGGGGCTGGACCTCGGGGGCTGCTCGGGGGGATGCGACGCCTCTGCTTGGAGCCCGGACCCCGCCGGGAAATACGAATGAAACAATGCAGTTTTTATTGGTTTCTCTTTAGTCTCTGGATAAGAATCTGAAGCAGCGGCAGCCCTGGAGTGGGCACCGAGGCTGCCTGCGAAAAGCAGAGCTAGATCTTAGGAAAATAAGGGATTAAGAGTGGGGAAGGGAAGCATTACACTGAGTCATGGAGGTCACGCTGGAAGGGGAGGCTGGGGGGGGTCGTGGCCTGACGCCCTGCTCTCCCCCAGGCCCAGCCGCCGGCAGCCCCACGGATGAGCCCACCACCGCCCTGACGCCTCGGACGGGGACGAGCGGCAGCAGCGCGGCCACCAGCCCATCGAGCACCGCCGAGCCGGCGCGGGAGACCACCGGTAACCGCGGGCCCTGCTCCCCGCGCTGCTTTTGGGGGGCTGAAGCTTTTCATGGACCTTTTTCACGTGTGTTTTCAACCCCCAGCTGCAGCGGGACCCCCCACGCCGGCCCCCACCTCCACGGCACACAGCACGGGCCAGCCGAGCCCCCGGCCCGGCCAGACCTCCCCCCGGCCCCCCAGCACCCGGCCGGACACGAGCAGCGGGCCCCCCGCGGCGACGCACAGCCCCACGGCGCAGCCCGGCACCACGGCAGCACCCGCGACGTCGGGGTCGGCGCTGCCAAGCTCTCCCACCACGCCGGGGCACACGGCCACCTCCGCTCCCGCGGCGCCCGGCGGCAGAGCTCGCAACGCCTCCAAGGTGAGGGGGGGTCCACGGTACCCGCTGCACTACCCCACTGCGATACCCCGCAGCAATACCCCACTGCGATACCCCGCAGCAATACCCCACTGCGATACCCCGCAGCAGTACCCCACTGCAATACTCCATTGCAATACCCCACTGCAATACCCTGCTGCAATACCCCATGGCAATACCCCACTGCACTACCCCACTGCAATACCCCACTGCAATACCCCACTGCACTACCCCACTGCAATACCCCACTGCAGTACGCTGCTGCACTACCCTGCTGCAATACCCCATTGCAATACCCCTCTGCAATACTCCACTGCACTACCCCACTGCGATACCCCACTTCAATACCCTGCTGCACTACCCCACTGCAACACCCCACTGCAACACCCCACTGCAATACCCTTCGCGTTGCACGATCGCCCCTAAGACCCAGGACCAGGCAGGGCCGAGCCCCCCCCCCCCCGCCCCCGCGCAGTCATCTCTTTCACGGTGCGGTTATAAAACGCAGCCCAGAAAACCGCAGCATGAGCCGAGCCTGGCAGCTGCGGGGGCGGTGGGAGCCGCAGGGGCTGGCCGCGCGGCTCTGCCGAACCCCGGGGTTTAACGCCCGCCGTCGCTTGCCTTGCAGCCCATCACCTGCCACCAGGTCAAGGAAGTGGGCGACGCCGGGGCCATCTGCCTGCACCTCCCGGAGGCCCCCAGCTGCGTGAGTGCCAGCGGCAGCGGCAGCACCGCGGCGGGGAGAAACAAACCTTCTACCGCGGGGTTTAACTCGCAGCGGCGAGAGCCGGCCGGTGTCGGATGCCGCGGGACGGCAGCCTTGGCCATGCCCCGGTGCAAAACGCCGAGCATTGATTTTACCTCTTGTGGTCAGCCAGGTTGAGGCCGCCTAGGACGACTGAGTTCTTGCTTGCCTTCTCCCTGTAAACTGCCTGTTAACCGGCATTTAGACTTGGTTGTGTTTATGGCGGCTGCAGTTTAGCGAGAATTCACGTCCAAACTCCCCCGGGAGTAAGTGAGCCTGATCGCAGGGGCCATCTAGCAGCAGCGGCACCGTCTCCCGGGCGCGGATTTTATACATACGGCATATATTCTGCATCTGTTATATGCACATATACATATATATACAAACAGATGCATATTTATTATCCAGACTTTATTATAGAGCCATATCTGATTGCGCACACTCTTACCCCCCCCCCCCCCCCGTGTGAAATGAGTCAAACTGCAGCACTTTTGCCCTGTTTTCTGGGCGCTCTTATCCCACCGCAGGCCTCGCCTCGTGCCTCCACCTAAACTAATCATCAAGGGGGAAAAAGCGGCTCAGCCGGAGCCGTGATGTTAGTTAGGACCTGGGAAACAGATAAGAGCGTCTGAGCTGGGAGCAGATAGGAGGGTCTGTGCCCTGTCTCTCCTTCCTGCTGCCTTTTCCCAAAGCAAATGAGCAATGAGCTGGCAGCAGCTCTGCTAATTGCAAAGGGAAACTCTGACACGCAAACGAGTTCTTTCCACGGCAGAGAAAGGAAAATACACACTTGGGCCTCTTGTTCCGTCTTGGCTTCCCTAAGCCCAAGCCAAGCTCTGCAGAAACAGCTGAAAATGATTTATTTGTTATTCTCACATGGACGCGTTTCTGCATTTTTGTAAGCTAAGAGTATGTGACGATTCGCGCACGATACCGAGATGATTCCACTCCAGAGCGCGGGGCGGTCTGGAAGGGCCGGGCTCCGCAGGGTGCTGCAGACCGGGCAGGACCTGCTCCCCGCGGCACAGCCCTTCCTTGCCGGAGTTTGCCAGGACCCGGCTTCACCTGGGACCGGCCTCTGCCTGGGGGGAAAAAGAGGTCCCAGGCTGGGGGAAGACTGGGGAAGCTGATAACCCGTTTTAGCCAATTATTTGGCCTCTGTCCCCAAGGCTGCCTGTGCTGGCGGATAGATGCGAGGAGAAGCCTGTCCTGGTTCACACACACACACATTGGCTAGCAGAAGGGAAAGGCTGCGGCTCCTCTTCCTCTTCCACCCAAGAGTCAGTTCAGCTCTAAAATGTGAGAAATCTGTATTTTTTTTCCCCAGCCTTTGATCAGCGACCTAGCGAAAACACTAAAGACATTTCCTAAACAGGAAAGCTAGCTGCTTCTTTGTTATTTCCCTCCTTTCCCAGATGCCTGGGATGCTGGAACAATAGGGACTCTTCAGGCTGCTTTTTCATTCCAAAAATCGGAGGGGCTGGCCCAGGCAATTCAGATGCTAAATTTAGCCTTGTTTAAATGACATTTGCAAGAGTTGCTAATAGTATCGCCATTTCATTTATTTATTCATTTATTTATCGTAGAGTTAAGAAACAAGTGTTAACACCTCAGTTTGCGAGGTGTGGGTACCAGTGCACAAAGCAGTGACGAGCTGGGCTTCGAAGGTCTGACCCCCCCGTCCAGTGCTCGGTTTGCTAGATGTTATTGCTTCTGCACAGCACTGACAAGCCACCAAAACACAACGTGTGTGTGCACAACATTACAAGTAGAAGATGCGTCTTCGGTATAATTGAAATGGAGAATTAGTCTGGTTGGTTGGTTTAACGGCTGCTTGTCTCAAAATCCTGCAGAAACATTTTTTGGAGATGAAGGGCTCTGCCTTATGGAGCGCAATATGTGAAGAGAACGCGCACCGTGTTCCCTCCCCCTGCCAGATCAAGCTCGCTAAATCCGAGGTGGACCGTCACTGCATGCTGCTCATCCTGGTCGGAGAAGGAGGTCAGTTGGATTAATCCCTCTGGCTGTCATGGAGGTGCTGTGGGCAACGGGCACGTAGGGACCGTTTGTGGGGACGGGCTGTAGGACACAAAACCCTCAGTTACATCCTGGAAGAAGACGTCTCTTGGCAACTACTGCTGTTTCTTCTTGGGCCTTGCTAGAGCCGCAGGGTCATCGTCCTGCCCCCGGGGCAGAGAAGGGGCTTCCTTGCATTCAGCCATGGCCAGGTCTGCAGCATCGCCCTCCCTGTAACATCCCTTTCCTGTTTCAAAAATTGCAGATCCTGCTACAGATATGCTCCGGGAATCTCACTGGGAGAAGGTAAGTTCTCTGAGCGCGTTGCTGGGGAGGCTGGGTGGTCTGAATGGCTGGAGAAGGCAGTCCGTCTCGGATGGCTCCCTCTGAACCCGTCTCCCTTGTTGACTGCTGGTGTGTGAGATGGTTCCAGCCCTTCGCGTTGATGGAAGGTGCCACCCCTTCCCTTGTTGCCTTTGAACGCAAGACCTCCCAGATGCTTCTCAGGTTGGACACCCAAAATCCTAATTCATTTCTGCAAAACGTCCAGGACATACTCTCTATTTTAACATTTTGCAAACAGCAGCACTGTAGCACCGCTATTATGAATACTGAAGGCAGCGATGCCCGAAATGGCTGGTGCAAAATTCTGTAGCATTTTCTAAAAAAAGCGCCAGAGCCCCAATGATAACCCTTGGCACGTAATTGGCACGCTGCATCTTCGAAGCACCACGCTGATATTAATTCATCCCCCTCTGAGCACTCCAGTGAGGCTGCTGCCAGCCCGTAACACTGAGCTCCGGGTGCCGGGGTAAGTGGCAGCCCGCAGCGCACGGCAGCGTCTCATCCGCGCAGACGCACGTGCTCCGTCTCCGGACCCAGAGCACCCTTGTCCAAGGAGGAAAATCTCAGTGGGCTGCAGAAGGCGACGAGGAGGCGAGCGGGAGGGTGCCGTCCCGCGGCGGGGGGGGCCACGGGGACCGGGCAGCCCGGCTCTGTTTATAGGCGCGTGAAAAGGAGGTGAAGAGCAGCAGCGTGCGGCAGATGCACAGCTTTCCTGTTTGTGAGACTCTTGGCTCCGGTGTTCTTTTTTCCAGTTCGGAATAAAATCCCTGAGACGGGGCAGCGTGAGGAGCCACCAGGACTTTTCTCGGAAGACGCTGATCGCCTTGGTCACGTCCGGGCTCTTGCTGGCGTTTCTGGGCCTGGCCGGATACTTCCTCGCCAAGCGGCGGAGCTGGAGCCCCGTGGGGGAGAGGCTGGTGAGTGCTCACGCGTGGCAGAGCAGCGCGTAGCCAGCGGCCGGGCAGGAGGGCGGCGGGGGGGCCGGGAGGCACGCGGAGCCGGGCGCCCCGTAACCCCCTCCGGTCCCGCGCGCGTGCGTCGGCATCGCTGGGTGCAACAAGACGGGTCGGCGATGCCGTCCCTGCTCCGAAGGGCATCAGCGATGGCTCCCGGGGGCTCAGAGACTTCGTGCCCACGGCGGGTTTGGGCGGGGAGCCACAGGCACGAGCGGGGCCCCGGGAGCCCAGGGCAGAGCGGGCGGAAGGAAATGTCCCTTCCCGTCTAAAATTAACTTGTTCATTGCTCGCTTGGGAAAACTGCCCCTTTCTCTCTATTCCTTCCAGCTCTAACGCTTATTTCTGCTCAGCAGTAAGAACTCATCCAGCAAGGCCCCTCCAGGGACACCGAAACCCTATGAATTTGTCACTAAAAGTGACATCAACTTTCGTTCACAGCACTTAAGAACGGGTTACGCGTCTGTCTTGTACTGGTGCTGTAATAAAGGTCGTTTCTCCCCTCACTTAACTAATAATGATAATAAAATATATCACGAAAGAAAGAGAAAGAAATTTCACTCTTTCTGTTCTTCCTCCCCTCAGACAGGCTCGCCTCGAGGATGCCGTCTTCCCCCGCGACCCGCGGGGACGCGAGCCCCCCCGAAGGGGAGACGGGCCGTGCGGGTGCCCTTGCCCTGAGCGTGGGGCGGGCACGGCCGCGCTCAGGGACCGTTAGATTTAGTGCCCAAAAAGATGCTGCCAGCACGTTAAATGCCAGCTCGGGTGCCTGGGTAAAGGGCAGGGGCATCGGGGCCGGGCTGCCGAGCGCTGCCTCCTGCAAGGCAAAGCCCAGGAGTGCCCGTGGGGTGAAGCCGTCTGTGTAAACACGGGGCAGCTTTAATCCAGTTTCCAGATGATGCATGCGTCTCCCTGCCACAGCGAGGGTCAGCGAAGGGGCCCCAGTCCCGTGCTCTCCGGAGGCACCTGCTCCTGGCAGCAGCCCTCGTAGCAAGCCGGCGAGCGCGTCGCTGCCTGATGGGTACCAGCACAGCGACCTGCGGATGCCGGAGCCGGAGCGCAGCCCTGCATGGCGGTTAGCGTGCCGCAGGCAATTCCCGTCGCTCCCGTCCGGCAGCGACTCTCGCCCGGCCGAGGTGAAAGCAGAGCTGCTCTGCGACGGGCTTGCAAACCCTGGAGGCAGGGATGGGTCAAGGCCTGGTTGCCTGGAGGGAACAACAACCTCGCGGCTTCTCTTTCCAGGTCAGGGAGAAAAGCCGGGCGCTGCCGGCCGTGCCCATCGCTAACGCTGCCTCTGTTGTCTGCAGGGCGACGACCCGTACTACACGGACAGCGGCAGCCAGGGCAACACGATGACCATGACGGCCTCCCGTGAGCAAGCCGAGCTGCGGGAGAAGCCAAACCTCAACGGAGGGGCTCGGGAGAACGGGACGGGACGGGCAGCCTCCAAGAACGGGCGCTCGGCCAAGCAGCACAGCGATGCCGACACCGCGATGTGACCGGCGCAAAGCCGCGCTTCGCCGGCGAGACCGACCAGGGCAGCGGCGAGGACAGGGACGGCAAGACCTCCCCGGGGGCAGTCAGGGCCTTGCAGACCTTTATTTCTGTGAAGAACTTTCAAAGCAGCCCAAAGCAACGAAACTCAGCGCTACCGAGGACCTGCTCACCCACGAGCTCACCCGCTGACCACGCCGGGAGCTTTTGTGCTGCCCTTCTCTGCTTCTGCTGTTAAAAGAGCGTAACGAGAAACGCAGGTGCCGCTTAGCCACCGAACAGCTTTTAAGCGGAGACAGATTGAAGCTTGACCCAAACAACCAAAAATTTTGGTGGGAATCAGGCTGATTAAAATAGTTAAATGAAGGTTTCAGTGGCAAAACTCTCTCAGGTTTCAGGGAATTTTGGATATAAGAGTTGGTTTTAATCTCGTCTTTACATTTAAGTGCAGAATTTATTTTCTTTCTTAAGAATGTCAAGCATTTAATGCCCCTGCTTGTGCTTTGTGTCTTTTTTAGTATTTCCTGCTCCTGCAGAGCTTCCTGAGCTATGTGTAAAGCTCTCCACATGGAATTGAAGGTTGACATGTGAATAGCTCTTGAACTCATTTTTTTTTAATCCTACCAGTATGCAGGTAGTTGTTTTACAGTAAAATCTTCCCTGGTCTCTTCATCTCAGGGACTCGGGACAGTGTTTGACAAGACAGAGCAGGTAATCAATCACTCAGGTGTGCACGTGAGACAGAGAACATCTGATACCGCTTCAACCGGCTCTGCACGTGCCCCCGCTTGCAGGCCTGTCACCTGCTCCTGCGACACAAGCAGCAACCAGAGCAGTGACCTAGTGTAGGACTTTGGGGATAAAAGATGCCAAAGGACTCCCAACTGAATGAGGAAAAATAGGTATATCCTGCTAAAGAGAGCCCTTAGTTGTGCCATGGATGTTTTTCCCTCTGCATTCAGGGATGGGTACATGAAAACAGTATTTTTCACGCTTGAGCAGCAAAAGGCCGGCACTGCAATCCTCGTAGCAGGAGCAAGTCCCAGTTCTGCACTGATCCTGCTCCGGGGGACACCAGTGCTGCAAACGCAGCCGGCGGTGCTGGGCTCGGGACGTCGGGGGGGTTGCACTGGGGCTGTCGGATGAACCCGCTCCCCGCGGGTGCTGGCGGAGGCTGAGCTCTGCCGGGCGCCAGGCGGGTCCCTCGGACGCGGGTCCTCTGGCACTGACCTCCTCCCCGGAAAGCCCGGGCGGGAATGTGGGAAGGGCAGCGTGCGGCTCAGGGCGATGCTTCCCGCTGTCCCAAGGAAGCGCGGTTTGTTTTCGGGGAGCCAAAGACAGTCCTGCAAGCCCGGCACGGACGGCGTAAGACCGCAGGCCATGACTCACACCATAATCTCTGCCGGAGCCAGTAGCGACCTCCACACGAGAAAAAAGAACAAAAATGAGCCGTGGAGCTGATCTGCCCTCTCACTAGGGAATTTCCGGCAGCCCTTCCTCCGTGCTGGGACACCCTGGTATCCGAGGGGAAGGCTTTTCTTTGGTACACTGCTTAAAGGAGCGACAGCGATGTCCCCTCTGCATCATCTGGGGCTGTTCGCTGGGTGCAGGTGTCATTTAAATGTGGTTTAAAATATTTTAGGTTTTGTTTGTGTGAGTTGCTTCTCCAAATCTAACTGTAAATAATCTCCATTGAAAAAAAACAGCATTAAAAATCAACTTCTCCGCTGTGTTCCTGGAACAACAGCCCGTTTATCCCCCCGGGAGCCGTGACTCCGGCTGCGCCGCACGCCAGCGCGATGAGAGGCCAACGCCTCGCGGAGCCGCTGCTTTTCAGCACAAATACTAGGACTAAAAGCCGTGGCGTGTTCTTTGCGCGTTTTCCCTGTCTTTCAACAAACACACTGGCCGAACAAGTGAAACGCATTTAATTATTAAACCTCGTTTGTTTATTTTATGATCTTTAAGAGGCCCACCTTACTGCTGGGTGAATACGTGGGACTGCAGACCCCAGGCTGGCGTGCGGCTCGGGGGCTGAGCCGGCAGCCGGAGCGTGCCAGCGTCGTGGTGAGGATGCGTCCCGGCCGCACGTGTAACGCTCCCGCCAAGACCCAGGCTCCCCGCTCCGTGCTCCGTGCAACGGCCAGGGACGCCTCCGGCCTCGGAGCATTTGTGTTTTAACTTGACGTACAGCGTAGGAGAGGGAACAGCAGCTCAGAGGTTAGGATGACTTTCTTATCTAACCTCTTTTCTTCTGAGACTTGGACCACACCGCCGAGGCTCTGCGCCCAGCCGCGGCCGCAACCTCTCCCAGCGTCCCAGCTGCCTGCAGGAGCTGCCAGAAAGGGTCCTGCCCCGCGATGCTCCTCGCAGTGAATAACCGGGAAGTTTCTGTCTGAATTACGGGAAGTTCCCGGAGGGGAGGGAGCTGCTCATGGCATGGTTACGCTTGGTCCAGACTTGATCCTCCCTAGCAGAACGTGTGGATTCAATGCGGATCATTTAAATCCCTTCTTCCTGCCGCTCCCATGTCTTTTAACAGTTTTATCTAGGCTGCTTTTCATTGCTGTCCATGAGACGTGCTCAGAAGCGATTGGTACTGGCCTGGGGGCAAACTGCGGCTGTGCTTCCAGCTGTGCCACCGTCCTTCTGGATAACCTTGGCCAGGTCCCCTCGGTCCTGCTCGCCCTGTCGGGAAGCAGAGCTTCATCCAGCTCCTGTTTTTCCAGCGAGGCTGAAGTACACCAAAAATGGGAAGATTGGGGGCCTGAATAGCTTTACTGATCTGGCCTCATTCTCCCTGGGGCTCTGTTCACCCCCCCCAGCCCTTCCTCGTGCTTATCCCCCCGGCTTGGACCAGCTGTCCTGACCACACTCCGGGCTGCCTGGTGCAGTGAGCCCCGCTATTTCTTGGGCTGGTACTGAACGCGGCTGGAAACCACTGCTGCTAGTTTTATTGCAGTCCATGGTAATCTAGCTTCCTGCAGTGAATCCTAAAGACCGGCGCTAAGTGGAATATATGCAGAAAAACTAGTCTTTCTCTCCTGCGAGCTGTGGCTTCCGCAGAATGCCGGGGAAATTCTCTTAAATGCTTTGCTTTCAATAAAATAGTCTGTTTATTTTATTTTTTTCTGGCAACTGTTTATTTAATCAGCGCTACTTGCTGTATGAAAAATGAGAGCTGCAATCGCACGTCAGGTGCACTTTTCGCAGCTCAGGGTATGTCCAACGGCCAAACCGAGACAATGGCGTTACAGTCAATTGCTCCGGCAAAACACGAGCTGCTTCTAACACCTCCCCAGCAGCGGAAACGCTGAGCGTGGTGGTGGCCAGCCGGGGACGGTGCTGGCCGAGGGGGAGCCCCGCCGGAAAGGGCTGCGCTCGCAGCTCCGGGAAGCTTCCCCCCGTGTGTAAACACAGGCAGGCCCAGCTTCGGCCACACCGAAGGGTTGTTTTTCCTTGTCGAGCCGCTTGCGTGCCTTCCCCGCAGAGCTCGCCATCGGCTCTCGCTGCCAGCAGCGCCCGGCACCCTCCTTCCCCAGGAGCATCTCGCCGCCTGCAAGCGCACGGTGCCTTTCGTGCCTCGTGTTTTTCCTTTATTTCTATTCGCGTTCTTTAAATCACTTCCAACTTCTGACCGCAACCGGCTTTGCCGGCGTGGCATGGCTCAAGGCTGACGCAAGGCCTCTCGCCCGGTCCCTGCTCTCAAGCCGTCCTGCTCCCACACGGTGCACGTATAGTTTCTCTAGCTGGTGGGGACCCTCGTACTGGCATGAAATGACCTGGTGACAAAAATAACAGCACAAAAGCACCAACTGTGCCTGAGGCATCTCTGCCTAACGCTCTACGCTGTGCTCTTTGGCTCGTAGGGGTTAGGCGATGGTCGTCTGAGAAACCGAAACCCTGGCAGAGGAGAGGGAATGAGGAGAAAGGGGCGACGCTGAAAGCGGAGCCCGGGCGGAGCTGGGGCCAGTTGTCCTCTTCCCGGGCTGTCGGCAGCTGAGCGAAGCCGGACGAGTCTCTCCAACCACCCGCGCGTGGCACTCGCAGGCACTCGGGCTCTCGTGCATCCCATGGAAGCTGCTCCAGACGAGGCAACGAGCTGAGGAGACGGCGACGCTCGTTTAATTTGGACACCACCCTCGTTCAGCCTGGAAGGCAGCTCTGCTCCTGGAGAGAGGTGTGTAACCTGGGGAGGAGGGGTGGCAAATATAAACACGAGGTGTTAAATATAACTCACTCATTTTACAGCCTAAAGTTGGCCGTGTTTCAATGTCAAATGACGCAATTTATGTGAGCAACATGAACAAAACCTTCGGGAGGGTTTAAAACTGGGTGCAAGGCTTTTAATCCATATATAATAAGTCCATCCTGGTGCTTTGAAGTGATCTGTAAGTATTAAGTCTCACAGAACTTCTGCTAGGTGAAGGCAGATGGTCTTTACAGTCACAAAGCCATCGGGAGACCTGCCCAGGTCCCAGCCTGGAACAGCAGCTCGACGCCCGGTCCTGGCAGCCCTGAGTCCTCCTGCAGACCGAAGCCCGAGGCTTTTCCAGAAATGAAGACTTGCCACAAAATGCTACTGTGAGTTTAAGCCGGGTTGTGCTGTGTATTGCTGAAACCGATCAAATTTATCAGAGCAAACAAGTTTTAATTAAGCCTTATTAACCAGTCCCCTCAGCGGCTCTCCCTTGTCTCGCACGACCCTCCGAGCCGAGCGACGGCAGAGGAAGCTGCTGCCCTTCGATGCTATAAGCCCTTCACAGCACAACAGCAAGTCCCAATTCAGAGAAAAGTACTTCCTTTCTCTGTTTGTTCTTGTTGTTAATTTGTTTTTCATTAATTTAGTGCTGGTGAGACCTGCCCTGATGCCGGAGAGCTCTGTGCCTGGGAAGCCCCTGGAAAAGATCGGCTCTCCAGGTGCCATCCATCCTCCAGCGCTTCTAAGACACCCATGAAGTTTCTATTTCAGGGTTGTGCTAAATGTAAGGGTTAGAGGCCTAGCACGCATCGCTGAATTGTGACAGCTACCAGAAATCAAAGTCAGAGCCTGCTTTCGTGATGAAACCGCTAAACCTGTTGTGAAAAAGTTAATTTTTTTTCCACAAAACTCATTTTGAAATGTTTACCCCCTATGGATATACAGTCCTTTGTTCAATGCAATCTAGTTTAGAGGCTATAGAAATACTATTTCTCTTAATTACAAGAGGTATGTGTCTAAATCTTCAGCACACATCACAGCCCAGCCGACTGGGACTATTACTGCCCGGCATCCCCATCACCCCCGCTGTGCACAGAAATGGGCAGGAATCACGTCCTTAGATTGGAATTCACCAAGGTTTCTGCATGACTCTGAAACCACGGTAGAAATAGTCTGGGATATATATATATATATATATGTATATATATATAAAACAATGCTGCTATCTGCTGGTTGTGCTTTGTTAAAACATTTAATGCTTTGCTCTGGAGTCAAACTTGTATTTAAGTAACGGCTGTGGCTCCCTATCAGAGGCAACACCAAGCAGTATTGCTGCATTGCATATATTGCTACATCCCAGGGTGCAAACAATTTAGCCGAGGTGGTGCCCATAACACAATTTTGAAAGAAGCAATGCAGGCAGTGGGCTTCAAAGCGCATATTCTAGGAACAGCGAACATCTAAAATGAAGTTTTCATCAATCCTCTTTCCATCTGCTTGTTAAATGCCTTAATCTCCAAAATGTGTGTGGGAGTTCTACAATATTTGCTGTACCATCTGCTGTAAGACCATGCGAGCTTTTTAATCCAAGCAAAAATAATGCATAAATGGCAGGGTTTTGATAATGTCTTTCGATAAACTTCAGGTGACTGAGGGGAGAAATATCGACCCAGCAAAGCAGTGAGGCTGCAGCGAGGGGACATCCCCAGCCCAGGGCCCGGGAATTAAACTGGATGTGGCTCTTTTGCCGGTCCAGCTGAATTCGCAGGGGTGGTATACTACAATTTTGAGTCAACCAACAGCTCATTCGTCATCAACTGGACATAAAGATGTCTCCATAGTTGATTAAGGGTAATGTTCAAGCACATTTCCTTTTTTTCTCCTTTTCTTACCAGTGAGAAAGAAACAGGCATAATATTATGTCTGTGTTAATAATCTGCCTGCAATGATTTGATATTTCCGACTTTGCCTTCCCAGTAAAGGGAATAACATTTGCTCAGAGCTTTTCCATCCTCAGAAAAGAAAGTATATTTACAACTATTTCCATCACTGGCACTTCACAGGTGTTTTAATTCTGTCTTTAATCTTAGCCTGCAAATCCATTTAATTTGCTGGTGTTTTCATTTGTAGTAACAGTGGTAAATGAGATCATCTTTCCCTTGAGATAGATAAACTCTCAGACAAACGCTGAAGAACTGGGCTCTGAAAACCTTTTAATATGCTCTTGTTGCAAACCTGGGGATGGGGACGTCTACGAGCGCTCATTAGCGTAAGGCAGGACTCAACGCGCTCAGACGAAACAAGCAGTGTCGAAGGGACCTTTGGGCTGATGAACAGAGCCGGTCTCGTGTTCCTGTGTTCACCTGCTGTTTCCATTCCAGATTTCAAGCTCTCCGGGCAGGGACTATCTGCTCGGTGCTATCACAGCACCTACTCGTGCACGGCTGGGCACCGCCACGGTACCCTTAACGGGGACAGTAAAAGCTGATCCCTTCTGCCCTGCCGCAGGTTCCCTGGAAAGCCAGCTGGACCCGTGCCCTCACCGTGGGGCTGGTGGCACCCGGCTCTTATTAATGCCAGGGTTAAGAGCTGTTAGCGGGAGAGCCGTGTTCCCGAACACACCCCCCGGGTTTCCACCTCTCGCTGCCTGCTGTTTCGCACCCGCCGCGCCGGGAGAGGAGTCCCAGCACGGAACGAGGCAGCGAGGCAGCCGGCGGGGAGCAGCCGACGAAAGCCGGGAGAGCCGAAGTGTTAAATAACGCGCTGAGCGTTACTCATCCGCAGAGCAGGGGTCTGCCTACCCAGAGGAGGGGGACAGCTTCTCAAGAAGCTAGAGAGCAAGGTCATTATTTTGTTTTAGCGTGAAGGAGGGAGCAAAGGCCAAATATGATTAAAAATATAGAGACTATTTCCATAAAAGTTCTGAAAGACTTAGAGCACTCCTAGCTTGAGGAAAACCTCCCGTGCCTGGCACTTTAACAAACCAGAACCTGCTGAGCATCCTGGGGGGTGGGGGGAAGATACCCACTGCTTTCTGTCACCCGTGTATTCTCTGGAAAAGACTATCCAAGTCTGTCGTTTGGGAAAGGTTTTCAGGGCGCTCTCTGCCAGCGGGAATGCCCAGGTCTCACGACTGGTTGGAAAGAGAAGGTCATGTGCAGCACACGAAGAGGCCCTGTCCACGTCAGATGGCAGCTAGCGATTTGCCCCCACGATTTTATCCCCACATTTTATTTATCCCCCCAGCAGACACAGTGCGGGGAGCGGCAGGGTAGACTGGGCTCAGATGAGGGAACGGGTGTTGCCTGGGGTGGTGGAGCCGAGACTTTGATCTTGTCCCAGATCTTTATTCTGACGTTTCCTTGGATTTTCCCTGACGTTCAGAGGCTGTAGATGAAAGTGTTGCCCTAGGATCAGCACAAAGACGCCTGTGAAGCCCCCACTCCTCCTCCCTTCGGCGGGCTTGGTCCCCTGGCACTGCTTGGTGACACGCGCGGTGGCGGTCCGGGGAGAGAGGACGACCCACGCAGGCGAAGGGAAGGCAGCACTCGCCTCCCTAGGGTACAGCAAAAGCGTGCAAATTGCTGCAGGGCTTTGAAGGTTTCTGACAGTTTTTTAAACATTAAAAACAGATGAGGCAAGACTGGGCAAGTCCAGCACGCTGCTTCTTGGGGAGAGGGTTGTTTTTATGGGAGAGAGGTGTGGAATAAGATGGAGAAATCACATGCCTTTAAGATTTTCCTATTGAAAATCCTACACATTTTTCTTCTTGGAAAAAAAAAACAGTCTTCTGTTAGCTTTCTAATAGAAAAATGTATTGTTGGGAAAAAAGGAAACTAGTTCTGGTTTCTCACCCTAACTGCAGAAAAAAAAGGTTTGAAAAGGTTTATAGGATGTTTCTTTTGTCTTGCATAAGATGTATAAGCTGCCCCAAGGGCCTTTACCTAGTAAATTTATCTTTAGGTTATATATATATTTTTAATCCCTGTAAATGACAATACATTAACCTTCCTTATTTATTTGCTATAGCTGGTTCTTTTACTTGTGAATTTTTTTTTTAATCTTCTTGTTCGCATCTTCTTTCTTCTCTTATTTTCTGCTTGCCCCAAAGGCTTGTTGCTGCTTTGGCAACATGCTAATGTGTTGAGGAATGATAAGATGTCTAATTAATAGTTTAATTAGCAGTACAAGTTCTTAATAGCTTATTAAAGGAAAATCATTCAGAAAATTCTTTTCCTTTTTTACACTAGTGTAATTTATGGGCAAATGGTTTTGAACGATATTCAGACTTTCAGTAAGGAAACTGGTGTTGGATTCAGGATTGCATGAGGGACTTTGCACCACTAATACTATTTTTTTGTTTAAAAAACAATTTAAAAGAATAGCAAAAGCAATTCCCAGGGAACAATGCTATCGTGGTGTGGCAGGCAGGAGCCTGAGGATGGTGAAGGAGGAATTAAGCAAAACTTCCAGCCCCACTTTTGCATATAAACACAAGTTGGGTGAAGGTAAACTGGCTCTTTAAGAGGCTCTGGCAGAAATGTCCCATCGCCTGGAACATGCTGCTCGGGAGCAGCGGCCGCTGCCGAGAGCCGATAGTTAAGCAGCTAAGAGATAACGACCTCTGGCCTTTCCTTACAACCTTTCTTGCTAATGTTTGTTAAAACTGGCTGCTTTTATATTAAGGAGTCCATGGGCTATAAGCGCCAGAGGCATGAGCACCGCCTAAAATCCCTGTGGGTCCTTCCTGCCTTTTCCAGGAAGAAACCGAGCATTAAAGCTCGTTTCACAGGCCAAATGCATGAGACACAAATGGCAAAGAGGACTCAAACCGATCTGCGCTGTTCTGTTTCATCTCGGATTCTGCAATCCGTGGTGGCTTTTCTGTGGCCCACACAAAGATTTCTTTCTAAATTTATCACAGCGCTCGTCGGCAGTCCCACTCCGCGCAGATTACGAGGCTGGGCCGACTCCAACGAGGACAGGGCAGCCGGGAAAGCACGCGCGGATGACGCAGACGGCCAGCTCGGGGCGCAGAGCGGGGGGGCAGGTGCCATCTCAGCCCCTTCGCTCGGTGCTGGCTGTTGACCTCCTCCCTCCAGCTCATCCTCTGCAGAAGCTCCGGTGGGGATGCCGAGGCTCGCTCTGGCAGCACCGCTCCGAGACCACAGCGTCCGGACTCCAGGCCGCTTCCAGGAAGCTCCATTCCTCTCTCGAGGCCGGGTGCTGGCTCCTCGGGGGATTTCGCAGAGCCACGCGCTCCCTCCTGGGTACCAGCCGGCGTCCTGCGACGTGCCGGCACTGCGCTCCCTCCAAGGACTGCACATTCCCGGGGCAGCAGCCCTGCCGTTTGGCTCTGTGTTGCTGCAGCCCCTGCCCTAACGGACAGGATAAAGACCAGGGTAATCCGTACTGCCACAGACGTGGGTGCCTGCTAATGCCAGACATAAGCCTTACGGGTAGAGATGAACCTCTACACAGGGAATATGCTCTGTGTTTGGAATCACACAGGGAAATTACGCAGTTACAAGGATGGCATAATTGGGGGAACGCTTCACTAGTGCAATTTTCTTATGTGCCTGTCAGCAAATCACTTAATCTATGCTGCACTTCCCATTTGTTAAATGGGGATGATTATCCCCCTGCTTCCCGAGAGGCAGCAAGAATAATTCCCAGTAACGACGGCGGAGCTGCTGGAAGGCGGCCACGCAGGGCCGCAGCGACACGCGGCAACTACGGAACCGAGAGGAACGAGCGGCATTTCGGAACCGACCTTCAGAAATGAGTTTCTCTTCCTGCGGCTTTTCTGTGAAAGAAGATCCCCGAATAGACCGGCCTCTCCGGGACAAGGCTTTCATAGGTCCCTCTGGAAGTCCCCGGGCGGGACACCCCGGGTCCCCGCACGAAGAGCGGAGGCACCGCGCGGCTGCGGGCGCCGCGGCCGGAGCGGAGCTGCCCCGGGACACGCTGCCTCCTGGGAGCTGTAGTCCGCGCGGAGGAGGGGGGGGGGGGGGGGGACCGCGGCGCGGGGGGGCCCCGGACGCGCAGCTCTGCTCCGCGGGGGCGCAGGGGCCGCCGCTCCGCTCCGCGCCGCCGCCCCCGCCCCGCTCCGCCCGGTGCGGGGGCGGCCGGGCTGCATCCGCCGCAGCCAATGGCAGCGCGGGGGCCGCTGCGGCACTGCCGGGCCGCGCCGGGGATGCTGCGCCGGGGATGCTGCGCTGGGGATGCTGCGCGCCGGGGATGCTGCGCCGGGGATGCTGCGCGCCGGGATGCTGCGCCGGGGATGCTGCGCCGGGGATGCTGCGCGCCGGGGATGCTGCGCCGGGGATGCTGCGCCGGGGATGCTGCGCGCCGGGGATGCTGCGCGCCGGGGATGCTGAGCCGGGGATGCTGCGCGCCGGGATGCTGCGCGCCGGGGATGCTGCGCGCCGGGGATGCTGAGCCGGGGATGCTGCGCGCCGGGATGCTGCGCGCCGGGGATGCTGCGCGCCGGGGATGCTGCGCCGGGGATGCTGTGCGCCGCGCCGGGCGCAGCCGGGCAGGTAACGCCGCGGGGCCGCGGAGCACTGCGCGGTGGCGGGAGGGAGCCGGGCCGCGGGGCCCTGGCCGCACGCACGGGTGCCCCGGGACCCCCTTGCCCCACGCCCGCCCGCGGCCGGGTGTCAGCGCATCCTTCCCGCGGAGAGCGCAGGCTGGATGCAGGCGCATCGCCGCGCACACGCGCCTCTGCCTCGGGGGCTGCCGGCTGCTGCCCCCCGGGAGCCGCCGCCCCGAGCTCCGGGGGTGGGATGAGCGTGCGGCGGCGGGGAGAGGCGAAGGGGCTGCGGCGGCCTCCAGCCTCCCGAGCCGCAGCCGGAGGCCCCGCGGAGCGCGGCTGGGCTGGCGCACATGCTGCGGGCTTTGTGCTGGAGGGTCTCGGTGACAGGCTCCCCCCGGGCTGGCTGCGCCTCCCTGGAGCGAGGGAGGTGATTTAAAATAACAGCGGTAAGAAACGAGCGGAATTCTGTTAGGTTTGGACAAATGGGTCCACATGGAGGAAAACTCCACGTGGTCTCGCTCCTTCCTAGTGGATCCTTAAGGCTAAACGGGAACAATGGGTGGAACTTAAGGGGTGCCTCACTTGTTTCTATTTAAAGACAAGGCCATTGAAGGTTGAAAGCATCTGCTTTACAGCTTTGTGTGTTCTGTGCTCTTATTTTAGGGATAATTGCTCCATAAAGCATCGTAACTTCCATGCAATGGATTCTTATGTTCTTGCTCTTTTTTTTTTCTCTCTCTCAGAATATATGATGTAGTTTCTGTTTGCAGACAGCTTTTATAGCGAGGTGGCTGAGGCAAAGTTTACTCAATAAACTTGCTTTTCCCCTCGGGCAGCTTTAGCCCAGATAAATGGGCTCTAAAGTCCCAGTTCAGCCTGGGACTAGGACTGTTTACCATTGATCATTGTTCGTTAATTGCTATTTGGTTAAATATTTAGTTTGGATTAAGTTCTCCTGTGCTCTTTTCTTAAAAAATAATAAATAAAGGTGTGTCTAGTAACATGGTAAAAGGCTTTCTAGAAGGCTTTTCAGAGATACTCTGCAGCCCAGAAGCTCCATAAAATAATTTCTACATTTTGCATATGCATTTTTCTTACATGTAACTTGCTATGGTATTACTTAACAAAGCTAAAACATTGGTGATATCTGACTCATTCCTGCATACGTTTTCTTCTGAAGGTGTACCATGGTATATTTAATCTCTCACATCATTCCATTATTTTCTGGAGTGACTGCAGAGTTCCTGTTACTTTGTTACCAGTTTCATTCCTCATTCTGAAAAGAAAAAAGTTCAGTTTGCATCATTGTTTAAATCCACAAATCCCAGCTCAGAGCCCGCAGTCCTCACCCTGTTCGCTATCTATTCCCCAGAGAAGGCAGAGAACGCTGCCCAGCCATCCCCTGGGCCTGACACTTAAGGGCTGCTGTTGTCACCACAGAATGGTCCCCAAGCCAGGATGCAACCCCAGCTAGCAGCATCAACCATTACCAGCGAAGTAGCAGCAATCTGCATGACAAGAGAAGGAGGCTCTCCAGAGCAGCTTCACAAGCGCAAGAGGGCTGCACTTCTCAGTGGGGCAAGCAGCAGCCTTACACCCAGATGCCATGGTGTTTGAGAGACTGGGCACCTAGATGGGCTTTGTTCCTTTGAAAATGTTTTCACAATGAAGGATAGTGCAAGGGAAGGACAGTTTTGGGAGAGGGCTTTGGGGATGGACTATATTTATTACACTTAGCGAGGAGGACTAGCGTCAACGTTCTTGCTTTTCCACCCCCATCCACCCCACCGGATGTTTTAATGAGCAGAAAGGATCAGGATCCGAGTTTTAGGGTTAGTTTCCAAAGCAGGCCTTTGTTTTGAGGTGCCAGGAAAGCCTAGACCCCTGTACGTAGAGCAGGTGGAATGACACCCACTAACCGCGAGCACCCTCTGCCGCGCGCGGCCCTTCGTCAGCACCCTCCTGGCAGTGCCCGGCCGGCGTGTGGGATCCGGCTGCCTTGCACGAGGCTCTGCAGTGCAGGTCAGGCTGGTGCAGCAGGTGTGGATATTAACGGGGCGAGAGGCCTGAGAGAAAAATCAATCAGTGAGCAAAAAGTCCAAATGGTCCGAGGTAGCACACTTCAGAGTCTGCTGGTCCAGGAGGTTCAGTGCCCTTTATAAAAGACAAGGTCGGAATTTCGTAGTGCCTTTTTTGGTACAATGCTGCAAACTCCCGTGTTCTGCAGCAATGACCCAATCATTATATAAACGTATTTATTTTTGGAACGCTAATATTTAAGAGGCTTAAGTTTCTTATGCTCAGACTTGTTTCCATACACTGCCCATTTGACAAATGTTTCTTACCTACACTGTCTGTTGCTAGCAAAGTATCCTATAGCTGTGTTCGGGGTCCATTTGAGTGAGGCCTTGTAGTCAAGATAATTCCCTTTCTTTATATTGCTCTGTTAAATGAGAGGAGGGTTTTATAAAACTACATCATCCTTTTAACTCTTTTTAACATGCCTTTGCAAAAGAGAAGACAAGTAACACGAAAAGCCAAGAGCAGCAAAGACTGACATGGATAATAATCTAAAATGATATTACCATTGCAAACCAAGGCTCTCTGGAATATAACCGCAGGGCTCCATCCTAGGATGGCACCTCTACTAGAAGTAACTACATACCACCACCTGCAAGGAGAGGCTGGAGCAATGTTGATCCCCTTTTGCAGTCTTCTGGAGGTAATTTGCTTTCACTTTCTTCTGCGGTCAGCAATCATTCAGCATATATTCAGTTTAGTGATGATAACACAGATACCTCCTTGGAGGGGACAAAAGCTCTACTTGTCACTTGTAGCCAAAGACACAGTTCCTCTTCCGCTGTCCTGCTGTAGGTTTGTTACCAGCACTTCAGCCTTGACTGCTCTATTCTAAAACTAGTAAAGAAGCCACAAGAACAGAAAACAAATTGCATTAAAAGTGCTTTTAAGAAAGAAGTTACCATGGAGATGGAAAGTCAGGGTTTTTTTTTTTTTCCACATGCTATTAGAAGGTAGTAGGTCTTTCCAAACAAACTTGTCTGTTCTTGATGACACAACTTGTGTTTCTGTTCCTCTGCAGTGGTCCAAACTTAAAAGGCATCTCAGTGTTGCAATTTTGGTTATAGCGGTTTCCTTCAATGACATTCTCTCCAGTCACCGAAAGACTACATCTCACTAAAGCTCATGGAGCCACAGACCTCAGGCCACTCCGAGTAGCTCCCTTCAAACTGTCAGTCACCTAAATGTGATGGATTTCCCTGTCTCATGATCCCTTCAAAATGTATCTACAGACTCTGTCAGAAGAAAGCTTTTGTTCCTTGTGCTCTAGGAATTATGTTAGCATTCTGGAAAAGAGAGAACTGTTCTTAAAGCACAACTTAGTGTTTCTCATACACTAAGTGTGTATACTATATAAATATATACACACACACACACACACACACACACACACACACACACACACACACACACATATACTTTCTAATCTGGTTCCATTTTCATGCAGTCACCTTTAGATTGCATACCAGTCAGCAGGCTATTTTCATAAAGCATTGATAGATGTAATAGTGTAGGTTTTGTACCCTTTAAAAATGTTATAATTGTGCAGTTTTCAGGGTTTGCTCTACTGGACTGTGAAATGAATATGAATTGTGGCCTGATACACCACAAAACTTCTCTCTGGTATGTTTATATTGCAACATACGGTTTCACAGTGCTCTGTGAATGTGGACTGTCATTCTGCACACTCAGTAGTGTTTATCACATAAGTGGAATGATGCAAATGTTAGGACCATTAGCAATGCCCTGCTGGGACAGCTCAAATCCAGCATGCCCAATATCCTGTTGTAAGCAGTGCCTGGCAGGGAAAGCCTAGGGAAAGGGTATAGAAGCAGTCAGGTATTTACAGTCCTTCCCACATCCAGCAGTTAGCTGTCTGGGGACCTTCTGTGTTCCAATCCATCTGTCACTTGAAGGTGTACAGTTAAGAGCATTTTTTATTTACATGCATCACTTTGAACATACAAATTCTGAATTTAGTTAGTTTTTTTTTTTGCCCAGGCACTGCATGTCATGGGATCCTTTTTTTTTTTTAAGCTCTTCACAGTCTGTTTTACCATGGAACCTCACTGATTTTGTATCATTTGCAAACGTTGCCAACTCACTATGCACTCGATTTCCAGAGCATTTGTGAACACACTGAACAGCTCAAGAAACTTTCAGCATTCCGGCCTCTGTGCTTATGTACATTTGAGCATCAAGCATTTTAGTTTACACCTGTACTAAAAAAAGTTTGTTACAGGCAGCGCAAACATCCTCCAGAGGCAGTTGTAGGCCATCATCAGTTCTCATTTCTGATAACCTAATCTTAACCTCACTTTTTCATGGCAGTGATGGCATTGTATAACCCAGATTTCAGCCACTGGGTTGGCAGTTTTAGTGTCAAGGCTGCAGAAACAAATGCTCGTTCCCACACGTTAGGGAATAACAAAACAAGGCTGGCTTTTCCCGCAGGGCGCGTGCAGCTCCGTTCACAGGAATGGCCATACCAACGGCGTTCACTAGCTGAAACTGAACTATTGCAAGTGCATATGTGCGTGTATAGCTTTGCTGAAAGATGAGCCATTAAAATACAGTTTTAAATTCAACTTCAGGCATCTGGGACAACTGAGATCACAAGCAAAGCAAACAACTTTTTACCAAATCCATGATGAGTAGGAAACTTTACAGAAATCACTGTGAGTCTTATCAGAAGCATCCCTTATCACTAAGGGTCTAGCCTGGACGAAGCTGGAAGCCATGACTAGCAGCCTTTGGGGCTGTGTGTCCAAGAGCAGGGCTGCGTCTTTAGTTTTTGTAAGAACCTGGACTCCTATTGCAGATGGCGTATACATTTCACCTTACAAGTGCAGTTGAGAGAGGTGAAGAAATACTCTGCAAGTTTCCAGAAAGCAAGCTGAAGATCTCCAGAATAACATTTTAGAAGGTGTTTGTTGCATGTCAGAGACGGAAATGCTAACAAAAGCAACTCTGAGTTTTCCCAGCTGAAAAGCAAGCCATCTGGGATCCTGGAAGTCCCGTGAGGTAGCCCTGATTAAAGACCATGTGTCTCAGAGAAGACCAAGACTGAGGTCTCAGTGATTCTTGGCTCAGTGGTGTGTGCATCTGATGGCCTTATTTTCACCTGTCATATCCAATCTGCTTCCCTCTATCCCCCTTCAGCACCTCCCTCTTCTTGCCCAAGGCCCATCAATGAGTCTAAGTGGGATGTCTTAAATGCCAAGACACTTCCCTGCACAAGCTCCCATTTCAGACTGCTTGACTACTTATTCGGGACCTTCTACACTGCCATAGGTTTACCTCTTTGAAAGCTAACCATCACGTAGATGTCTGTAGTAACACAAGACAGCATTTTCAAAAAGAGAAAAGCTCTATTGCTGATTTATAGTTGGTTGGAGGCCACAGGAAAGCTGATCAAAATGGAGCAGCAAGGTTGAAGCTTATGTTGCTGTGAGAATCACAGCCTCCCCTTCCCTCCCAAGTCATGCAGAATTTCTTTCTGGCTTTGCACTGGGAAGCACAATTACCACCCTGTGCTGACATCTCACTTTTTTGTTTCTCACTCCCAGCACACTGTTTCCCCATGCTTTGCTTTCTTTGGCTGCTAGTCCTTGAAAGTTAATAGCCTATCATTGGGTGCCCACTGCATCTCCTGGGCAACTTTGTTCATGTGTAGATAATTCTTGATAGCTCATTTACACCAGCCTTTACTTTCCTATGCAATTCTTTGCCTCAGAGATGAAACTGGCCCCTTTAGTACTACTGTGCAATACCAAAATGAATGTGGAAACCATGTTTATCTGTTTACAAAAGAATATATGTATGTTTTATGTTTGCTTTCTTGTGTGAGGTGAGGCTCTCAATGTAAAACTAATTGGAACTAAAGTCTGGATGTCTTAGTGCAACAAGGATTATCACAGCTACAGTGTAAGACTGTGTTAGCTCAGAGGTCATTTACTGCTTAGAAACAACATTTCTCCTAATATTACTAAGTTAGAATCTATTCAATAATAATTTTAGAATCCGTATCTTTTTTGGTACTTAAGATACATGCATCTCTTCCTCTTACCTTGTTTTTAAAGACTCTATGAAGACAATCTGTTAGATGTCTCTGATTTTGACTTGGCTTTTTGACTTCTCAGTGCTGATAACTCTGTACAAGTGCAGCAAGCTTGCATGCTTTCTTTTTTTTTTCTCCTCAGTCTCATTAAGCAACACAGTAGTCTTGCAAAGCCTTTCTAATGATTTAAGTTTTATAAAATCTGAAGGCCTTGATCTTTTGAGGAATAGTAACCATTATGATCAACCTGATCCACAGTACCTCCTGAGGAGTGGTAGCAGTGAAATCTGTTAAGGTAGGCCTAATGGGCAAGGCATTTGCAGGCATGGCACCCAGCCATCTTTCCTCTGAAAGTTCCCACGCAGGCAGAGGCTCAGCATAGGTAACTTTCTTTCTGTCAAACAAACACAATTATTATACTAAATGCTGCTGCCTGAAGAACATTTTAAAGAAATGGGCAGCAAAGGAATGAAATGATCCCAGTTTATAATGCACTCATGGGAGGCCGTTTCCAAGTGGGATTTTTTTTAAATTCTTTCTTTTTAACTGCTCCATGGCAAAATTAGGTGAGCCGTATTAACTGTGAGTTTCCTCTCCTCCGTTCTTGAACTGTTGCTGGAGCTGGTGTGTGTGTTTGTGTCCCATCTACTCTGACACACCTTTTGCTGGTTGCCAAGTAACTAATCATATTGCTGAGAGCCAGTATTGTGTATGAACTGCTCTGGCATTCGTACTCTTCCTCTTCCTTCTCCCCACCTCCCACTCTGTCTTAGCTAGATTTATATTAGAAATCATAATCCTGCAAATATGACCTCTCTTTTCTGCAGTTTCAAGCAATGCAGATGTGCATATTAAGAAAGCATGCCCAACGGTGGGGCTGGAGGTACAGTTGTGACAAACAGGGTGTTATTACCATTGGGCTAATGTGCATCTCCGCAAGATAATTCAGGTTACCATGGTTACATATGGAAAATAGGGCTACAGGTTAACTCAGGCCAGTGTCGCATGAAGCACAACATCTCACGTCATTTTGCGCACACCTGAGACAATAAAAACCAGAGTGGCTGCCATCATAAATCCCCGAGTCCCCACCCAGCGCTGAGTTTGTAGGTTAACTTCCTGCAACTTCCGAAATAGAAATCATTGTGTGCAGCAGCCTCACGAATGGAATTGGGGTCAGGATAAATTAACCCACTGTAAGGATCCAACAGAAAGAGTCTGTTTCTGCTTTGTGACTTGTTATTTAATATTTGTGTGCCCAAAATTTTAATGCCTTATGTAAGCTCTGATTTTTCTGAGCTCTCATGCTCTGCATGTTAAGGAGGAAGTCTCAAACTAAATCATGCACCTGAATTTCAGACTCTGGTTCCCTGGTCTTTATATACAATTTGCATAAAAAGGTCTATGCATTAGCACCAAAGTCTAGCTGCTGAGAGCTGATGTCCAAGACTGCTGGAAAAATTCAGAGCTACAGCCTGCAAAACAGATCTGTGTGTTTTGGCTGCTGCCAGAATCAATCTTTTTTCTTCACAGTTATCTTCAGAGAAGCATGTTTGCTATTTCTGTTGGAAAACTGAAAGCTCACCCACTCCTCTAAAAGTCACTGTTGAACTCTGAAGACCACTTAAGCTATTAACCCCTAAGCACCTGCCAGTCCTCAACAATATAGTTCAGGAAGCTTCGATGATTTATGGCAGCAGCAAAGATCCTAATTACCACACAAGTAAAGCTGGGACCTAGGCAGAGTCCAGAAAAGGTCTTCATGGTGCACAAAGACAATACTCTTACTGCTGTGAGCACGGATGCAAGATTGCATCTTGGGGGCAAAGCAGATCACTTTAGCTGGGCTCAGGAGAGCTCACACTGATGCTGTCCTGAAAATAGTCCCCACCTTCCCCAGAGCAGTGGAGCTGATATAACCCCCAGCATCAGATAGACCCTTTGCCATGTTTACTGTATAGCCAAAAAAAAAAAAAAGCTAGAAATGGCCTTTCCACCCCTCCTTCTTTAGGGAGTCCCTTTTTTCCATCTCTCCTGGCTGATGACCTGGCCACAGGACCTGTGTACGTCCCTCTCGGGTTGGATTACTGCAGCTGACCGCATTACGGAGCTGCCCAGAACCGGCATCATCAGCCGGTAACGAATGTGGCCGCCCACTGCCTCCTTGCAGACCAGGCTCCTGTCCCGCTGGTTTTCAGTGACACGATAGCTCTGCTTTAGTGTCTTGATTGTAATTTCTTAATCACTTAATGCATCATGACCACTATTCTGTGAGACAAATTTCAGCCTGCAAGCCACAGCTGTGCTCTGCCGGGCCCTGCAGATCAGAGAGCCGGGGAGCGTGCTGTCCGTGGAGGAAATCCAGCTACGGAACAGCATTTCTGGCAGTTCTGCCTGCACCCAGAACATGATCATCTTTAGGACTTAGTGCAAAACCTTCCTGTTTGAGAAAAAAAAGCTGTCAAACAAAGGGACAAATGAAGCCTGGAGTGAATTAAAGTGGTTTTTTTTTTTAAAAAAAAAAGAATAAATTCCTACCCCAAGCAGAGCTTTTTCTCACAATAGGTTTTGGAAACGCCATTAAATCACTGTGAACTTCTGCTATTTATCTTTCACAGTAACCTGCTCAGGGAATACAGTGGTGGATGGAAGTACAAAGGCCTGAGAGGGATAGTTTCTGCCAGTCTGATCTGTGTGTGTTAAAGTAAACTGATCTGTTACTACTCTCCAAAGACAGAAACTGCACATGCACAGGTGCAAATGAAGAGGAGGTAGAGGACCTGCTGGAAATACGACTTAGCTTTTTGAAGGATTACATCCCTCGCTTTGCTAGTCCAGCTCTAAGGAATACTAAATGTCAGTGTTGGATCAAACTTAAAGAGCAACGGCTTGTGTTCAGTGCAGTCAGTGGACAAATAAATTGTGTTCACTCTCTTAAGTTCTTAACAGAAGAATATATGTGATCTTTGGTGTGCTGTTCAAAATATATGTATTTTAAGAACTCTTAAAAGTTTTTGCCTTCATCATGATATATTCTTCTTGCTTTGTTTTTTTTTTTTTTAGGAATAGTATGAGGAGCTGGTTTAGAGGCAACCCAGTCCTTTCCATTTCTTAGGTGCTGACCTTTCCAGTAGGCTGAGACCTGATCATCAGGTATCCCTTCTCCTTTAAAGGAGTAAGATGATACAGAGGCATGCACGGCTTGAGAAGGAGTTGTTTTGTTTTGTTTAAAAGAAAAATAGTTGGCAGGAACATGAGCAAAGCTGAAAGTATTTTCATCTGTTTTTTTAAATGATGTTTAATGTTTTGTTTTCTACTTTATGAATTAGCCAAGGGAATCATTCAAAACACAGGTTTCCCATTCTGGAAAGGGAAGAAAATATCAACAGTGGACTAATATGACTAATCAACTGCTCAAATAAGAAAACCAAAAATATCTTTCAAAAATGAGTCTGTTTTTTTTTCTAACAAAAAAAAAAAGTATTTCATTAAACTTTGACAGAAGAGTTCTACATCTAATTTAGGTTTGGAAAAAAAAATCCAGGCTAGAAAAAGTAGTTTTTAGATTAATTTTCATTTTGCTAGCTTGGATTTTAGAAATTAATGGTGGTCCTCAAATGAAAGTTGATATGTAAGTGCGAAATATCCTTCCTAACTTTTAGACTGTTGTGCACCCTTGTTTTATGAAAGGCTGGAGATGACAACTGAACAAAAAGTTTAGAAACAGTTAAAAAAAAGTCTTGGTAGTTTGGGGAGAAAACAGCTGGGAAAGGAGTTTCCTCTTGCTCCCTCTTTCGTAGAAGTATTTTAAAAAGATAATAGCTTATAATTATTTATTTTTAGAAGCAGCTAGAAGCCTCAGCTGAGATCCAGAGGCCAGTGTGGCTAAGTACTGTACAAACAAAGACAGTTTATCCCTGGCCAAAATAATACATATCCCTGTTTAAAATATGAGGAAAATAAAAAACTCAGACAGTACTTGCTAGCATCAGTACCAGCATGAACGGCAAGATACGCCATGGCTAGTGACACTGTGGGTTTAGTCAGTTGAGCCGATTAAAATTGTTTTGAACATGATAATTTTCAGTAATAAAAATGAAAAGCATTTCAGGAATGTTTCAATAGGAGGAAATAATTTGTGGTATCAAGTTTTAAATACCATAGTGGTGTCTAAGAGCACACACTTAGCGATGGCCTGCTGGCACGCACGGAGGTAACTGTGTGCGGGTCACGCAGCTCCTGGGGGTTAGCAGCTGCTCTGCAGGGTGCTAAGTGGGGACTGGAGTAATTTATGTGAATCACGGGGTATCTCCCAGCCCTTTGCAGGGCTTATAAATGAAGTCATTCCAGACAGGGGCTGGCATACCTAGATACTCAGTGAGATGAGCCCTCGTACCCATAGGGCAATAGCTGTTTTTAAGTTACCGTCAGGCGTCTCTTCACATTTGCAGCAGCACTATCTATCTTTTTGTGTTAGGCTTTAAGCAGTTGAGGTCAGGGAGTGGACTGTCATGTATAGCCTGTAAAACAGCAGACAAAAAGGAGATCTGATCTCAGAGGAGGCCTCCAGGAGGAAGAGTAATGCAAAAAGAGCTGCTTAGGAATGTATTTAAGCAAAATTTTGCACATTCTCTTGTTTCTCAAAGAATGGAAAATATTGCTGTCATACAAAGTTTGGTGAAATTGTTAATGGGAAATTTTCTTGTGTCCAGGGTGGAACTTCGGAGACTGACAAATCTAGACTTCAGAATAGCCAAAAACTTTGCTACAAAGTCAGCTGGGATGTGGGAGACTGAAAGTTGCAAGACTATCTACTGTGGAAATCAAACCAGGGCTACACAGACACATTTCTTTCATCCCAGGTGAGCATCCATAAGCCCAGAGCATCCGTACTAGCCAAAGTGGGTCTTTCTCATTTAATGAAAAATGTAAAAAGCAAGCCCCAAATCCTGGATTTTTCATTTCAGTGCAGAGGGGAAATGAATCTCAAAAAAAGTAAAATGAAATATTTTCTGATGAGCTGTAAGTAAAATAATAATGAAGTGATAGTCCTAGTCAAAACTACCAAGGTTTTTTTCCAACCAGACATCTTCTTCCTAAGGATCCTTTTCTTAGAAAGCCACTGGGCTTGAGCTAAAGACTCTGATCTTTCCTTAGGGATGAGTCAGCCCCAACTAGCACTGTATCACCTCAAAGAGTCTTAAAAGTTACCACCAAGTCTCTAATACATAGCGCAACCTGCCAGGTTGACAGACCTTGACATGAAGCTGTCAGCGGTTCAGATACTACCCTCTTTGATGTCAGTGTCCTGAAATTTGTCAGGACTTGTTTTATTTTTTCTAAAACATTCAAACAGGCTCAGATGGACACTTTAAACTAAACTTTTAACGTGTCCTCTGTAGTTGCAGAATATTTGTTCCTCAGTTACATAAATCCAAGACAGTGAAGGAGTGTTTGATGAAGTTTTCATTTGGTTTACTGGCCTAAAAGACCTTTCAATTGCTGGCTATTTTTTTATAGCAGCAGTGATGTGTGCATACTGAGATAAGTCTCTAGCAAAGGGGGCCCTAATGCTTATCTATTGATTACTGCTATATAAACAACAAAAGAAAAATAACATTATGTCCTGGTTTCTGATAAAACAACATGAAGCTATTATAGATGAAGCAGTATGTTTTCTGTCTAAATATTCAGACTGACAATTAATATGCATCTTTTACAGTGAGAAAAAAAGTTGTTTTCATTAGTTTCATGGGATTTACTAGAGGAATAAACTACTGTAGTTTGGAAAGCAGAGGCTTAAATATTTATATTTCATATTGAACATTTTATAATTCTGCTTAGGAGACTGTAAGTCTGCACTATACATGAATATTATCCAGGAGGAAATAAAATGAAAAGAAAGTTACGGCAATCCCTTCAGAATCCTGCATTTCAGTGTATTTCAGCATAGGACCTTTCCTGAGGGTTTTCAGTCACTCCATGTAATTCTGTCTATAAGAAAGTTGCTATTTTAAAATATTTAACTAGAAAATCACGTATTATCTGAAACTTTTGTTTTCCAGTGGTTTAGTTTGGTTGTTTCTCCTTGTTTTGTTAAGCGGGGAAAGCCAGCTTTCCGAGGCGGGTCACTGAATCCCGCCTGTGCCCAATCAGCTCAGAGCCGCGGCAGCCCGAAGGCCAGCGAGGCAGAGGACGGGGCTGTCGCTCGCGTTACTTTAGCCAAAGGACTGCATGTTCCTAGAATTACGCAATAGCGCCCAGCGCGCTGAGCCCCCCGCCCCTTCTTCTGCCACAATGGGCACTAATCCCCCCTATCCATTCATAGCCTTTGTCCAGGCATGTGAAACAGGAAACCTTGAAAAAGTAGAAGTGTGGCTGTAATTAGGATTAATCTATTTTTAGCAAGCTGTCTGCTGCCCTGTCCATGCTCCAGCTCAGTTGTTGTTTAAATCTATCTAGCTTGAGTCGTTCTGCAGTTGCACCCAGGAATGATACAAAAATTTTCTTTAAAGCGTAAGCTTGCTAGGAGTTTAATTTTCGGTTGGGTAGGGTTGTTTTTTTTTACAAAATAATTGTCTTTATTTTCCATGTATAATAGGAATCCAGCTGGAAAATCCAGCACTAAAGTAATACAAAGGCTGTCTGCATAAAAAAAGCTGTATACTTTTTACTATCATTATTATTCATTTTCCTGTGTACTTTGGGAGCCTAGTCATGGATTAGGAATGTATTGTACCATGAGCAGCACAAACAGCACAAAAGGGGACTCATCTCTTAAAAGCTATATTGATTAAAAACACATAATGATATCACTGTGATTTTTCCTAAGTAGAACCAGGAAAAGATGTTCACGATTTAAACGAACAGTCAGCTGCGCACCTGGCCATTTACTAATCCTGTGTTTAAATATATACTGGTCATATGCTTAACCTTTTTAACTTATTTCTAATGGAAACTTTAATATTATTAAAGTATGATTAGCCGTTAGTGCAACACAACCGGATTGAGCCCTGAGAAGACCACCTCTTGGTTGCCTTGAGTTGGTCTGTTCTTCATAGATTTCTCCCTGACAACTGCCCCGGGAATGTTTAGCTTTTGCAAATATTCATGAAAGGTGTTAGACCGAGCCCTTGCATGGGGCAGACCCCTGTGGGGGACCCCGGTAGCATATGGCAGGGCTGGCAGTTGGGCTGGACTCGTGTTTTGGGCATCATGCTCTGGTGGGATGTGGAAAGGTCAGTCACCCTGAAGGAGGGAATCTGAGGCTATTTTCTCTTTGTCAGTGTGGAAGAAGCAGGTCCCATCTATTTGCGTTCTCCCTGTAGCAACACTGTGACTGTGGGAGGAAGGCCTGTGCCCCAAGGGCAGGGGAAGGGTGTACCTGCAGCAGGTAGAGCTGAAGACTGCGGTTCCCTTGCGACAGCTGTGCTCTCTGATGGGCAGGGCTGGTGGGTGGGAAAGCGTAAGGATGAACTGCATGTGCTGGAAGTCCAGTTCCTTGGGACCAAGAAGAGGCTCTTCCTGTGGAAAAAAAAAAGGGGCTCCTCAGCATAACGCTTCCCCCCCTGCCCCAAAAAACCCACAGCCCAGGGGTATGTCCTGCCTAACATGTAGGGGCTATTTTCCTCTATCCTCACCCATTCCCCCCCGCCCCCAAAATGCATTTTGGTGACTCATGAAGCTTCACAGTGCTGAGCATAGAGAATGGCTATTTCTGTGCTTCCACCGCAATCCCTGCTACCTCCAACCGTGCTGTCAGTGCACCTCAGCCATGCAGAGCACCCCCGCGGGCTCTATTCTTAGCAGCTAATAGCTGAAATAATTACTTTTGTCTCAGCACTGTTGGCTCCTTAGATTTGGAATGTAGCAAAACCTCCTGCTCGTGGAGTCTGTCTGCTCCCCTTTCGCTCTCCCGTTGAGGGCAGAGCAGCCTGGGGCCCCGGGGAGCCAACAGGCCAACTTCCTGGCAGCATTTCCTATACTGCGCTGGCTAGGAACGCTGCAAGATAGCAAGGAGAATAAACAGAGCCGTCATTTGAGGATGCAAAATACCTTGAACCCAGCTTCAGCCTCGCCTTTGAAGCAGCTTGCATATTAATATGATGTCATCTCTTTGGAAAAGATCTTAGCTCTTCCAGCTGGGAGTTTCTAAGACTTGATATGATAAATTCCAGGACTGCAGCTTTTCAAAGCGATGGCCAGGTTTTCACCTGCAGGCTTCCACTTCAGCGCCTGCTCTATTGCACTGGGCCAACCTGCACAAAGAAGAACAAGAGCATTTTATGTAAATCTGACTAATCCATATGTATCCCTGAGAGCTGCTGGGAATTCACCCACATCTCTAGTTTTGCAGTCTCTTGATCTCAACATCAGCTATTCCATCTACTTTCCATGAACCAGCCACTACAGACAAATATGGGTGGAGGGAGGAAGAAAACCCAACAGCTGAACAATACACACAATAGGGCAAAGCAGAATTATCTGAGTCCACTTCGTAATTAGTCAGTTGTGCACAT
The DNA here is from genome assembly GCF_036370855.1 of Dromaius novaehollandiae. Taxonomy (NCBI): domain Eukaryota; kingdom Metazoa; phylum Chordata; class Aves; order Casuariiformes; family Dromaiidae; genus Dromaius; species Dromaius novaehollandiae. The sequence goes on along the minus strand of NC_088124.1, from coordinate 5,977,004 downwards.
CCAAGTAGAAACCAAGTTTAATACCGTTTCAGACTTTTTTTTCGTTGTTATTGATGTGCCTGCCTGTTCCTGCTGTTGGCTGGGACCACAGTGAGAAATACAAAATACTGATTGTAACAGCAGCATATGCATGCACTGGGCTAGCAAGGAAGTGATTCTCAATTATGGATTTTGAGCTAATCAAGTCTAGGAATTACTGAAAATGCTACAGAAGCCATTTCTCTGACATTCCTCAATGAAACTTGTTTGGATAAAAATAAACCTCTCAGGAAAAAGTCTGGACCTAAAGATACGTTTTGAGTAGGAACTTTTCTACTTGAGATTAGGTAATTGTCACTGTGCAACAAAATTTGATGCATTACACACCATTTAAAATATTTCTTCATGGACTTTGGTAACTGTGTAAGTAAATATTCTTATTTGGGGGCTGCAAGTTTCTAGTCCCCTGGAAATCTGCATGACTTGGTGATGGTTAGTATAGCACTTTGAGATTATGAAGCATGTGTGTGTATGAATGTACATGTATGTGAAAACAGAAGGAAGATTTCAAAGTTTTACTTCTGCTTTTACTTTATGAAAGAATCTCCCCTAAATAATTTCCTATCAATTTCCTCTAAAAGCCACACTGTTCCGGCAGCTTCTTTCAAATGACAGTTAAATCTCACTAACTGAGTGGGGGCTTTTTGTGCAATAAGGACTATAATTAAGCAAGAGGCACAGCTTGAGTAAAATCTGGGAGCAGGGAACTCCCAAATTTCAATATGAGCTTTAATAGTGATTCCATATGCGATCTGGGGCAGATTATTTAATCTTTAATGCAAAATTGTATTAATACTACTTTAAATAAGCACCCATTAAAAACTTGCCAATTCCCCTAGCTAACAACTAACAGCATTACTTCTTTAGTTGCCATCACGTAGAGAATTGTTTTACTATAGCAAATAATTAAGGAGGATGTTTTTAAAAAGGACAATTGGCTCAGTATTTCAACATTCGGATTAACAGAAAATTTAAAAAATTAATCACTCTCTGATCAGTGAAGGTTACGGGAAACAGTCCTGGCAGACAGGCGATTGTGTCACTGTATATGCTGGCATTTCTTGAATAGAGCTGGTGGGGAATTCTGTGCTGAAATATATTTTTGTTGGAAAATATCAGTGCACTGGGGTTGTGAGCATTTTGTGAGAAAGAAGAAGCTTTGACAAATTTCACATTTTGAAAAACAGATTTTGAAATAGTTAGTATTCCATGTCAGCATTTTGAAAAATACTATTTTGCATTTTAAAACAACTTTCAGGAGTTTTCAGTTGTAAACTGAAGAACATCATAGTGCTAAGCATTATTATTATCATTCCTCTGCCCATCTTTGCCTGATTCTTTGCTTCTTCAGTTTATAACCATCTGCTCCCCAAGGTGATGTGCTGAGATGTCATTTACATGGATATTGAGGTCAAGGGGTTATACAGATTTACAGCTGTACAGACTTGCGAAGTCTTGGGCAGGAATTTGGCACTGTCGAGGCCTTTGGATTATGTGATCTTAGCCTCCTAGTTAAATGGGAAAATGCCCTGATTTTAACAACTGTTGTTTCCTGTAGTCAGAAGGAACGTCTGGCTGATGGCATTTAAACCGGAACCTGAGCCAAAAGCTCCCCAGCCGAAAGGTGTTAGTTCTGTGTAGTGCCACTAGGGTCTCATTCTTCATAAAAGGAACAGACTAAGGATCCTCCTTAGTGGATGGCCAAGGTTATTTTATCACCCACAATGCCAATAACATTTTAGACAACATTCACGAGTGTTAGACGTTCGTAACTTCAGACTTCACCTATCATTACTGTTAAAGTCACTGTGGCATTGAAAGCAGAAAATAATGCGGGAGTTGCCAATGAGACCTAAAGATGCAACTCTATGTACTGTTTGGCATAGAAGCATTGGTGATATTACTATTGCCAACACTTATTATTATATTATTGCAATAAACACCACCTTTCCCCTGAAAGCAACCAAAAATACCTGATGAGAAATCAATCAAAGCTCCATTTTACTTTCTCAGTATATCGCAACACTGATAAAATCACTGTGTGCTAAAAGAACTAGCCAACTGTCCCATTTCTGAAGCTCATCTTTTATCTTGAAACACTACAATACACACTTACATCCAAATCCTTACTGGGTCTTACAGGTCCACTTACCTGGCTTTTGTCTGGACTGCACAGTGCTGGCACATTACTGGTATATTGTAAATGAGTGGCATACTGATGGGAAAAACGGAGAAAGTGGAAAAGCCAATCTGACCCTGAATGTTGATGGAGCTTGTGAGGTAACTCAGGGGTAAGCAAAAGCAATGCAGACTGTGTAATATCACATAAAACACTGGCCTACTTTAGAGAGTATCATCTCTGAGTGACTCATTTTAGTAGCCGTAGCTACTCTTACAATTTTACCTTCATTAATTCAAGTACTTAATGCTTGTGGCTTTCGCCACAAAGCATGTATGTAACGGCTTAATCCCCATGGGTTTGACTGCATAAGAAACCACGTCTTGTGGTATTTAGTTGACCCAGCACTACTACCTTGGGTTGCATGGAGGTTCAATCTCCCCCTGCATCAGAAACAGCAAACCTTCTACATTTCTTGTACTGGTGTCTGCTCAATTTGCAAGGGTCATCCTCTTCACATGAACAGCCTACCTTGCTCTCCCAGATGCATGACTCATGTGTTTTTTTTTTTTTTCCTTTTTTGAAGAATCATATCTGAGGAATTAGGAGCTTGCAATTCTTCTCGTTTGTGTCTGTGTGTAACAGGTGTCATTTTCAGTGTAGTACAGACAAATCCCAAAATAGCTCAGGCTCTTCAGACGCTGTGAAGAGAAAAGATAGTGGTTAATTCAGCTTTGGTTGTAGTGAAAAAACCAAAGCTCGCAGCAAGCGCTGAAGTCCCGAATTAAAATGGCAGATGTATCTGAGTAATGGCGATATCTCTGAATTCTTTATTTTTCAAATGGACTGCTCTCTCCCTTTCTCTTCTCTCGTATATGCAGACTGACGCATGAACTCCCTCATACAGTACTGGCTTTCCATTAGCTTCTCTTTGATTCCCAGATGCTGTATCTACCACTGATCCTCCTCCACGTTTTCCGGTTTTCAGGATACAAGGCTAGAGAGCACTGTTTCGTTTGCCTAGTGCTGAAGTTGACTGTATGTGCTAGAGTTACTGCAACTGATTGTCTTGTAGGGATAGAGGCGAGGAGAAACTGTTCCTCTGCAACATTTTTCTTGCCTGATTATGCCTGCTGTGCTGAAATACGTAGCTGTTTTGTGAACTTTCTTGGACCAAGATTATTGGATTCTGGTGACTCCAGGAATGCAGTTATTAAGTCCTCCTGCCGACACAGAGTATTTTGAATCTGTGTGTGTGATAACACTTATTATGACTGTTCAGATTAGGAAGAGCCTATAGCTTTCTAGTACTTCCTGTACCTTATCTGACACAGTGCATCTGCCCAGTGGCTAGACCACATACTGCTCGCTGTCCCGAGGCCGACATCGCAGGGTCATCTGCATCCAGCAGCAGTTTTGTGCTTACATGTCCAGAAGACCGGAGTTCGTTCATGTGAGCAGTTCCTTTGAAGTTGCATTGTACTTCATGGTAACTGCATGCTGAGTGGCACACAGGCCTAAAATATTTTATTTTCCAAAACCAAACAGTAGTTCCTGTCACTGAAACAGTTAATCAAAAAGTATTAACCCTCCACTGGAGACTCTGTGTGTGTGTGTGCGCATGTGTGTGTGTGTGTGTATGCGTTGTGTGTGCGCACGCGCGTGCGTGTGTGTGTGTGCATGTTTGTTTTTTAGAGCCAAGGAGATTTGCTTTGGTTTTTTTAAAAACAGAAACCACCACAAAGTTGGCTGTGGTTTCAGCTGCGCTTGTTCGAGATTTGTATTGCTGACTACCAATCCTAAAAGAGTTAACCTAGTAGCATGACTCAGAAGCAGAGAAGGAGATGCAACGCTCACAGGCTTGGAAGGAAGCACAGAAACAGAGGTGAGGAACATAATAACGACAAAAAAAAGAAGAAGAAGAAGAAGGTGCAGCGTGCGGGAGCGACTTTTCCCTCGGCGTGCCTGGCCCTGGCACTGCTGGCACGGGCTCCCTGGAAAGCTGCAGTTCCGCCGGTATAACACAGGGAGCAGGCTGGAGAATTTAGAGCTGCGTCACAGAGCTCAGAGAGAGAGCGAGAGAGCAAGCTCCGTCGATAGGTCTACTAGCAACAGCCCTGCTGCAGCAAGAGGGGAGAGAGGCAGCAAGAGAGAGGGCTCAAGGAAGAGAAGTAACGCCAACCCTGGGGACCGGGCTCCTGTCGCCGTCCAGCGTCACTTAAAGATCCTGTCGGGCTCCGTTGACATAGGAAGCTTCGCCCATTGACGATGCTGGAGATACAGCGCGCTTAATCCCGCGGGGAGGGAGAGTGGGCAGACACCGAAAGGGTTAACGGAAGGGAAATTTCTGGAACCTTCTATTCTGCGGCGCTCCGCAGCAAGCGGAAGGCTGAAGACTGCGCAGATGGTGCACGGACAGAGCTCTTCGGTCCAGTTCGTCTCTCCCACGTACGTACCCTTTGATCAGGATGGGGCTCGAACGGCATTTACCTTTTTTTAATTATTTGCAGGGCGTCCCCTTCCCCCATCGTCCCCAAGTTCAGATCCCGAAGTGCCTTGATTATTATTTTGGCTGGGTATGATTGCTCTGTTCTGCGTCAGAGCTGTTTTCTCAATGGAGCGATGGCACAGGTTGTACTAATGTCACTCTTGCCGGCATTGCTGTAATGCAGAGGAGGGTAGTAGTCGTGGGGGAGAGATGACAACTTTGCAAAGACTGCTGTTTTCGTGTTTTGTTTTGGCTTTTTATTCCCTCCTGTCTCTCTGAAGGCTAGCAGGTTGGCAGGGGTTTGGTGGAAGGGTTAACAGACGCTCTGCATTTCAGAGCTTGGAGGTTTGTCACTGCGTAGTTCAGAAAGTGGTAAACGGTGACGCAGTGATCATTGCAGGGCACGTCGGCCCCTTTTTACAAGCACTGGGGACAGGTACGTGGTGCCTTCCAGACGCTTCCAAACCAGCTGAAAGGGGTTAAGGATGAGTCGAGCCGGGAAGCCAGCATTTAGGGATTAAATGTCATCATTTTGGCGTTGGAAAGTTGTTTACCTTGCTCTCTCCGTGTCTCCATGTTGGCAGCCTTCCAGCTCACATGTGATAGTCTTCCCTGTACTGCTGCATCATTAACTAAGTGGCCGAGCCCGCTCCCGATTGGCTGGGGAGGGCTCTCGCCCTCAGCACGCCGCGCGATTGGTGGAGAAGGCGCTGGCAGGTGAAAAGCCCTCCCGGATTGGCCGCGGACCGGGTGTCAAATCCGAGCGTCGATCTGGCTCGCTCCAAAGTGCCGGGACGGCTCCGTGCGCCGCCGGGCTTCTCCCGCTCTCCCGCAGGGCCGGCGGCCGGGAGCGCTGCTCTCGCAGTGCTTCGCTCGGGCACGGCGACAGAATGAGCAAAAAAAGAAAGAGAATGAACTTTTTGCCCGCAGTGCCTACGGTATCGCGCAAATACCCGGCGGCGAAGACGCAGGTCTCCAAGTTTGCGCTGTGTCAGTGATAGGAAGGTTTCGTTTTGCTGCACAGTTGTCGCAATGACGTGTCAGAGCTGCTAACCACGGTGAACGGGAAAGTACTAGGGTTTGGGGCTTTTCTCTTTCTTTCTTCCTTATAAGGGAATTCAATGTTACCTTCAGGCTTTGGTAGCCCAAAGTAAACAGGGCAGCAGCACTGTAAACTGCTTGGGGCAGGGACTGCATCTGCAAATTATGTCTCGGGAATAACTGAAGAAGTGAAAAAGACTCTGGGCTAAACTCTGCTTTCATTTACATAAGCGTGAATTTGCCACAGTCTCAGTAACATCAGGGAGAGCTGAATACAGCCCTGTAGAGGTTTAGAGGAAAATAACAGCATTAGAAAGCAGGAATAAAAAGAGCACTGGGAAAAGACTAGGTAAGGATGAATGGGAGACTGAGGGCAGACAGCATATCCAGAGAGCGCAGGAGGAGATGAAGATGAGGAGGAGAACATTTTACTCTCTTAACCATTTACTATACTATTTTTTCCACCTCTCTTCTTAAAGTGACCAACAATGAAGATGGCAGCTCTGCCTGGAAGTTCTGACGACACAACCAGATCTGAGCTTGGTCCTTCTGGCTGAGGAAGTCATCTGATTATGCAGTGGAGTGGTAACTTTGCTTTCTCATACAGCAGGGAACATTATTCCTTAGCCTTTCATCATATCAAGCTTAAAAAAGTTTAGGGATATGGTAGCGTAAGCGTTTATATTACTCACTCACTGACCTCTGAAGAGTCAGATATGGTTGTTTAGCAGTGACGGCTGGGTTTAGAACCGACTCCAACATACTGCGTTCTCTGTCTTCGTCTCCTAGCAGTAGCCTGTCCTCCGAACGGCAGTCTGAGGGAGAGAGAGGTTGTATTTACAAACATACACCCACCGTGACAGAATTCTGTTTCCGTTCGGTTGTAAAGGCCGTATGCCCTGCAGCTTCATCCCTGACGCCATTTCTTTGCGCAGTAACACAGAGGGGAGGAGACCATTTCCAAAGGCAGTGCTGTGGTAGGAAAAGGGAGGGAAGAACACAAGACAGTAGGTGCCACTGCCCACTTTTTTTTCCTCCTTCCCTTCTGTTTCTTGCCCCCCTCCTTTTCTGCCACACTCCATAGGGAATTTCAGACTCTTACTGCAGTCGTCACAGCCCCTCCTGACTCACTGAGCCTTCGCTGGCTGTAGCTGGCTCCCTTGGAGCATCCTTGTCTCCTGCAGCGCCAGTTCCGCAGAGCAGGGGAACAACAGGAATAGCAGCAACAGTGGTGGTCCCTGCAGCAAGACAGACAGGCGTAAATACACACATGCATGAGAACAGCACATACATGGCAGCACTCGTACACGGCAGCAGCGGAGGTAATTCTGTACAGCCAGGATCTCGACTGATAAATAACGTTCCGTTGCTTGGAAGACTGGTGGGTTAAGTCTATTTTATTGAGCGACGTCTAAATGGACGACCCTTCGCGTTTTTCCCCATCACATGTGGGGCAGCGGGCCCCGTTAACTCGCAATGGTAGCACTTCTTAATGGCATTCCTCCGTCCTTTGGAAGGAGGTGCATCTGGCAGCCCATATACTCACTATGGCGTATTCATCCTTTTCAAGTTCAGCATAAGGATGCATTTCTTTTTATTCCTTTTGCTACTATTTTTTTGCCACAGAGATGGTTTAATTGCAACTAAGTGCAGGGAGGGAAAGGATACTGAGAGATAAAAGAATTATTTCAGTGTTAAACTTCAGCTGTAAATCTCATTACGCATGAATTGGTTACTGTTACCAGATAAATCTGTGGAACTTTGCAAGATTATGTGAAACGAGGCTAAGCGAGGGCCACGGCATATTTCTGTAAGTCAGCAGCGATTTTGGGCATGTGAGTGGTATCGTTACTGTACATTAGTGATACGGGTAGCTGTTCCAAAATGGTTGTCAGAGTATTGCCTCAAAAGGACTTGGAAAAGCTGTGATTTCTTACTCCCTCTGACTCTTGTGTGTGTGACATTGTGCAAGCTGATTCATTTCTCTGTATTTTGGTTTTCTTCCTTTGTAAAGTGGGGTTTATTATACCTCTCAGCCTTAGTGCGGCATTATGACGCAGTATTCGTTAGTGCGTTGGGTCTGCTGGCAAAATACATGCAATTTTCTTGGGAGTTTTACTGTTCAAGGACTGCAGAATTTGATAAAGGAAGTTAAGGATTGCAAATGCTTATGCTATAAATTCGGCAGCATTACCGTATTATTCTTCTGTGATAGCTAAGGAAGGCTCTCTGAATGACGAGACAGCCATGATACCTTACTGTACTTGTTTTGCCGATGGTCGTGTTACATCTGTGACGCAGTCCGATTTTGCTGTTGGTTGTTGCCTCTGCTCTGTGAAGTTGAGCTGATGAAGGCACAAACTAGAAGATGGTTAGAAACATTAATTTAAATGTTGATGATAAAGTTCGCAACCATATCCAAAGTGGCAGGGATATCAGCATCCACCTATTTCACCACCCACAAACAGCGAAGGAATTCAAACGAACACGACAGCACCCCTAGCCATTTTGTTGCTCGCAGAGTAGATTCTGAGCCTGCAGCGCTGCTGCTGCTGCTGCTGTTAATTTCCATGTCATACAAATACAGCATCGGGCTCTGTGTCAGGAGCTTTGCTGATGCTGTGAGCAGCTTATGGTCTACGAGCAAATCTTTTTCTTATTTGGGAAAATCCATTAACATGTCCAAACACCAAGTATTTTACCCTCACTCTTCGTACAGATCACTTCCAGACCTACCCAGAAAATTCACTGCTGCCTTGTATTTTTTCTAAAACTTGTTCACAGTGTTTTCTTACAGTTTAATAGGGGTGTGGCTGGGGCGGGGGAGTTGTTGAGATTTAAGTCGCATTGGTTAAGTATCTGTATTGCTGATGCTAATGGACAGAGACATATGCAAAATATATCCAGGTTGCCCATATCCTCTATATATCTATACATAGATACACATATTCCCAAGCCGTGGTTGCAAATGTGCCCTTGTTATTCTGTTCTCACCCACCCAAAAGTTTTGTTGCAAATAAGGCAGTAGAAATGGCTAACTCACGTTTCAACAGCATTCAGAGATGTCGGTATTATATAACGTTATCCTGGCACGGCTCTGAGAGGTACCCGTAGCTGCCTGCTGCGTTGCCTGCGGCAAGGTCATTCCCCTGACTCACCGTCGGTGACCAGTTGGTTCTGGATCCCCCAATCTACATTTCTTGCAATGGTGACAGTGCTTAAGCACTTTACCTCCAGCGCTGAGCCTGGAGGTAAAACTTGAAAATTAATGCTATTGCAGCAGTGGGCCACTGAGCCCCAAAGCATAGATCCAAAAAATCCTGCATCTCTGAAGTGCTTCAAAATCCAGGTACATTTCTTGAGCTAACTGCAAAAGCAAGCTTAGAACCTTTCCACCAGTTCCCTCACCCCTTTTCCCTCCAAGGCTTCCTCTGGACTGTATTCCTCTGGACATATTTTTAGGAGCAGGCATCAAGTTACTCCGCGTTCCGGCAAAAGAAAAAAAGCACCCCTGCATATATTTGCATTTTTCTTCCTGTAGTCTTTATCAGGTGGACTCCACAGGCTGCTGTGCTTTCACCAGTGTCTGTTAAGCTAGTGCTGTCTCTCACATGCTTTTAATTCCAGGTACCTCTGCTCAATAGCTGTTATGTCTCCTGCCAGATTTCCACATTCTTCTCGGGTGTTTCCACTTGCAAATGTCACTGTTATGTTCACTTGACTCAGGGCAGCATCAACCATGGATATGTTAAGGTTGGCTCTAGTTTTCTCAGCTTCATAGGCACCACTGAGCAGTTAATGCCTCAAGGGTCTCAAACAAAGTAACTTCTTCCGTGCCCACCTTTGCAGTAGCCAAGTTCAATCTGGGGGCATGTTCTCTGGCTCCGTTTAAATGGAGAGGAACTTGGGGTCCAGCAGAGCCAGGACAGGCCAAGCGTGGACCCAAATGGATTCTTCTTGCTTACAGTTTTGTTACCTTGCACCAAGTGTCCTGCGCTGGGCAGCTTCCCGCACTGACCATGCTTAAAGTCAGCCTTGGCCTTCAGTATCATTATTCTCTAGTTTTCAAAGGAAAAGAACCTGGCTGCTAATCTTGAAGCCAGTGACGACTCTTCGCCTACAGGGAGGCATATGTGATAGCTTGTCTGCTAAAAACTGAGCCAACACAGTGTGATTCAGACCTTAAGCTTTCCCAGGAAGAGAGCTATTTCTGAGTTAAGCACATCCCTCAACTCCCCACACAAACACTCTTTACCCAGTGCAAACGGTGCACAGTATCCGTCCATCGGCAGCCACTGGTTTTGTATTTGAATATACAACTAAAATGCTTCTTAAACATTGACAATAGCTTCCAATACACAGTAGAGTTTCAGCAGCAGAAAGGACAATCAGAATCCTGGGATTAGATACTAACCAAACAGCTCAGACACCTGAGTTTCTCAGGGGAGGCAACTAGGGATTTGGTCAATGCTTTCCTCCATCATTTTTGCCAGGTCCTTCTACTGTGAATAATTTTAAGTTACAGAAGGCATGTTTTCAAATGTCCTGTTTTAAAGGCAGGCTACATTTCAGTGAACACCTGGCAGTGTCTGTTTCCTTATACTCTTTATTATCAGAGGATGTTCTATTGTCTTTTTAATGACACAAAGAAAAATGTGACTTTCCTAGACATTACTGAAAGTAGCTGGAACAGTAGTGGTGACGGGGAACACCACGTTCTTGAACTGACTATACAAATCACAACAGTAATAGCTATGTAACTGCTTTCAAGACCTGCAATCAATACTTTATATTGCAAGGTGATGCTTACATATAGAAGTTAGGAACAGAAAACCACTTTTCTGCTTTTCTAGTTTCAGCTGCTTTGAACTGTTTAGTAGAGTTAGTTTATAACGTGCTATTTAAACAAGCTGCATGGGGCTGAACTTGGTGAATTTTCATTGCTGTACCCTCCTACTGTTCTTCCATGACCTAGGTCATGTAAGTGCTAGGCATTTCTTCATTGTGTAAGTTTGCCCAGTTTCACCTCATCATTCTTTGTGTCACCTGAAATCCTCGCTTAATAGTGCCTGCGCCCTCCAAACAGGCTGATTTTGCCTAAGAATTCTCATGAAACTAAAGGTAGGAGAAGATTGTATGACTCTAGACAAGTCAAGGCGATTTCAGATCAGTGCACAAGAAGCATAGGATTAGAAACTGTAGCTCTAATATCTAGCATACCTAGAATGGTCACCATGCTAAAACCACTCCCTTGAGTTCAGAATAGCTTTGGGGCAGGTAATTCGGAAGAGTCGTAGGTGTCATACCTTTACTTAACAGACTGCAATAAAGGGCTGGGATTAAAAACAAAAACAAAACAAAAAACACCACAGGTTTTGGGAGTGAATCCTCATTATTTTAGTGGTGTTGCACTGTCATGAATTATCTCCAAGTTCCTCCAAAAGATCTGTACACTGAAAATTAAATACTTCTTGCACTTCTTTATTACATCCAAGCATCACAGCAAATGCGGGTGGCAGTATGGCAGAACCATAAAATGGGGGCTGGTACGGCCCATCACCTCACCTGATACTTCTCCCTTTGTTAAACGCAAACAAGCAAACAAAAACATTCTACCTATCCCTTTTTTCCCCCTCAACCTCAAACTCTTGCACAATCAGACCATTAAAAAAAAAAAAAACTGGATCAGAAGGATAGGCAGCTTGCTGACAGTTCAATAAATGCAAGCAAATGCTTTAACAGATTACCTTTAATAGGACTTGAATTCAGTGACTCAAATCTTAAGCAGGCCTCACTATCCCATTGGTAAAACAGGCTGAACGGGACAAAAGGTGCTACAAGCTTCTACCCATAGCAAGCCATAATATAGTGTTCCAGCTACCGTTTTTTGTTTTTTTTTTTGGGGGGGGGAGGAATCCAGAGTGCCTGTTTTTTAACCTTACTATTTATATTGTAATTATAAGGCTGCAATAGTAGGACTAAGGGAACAGACTACGTTCACTCAGGACAGTAGTCTGGAGTTTTTGTTCTGGTCTTAATCAAGGGGGAAAAAACCCTCCATTATGCTTTAAATTGAGGAGAAAATGAGGGAAGTGCACATTTTTGCTGCCCATAATTGCAATAGTGTCTCTAGAACCTTCTTCTATTCACAGGCCTCAAATCCACCGAATGAAGCTGCACCTACCCTACCTTTCACGCGGCCTCTGATAGAGAGGGCATTACAAGGTAACGATTGGCTCAGATTGCAAGTTAGGGCACATTTGTCCATACCTGACCCATGCAACACCACACAGTAACAGAACTGCACAACAAACAGTTACCTGCTCCCCCAGGCTGAAGAAGGTTTTTTTTGAAACCTTAGAAGTTCACTCATTTCAATTCCCCTTACAGGTCACCACTTGTTCTGTCACACCCCTCTGTCCTGCACCTGGCCCTGGGTCTGACTCACTCCTTGACTGTGGGGATGATGCATGGAGCCGCCTCTCTGCCTCGCATTTTCTGCGTATCAAATGGGAATAATTCCTCCAGGAGAGACCAGGGCTTGAGGCACCATGAGTTTCGTTCCTGGAGGTGGAAACGGAGGAGAGAATTTATGATGTACACAAGGTCATACAGAGGTCTGTTTTGCTTACTGTGGAAGCCCAAGAAGTGCCTTAATATATAAGGTGCAGGTTGTGAGAAGTAAGAGGCCAACTAGGTCTGTGACGTCTAGGCTTGCCTTGCTCCTGCAGACTACGAAAGAAGTTCCTTTACATGGGGAAGTCAGGGATTTCTTCCCTTTTTGCCTTTATCTTGTGCAGATGTAAAGCAGTATGAAGTTTGCGAAATGATGTGAGATGGTACTCTGAAAGAAGCTAAGTACAGAACAGTACTACTACTAAAATGTGTTTGAAAAGTAGGAAAGAATCAGAATGGAAATTTTGTACCCTCTCTCCTGCTATTTCTTGAAAACTCTGGAACATTTTGATGAAGCCAGCTATAGCCGATAGTATTTGCATATCTCTGCACATACATGTGTGCATCACCCACACAAACATTCAGCACACCTAGCACATGCTGGGGAAAAACACTGTTTTATAGCAAGTTTTAAATTTTTTTTTGCATGCATGTGTGTTAGCAGTTGAGCACTGTTTATTACAGCATCATGAACTGCTCTGCTTCTTTCTTACCCTCTGTTAATCTCCCCTTCTCCTGGCACGCTGCCTGCCCAAGCATGCAACCAGGTTTGGAATGAACACACACACGGTCACGGACGTACCCTTCGTGAAAGGCGTACCTGCCGTCTGCCAGCAAGGGCTGACACCTTCCGGCTGCCTGGAGGGAAGGGGAGCTTGCTAAAGCACAGTACAGTGTTCAGGGAGCCTGGGGAAAGGGCAAGCAGCATCTGGATTATGCTGAAATGAAATCTGGTTTTAACACATGGTAGAGTGGAAGTTCCCAGTGAAGTAATGCAACTGTCAAACTACAAACGAATGAGACACTGGTCTTCAGCTGCTGCACGGCATTTCCAGAACGGTTAGTCTGCTAGGGGAGGGCATGCATCGGTGTTCAGAGCCGGTTTGACAGAGGCACTCAGAGTGCCTCAAAGAACTATGCCAGCAAGACGGACACTGGGGAGGAAACCTGCTTTCCACTCATCTTTCACCCTGTTGCCCCAGTTAATGGATTTAGAAACTACAGTAAATATCTGGACATAGTAATCTAGTACAGTTCCCTCCCCCCTCGTTTTGGAAGGAACTGCTCTTCCTCCAAGTTTCCCTCTGCAATTTAAGGGGGTTTATTAGAAGATGTAGGCACTAAAGCAGATCCTTAAATCTGGTTACAAAACTAATGGGCAGAGCTGCCAAAAGCCCAGGGTATCAATAAGCAGAACTCCAACTCCACTTCTGCCTAGCCTTACTCCATTTCACACTAGCTTCTGCATCAGCACCGATCAAACACAGTGGCCAGGCTTTGACAGTTCCCATATTATGCCTCTGTGCGGTAGGAAGCGCTTCATAGGCCTCAGGATGCCCCATCTATTCCCACTGTACCGAGACGCATATATTGCAGGTTAACTACATGGATATGCTGCACTACGGTACTGCTCAGACCTACGCCATTTCCTATAAACGTTAGCCAGTTATTTTCAGATTCTCCTACAACCTGGACAACCTCTGCTGAACCATTTAGTTTTGCAAATGCTCCCTTTTTAGGTTTCATTTTAGCCCACATCTCAAAAGTAGTTTTCATGTAATTTGTTTTCATTAAAAGCCATTCTGTGCTTAGAGGACATCAAACAATTGTCTCACACAAATCTACGTTTCCTTACTGATTAAAAGCATGTCATTTATAAGCAGTGTGATACAGCTGACAAAGGAAGCTCCATTATTAGTGTCATACTTCCCTTGCCTGTCACAAAAAGCATCTGACTTCTGTTTGTCTACCTGTCCTTTTAGATGACACTCAGATCAGCAAGTGATGGAAATGCAGAAAAGCTAGAACTTTACGCTACACAGAATGAGGACTCTAGACTGGCTGCATCTCCAAGGGCATAGAAGATTCTTACTGTACAAAGCAACCTTATTATTTACATCGGTTGCATAATTTGCCCCACAAAAAAGAACGTTAGACATTTCACTGCTTGCTGGTAAAAGCTTCCATACATGCCACCTGGCTATCAAAGGAAATTACAGCCACTGTCCAAGGGGTGGGTTTCGTCATCACATATCTCATTTTCTCCATCAGCCTAAACTATTCACATGATGCCAAGAAACGTGTGTCACCAAAATAACCACCCCGAAGTTCACTGCCTCACTTTCTAATGAAATTAAATAAATTAATTTTTCTCTAGGTACGGTGGAGAGGAAGGATTTTCTCTCTCAGCCTGCAGCCTTGCACAGGATGTGTCTTCCTCTGGAAGCTGGTTTCACATGGTGGCTTAGATTTTCCCACTTTGTATCTAGCACCATTTGAAATCAGTGTTCTAGGAGCAAGAATTACAGCGTGGGAAGAGATCAAGCAGCTGCTCACTTCACCGATGGCCTCCGCTACTTAAAATAGCACTTTCTCCAACGGCTAATTTTTGGCCAACCATCCGCTTTGTAACATCATCCGATTTCTAGACACTATACAATCACTGTAAGCACCCTCTCAAGCTAGGGCCACAACAGGAAAAGCTTCCTTCAAATGTACTTCTACTTAATAAACAATGGATATTGAGTTAAAGTTGTCCAGAGTAAAGTGAAGTGATCCGAAAGTTGCATGAAAATCAACATAGCCCTTATCGTATCTTGACAGGCAAGATTTACACGGAGTATATTTCCCTTATTCTACAGTCAGTAGGACCCTAACATTTAATTTACTAACTTAATCAAATGTATTTCCACTCTGTGCCTCGGGATCTTACCATCACAGAATTATCATTCCATGGCTTCCACAGACTCGTTTTGCAAACACAGCACTTCTCCGACAATTTGATCTCACCAGGTAACAAACACAAGTACCTTCAGTAAGCATGATGAAGTCACACTGATGCACAGGGAAACCACTATTTTTTAAACGTGTATTGCTGGTAACTTCTAGTAATGTTTCAGTAAACTGCTACCCTTGCATACAAACCACCAAATGAAGTTAAACTAAACTATTTTTGCCTGACTTCACTCTTGTCAAACTTGTTATATACACAGAAAGGATGATCGCTATGTGGATGAAGCATTTGATCAGACCACTGAAAAGGATAGTCTTCTTTAAAGAATGCGTAGCTGTCATCTACAAGAGGATTCTTCTCTGAGCCAGAAAAATGTCTCTTACACAGGCTGACCGATTTCTCTTGGTGTTCAGAGTCTCAGTTTTTGTCTAGCACCATTTGAAATCGGTTATGATGTAGGGGGAAAAGCAACAGTAATGGAAAACTTCATTCCCCCCCACTCCCTAAAGTCCTTATAGATAAACACCACCAAAGTATGCTCTTGCTTCACAAACACGTGTGGTATGCTTTTCTGTTCTCTGACCTGAAGTTACACCTACAGGCCGAACATCCTGCATAAAAGGAGGACAGTCAGCATCAAGTTCAACTAGGATGGATGCTTACAGTGAATCCGAAGCATCTGTTCAAACACGTAACTAAGATTCTTCAACTCAAGCAAGCCAGGGCACATGCGTGAACACAGCCACTTCTCTTTCTGACCAATTATATTCCATGTGCTATTTGTTTGCCTTTAACCTGTTATTTACTCAGATTTTTTTTTTCCTTTAAATAAAATTGTGTGCTACTTGGTATTGGACTCTGTCTCAGGTAGACAGATAACATGTTTCCCTGCTGGACAGTATCTAATTGCTGCAAGTATCTTCATTTCAGTCCCCAGCTCCATTTTCACCCGCCTATACCAACCACGCTCCACAGTGAGCACTACACTGATTTCAGGTGCAACACTGAGAAGCCTACCAAACACTGAAACGTCACATTACTTAATAGATGTTGCATTACTTTTAAATTAAGCAATACAGAAATGAATGCATTTGTTCTACACACTGCTGTTCAAGACTACCCACGGTCCACGACTTCCACTGCGAGAACACAGTTTCGCCGGTAGATGGCAAAACCACAGCATTTTTGTTATATCCAGCCTTTTCATTCGCACAAAGTACGTGCGTTCGTTGTGCAACAGGACTCGGTATCACCGGTTCCAGATTCTAAAATGAAATAATTCATGTGGGACTGAGTTTCAGAAAAATGGTGCAGCATTCATTACAATTAGGACAAATTAATTGTAGTGCCTAAGTCAAACTGCCTAATAGCAGCCTAGCCCTCTATCATATGCTCACTGCAATCCCAAGAGACTTTACAGTTTCTAAAGGTATATAATCTACATACTATCATCATTTGCAATCTATACCTACCAATTTGAGTATCACAACCATAAATTAAAAATGCAGCATACTAAGTTATTTTTCTATTCCATCCTCTAAAAGGCTCCATCCTATTAGGAGAGCTGATGCCACCCATTTCTTTGCAAAGAAACCAAAGTAGATCTTGAACGTGAATTTGGTACAATAAATAAATAAATAAATAGATCATATTCTGTTTACATTTTACTTAAAAACAGAATTATATCTGTCGCACAACAGACAGGTACCAGACATTCTGTGGGCTATGAACTAGAGTTACCATTGCTCTTGGTTTAGTGTTACATCAAAACAGGCACGCTCTTTTCCATTAAGTTTCTATCAAAATTTTCAAGTGTGAACATTGTAAGGTTTTGGAAACTCCAGAAAATCCTCTGCTCTTCCAAAAGAAAACCAAAGACAAGAGACTGCTCAGCATATAGATACACATTCTCTACACTATGCATCCAAGTTTTCATTAAATAGTTTTGTGCACAAAGTTCAAACTTTGATCTCAATGGTTACCATCTAACGCGAGTTGGACGTGTGAGAAGTCAGAAGCGCACGTCTTCCAGAACAATGGAAAACATCTGTTTGCCACAGGATGAATAAAAGACAAACACTTACTGCCAAATATTTTTATTTGCAATATTACAAACCATCGCTAGGCTATACATCAAAAATAGAAAAATAAGCACGACTTTTACAAAGTCTTTTCACTTCGGCATTAAGTGCATTTCAGCATATTTTAAAACATTTGGAAATGCCATACACAATCAAGCTAGCTAATGGCCAACACGGGCAATTCCAATATATTATCACAGTATTTACAAACAACAAATCATTATCAAACTATACATCAGCTACTCAAGAGGCACTGAACAGCAGGTCACTCTGTTTAGCCAAAATCCTTTTTCATACCCAGAGACCATTATGAACTCTAACAATACAACTGCTGGGATTGTCCCAAAGAGCCCTGTAAAACCCCAAATAGCGTTACATTGTTAAAACAATCTGTTCACAACAGCGCGGAGCAAGTGCCAAGCTACCACAGACAAGCAAGAATAGCCTAAATGCTGCCTCAGCCATCTGAAGTGAGGCGATCCGTTTTTTCTGGGAAAAGTGGTTCTTGTAAGTTGCCTGTATGTCACTCTGAGCAAACTCAGAGATTCACCAAGCCAAAAACACTTATAATTATATTAGAAATTACACTTAGGTATTTAAAGTAACAGCTATCAATGCAAGTCCAAGTCTTAATTCACAGTAAGTTCTGTGATGGGAGCTCCTGGAGTCACCATCTGACAAAACCGTCTCACAAAGCAACCAGCCATCTAAAGAGAGACCAGCTCCTCCGGCACTGCCAGCATACCCACTCCTTCACGCTTGCAACTAAGCTGGTCTGGTCTTCCTTCGAGACGAAAAGAGCCAGGAGTCAGACAGGGAAAGGTTCACGTTTCTCAACAGACATCCATGTTACCCTGCACTGCGGATTTACACTTAGCATAGTAGTCTATATGCAGAGATTGGAAATGCTGTGTGTGAATATATGACTTTCAGAAAAAAAGCAAGGAAGCTAGAAACATACAGCAGCCTTTCTATCCTAACAAGCAACATAATTATCTCTGAAACTGCCAGCAATGCTAAACAAGTGTCAAGCATGCATCCCAAGGAACTTGCATTGTGCTCCCAGCAAAAGGCGGGTACCCTGGATTTCTCAGCACTTCTTTCAGTTAAGTACTCTCTATCCATAGGCCACCAAATCTGAAGGCAGGGGACACCCTTGCTATGGAAGCCTTCCATTTGCTATTCCAGCAGCTCCACTGTAGCCCTTCCGGGACCAAACCAAAGAGCCAGGAATATATATGGCTTTCTTCCTTCTTAAAGGCAATGGAAAAAGCTACAGAACTCTGATTCAAAGGCACAGTTTAATTCATTAGATAGAAAGAAGCAAACTTTGGCAGACAAAGAGGTAGTGTATATGAGACCTAAACTGTGAAATTTTAAATAGACATAGCCTTAAAGGGCACCAAACTCTTAAGCAAATCAATAATTAAAATATTACAGAATACAACGCACCATCACTTATACCACCTCAACCACAAAAGCAAACTAGAAGCACGTTAAGATTTTAATGAGCAGAGCTAATACTGGATAGTCTTCTGTAGGGAAAGGGGTAACAGTGAAGGCAGTAAGCAGCAGCAGCTGGTACTATGACAGTGATACTTCTAGTACTCCCGCCAATGCAGACAACCTCCCGCACGCTACAGATAAGTGTCTTTTTAAAGGCAATTTCACACACACAAAAGACAAGAGGCCCACAAAGAAAAGCACAGATACATATTCTGATTTTTTTATCCCATTAACAATCTCCTACTACAGTCAATCACTACTACAGAACAGATGGTAACAATACTCCCATTCAAGTTCAAATTCCCTCCCACCCCCAGAAAAGGTCATTCATGCTTTACAGCTTGTATATTTGGCAGTATGTGGAGTGCTGTCACGTTTCCTACAAACAAAAAAAAAGTCGAATCAGAGATTTTACATGTAAATAATTTTTACATTTATCCGGAAAGCACATCCTTAGCTTTATCATTAAATCAATAGTTAAAGTCATGAAACAACATCATCATTTGTCCTCTTTGTAGTAAGCAACTGCTAGGCTCACGAGACTTGTTTCAGTTTCATCCAAACCGGAGAAGAAAAAAAGGACCCAAGGACTAGAACAGCATTTGATCCAAATGGATGATTTCAAGTGATGAACGAACCGTGGCAGAGTATCACCAGAAACTGAACACAGACAGAACAGGCAGAGGATTCCTAACTAATCTGGACTGTATCATGGTCTGAATACTAGTTTGTGAGACTTTTGATTTTGTAGCCAAATTTGTAGTCCGCTAAGAATATATTTACAATATTTAAACAAATGAGGATCCAAATTTTTAGTTACACCCATGACTACTTATACCATATATTTTCAAATTCCTGAATTACTCAATTACTCCCGAATTATGTAGGGGGGGGAGTGGGGGGGGACATGGACACAACACTTCTGCATTATTACTCAAGGTCCGTAAGGAGTTCTCAGGTACCATAAGACAAATTTCGGGAGTTTGTAGCGTGTACACATACCAACTGTTGGTATGTCACACCAATTTCTCTTATTACCGTCATGTGCAAAAAGGAAGACTGTAAATAGGAATTCTTAATTCCTTTTTTTCCCCCACTCTCCAAAAATAAGATTTGTTTCCTGGGTTAGGTAGCCTTATCTCAATTAGAAAAATCTTACTTCAGACACAAAAACCTGTATTTCTTAGATCATATATTATTTTGGAAGAAACTCGAGGCTGAAGTTTTATATATGCCATCTCAAACACAGCAAAAATACAGAAAGGTCACTTGATCTTGAAATAAAAATCAAGACTATGCATTTAAAGACCTTTGCATTAATTCAGAATAAGAGACCTAACATTTCAATAATTACCTTCTCACAATTTGCGGAATGGAAAAAAGTAACACAAAGATATTAGCTCAGAAAAACAACCATAGTACAAACTCAGACCATTAAGGCAGTAACAACAAAATTCTAACAAAATACAATCAAATTAAGCACATAAATCTGTGCTGCTGTAACAAGGTTTGAAGAGTCAGATTTTTTAAAAAGCTAATTTGGACTCCACAGAAGTACAGGAGCAATCATAACTGCTGTCAAATTCATGTGACTATTGGACTAAGCAGTACTTAAAAATACAGGAGAGGAAGATAATTCCAGACAAGCAACTATATTTTGGGCCTTTTTAGGGCTACAGAATTCCAAATTTGAAAAACAAATCAGCTTTTTACACAAAGGTTTAAGAGATCTCGCTTGCATCTTCATTTATTTTTCTTAGAAAGTTGAAAATGAAAATGAATCAGAAATTCTGAAACACACGTAATCAGGTTTCATCGGAAGGAATGCACGCTACCATGACAATTCTAGTATCTGCATGAGGGGGAAAAGTAGTTTCCAGCTCCAGTAGTCTTCTGATTGCAGAAAATTTTATCATTAGTTAGCAAAAGCAAGAGACTATTGGATTCCATTCCACATTACAGTCTGGCGCTTAAACGTGGAGCATTACTGAAACACATACAACACTCTATTGAGTAAGTACATGGTTTCTACCTTACAATAAAAAGTTACTCGTTCTTTAAAGGCAACTCAAAACTAAGATTTGTGATATGCAGTCACTTGAAGCTATCATTTAGGGAACCAAATGACCATTCTTCGGGTACAGGTAACATACCCTGTTCTCCTAGAATAACTGTACAGGGAAAAACAGGCATACTTACTATAACCTTTTCCATAGGAAACCACTGTTTACAGGTAGTTAGATTCTATACTTCCTCTGAAATTCGGAGTACACCATAAAAAAGACACTTCAGCGTCATTGCAAATGTCCAAATTAAATGGAATGCATATACCTTTTTAAGATTCAATTAATTCATTTGTGCAGAGTCTTCCGTCTCAGATGGTACATTAGTTTTTAAAATACATGTTTCCTTGCAACTTTCATCAACTGCATACGAGCTGAACAGCAGAAGGGGGAAAAAGGTCTAATTGAATATTCTATAAAACTGGTAGATTAAACACAAAAGAAAAGAGAGCGGGCAAAGAAAGATTTTTGCTGTAATGTGAAGACTACAACCCAGCCAATATGAGGCACTGGTAGCACAATGGTTTGTAAAGGCTCAGGTAATTCAGGAATCCAACAACACTGAATGGTGAGATTTAGGCCTTAGTAAAGGGAGATTAAAATATCTTCCTTGCCTGAAAGCCCAATCTAATTTCAGATATTCCTAGCGAGGAAGCTTAAGGAAAGCACTGGGTGCAACAAGACTTTTCATACAGTAAAGTTTTCAGGAGTATGACATTATTTAATTTTTAGTGCTATTGCTTTATACCTCACTTCCTCTCTCCACAGAGAGCTCTCTCCCCAAACGAAGGCAGAAAGTGCTGCCACACTACTATCAACTCCAAAATACTGATACTCAGGCTCTCCAGGTTGCAGATTATCCAAGCCACAGGTGAAAAGCAAATACAGCAGCACAGAGGTATACAGCCACAGACACTCTGCTTACAGGGCCATTTTGACCCTTGAAATGATACTATACTGCCTATATGGAGATTACTAAGACTAAAACCTTAACAGATCTAAGCTAGCTTCAGGATTCTCCCAAGTACTACTGCGTGTACTGCAGTGCAAACGTAACTGTAGTAGTAATTCTGGTTGGCTTTATTGAAAGCATCCCTTCCACTGTCTCACGCACTCCAGATATCCTTTGACAAAATCTGCTGGAATTTAAACCAGTTCTGGCAAGATGCACACCTCTGCACATCATAACATTCTAGATGTACCAGCTATCTTGCTCCATCTTGAGTATTTTGTCTGTTACAAACTATTTCTCCAACAAAATATTTTTTTCCCCAAGAAGTTAAAATAAGACATATCACTGCAAGAAGCGATGCACAAAGAAGAACCATTTAAATCTTCTCCCCCCCCACCCACAAGAAAGCATACGTTATAACCAGCTGTTTTGAAGATAAAGTTTGAAAGGCCCTGTATGTTTCATTAAAAACAAAAGAATATTGCTACTTGTGCAGCTAATATTTTACAGCTGGCTTTACAAGTCTTTAATGTAACATTACCAATCATTGCTGCTGCAGGAGAAAGAAAACTGAAGTGGATCCACAGATTATACATTCTACTAGCAAAGTTGACTACTTGTTTATCTAAACAGTGTAGTAGCACTGCTTTAGGCAAAAATTTCTTTTGTTTTCCTTGTAATTAAGCCCATATGACTTTATGCAAGTTCTTTCTGGTACAAAACGTGAACACACCGGTTCTTCGGTCATCTTCTCCACTGCCAGCGGTGCATCTTCCGTAGGAGAGAGGAGGAGAGGAGAGGAAACTCCTCACTTCGCTCCTAAGGCTTCCAGTTCATTTAAACCACCCTGGCTCTTTAAACCTATGGAGACTTTCCCTAGTGATTCCAGAAACTATTCAGGCAGCAAAATAAAATAGATGAAGCTTATACAAGCCAACACTACACTGCTTTTAAGATGAGAACTGGCACATTTTTGAGCAGACACAGACATTCCTTTCACAGTTAAGCATACCTATGTCAAGTGTAAGCCTAAGGACGTTATTTTCCTTTAAATCAGCGCAAGCATTAATTAGCAGTTTATGTGAACAACGGATACAAAAATAAAGTCAAATATATTGTTAAGCGCTTTAGCTTTCCATCAGCTGCTGTGATAAGCTCACATATAATCACAGAGCATTTTAAAAAGAAAAGGCAGGTAAGGCTCGAGAAACTTACATACTTGTTAGCGCTGCTCTTGCACGGTCACACAGAAATTGGCAAAAAAAGGAAAAAAAAAGAAAAAGAAAAAAGAGGTTTACTCACCCTTTTCGGGAAAAGAATATCTTATACACCCAGAAGGCTGCCAGCAACACCAGAATTGCCACAATCACTTTAGGAAGAATTAAAAAAAGCCTTAGAATGATAAAGATCACCAGTATAGCTCACAAAAAAGAGCCTCAGAAATTAGCAAAATAGCAATGTCTTCACCCTCCTGCCAGTCCTATCCAGCACCCTCCCCCTCCAACACTTAAAATACGCATGGCTTATTTTACAGTTATATCTTTGATGCTTTACCCAAGCCTCTTCAAGATAGTTCAGTTCAAGCACGGTGATCACCAAGATGGCAAAATCCAACCAGCTTAAAAACATTAAAACAGATGTCATAACATCCTAACATTAATTTTTAGAATGTGTTTATAAGGAAGTGGTGGTAGAAGACCACATTCATAAAAGCTGTCTTAAAAAACTAGGTAACAAATGCAAGGAAGATGGAGGAAGCAATTTGTTGACTAAGCCCGGTTATTTATCTATTGAGAATTTCAGTAAACCCAGAGCACCCTCCACGTTTTAGACACAGGAAGTATACTTCCTGCTCTGAAGAGTTTACGAAACGGACAAAGCTGTGGAATACTGCCTTTCAAATCTGATGCATCGCATATGACAAAATACTCATTTTACATAAAATTGATTTATAAACGCTAAGTAATGTTAACTTTTCTTGAACCGTGCAGCTTTAGAAGTAAACAAGCATTTTTAAAAAGAACAAAACTCAAAAAATCATGTTACGTTACTGTAGTCACAGGTGATGACCAAAACCAGAACATCAATTCCACAAAAAAAATATAATCCGCATCGTATCTTGCTCAGGTTTTATAAGATACTTACCACAGATGATGACGATAACATACACACCTAAAAACAGAGTGAATCAGTATCACAAGAGGAACAGGTGCTTCTTATTCAAAGATATTACATAAATATATACTTGAGGTTATTTCAAATAGATCAAGCACTTTTGTCAACACAAGCCTTGTAGCAGGCTAGTTTATATCATAACGTCTGGTATAGCTTACAATATTCCTGTTCTTAAATGGATTTTTACCAAAATCTATTTTTCCTCATGTCAAAATAAAGAGAGAAGCTTGCATTAAATGACTTCTAATACAAAAGCATGTCCCCAAGAAATAAACCTCCTGTTACATGCATTTTTTTATTCTAATGGAAATTCTTGCAGTTCATACTTACTTAACTGGCAAGTTGGTACTTCAGGCATCCATCTGTTTTCTCCAATATACTGAATATTAGCTTCACCATGTAATGTGTAGCCTGCATAACATTCAATTGTAACAGTATCCCCTACAGAATATGAAGATTTTAATCCAGCAATTACTCTACCATGACTAATGTCCAGACTGGAACCAGAAACTGTAGGCCTGCCTGGAAAAAAAGAAGAATAAAGTCCAAATGTAGAGCTGGTATGTGAAGCAGATTCGAGAGGTTATCATCAGAAAAAGCCCCACATTCGTGCAAGTATCAGAAGCTTAGTCAAACTTGAAGACCCTTCATATCAAAAGGTTTCCTACTTCCTAGAGGCTGCAGATACTTCTGTGGATGGACGTTTCACACGTTAACAGAAATATACACGTCAGCTTCATTAGAACAAACGGCTGCAGTAAAGTTAGGATAACCTTTCCGTTCACACCGTAACCAGCGCTCACATGGTGCAGACCGTGGTTAGTACAAGGTCTGGCATTGTCAGAGGAAGAATCTTCGGAACACTCTCAGAACAGCGTTGCACGCTGCCTTTTGAATTTTATCACTTTCTTTAAACAAATCTAAGACTAAAAAAGGACTACAACTATGCCCAAAACTCCTCTCAATTGCTCAGATCCTACCCAAAACCACTCGTAGCCTGTTAGAATCTGATTTTTCCTATCTGGGCGTGCTGACAGGCCTCTGACTTTCAGGCACTGCACATGACTACATCAGACATTCAAAACTCATCACTCTTCCCACGATTTACATGATTTTTACTCACATTTGCAGTTTTGCAACGAACTCCATGTATCACGTCCTTCACATGTTATTGCCATCTCTCCAACACCATCAGGAAAGGTGCAGTGAGTATTGCATTTTACCTGAACAGACTCTCCTTTTCCATATTTAGATTTCAGTGGAATTACTTCTCCATCTGTGATCTTTGGGGCACCACATACATCTTCGACAACTGATAAATATTTTCAAAAGTGAGTACAGGGATAATAAACTTTTAATGTTTTACAACACATTAAGTCACTCAGCCTTTGTATGAGAAAATAGATTAGCTTATCTGAAGTGTTAAAATTCTAGCATATCTATACCACAAATCTAAGTATAAAGGTTCACTTGAGAAGACCACTAAAAGACTCTTCACTGCAGGTGTTCCTTAAGGGAATATGATCATATGATGCAGGAACTAGGAACTCTGTATTACTAATTTTTGTAAGGCACCTGGAAATGATCCTAGAGCTTATCAGACTCATTCATTACAGAACATTCAAACATACTCTTTGCAGGAGTGATCTGCATTATCAGGACCTCATTATTAGAGAACACATGTAAGAAATTCTCCCACTGTTCTCCACAGCAGCACTCCCTCTCCTTCTGGCATAAAGAGGTTACAAAAAGTCTTCTGCAATGCCTCCAGCCCTGCAAATTAGTCCTGACTTAATAGTTTGCCTGGTCAACATCTAACAACATACTGCACACCATACAAGACGCCTGGAAAACCTGGCTGAACACCTGGGTAAGCAAGAATCAATACAGAACTGTAATAATTTAGTTCACTCTGGGAGGATACTATAGATATCCTCATTGTGCATAATCTTAGTCCTTTCTATCAGAATTCAGGAATGCTCATCTTTTCTCTTGTATTTCTGCATGAAGTGATTAAAACGAACAGCACGATACTACTATGATGCAATAGCATCACAGTATGCCCACGACCCAACTTCTATATGCATGCCCGTTCATTCATTCTCACCTGTAAAACTTACTAGTAAGAGTCATCTTAACACCTAAAACAGCTGTCTGTAGGTGAAACTCTGCATCAACCTCCTTAGCTTCAGATTTCAAACTATAGTGAAACAATTTTAAATTTTAACAAGAACAGATTTACAAAATGCTCAACAAACAAAAAGAAAAGTCAGATTCCTATTTAAAGACTTACTTTTTTCACAAGTTGGTTTGGGGGGATGCCAGGTGCTATCTTCTTCACAGGTAACCGTCTCATTTCCAACCATAAAATAGCCTGGATCACACTTAAATGTAATTGAGTCCTTATAGCTATAGGAAGGCCCAAATCCAGCTATTTTTTTTCCATCTTGAACTTTCAGGTTATCACATTTGACCACTGGAATAGGTAAGAGAAAAATATAGCTCTGAAACATTTGTTAACGGTATCATTATATTAGACATCGCATCCTCTTACTCCTTGTAAAAAAGATTTTTTTTTTATTTTTAATCTAATTGCTCAAACAGTTTTGGAGAGGCTTTATAAGAAAGTTAGTTTAACATTTTTCATCTGCAAAGCACAGGCTTTATGCTTCCCAGGCTTTGCACTTATTTCTGCACTCACATAGTAACTTTGCTGAGAAAATTCTTCCCTCTCTTTTTGCTATCTGTAACAGAACTCACACATTCTTGCTCTTTCAGATTTTTCTTCAGTTACTCAGGCTTTACAGTCTCTCAGTTCTTTCACTTTGTTCTTGTCACTTCTATCAACTGTATGCTTGCATTTTTAATTTTAAGTTTTAAGTTTGTCGTCACATTTTGTGAAACAATCAATATCCATAACGCAGTTGATCTGATTACTATTGGAGCTATATCAATTAATAGCAGCAGAGGATCTGTTCCTTCTTTTCTACAGAAAAGTCCATTTCTCACCCACCCACTCACCCCACCTCTGGGAAAAGCACAGATATTCAAGTGTTTGAGTCACATAGGCTACAACAGAGAAAATATATTAAAAAAAGTAACAACCTCTACATTGTGGAGGTGGTCCACTCCAAATTCCATTTTTGTCTGCATCATATGTGCAGAAAATAGAATTCGAGCCAATTAGTGAGAAGCGATCCATGCCTTTCGGTACATCATCACACTCATAGATTACTGCTGTTAGATAAACATAGTTATCTGCTTCACTGTAGTGCCCATTGGCTATCGCTGGAGGTGGTTTACAAGGAATTTCTAGAAATAAATCAAATATATTAGTTGACAGAATTTTACTGTTACTTTACTTATCTCAGAAGGAAAAAAAAGATCCTTGATTTTCAAGTAATATCATTTAAAATCTGGCATAAAGCCATTTCTAAGACAAGCTACAGTTACAACTAAGAGTTAACTGCGGTTGCTTAGAACAGGGAGTCGCAATTTCAAGACTTACCACAATGACTAAAATTTTTCAGTAGTCATTCTTCAGATACACATCTCCAGTGTGTATCTCAGTCCTCTTTCACAACCATTTCTTACACTAGCAAATTCGTTTTACTGCATGGTCTGTACGGCTGTTTTTAATAAGCTACCATCATCTGAATATAAACTTAAACACAGTAGTATTTACTCACGTTCACAGAAAGGAAGATCTTCACTCCAGTCAACAGTTTTCATTTTAATTACACAGGTAATTTCATCAGTTCCACGTAATCTGGACCTAAACAGATGGAAATATTTAAAGAGGTGGAACTTAAGAAATCACTTATTACTCCAACAAGCAGCTAGAAGCTTTGTTTATAAAATTTTCTTCTACCAAAACAAATGAGAAGTCATTAAAAAAAAGGCTAGAGGTCTTGTGGTTTTAAGATGCGTACCCACTAATGCTGATGCCTTAAAGTTACTAATACTAAACAAGTATACTTCTTGTGGTTTAATTTGCTCCAGGTAGAATTCAGGAGACATTTCAAGTCAGAACGGAAATGAAATCTGAGTAAAAAATTTGGGTTTGGTTCAAATCTGGCCTAAACTGAAAAAGAAAGAATAATCATTCACTTCAACAAAATCCTTACCCATTCTTACAAGAAAAAGTAAGTTTTGAACCAAATTTAAGTTCAGGATCTTGCACATGAACAGTACCACCTTCTATGTCTCCTGGATGACGACATCGTCTCTCTGGGGAAAAAACACAAAAAACCTTACGTCTTTTGTAGTTATATACAAAGACTAAGTCTTTGGCATCAACTGCCCTCAAAGTCAGCCTTCAAATCACAAATCTACCACAGGAGTCTTTCTGTTTGGAGGAGCTGTCTGCAAGCATTCAAAAGAACACCCAAAAGATACCTTCATTATTTTGCAGTGATGACTACCTGAAAGATCTGATGACACACTGACAGTCTAGCAGTTATACTTACTGCCTCTTGTACTAACTATGAAGGCTTAATTTTCTACGTAAGTGTCAACTACACCAGTTATGATTTCAAACTATTTAGTCTGTAAGGAGTGAATATCATGCTTAGTGTTCTCTGGGAATTTAACCAGTATTCGTCCCTAAACTAAACCACTTTAGTCAGACATTCTATCCTCTCCCCAGGAGTATGTGTATATGAGGTATCGCCGTAATTAGAGTAGTTTTACTTTTCCAAAGTGTGTAGTTATCGAGTCATCTATTTTTTAATATATATGTACACACACACACCCCCCACACATTCCTTCACAAAGTGCATTTAGCACTCTACCTAGTACTTCAGCCTGCACAGGAAGCAGTTAAAAGAAAAACAGAAAATATCTCCAGCTTTCATTAAGCTACAATTCCTTCTTGGTTTTGGTCATTTAATTACTGAAGATTCATCAGGTACCAATGAAATCTTTTCTATACTAAAGCAATGCAAACTTTTCCACTAGTGTCAAGATCATAAAGTTTCAGCTTTTCAGCTGAAAGCTTTTTCAGCCTTTTTTTTTTTTTTTTTAACTTCTAATTTTTTAGACCTGGACCTGAATATTAGCATATTGAAGAAAACTGTCATGCATTAAAAATATATATATATAAAGTAATAGCATTTCAATTTTTTTCATATAAATTATTAGAAAATACTAATTCTAGCCTGGAAATAACTGAAATTATCAATTAACAAGGGAAAAAAGGAAAAGAGCACATGCATGCACTACCTGTACAGAACTGTTCTGTTGGTGACCACTGCAGGTCTGGACCACAAACAAGAGTTGATGACTTTCCAGGGATTTTCATGTACCCTGGACGGCAGATGTAGGACACACTGGTTCCAACAGGAAAACTATCCATTGTTTTGAACTTGTCCCCGAGCTCTGCATAGTGAAATCTTTCTGGAGGTTCACATGTGTCTATCAGAATAAGAGGAAAGAAAAAACAATATGTAACTCTATCAACAAGAGGAAATACAAGTTGAAGCATAACGGCATGAAAGCTAGTAAGTTTTAAGGATACATCGATATGTCCAAAAAGTGATGTTAATAGCCAAAGCTGTTTCTTTAAATATATATATATAGTTTATCTTTTAATTACATCTAACATCCAACTCCAGCACAAGTTACTTATTCATCTGTTTTCTCAAGTTTCTCCTCAGCATTCTGCCTAGGCAGTGCACTTCCCTTCAGTCCATATTGCCTGCCTTATCCTTGTAGCTAAATAATGACTTAATTCATTGTATAATACCTACTTATAACACTGCGGGGGGGGGGGGGGCGATTTCCCTTCCTAAGACAAAAGGCCAGTCTCACCCTAGCAAGCAAGTGCCAGAAGATGATAAAGCAGAGTTTAAAGCCAGGCCCAGCGGAGACCCACAGGGGCAGGGCAGCTCAGGAATGATTTTACACGCGATTAAAGCCGAGGCTGCGGCACCTCAGCGCATCAGCGCGCCGCCGCCACGGAGGCCTCACGAAACCGCATCTAAGGCGCTGTGATCCCCGGACAGGTCCCTTTTCCACGAGTATTTCCGTTACAACTTGAAGACCTGACACAACAGCAATTCAGAGCTACGTTCGCCTCAGCCTTTGAAAAAACACCCCCCCCCCCAACAACCCAGGGGCGGGAAGGGCCCCCCGGCTTTGCCGCACGGGCTTCCCGCTCCTCCGCCCGCGGCGGCAGCGTCGCGGGAAGCCCGCGGGTGCTTCCACCGCCGCCCACAGCCGCTTCCACCCTGCGGCCCCCGGGGCAGCCGCCGCCCGGCTCGCCGCAGGCCCCAGCGCGCCCCGCTGCTCACCCTCGGCCGCCGCTCGGCCCAGCGACACCAGCAGCAGCGCCAGCTCCAGGCCGCGGCTCCACGGCGGCCCCATGGCGATGGCGGCGGCGGCGGCGGCGCATGCGCCAAGCCGCGGCCGTGTCGCTCAGCGGGCGGCGGCGCCTCCAGAGGGGCGGTCGCGCCTCCGGAAGGGCGGTCGCGCCTCCGGAAGGGCGGGCATGTCCGCCGGGGCCTTTGCTCGCTGCGCCGAACAAAGGGAGGTTGTCGCGCGAGGCGGTACCGGCATAAAACCTAGAAACTTGAGCGACAGAAAGAAGCCGAAGCAATTGCTGTGTTACGTTCCGCTTTTATTAGGATAAACGTCCTTAGAGATAGGCTACAAATGAGTGTTTCTGGGGGAGAATACCGATTAAGGCCTGCTGGTGATAAGCATAAGCTTGCCGTGGTGTTAATGCAGTTAAACAAGAGACAGCTGCCTTTGGAGATAAACTGACGTCCTGAAATAGCGACTCTTCTTCGGAGTGAATTATTCTAGGAGGAAAAAAACCCCATTCTACCGGTCCTTGGGGGTAGCTTGCTTGTAATGACCACTGGTGACAGGAGCTGTCATTTTTATAGCCGTTATTCACTTTCACTTACCAAACATAGAAAACCTTTTGGACTATTTATTTCTATCTATTTCCAGGCAAAATTATGACAATCTTTTGATTGTTTAATGAATTCTAACTTGAATGCAGAGGCGCAGGAATGCTTCTGCGTGTCTTGGTCATCTCAGGAGTTTGCAAATAAAGGAAGCATTCTTCAGGCAGCAGGAATACAAACAAGAGTCTCTCTGAAACAGCATTTGTACTGTGCACAATTCGAACGTGGTTAGCTCCTTACAGCAGTTTGATTAATGGAAGCAGAAGCAGCAATAACTTTAATTCTGTGGCAAAGTGCCCTTTTCACTACAGAATTGCAGTCTCGGAGAAAGTGACCAAAGCTTCCATGTAATCTGCAACCGGTTTCTTCTGCGTGGAGAACGAGTCCTGCCAGGCTGGTGCAACCAAGGGTCTCCTGCCTAGTGAAAAACGAGAAGACACACTGGTGTTACAACTGAATTGGAATCTCTTGGTTTTGCACTAACATCTGGAGATTATATCATAATTTATACTTAGGAGAGAGTACTTTCAGCGGCATAGATTTCCTCAAACCAGTCTTTACAAATAAAAAGAGGCAAAACTAATGTTTACAGATGACATTTTGTAGTCAAAAATGGTTATGTTCAGCGTGCTGATAACAGTGAAGATTAATTGTTATCTGCAATACACATTCAGGGTAGAAAGTAGACTCACTTTTAAATAAAACTGCCATTGCAATAAATGTTACAGCAAGCAGAAAACCAAAAGACCCATTTCAGTGTCCTTGTCATACTACAGTACTGTTAAAGTAGTTGTTTAGAGAGCAAGCTTTCCCATAATCCTTACAAACAAAAGCTGGTGTATGTCAGAAGCAAGGCACAGTTTGAAAGTCTGACCCATGAACGTATGTCTTCAGATTATGGAAAAGGAAATGCACATGCTGAGGGTAGTGTCTGGATTCAGTTATCTAGTTATCTACTCACCTGTTTCAGATGAAGTGTATGGAATTCAAAATAGGTTCTGAAAGGTGTCATGAAGAAAAATAAAGAGTGCTCATGTTTAATACCCGTTCTCTTATTTATACAACAAAACATCTCACCAGAAGACTAGGGCAATAGAGTTTCAGAGAAGAGTTTTCTAGTTGAATGACTGTATTAGAACAATTCAGATATGCAACTATAACTGATGTTTTATGTTGAGGAATATAAATCCATACCTGCTATGGAACACAGAAAGATTTCTGTTCAGTTATATGGTCCACAGGGGTACGGTACCCATAGTTTTCATAAGTATGATAATAGCTAAGTGATAGAGAAGAAAATAAAAGTAGTAAATGATACTAGTTTGTAAAAGATCTACTTCCTTTTAAGAAGAGAGTCTTGGAAGTAAAATGACATAACCACACAATTGATTCCAGGTTGTTGAGCCTTGTACAATTTGCACATTTGAGTTAAAGATGTATAGGATCCAGGCACATTCTGACGAATAATTCATTTAATTGTTTTGCCTGTATAAAACTTGAGACTTGACAGCAAATGAAATGAATGAATGTTCAGAAGGTTGCCTTACCCTTCCTTCTGCTTGGAAATAATTTTCCAGACAATGCCCACACCAACAAGAAGCAGCACTGCTGCAGCTGTAACTCCTGAGAGAGAAGAGGAACACATACTATTACTACTTTTTAAAAAAACTTATCAGCTCAACTGAAATAGCCAGCTCTTCTCTTCTAGTAAGTAGAGGGAACTAGTAGCACTGAGGCCACTGTATAAAGCTAAAGATCTGGCCACAAAAATGTTTCTAAGCTACTTACCTAGGCCTACTGACCTAGACTTCTGTGAAGCTAAAGGGAAGAGAAAAACAAAATCAGCGAACCATTTTAATATAAAATATGGTATTTTTCAACTGTAGTTAACCACTTTATTAATCTTAATCAGCTTTTACTGCCAACGCCTAGAATACAGGATTTCTTAAAAATCTTATCATCATATACTTTCTTCATGCAGAAAGGCATTTGCATGTTTAAAACAGATATCAACAGCAATGAAGTCTAAAACTGTGCTGAACAAGTGAGGAAGACAGTCTTGAAACTGCCCTGGTAAAATCAGCATCTTACTGTTTTCTACTTCCATGGTAAAAATCAGATTTAAACAGACTTAAGAGATCCTGGGAGCAGGCCACACAGTTCACTAAGACAGAAGAACAATACTGTGTTTAGAAACTATCCTTTTAATATTTTGGGGCACCTAAAGTTCATGAAATCTGTTTCTGTTCCCACCTGTAGGATTCATTAACATACTGAAAAGAATTAACTCATTTAAACATAGACCAGGTAATATTCCAGTTTAGCAAAGCAGCTGTAAGCTGATTTATCGTCCTTATTAGCCTAAGCAGGGACTGGTGAGTCTTCTCCAGAAGGAAAATAAATATTTCTGCCTTATAATAATATATATATATTAGTTGAACTGCATCAAATTGTAATAGTCAAGACACATCCATGCTCGATATAAGCAGCAGAAATGTGAATTTGTGCCGCCTTCTGCCTGCCTTCTGTCTAGATAACCATTGCAATCTTTTAAGGAAAGTTCAGAAGCTGAATACATGCACTTGTCTGAACTTTACTTCATTTACATTTACATTTCACTTACCTAGTCTACAGGCTGGTACAGGAGGGTCCCAGCTGAAGTCCTCTTGACACTGAATCTGACTGATACCTTCCAACATGTAACCATCATCACACTCCAGAGTGATGTTAGCCCCCAGTCGATACGTATTTCCCATCATGGTTTTCTTAACACCTAGAACTTCTGGGAATATACATCTGATCTCTGAAATTAAAAACAACAAAAACAGGATGTCTAATGGGAGGGAATACAACATACAAGATGTACAGTTGCAGGTCTTTTAAGGCATTGTTCTTGAGTTGTTTCTGAAAGTAACCAGAAAATAATTCTTATTCCAAAGCGTAGTTTGTTTCTTTGTGGCTGTAGAAGTGGGTATGTAATGATGAACTACTGGCCACTGCAATCTGTGTGCCTTTGTCCTTACAAGAGTAGTTGACCTTAATTTCAACTGTGAGGAGAATTCACCCACTGTTTCATCCAGTGTTTTTGATTCACTACCTTCATTCTCTGTTGAGACCCCGAGTGGTGGTACCTTGGGAGAAGCCTGCTAGAGAGACACATTCTGCTGATACCGTGCTACCAAAACATTTAGAGAAGAATGGTGTAGCAGTGAAGAAGTCTCTGAGCTTTACATCAACTCCCTATAACCCGCTTTAGTTTGTAAAATTCCTTTGCCCTTCAGGTATGTTACTAGACATACTCACTTGCAAAGTTGAGGTCTCCATTAATTAGTCTAGCCATCTAAGTTATTTATCCTGCTGTTTTCTACGAAAATGAACTAGTTATTTCCGTTCAAGTGTCTAATCGCGTTTGATAATCCAAGCCCAAGAATTCTGGAGAATATTCTCAGTGGAAACGAAGGGGTAACATCGGCATGCAATTTTTAAGCTGCTTTGTTTTACACCTTACTTACTTACTTTTTTTTTTTTTTTTTAACCATCACACCTAATAGTTACGGCACTTCACAACTATGAGAATGTGGTGTGATAGGGAGAATTTTTTAAATGAAGCAGTCTCGCAGAAGACTTCATTTACATAAGCATTTCATACGTTATTTCCTCTTATTGTTATCCAAGTGTGTTTCTATTCCTGAGTCACTGGGGTGGGTGCAGCTCTACCAAAGGAAGTGACATATGTTGGCAATGAATTTATTCCAGTGAATGTCCAGTTTCCAGTGCAGGAATAGCCATACAAGGAATCCTGTCACATTCATGAGATTGCCTGTAGTCAAGTTTGCCTAATGACTGACCTTCACGGTCATCTACACGGAAGTGCCAAGTCATAGATATAGGACAAAAGAAGCTTTTCCAATAAGGGAGTAGTCAGGCTCACATGTAATGTACAGATAATCCACTAAAAAAGTTTCTCAGATGTAATCACTGTCTTTGTTTCTTCTGTAAACCCTTGGGGAATGAGAGACACAAAAGGGAAGGGAAGGGAAAAAGTTTCTACTA
The DNA here is from genome assembly GCF_036370855.1 of Dromaius novaehollandiae. Taxonomy (NCBI): domain Eukaryota; kingdom Metazoa; phylum Chordata; class Aves; order Casuariiformes; family Dromaiidae; genus Dromaius; species Dromaius novaehollandiae. The sequence continues at coordinate 5,942,164 of NC_088124.1, read as the reverse complement.
GTTAAAAAAAAAAGAAGCTCTTAAAAGGTTGACTTACATGGAGGAAACAGTGTACAACTCATTCATAGCAACAACAGCAGAGATGCAAACACATGCAAGAATTAAAACTGTCTTCCAGAAGTGCCTCCCACTGAACTCGTATCCTTCCGACTACTAGCTTGAGATTCCCATCCTCCTTCTTTACAGTATCATACTCTTCACAGGGATATCGGAAAGTGGATAAATTCAGAATTAACAGATTAACATTATCTAGCTATGATATGGAAGTGGTTCTCTAGCAAAATAAGGGGCTGGAATTCAGTGTTAGTAGGTGCAGATGTTTTTAGTACATGGATATTTGCCCAGGTATCTCTTTGGGAATCTCATTTCCTGAAGTAAAATGTATGGCCATGGCTGCCACCACAAGTTCCATGCAGCACAAGCAAACAGAGCACAAACAGACCTTCACACCGAGGAAGAGGCTGGCTCCAAGTTCCAGACACTGTGCAGTTAAGGAAAGCATTCCCAGTGAGTGAATAACCAGGATTGCAGCTGTAGGACACAGATGTTCCATAGGGAAAAGTATCAGAGATGTGGCCTGTGAGCTTCCCATTGGTGATGTTTGGAGGATGGAGGCACTTCACAACTGAAAAGTCGGGGGAGACAAACAAGACAGCATTGAAATTAGGATCCCGATGGATTGCCAGAGAGTAGCAGTGACATTGCATGTTTGCAGCCTTGTTTGCTCCCATTTAATACCTTCATCTAGCCTTAAAAACTGGTCTTGCAACCTTATAACTCCATCAGGTTTTGGAAAAGTGTGTAAATTTGGTCTTGTTCTTAAAACACATTCTGGAGTAAAGGATACAGATTTAGTCTTCACACAAATCTCTCCCTAAGGCAAGTCATATGTTAAGTGTCCTTTCCTCTTGGCTCTCTTCAACAAAAACAAACACACCTTGACAGACCGGAGCGGGATGGCTCCAGGCTCCAGCCTCTGTGCAATACATGGATGTTGTCCCAATGAGAGAGAAGCCAGGCTCACAGCTGTAGCTTACAGATATTCCAGGAGCAAAAACCGCTGTTGCCAGGCCACTGTGCCACCCGTTGGCAATCTCTGGAGGCCTGGAACAACGCAGTGCTGAAGGGAGAGAAATGCTGATTAAAACAGAGCTCATACAGTCAAGAGAGGAAGCTTTCAGCATGCATGCTTGACTCGTGTAAGGTCACTCCCACAGCAATGACACCGAAGTACAGAGCCAGCCCTGCCCAACCTTGTGCACTAATTTCACCCCAAACGGCTGTAAAGCATGTGGCATCAGTCAAATTTCTTCTTACACAATGAAACATTGCCCAGCACCATCTTTCCTGATGTATCGGATAAAAAAGAGTAGATAGTTCATGTTTCTAATATGGATTTCACACTTGTGAGACCATCTTATTACAACATCCATATAAGTTCTTTACAGCTGGTGAAGCTGGCCTAAGCTCATTTTTAAGGAGTTCTTTCTGAGAAACTGAGACAGCAGATACTGCAGAGATAAGGATGGAAAAACTTGGGCTAGGCAGATTACTGCCTTTTTTTTCTCTCTGTCTTTCTCTTCAGATCTAAACACTAGGCTCAGGATCTCTGGTCTCCTTTACATTCTGCCACACGTTACGAAGAGTGGTGAGGTCAAAACGAATAGTCATCTAAGGATAATGCATGCTTACCTGTTTCACAGATGGGGAGTGGTGGATCCCAGATACCTCCAGCCTGGCACTGGGACTCGCGAAGGCCTTTGGGGCCATTGTCACTGTTGCATTCGATCCTAACGATGTCTCCAGGTCTATAGAGAGACTCCAATCCAATTACTTTTCCATTCCCAACTCCTGGGCTCGCACAGCCAACTGGGGACAGTGAGAGTGTAAAGAACCCATTAGATCATGAACCTTGTACAACACAGAGAAGGGTGTTTGGCCACAGCCTTCTCTCTTTCTGCAGTAGTGGAGTCTGTTAAAGCAACAGCTCATCTCAGAAAGTCCTTAGCCAAATATCACTGCATGCTTAACACACTTAGAACGCCAAGAAAAATTAGTGAAAAGAGCGTGAACACACCTTCGCACCGAGGAAGGGGACGGCTCCAGACTCCATGTGTTGTACAACGGATAGACTCATTCCCGATCAGGAAGAAGCCAGGCTTGCAGCTGTAGTGCACAAGTGCTCCTATGTCAAAAGTGTGTGAGGAATGCCTGCTGTGTTCCCCATTAGTAATGCCTGGAGGAGGCAGACACTTTACCACTGAGAAAGGAGAGGAAAAAGATGAGAAGGTGATGCTGACTTCTGAAAAGAGTGATTAAAAAAAGAGTAAAATGGTGCAAGTACCCTTCTTCCCTGCAAAAAGCAGGGTAGGAGGTAGTGTTTGACAAGTTTTGCCTCTTCTTATGATAGACCTACCTGGCTTTGTTGTAGTATCAGTAGGATGATAGTATTCTGGCATTCCACCTAGATATAACATTAAGAGTTTAAAATACACATTTTGTTGAACAATGCAATGTACAGTTTTACCTTCATTTTCTATCATCCTCCCTTTATATTTCAGAATAAATTTCACTCTTCTGTGATCGTTCCTGCCATGAACCTATGAAGTTTCTTACTTTCAGAGAGCGAGGAGAACATGGATTATGGACTGCAACAAACAGGGTGAGCAAAGAGCAAATTGCATTTATACTTACGACATTGCCTTCAACCTGGCTCATCTCCTGTGTGAGAAGAAAGTAATAAATGAAAGGAACAATTTCTTGTTTTTCCTTAAGGCAGTCAGTAAAGTGCCTTGATTTGAGAAGAGGAGCAAGCAGGACAGATACAGCCAAGTTCGGCTTCAGTGAGTTCCTGGGAGCGGTCAGGAAGGAAACAGCAACGTGAACAGGTCAGCAGGCTGACGCTTACCCCATTCACAGACTGGCACAGGTGGGTCCCATGTTCTGTCGGCTCTGCACTGAACTGTATGATGGCCCCGTAGGGTGAAGCCTTCGTGGCACTTAAAGCTAACAGTATCTTCATATGTGTAGCGATTTTTACGAATGGATATTCTCCCATTCTGGATCTTTGGGACTGGGCATACCACCTCTGAAAAAGAAATTCATTATCTCGGAGGGGGAGGCATATGCATACTGAAGATGATGCACATATAAAATCCATCCTGAACCCGCCACTGCTCCCCAGGGAGGTTCTCAGAGGTGTTTTCACTGGTAGTACTCAGAGACACACAGAAGAATAATTTCAAGATTGCAGGGTTTTTTAGTTCTTTGATGTACCCTAGGATTACCACATTATTTACAAACATTGTGCCTGTAAACAGACTACTGCAACTCCATTCCGAATATGTGTTAAATGACATAAGAATCCATGAGGGCTCTTCATCATTCTCATGACACAGTTTTACTATACCAAGCTCCTGCCTTCTAAAGCAATTCCATCTCAGTGAAAGACCACATCCTAATTGCAATGACCTTGGCATTTCTCTTCCTCCCTTCCAACCCTGCAAGACAATCTTGTAGTTTGGAAGATGGTGCAGGACTTGGAAGATCCCAATTCAGTTTCCCTCAGTATCCCAGTCTTACTGTAGGAAAAACAGTTCTTCGTTTATTATTTACATCTGTGAAACAAAAGAGACGAGTCCCTGCTGGGATCTGACAACTCTTCCTACATAACTCTGAAAGGTCAAAAGATCACATCTAGAAAATTTTTAGAAGAAATCAAACAAGCAAGCAAAGCAAAACTATCCTAGAGGAATATTATGCTTAAAAAGCCTTATTCCTCAAGGCTCTATTTTAGGGAAATGCCACTGTTTGATTTTAAGGGCTTCATTTGGCAATTCTGGGCCAAATCTAGACATGAAGTACTTACTCTGGCAAACGGGAGGAGCACCACTCCATGCAACAAGGATTCCAAAAATCTCACATCGCCTCTGAGACTGTCCAACTAGTTCATGCCTGGAAGGGCACAGAGGGAAATGTCAGTTGATACCAAGTCATTTAGTTTGGATTGTGCACTTCCACTATCACAATACCCCCAGAGGTTTCTTTCTGCAGCCTCCTGATTCTGGCTGGTCACCCAGGTGTTTCTGCTGGTTCCGCCCATGGGAATGAAGGACACAGAGTTCCTTCATTCTGGATCCGCGAGGAACAAAAATGATCACAAATTACTCCAGGTTAGACTGGCCAACTGCTAAACCAGGACTCAAACCCGAGGGATTCGAAAACCGCTGAAGCCTCCGCTCTGCAGGCGCTCACTCGGCTCCGGCCGGGTGGCCATCTGAGAAGTCAGACTGAAACTGAAGTTTGCAAAGTAATTTATCAAGCACAGACTGGGAAAAAGAAGAGGTATTTCTCCCTTCCTGAGCAGGCAACTAAGATGTAACTGGAACCAAAACACAATTTCTGTCTTGCTATGGAAAAATGACATGCACAGAGGAGTTGGGACCCTTCACTGTAGGTTGTTTGACACTGAGCTCAGGAAACAGAGTCAGCTAAGGCAGCGTGGGACTCACCCTTCTTCACACGTGTGGTTCACTGCTGACCCAAAGAGAAGATCTGTCAGAATGACAACTCTGCCATTCTTTGGTACTTCTGGATATTTACATTGTTTCCCTGGGAAAGAACAAGGCTAATTTTAAACTCCTCTCGATTTTGTGATGCATTATGAGAAAATATTATCCTAAAGATCTGTCCACATTCTGCTACCAATAAAAAAGGACTTTTAAAAGGTCTGTAATTGCCAAAACTATGTGACTAGTAAAGCCATGTATGAATCATTTTTTAAAGAACTGCTTTAAGAAACCCACGAATGTAATTTAGACAGTTTTCAAAAAACAACACCAAACTGATGGAGCTATTCACTTTTACAAAACTCTAGTGCTTCAGACCACGTTTGATTTTTGAGGCATGTTACTGTTGGGGGTATTCCAGGGTGTCTCATGTATCCAGGCTGGCAGGTGTATTGCACAGTGTCCCCAACAGAAAACTCTCTCTGGTTTTTATATTCCTCGGTTAGCTCAGCAAAGCGTAAGCCTGGAGGGGCAGCACAGCCACCTGTTGGAAAAGAAAATACACAGAGGAAAATTGGGACATATCTATCAACTAAACACGATGGTGTTAAAATGTATATGGAGTACACAGAGCTAAAACTTTAAAGGCTAAAACAGACAAGAAGAGGGAAGGAGTGTAGGATTCAACATTTTGTGAAGAGTGAGGGAGATGGCAAGTCTTAGCAGCTCTCAAAGACAGAAATTCCCAAACTATCCACAACTCTCTGAAAAAAAGCGTACCTTCGCACCGAGGAAGAGGGAGGCTCCAGTTTCCAGAATCTGTACAATAAATTGATGCCTCTCCCATTATGTAGTAGCCAGGGTCACAGCTGTAATTTATGGCCATCCCAGGAGTGAAAACTTTCAAGTCCTGGCTGTTATGCTTTCCTTTGTCAATATTTGGAGGTAAAGGACATTGCAGCGCTAAAGAGAGAGGACATATCCAGTTGAAGGAGAGCATAGACAGGGTAACGTGCAGAGAGGATACTGCACGATGCCACCACTCAGAGCATCCTGTGTGTGCTGGAGGCAAGCTTAGACCCAAGGGTATCACGTGGAGTTGCTGTTACCCCCGCCCCAAATCCTGTGGGTTTCAGAGGTTTTGCCTGCCCCAGTACCAGGCGTGCGTGGGACGGACACCCAGGCAGCCAGGCGTGCACGGGGGAGCGGCGGCAGCACACTGAAACGCACCTGCGCAGCGCGGGTAAGGGAGGCTCCAATTCCCCGACGCCGTGCAGGAAAGCGAAGCGTCGCCGATGAGGGAGAAGCCCGGGTCGCAGCTGTAGGTGATGGACATGCCACTGGTGAAGTTGTCCCCGTGCTCAGCGCTGGACATTGCGTTGGCGATGACCGGAGGTGGAGGACAAGGCATTGCTAAGAGAGGGGAGGAGGAAAGAACATCACTTCAGGGACTGCATCTGACGGAGGAGCGCATGCAACGCAGCCGAACACCGTCGCTTCTCAGACAACGTGAATGAGGCAGAGATGGCTCCCTCAGGGCCCCTCCCACACAAGGACAACCCTCAGTCTCTTCTGTTTCCACCGCCGAGGTGCCCCTCTCTCCCCCGAGGGAATACAGTTGCTGCTATTTGGCTGCTGGGAGAGCTCCCTTCTGCTGGCAGCAGGACGTCCCTGGCGTGGGACGTCCTTCTCTCCATTTCCCAGCTGCTGCCAGAGACTTGCCCGAGCCGCAGTGCGGGGCTGCACAGAAGCCCTCTCCCCCTGCTCACCTGGCACACAGGCGGGCACTGGAGGAGCCCACCGGCCGTCACGCCGGCACTCGGCCTCGCCGCTGCCCCGCAGCATGTAGCCGGGGCGGCACTGGAAGGTCACGGTGTCCCCGGGATTGTATGCGGCTCTGCGCTCACCAGCCACTGCTCCGTTCTGGATTGCTGGGGTTGTGCAGACAACCACTGAAAAGGAAAGGGAGCAAAGCATGGGCTGGGGAAGCGGCTGCCAGGCTTGGGCTTTCCTCCTTGTATTTTCCAGGGTCAAAATTCCCCAGAAATGCAGCAAGGAGAGACCTTTGTTTCTCCCCTACTTTCAGGGAAAGGTGTGCAAGGAGGAGAATGGAGAACAGTGTGCGTGAAGCCTTGAAATCCCCACCCGTGCCTGATCCACGCTGCTGCAGCCCCCGCTGGGGACTTCAGTGCACTGACGGGTTCCTCTTTTGAGATGACCTTCATGGTCTCCCTTTTTACGTTAGGTAACAACGCTGAAAGCACACCTTCGCATCGAGGGTAAGGGATGCTCCAGGTTCCATTCTCTGTGCAATATAGAGTGGCTTTTCCAACAAGAGAATAACCAGGCCCACAGCTGTAATTCACAGACTTTCCAGGGCTGTAGACTTTCCCGTCCTTGCCATCATGCTGACCATTGTCAATAGCCAACGGGGCGGGACACAGGAGCGCTGCAAGGAAGGAAATCTTCTCTGAGAAAGGGGTGGGCATTTGGTATTTCTTTCCTCCATTAACCCCCAGTATCACTGGGGCACCCACAAGTGGAAAAGGAAGAAAGGCAGATAAACGCACCTTCACACTGAGGGCCAGGGGTGCTCCAAGCGCCAGAAGATGTACAGTTAAGCTGCGCTTCTCCAATGAGAGTATAGCCAGGATCACAGCTGTATCTCACAGACATCCCACTGGCAAAAACTGCCATGGCTTGGCCACTGTGCCTTCCATGGGCAATGGCAGGAGGCAGAGAGCACTGCGTTGCTGGAGGAAGAGCGCAAAACCATTCTCACATCAGTAGCGATAAGAAAGAGGATTGCAAAATAAATGGCTTGGTGCAAGGGAACTTTTCAGCGAAGCTGAGAGCCTGTAAGAAATACAGACAGCTTGGATGGGTGTCCCTTGGCCCACTGCTCGTGGCCCCAGGCCACCCAGACTCTGCAGAGCTCTGGGCTTAGGAGCAAGTGGTTATGGGCCCTCCTCTCTGGGCAGTGCCAAAGAGCACCTCCAGCAGCAACGGCACCGGCCCTAACGCCACTGGTCCCCATCACCTGCCTTCCCTCCGCTTTGCTAGCAGCAGCTCCTTGGCAGCACGCTCCTGCCCGCGCACAGCCCAGCCGCGGCCCACAGGCACCAGCGGCCCCGCACTCGGCAGAGTCCTACCTCCGCACCGCGGCGGTGGCCCGCTCCACACGCCGTGTACCCCGTCCTCCGTGGTGCAGAAAATGAAGTCCTCGCCCGTGAGCGGGTAGCCGGGATCGCACGTGTACGTGACCACAGCCGCGTAGGGGAAGTCATCCATCAGACGGCCCGTGTGTCTCCCGTGGGGGATGTCCGGAGGCGGGTCGCACACGATTGCTGTGGAGCGCGTACAGGGCGGCTGTTAAGAGTGAGTGCTAGCAGCAATGGCCCAGGGTCTGCAGGACAAACACGCTTCCCCAAGAGAGGAGCCAGCTGCAGCGGCCCCATCTCAGCTGCAGTGCTCTCTATCTCGCTTGGAAGATGCTTTCCAAGGAAAGCACCGACCTGAATCTCTCTGTGCGGCTCGGTTGCTCCCCAGCAGCCCTGCCACGCTCCTGCTGGGATGTACTTACACTGGCAGACGGGAACGTCACCGCTCCACACAACTCGCTTCCCAGACCCAGAAATCACGCAGCGCCTCTGAGCGTGTCCAGTCAGCCTGTACCTGGAGTTAAGCAAAGTCACTGTTACCGCGCAGGGACTGTCCTTGGAGCGCTCATCTCCCACGCCCTGCAAGTCTCGCCTTCGTTGCCGTCGAATACTGCCATCGTTAAGGCTCTGATCCTTAGCTTATGTGTGTTCCCCCAAAGGTCTCCTTGGTCATCATAGGCAGTAAATCCCAGGAGGCCTAGAGAACTGCCATTGCCTCTCCTCTTCCTTCCGTCTTCTGCAAGAGGCCATCTCACTGACGTCCGTTTTAAGCTCAGTCTTTCAGATTGAACCCCAATTTTTCCATTGTATACTCCAAGATCAGACTCGGAGGGTCATTCGCTCTAATTGGCACTTAAAAACTTAAACCTGAACCCCGTTCTCCACGTTTCTGTTGTCAGTTAGCCTACAAATCAGATTAGAATTCAACCGTTGCAAAGCCCAGAACTGCTGTAAGGGCCAAACTGTCTTAAAATGCCAGAAGGATGCTGAGATTTTCCCTGGACATTTAGACGCTTTCTGTGCTCTCTCAGCAGCTGCAGATGAGAGCTTGGTGGGTCAAACTGCAACGTGATGGGCATGAAACAAGCTACAGAACATATAGCAAACACAAAGGCAGATTGCTCCTCAAGCATCACACTCAGCAGGTGACTTTGATGGACTTTGAGTGTAGGGACACAAGCACTCATTTCTTGTTAAAAACCATGCTGAACCTAAGAGTTAGAGAGAGGACAGAGACATTGCTGCTTGCATCTCGGTAAGCCAAATGAGCTTAGCCTGGGACTCACCCTTCCTCACAAGTGTAATTCACTGTTGACCCAAATAGTAGGTCCGTTGTAACAATAACTCTGCCATTTCTGGGTTCTCCTGGATGCTCACACCTTTTCCCTGGGACAAAACGAGAGCTGGTTGTGAACTTGTTTCAGTCAATGCAGTAGGAAAAGTGGCACTTTAATCCTAGGACTCCTACCCCCCTCCCCCCAGCCAAGAAGGGAACTGAAACAGAGAAAAATCCACCGAGTTACAGGCTTTGGTGGTCACACTGCAACTGAAAAAAATGGAAGCATCTGCAAGACATACGTTTGCAAAACTCCTGAGCATCGGACCACGTTTGATTTTTGAGACACGTAATCATTGGTGGCATTTGTGGATGTCTAGCATATCCTGGCCGGCAAGTGTATTTCACAGTCTTCCCAACAGGAAACTCTGTCTGATTTTTGTGTTCCTTGTTTAGCTCAGCAAACGATAATGTTGTTGGTGTTCCACATCCAGCTACCAAGAAACAAAAGGCACAGGAGAACTGAGTGCTGGCTATGCAGTGCTAATGAAGAGAAGCAAGCGCATTGGTAGGCACTGCTACAAAAGCAGCCCAAAAAAGGACATTTATATCTCTCCTAGACATTCTAACTTTTATATACATACAATAAGACTTCACATGTCAGGACAGTTTACTCCTAAAGCCACTAAAGGGAACAGAGCATCCTGCTTAGCCCTGTGGGTACCACGTGGACTTGCTGTTTCCCTCTCCGCTGCCCACACACAAATCCTGTGGGTTTCAGAGGTTTTGCCTGCCCCAGTACCAGGCGTGCGTGGGACGGACACCCAGGCAGCCAGGCGTGCACGGGGGAGCGGCGGCAGCACACTGAAACGCACCTGCGCAGCGCGGGTAAGGGAGGCTCCAATTCCCCGACGCCGTGCAGGAAAGCGAAGCATCGCCGATGAGGGAGAAGCCCGGGTCGCAGCTGTAGGTGATGGACATGCCACTGGTGAAGTTGTCCCCGTGCTCAGCGCTGGGCGTTGCGTTGGCGATGACCGGGGGTGGAGGACAAGGCGTTGCTAAGAGAGGGGAGGAGGAAAGAACATCACTTCAGGGACTGCATCTGACGGAGGAGCGCATGCAACGCAGCCAAACACTGTTGCTTCTCAGACAACGTGAATGTGGCAGAGATGGCTCCCTCAGGGCCCCTCCCACACAAGGACAACCCTCAGACTCTTCTGTTTTCACCGCCGAGGTGCCCCTCTCTCCCCCGAGGGAATACAGTTGCTGCTATTTGGCTGCTGGGAGAGCTCCCTTCTGCTGGCAGCAGGACGTCCCTGGCGTGGGACGTCCTTCTCTCCATTTCCCAGCTGCTGCCAGAGACTTGCCCGAGCCGCAGTGCGGGGCTGCACAGAAGCCCTCTGCCCCTGCTCACCTGGCACACAGGCGGGCACTGGAGGAGCCCACCGGCCGTCACGCCGGCACTCGGCCTCGCCGCTGCCCCGCAGCATGTAGCCGGGGCGGCACTGGAAGGTCACGGTGTCCCCGGGATTGTACGCGGCTCTGCGCTCACCAGCCACTGCTCCGTTCTGGATTGCTGGGGTTGTGCAGACAACCACTGAAAAGGAAAGGGAGCAAAGCATGGGCTGGGGAAGCGGCTGCCAGGCTTGGGCTTTCCTCCTTGTATTTTCCAGGGTCAAAATTCCCCAGAAATGCAGCAAGGAGAGACCTTTGTTTCTCCCCTACTTTCAGGGAAAGGTGTGCAAGGAGGAGAATGGAGAACAGTGTGCGTGAAGCCTTGAAATCCCCACCCGTGCCTGATCCACGCTGCTGCAGCCCCCGCTGGGGACTTCAGTGCACTGACGGGTTCCTCTTTTGCGGTGACCATCGTGGTCTCCCTTTTTACATTAGGTAACAACGCTGAAAGCACACCTTCGCATCGAGGGTAAGGGATGCTCCAGGTTCCAGATGGCAGACAAGAAACTTGTGTCGTCCCAGTGAGGGCGTAGCCTGGGTCACAGTGGTACTTCACGGACATTCCAGGGATGAAGACTTTCACATTCTTGCCATGGTGCTGGCCATTTTTGATACTTGGTGGGGAAGGACACAGCAGCACTATATGGAAGGGAGAAGTCAAAACTTGTGAAGAAGTAACACAAGCACACAGTGTAGGGAAAAACAGCTTGCTTTCTTTCCCATTAACCTTCCCCAAGTAACTATGAATGCCAATGTTTGAATTATATTTCTGTCCTGCCCACAGCTATCTTTCTGCCATTATTTTTTTCTAGCTTATTAACATCATGAATGAGCATTTCTCACTTAGCATTCGAAATGTAAGTTTTCTTCTATGGTACTACTTAACAGCTTTCTCTGGGTTTCCTATGGTTGTGAACACGATCAGACAACAGCCTGGCTATACCTCTCTTCCCCAGGATTCATTTAGGAGGTGAAAGCCCTACATATAACAGGAATCTGAATGGGGATTATCGAGACGGGGGGACAGACATTTTCATGCTTTTCCTTTCCTTTGGACAGTGGCACTTGGGATCCTTTTACCCCCCAAATGAGGCAGCTGCATCCTGCCAGGTGTACTCACACAGTGGCTTCAGGAGAAACCAGCTGCCACTGCCTCATTTTCACTTACTCTTTTCACAGATGGGGACAGGAGGGTCCCATGTGCCTCCAAACTGGCACCGAGACTCTTGAGAGCCCTTTAAGGCATAGCCAAAATTGCATTCAAAGACAACAGTGTCCATAAGTTTGTACATGGTCTCTAGTCCAGTTATTCTTCCATTCTCGATCTCTGGTCTTTTGCAGCCAGTTGCTGGAAGTGAAGAACATTAAGCACCATTTAGTCCCATGCTGGGTGTGGAGGGGTGCTGACACGAGCCAGCAGCTGTGCCAAGAACCTTACCATCACTCTCGCAGGCATCTCAACATTATTAAGTCTTACTCACACAAAACATTCAGAAATATCAATATCCAGTTGTGCTTGAGAGTCAGTCCTTACTGGGATAAAGACAGGGAAATCCAGAGAGGCCTGTGGAGCTCTCCCTGCCTATGGGATCTTCGGCCTGTGCCTTTCATGGAGATTTGGTCTGCAGTGATTAAACTGAGAGCTAAAAAGGAAGAAAGAGCCCAGGAAAAGATAAAAGAAGCCAACATGAACACACCTTCACATCGGGGTCGGGGCCGGCTCCATGTTCCCAAGGCAGTACAGTTAATGGATGCATTCCCAATGAGGGAATAGCCATTCCTGCAGGTGTACTGAACAGTCATTCCTGGGAGAAACTTGTCTGAGGACTGATGGTTGTGCTTCCCGTTGGCAATGGTTGGAGGAGGAGGACAATTCACCGCTGAGAAGAGGAAGGAAAGACAGATCAAAAATATGGAAAGAGCCAAAAAAAAAAAGAAAAAAGAAAAAAGAAACAATACATAAAATATTCTAACCTTCAAAAACCAAAGGAGGAAGACAAATAATTCCATTAATTCTTTTTAATAGATTTCTGTAAGGGTAGCTGTTTTCCTATCATTGGGTACAGTACCCCACCTGCATGTGGGCCAACCACTTCACTGCTGTAACTATCCTTTCTTCTGCAACTCATAACTAATTATCCGCATTTACAGATGGAACATTTGTGAGGCTGCTATATGAAATTGATACATTTTGTACAGCATTTCCCACATCTGTGGTTTCTCCCTCGCCCTCCACCAGTTTCACTGCACCACTGCCCGGCCTGTGGCCACACGGGCACGGAGCAGCCCCGTGCTCCGCAGAGTCCTACCTCCGCACCGCGGCGGTGGCCCGCTCCACACGCCGCGTACCCCGTCCTCCGTGGTGCAGAAAATGGAGGCCTGTCCCATGAGCGGGTGGCCGGGATCGCACGTGTACGTGACCACAGCCGCGTAGGGGAAGTCATCCATCAGACGGCCCGTGTGTCTCCCGTGGGGGATGTCCGGAGGCGGGTCGCACACGATTGCTGTGGGGCGCGTACAGGGCGGCTGTTAGAGTGAGCGCTAGCAGCAATGGCCCAGGGTCTGCAGGACAAACACGCTTCCCCAAGAGAGGAGCCGGCTGCGGCGGCCCCATCTCGGTGGTAGTGGTCTCTGGATAAGATGACCCAAATTTCCTGGGCGCTAGCGTAACGAGATCTGCGGGGTGAATGTCTGGTGGGAAGGTGCACATCTGGGAAGGAATACCTGTGCCCTTCAGCAAGGCGCTTCTCCTCGTGCCTTGTTGTCCCTCTCTGAAGGAGGTAGGACGGTTCTTACCTCCCTTTTCCATAACCTGTTGTGTCACAGGCAGAGTGGGGAGAGACTGGCCATGCCATTCCTACACACAGTTCTGACTGACCAGTCAGAAGCACTTCTCCAGCCATACAGACTTTAAAATAGCAATGTTTTTCCCAGTTTGGACCAGCATAAATAATAGACCTTTGGGAACATTTCAAAAACATCCAAAATAAAACAAAAACAAAATGAAATGGAAAGAAATCTGGAAAGTTTTACAAATGCACAGACTGCATATGAGAAAAATTTTGCAATAAGATCTTCGGTTTGAATGATTAGCCACTCTCTCTTAAAAACACTGGGGCAAGCAATCCCCAAGAACCTTTTGTTGTGACCTACTTACGCTGGCAAACAGGAACATCTCCACTCCATAAAACATGTGGGCCGGAAACCTCACATCTTCTCTGAGAAGGTCCGATCAACTTGTGCCTGTAGTTACACAGAGGGATTTCTTACTTTATGCACAACCCTTGTAAGTGGCAACCCAGACTTCTCACCTGGGAACTAGGTTCCTTAGTGTAAAGCTGTTTTGCCACTTAAAATCTGCTAAGCTCTCACTTGGCAGCTGAATTTAGCTAATCATAAAACTTACCCTTCCTTACAAGTGTAATTCACTTTTGACCCAAAGAAGAGATCAGTCAGAATTACAACTCTGCCATTCTGTGGTGCCTCTGGGTTAGCACATTGCTTCCCTAGAAGGGAACATCAACTAGCATTAGACCTCTCCTGTTCACTGGCATAGTGCAGTGAAATCTTATCCCAGGAATCCTAACACAGAGATTGGACTACAGAAAGTAAAGAAACCCACAAAGTTAGAGGGATTTACCCTCAAAAAGTGTTAAAAATCTACCCAAGCCCAACAGTCTTTGGACTTTTCAGCATTTGCAGAACATACTTTTACAGAATTCCAGTGCTGCAGACCACGTCCGATTTTGGAGACACATGACAGATGGCCGAATTCCCGGGTGTCTGGCATATCCAGGCCGACACACATATTCTACTGCCTTCCCCACTGCGAAGACAGTCTGATTGCCATACTCCTTCTTTAGCTCAGCAAACACCAGTCTTGTAGGTGCATTACAGCCAGCTGTCAAGAAAGATGAGAGACGTCAGAGCCTCTCTTTTGTGCTGCCTACAAAAGATAGGCAGTGTAAAGTGTAGTTGCAGGTACACAGAAAAACTGTTAAAACAACCTTCCACTTACCTCCTCCACTGTTTCAAGTGCTAACTAGAGTGTTTGTGTGTGCTTGTTTTCCACAAATAATTTCCACCTGCTATATATTTCTAATATCATACAAATGCCATTTTCAATTCTCCACATGCCCAAAGCATCCCTTCTCATCTTAAAGCAAAGGAGTCTATAAACTTACATAGAACTCATGAGATCATGATTACATTTAAGCATAAATTCTTTTTAAACTATTTGTTCTGTCCCTGAGGACTACACCAACATTTATATGGAGGTACAGTGCTGTACTCGAACAAGCAACGTTTCTTTTACATCGGTGGCAATTCACAAATAGACTGATCTCCAAAGAGAAAGTGAGTTGTGCTGCTTTCTTGAAACCAGTGTGCTCTGTCTGTCCTTCCCCATAGGCTCCCCTGTCCCACAGACCTGCCTAGAAGCACAGCAGGGAAAAAGCAGCAGTACAGGAAAGGCATATGGACCTTCACACCGAGGGACAGGAAGACTCCACGCGCCAGAGGCCGTACAGTTAAGCCGTGCTTCTCCAACAAGAGCGTAGCCAGGATCACAGTGGTAATTAACAGATGCTCCAGGGCTGAAAGCCTCCCCAGGCTGGCCACCGTGCTTCCCATTGGCAATGTCTGGAGGAGGTGGGCATGCCAGTGCTGAATAGAGAAGGAAAATCACATCAACACCAGCAGCAGAATGAAGACGAAGTAAAAACAGAACATCCCGTTTGATACAAAGGTTCAAGTGAACCAAACGCAAAGCCTTTAAGTAAGACAGACTTTTGACAAAACCGCCTTCTATAGCTTCTCTTGCTCATGTCCATCATTTTTTCAGTGTCTCCAAACAGGTAATTCTGCACACATATCTCAGGAGGGAGGTGCCGGTAGCATACTCTTACTGAGGGAAACCAGGGTGGTGGCTACCACTGTCACATGGTTGTTAGGTCCTTCATGTAATTTGCAAGCTACATCAGCTATGCTGAGCAGAGGAAAGGGAAAGAGCTCTAGGGAAGACTGATCGCAACCTGCCTCGAGGCCCATCCTGTGTATTTCTTCCCTTGGGACCTCCTCTGAAACCCTTCAAACCTGTAAACCCTCCTGATTTGAAAGAGAACAGATCTGGCCAGTCCACTTCTCAAAGGAGTTGAGAAAAGGTGCAGTAGGGAGAGCATTGGGAAGGTTAATACCCAAAGCGCTGTTTAAACACTTGCCCCATTCACAGACTGGCACGGGTGGCTCCCAGGTGTTATGTGGTTGGCATTGTACCACACTGTGGCCATGCATGACGTAGCCTGGCTCACACTCAAAGGTAACTGTGTCTTTGTGTGTGTCGGCACTCGTAGCAGCAGACACTCTTCACCCATTCTGGAGCTATGGGACAGGACATGTAGCGTCCGGAAAAGAAGTGAAGGACCTCAGAACAGGAATAGCTGTGCAGAGCAATGCAGTTGTGAAGCCTTTTACAGTTGCAATGACTTTTAGACTTAAGTCTGAAAATAATTTTCCTACAGACCATCTACTGCCTGCACCTGATGATGTCAAGCACTGAGGGAGAGATCCAAACTGAAAGATTAGATGGGGCTGCTGGAGACAGTGGGGAAGTGCCAGCAGCCTCCTCCTGGCTGCCTGACCAGAGCTGTAAAAATAGCACATGCAAGTGTTGCTGTGGAGGAACACGCAGGGAAAAAGTGCAGTTTTCTAGGGGCTTCCTTGTCTTTCTGAATATGCAGCAGCAGGGCCAGGGGGATTGTGCTGAGGGTCTGCATGTGCACACCCCACCCTACCTCCGCACTGAGGGGGGGGTCCGCTCCACACGCCGTTTTGCCCGTCCTTGGTGGTGCAGTGAATGGAGGCCTCCCCGCGGGGTGGGTGCCCCGAGTCGCAGCTGTACGTTACAGATGAGCCGAAGTAGAATTCGTCTAACAGCCTGCCTGTGTGCTTCCCGTCGGGAATATTTGGAGGTGGCTCACAAGGAATACCTGGAGAGATGCAGAACAAGTCTTCTAAATTCAACAGTGGCACTGAAGTATCTGCAATCCCCCAGTCTGTGGGACACAAATACTTGTGCTGGAGATGGAAAAACTGTGATGAGCTAACCCTGTAGGCATCTGGATCCCATTTCCCTGACCAGCAATACTATGCTGGTCAGAAAGCAGACACAGTAGGACAAACCTCTATGGAGGAGGTATCTACATACTTTATCTTTTCTACTGTTTAAGAAATAAAAAAGCAAATATTTCTTTTGTGTCAACTGTGTAAAATCTGGATTTTTTCAGTTGCGCAAAGTGCAAAGGCACACACAGTAATTTGTATGTCACCTTTTCGGTTGGTACGCACCAGGAGAATCTGTAAAATGCTATGAAGTACCAAAATGTGCCAGTAAATATCTTGGGTTTTTTTCATATGACGCTCTGTCACCAAATACTACTTCACCAAGCTCTAGCTGCTGAAGTGTGATACAGCAACTCTTTGGGTGTAAATTAGCCATCCATGTTTGCAATAAAAGAGATGGCCCAAAATTTGGGACTTTGGGATTCTATTTATGGCCCTCCCAGAGCACTCTGTGACTCCTTAGACTAAGTGATTTGATCTCTCTGTGTCTAACATTACCACCCACTGAGCTGGGCATAATATTTTCCCTTCCATTTGCATAACGTTTTTGTGATTGTAGTCAGATGAGACATACAAGTACCACTGAAAAAACTCCTGCTGAGATATGGCTTTCTATAATCCATTAAGATTTGAGATCTTGTACCTTTTCCCAGAATATTTTCATATGAAATCAAGACCTTCTGATATTTTTTGTCTCCACAGAGCAGAGCGGTTCCCCATGAAAGCTTTGATTTGAATTATTCAGCAGTCTCTGCTGAAAAATATTTACCAGAGCAACGCAAACCACCTAGAGCTGTAAGCTACTTACGCTGACATATGGGAATGCTGCCACTCCATTCAACGTGTGTTGCGTCAGAAATCTCACATCGTCTGCTAGGCTTCCCAATTAACCTGTGCCTGGTGTTAGAAGGATTTAACATTCATTCCAGGTCATTTCAATTCGAGTTATTAACTCCTTCTCACCACCCCTGACAGTCCAAGCAGCCCTGCTGACATCAAACCTCACGGGAGAATCTCCCTTCTTAGTTTAGCACACCCTTGCCAATTTGACAGTATGTATGCATACAAGACAGAACACCTCATCTGTTCATATACATACAGCACTCTATGCAGGAGCCAAATCCATTTTAGGGGAATGAATGAACAGGAGGGAAAAACAGAGACTTACCAAATGTATCTTTCTTTGCAGTTTTAACTAGCAGCAAAAAATAGGCCTGCAACCTAGGACTTACCCTTCCTCACAGCTGTAGATCACTGTTGACCCAAATAAGAGATCTGTTATGGAACTAATCTTGCCATTCTCAGGTTCACCGGGATGACCACACTGTTTCCCTGTAGGAGAACAAAAGTAATTTTAGGCTTCTACCTATACCATGGCACAACAAATGCAACTGTTACTCCAATAATCTGTCCACATTTCCAATTACCCCCAAAATGGGTTTTGAATACCATAAAGTTACATGGCTTTACTAGTCACATACTGTTTGAACAAAATAATGCTAAGGTTTTTGCAGCATGGACAGACATCACCTATTCCTGCTTGAACAACGGACACCAAATCAATGGAGCTATTCACTTTTACAGAACTCTAGTGCTTCTGACCACACTCCACTGTCAAGGCATGTAATAGTAGGTGACATTCCTGGGTGTTTAGCATATCCTGGTCGGCAAGTGTATGTCACAGTCTTCCCAACAGGAAAGTCAATCTCATTTTTATACTCCTCACTTAGCTCAGCAAAGAGTAACCTTGTAGGAGCACCACAACCACCTATCAAGAAAGGAAACATACAGGAGAATTAGCACTTTTCTAATTGCTTTGGCAGGACAAGCATGCCAGATACAGATGCAGAAAGAAACACTGTTATACAGAAAGGTGTCTGCTCTACCTTGCAAAAGCATTTACTTTGATTAATACAGATGAAACATTAAACAGATTAAACAGATGAAACATCTTTTCCCGCAGGATCTAGTCCTGTTCCTGCTGGCAGCCTGTTCTCAGGATAGACTTGCATCTTCCACTTGCTCAACAGGTAAAAATATCAGATTTAACCAATTTTTTTTTAACAGTCAGGGTAGGGAACATAAAATAGTACAGCACGCACCCCAAGTGTTATGATTTACCTCGAAGTGTATGCCTAGACAGGAGGCTTGGTGAAGGTTTATCCATACTACAGACTGGAACCGGAGGATCCCAGCTGCCATCCTTCTGGCAGTAGATTTTAGCACTGCCTTGCAGGCTGTAACCGTTATGACACTGAAATGTAACTGTTTGTCCAGGTCCATAGATAAGTCCATGACCATCAACTTGCCTTCCATTCTCTATATGTGGATTTACGCAGACAGTCACTGAAAATGAAGATGTGCAGAAGAGATGTGCAAAAGCAGTTAAAAAAAAAAACTACCAGAGGCTGTCATTACTGCAAGCAACAAATTATACATGACATTTCTATCAACTTCCCTAGTCCCCCCTTCACAGTAGAACAGCTTGAAAATAATTTGTACTAAGCCAAACTTTAAATGGGATTAACCAGCTCTGTGGATTCAATTGCAATGGTCAGCTTTTCTCCTACGCTATCTCCTGTGCCAGCAGCTGCTGGCTTCTGGAGCGAGGTCGGAGATCACAGACGCACCTTCACAGCGAGGCATGGGAAGGCTCCAGTTCCCCGAGGCTCTGCAAAGAGCAACTGCGTTTCCAACAAGGTAGTAGCCGGGATCGCAGGTGTACGTCACCGACGTTCCCATGGTAAAAAATGCTGCGCCCCGGCCATCGTGATTTCCGTTGTCGATCCGTGGAGGCATGGGGCATGGTCGGACTGTAAAAGAGAGAGACAGTGTCTCTAATGAAGCAAAATAACCGGAAAGGGGGAATGGGCTCAGCGCATAGGCTGAGGTGGTGGAGCACGGCCAGGAGCACCCGGCCAGGGAGCAGGTCGGGGCAGAGCTACCCAGGAGGGGCCCTGCAATGGCCTGAGGGCTCACGGGGACACCTCGGGTCTGCCCCGCTCCCCAGCCCTGCGCCCCGGGGCACCAGCGAGGAGCCGGCAGCACTCACTCTTTGTGCAGCTGAGCACCGGGGGGTCCCACATGCCCCCCGGTCGGCACTGCGCCTCGTAGGTGTCCTCTGAGGCATAACCGGCTTCACAGTCAAAATGAAGAGTCCCTCCGGCTTTGTAGGTGCTCTGCGAGCCGTGAATTTTCCCGTTCTGAACCTCAGGTCTCTCGCAGCCGATTGCTGGGGGGAACACGGATGGCATCCTTTAAACGCCAGCGCGTGGGTAGGAGAGCAGCACCCTGCCACATCCCTTCTCATCGCTCCCATTTCTGTGCTCTGCCGACACCCAGCTGCAAATCGCTGCCAACGAGCCCAGATACCGTAGCCCCGCTCCGCGCGGCCGAGGCGGAGGGGGCTGGCAGGATGCAGCGCGAGGGAGGGGGACCCGTGGGATGCAAGAGGCTGCCCTTGCCCGAAGGCCCTGGGGCCTCCACAAGCACACGCCGGTGCTGGCAGCGGGAGAGCGGTGCCCCGGCGCAGCACCCCGGGGTCGATCCTCTTTGCAGGCCCTACGCCCGGAAAGGCGAGCATCAACCCACCTTCGCAGCGGGGCCGGGGCCGGCTCCACAGCCCGGCGTCCGTGCAGTTGATGGACATGTTCCCGACCAGCGTGTAGCCATCCCTGCAGCTGTAGTACACGGTCAGTCCCCGGGGAAAAGTGTCCGAGGACTGGCCGCTGTGCTGCCCGTTGGCGATGTTTGGTGGCTGAGGACACTTCACCTCTGGAAAGGGAGAGGAAAGGGTTAGGAGAGCACCTGGAAGAGGTGAGGTCTGAGAGACAGAAACACAACTCAAAGCCACATAAGCAACAAAAACAGCTGGGAAGCTGGAAGGGGGGTGCAGGGACATTTGTATCCAAGGTGCTGCTTGTGTCTATGGCTCGACAGCCAGTCTCATGCTGTCCTGTGATTCCTCTGACTTTTCTGGAGAGAGAATGTTGCATCAATTCATAAAAATCCAGCAGTTGCTGTTCCCAAGGCTGCGTCTTGGAGCACAGCAGTGGCTGCATTACAGCAATGCATCTCCGGCTGGGTTGCTCCGCAGGCACACTACAGCCAAGCTGGTGCTGCAGCACCTTGAGGAGGGAGCTCATTTTGGAGACTCCTTTGCATTTAACCTCAAATCAACCAATGCTCGGGCTTTTGGCACCCACTACCAGGCATTCTCGTTCAGTAATTTGAATTGTTGAACTGCACCACAGCATGGGGCAGCCCGCACGCTGCACTGGCCAGGGGCAGGCAGGGCAGGTGGGAGGGCAGCAAGCGCCCAGGCTGGAGATCTACATGTCACTGAGCTTGGAGACATGAGAATGTAAGCTGCTGGAAGAGCTCTTGGGTCCCTGGCACATGGCTTCTAACACTAAAAGTATTGCACTGATAAACCACGTATATAAAATTACCTAGCTCTGTGTTCACAATTGTAAGCTCATCCTTTTTGTTTTATAAAACTGCATAATTATTTAAATGGGACTTGACTCCCACACCAAAGGACTTAATTGCAATGGTCAGCTTTTCTCCTACGCTATCTCCTGTGCCAGCAGCTGCTGGCTTCTGGAGCGAGGTCGGAGATCACAGACGCACCTTCACAGCGAGGCGTGGGAAGGCTCCAGTTCCCCGAGGCTCTGCAAAGAGCAACTGCGTTTCCAACAAGGTAGTAGCCGGGATCGCAGGTGTACGTCACCGACGTTCCCATGGTAAAAAATGTTGAGCCCTGGCCATCGTGATTTCCGTTGTCGATCCGTGGAGGCATGGGGCATGGTCGGACTGTAAAAGAGAGAGACAGTGTCGCTAACGAAGCAAAATAACCGGAAAGGGGGAATGGGCTCAGCGCATAGGCTGAGGTGGTGGAGCACGGCCAGGAGCACCCGGCCAGGGAGCAGGTCGGGGCAGAGCTACCCAGGAGGGGCCCTGCAATGGCCTGAGGGCTCACGGAGACACCTCGGGTCTGCCCCGCTCCCCAGCCCTGCACCCCGGGGCACCAGCGAGGAGCCGGCAGCACTCACTCTTTGTGCAGCTGAGCACCGGGGGGTCCCACATGCCCCCCGGTCGGCACTGCGCCTCGTAGGTGTCCTCTGAGGCATAACCGGCTTCACAGTCAAAACGAAAAGTCTCTCCAGCTTTGTAGGTGCTCTGCGAGCCGTGAATTTTCCCATTCAGAACCACGGGTCTCTTGCAGCCGATTGCTGGGGGGAACATGGATGGCATCCTTTAAACGCCAGCGCGTGGGTAGGAGAGCAGCACCCTGCCACATCCCTTCTCATCGCTCCCATTTCTGTGCTCTGCCGACACCCAGCTGCAAATCGCTGCCAACGAGCCCAGACACCGTAGCCCCGCTCCGCGCGGCCGAGGCGGAGGGGGCTGGCAGGATGCAGCGCGAGGGAGGGGGACCCGTGGGATGCAAGAGGCTGCCCTTGCCCGAAGGCCCTGGGGCCTCCACAAGCACACGCCGGTGCTGGCGGCGGGAGAGCGGTGCCCCGGCGCAGCACCCCGGGGTCGATCCTCTTTGCAGGCCCTACGCCCGGAAAGGCGAGCATCAACTCACCTTCGCAGCGGGGCCGGGGCCGGCTCCACAGCCCGGCGTCCGTGCAGTTGATGGACATGTTCCCGACCAGCGTGTAGCCATCCCTGCAGCTGTAGTACACGGTCAGTCCCCGGGGAAAAGTGTCCAAGGACTGGCCGCTGTGCTGCCCGTTGGCGATGTTTGGTGGCTGAGGACACTTCACCTCTAGGAAGGCAACACACATTGCTGAGTTAGCTGTTTACCATTTTGCATGTTTTTAGAACTGTTTGCCAGGGTAATAGCCTGAATTCTGCTCAACCTTTGCTCTATGTCCTGGACCAAAGTATTAGTTAACAAAAAAGTTCAGCCGTGCCGAGAGTATTTATCACATTGTAGCTGGAGGGAATTGGTCATAAGGTGAACATTTCCTGATATAAAAGCTTACAGATAAGTCACGGGATTTGGCAGAAGATGCATGTGAACACAGAAAAGCAGCACGAGGAGTGAGAAGTTGCGATTGCTTCCTGTTCCCATTTCAGATCACGGAAACTGCTAGCAGAAAGCACGCAGAGACACAAAAGCGTCCCGCTTTGGGCTGCAAGCAGAATCACTGAAAGCCCCACAGGGAAGCAGATATGGCCGCTTCTCTGTGGCTGGCCTATGGATCATTCTCATGCTTGAGAAATGACAGCCTGCTGCTGCATCGCAGGGAACACAAAGACCGCAGCACACAAGGAGATCAGCCGGAAAGTTAATAGCTTCACATCCCTCTCAAAGCCCAGGACAGAGCAGACTACACTTAGCCTCATTTCCCATCCAAGCAGTAAGCTCCTTTCTTTTGAGCAGATTATGTCTCTCTGGAAGTGCCTTGATTTGAGAAGAGAAGCAAGGACAGATCCATCCAGGCTTTGCTTTCCCACCGAATTTGAGAGGACACAAGAGGGAGCTTTTCCCCCACGCTGGTTACCATTCACACCCCATGCTGGGACACTTGCCCTTTCTGCAAACTGGCAGAGGTGGACTCCACTTGAAATCAGCTCCGCACTTGGCCGTGTGGGAGCCCTGAAGGGCGTAGCCTGCGTTGCACTCAAAGCTTACGGTATCCCCAGTCTTGTAGACGTAGCGAGTAGGGGGTAGTCTCCTCCCATTCTGGATGTGTGGGAATGGGCACCTAGTATCTGGAAAAGGGGGAGAAATAACAGTGTTTAGCTACACAGCTCTCAAGCCTTTTGTACCTGTGATGGTTTCCACGTCAATGGTTTCCACGTCACTGTTGAACTGCGTGAGATTCCTGCGAGCGACGGGGAAGAGTCCCACCGGCCAGAGTCCTACGCTTGTCCCACGCCAGCAGCCTGCACCAGGGTGGCTTTGCCGGGCTGTAGCGTGAGCCCAGCTGGAAGAACGGGGTCACTGGATTTATTATCACCCGATGTCACCAGAAGCCCTTCCAGGCCTTGCTGCATACTCCTAATCTATGGGCTGGGAAGAAGAGTGCTTGAACGCATCAGGTGACACTTGCTGCCAGTGCACCTTGTCCCCCTGCTCTAGCACCACGCGCATGCATCTGCTCCAGGCCAGGGAAACGCTGGCGAGGATTCAGCTGGTGGGAAAAGCTAGCTACGTTCCCGAGGGCTTGGCTGAGGAGGGGCTTGCGTGGGCGGGAAGGAGCGGAGCGGGGGGACGGCGCTGCGGCGAGGTACGCACCGCGTCCGCACTGCGGCGGGGGCCTGCTCCACACGCCGGTCAGCCCGTCCGCCGTCACGCACTGGATGGAGGCCTCGCCAGTGCGGGCGTAACCTCGGTCACACGTGTACGTTACAACCGATCCGTAGGAGAACTTGTCCATGAACCTGCCAGTGTGCCTCCCGTGGGGAATATCTGGAGGCTGTTTGCACTGAATCTCTGCAGAAATAAGGTGGGGGGCAGAGACAGACAGGGCGACTTTCAGAGTCAAAGCTAGCAGAGAAGCGGCTTTGTTTGCTAGGCAAATATTTGCACCAGATAGGAGAATGTGGAAAGAATGCAGAAAGAATGCAGAAAACGCCAAACACACGCCCCATGCTGACAACGGCTGTGGGATCATGGAAGTGACGTCTCGGAGCAATGTGCCAGCTCACGGAGCCAAGAGCCTGCCGAGAAAAGGGCGCAGCTCCTACGCACAGGACGGAGGTGTGTCAGACGAACACGCGTAAAAGTAAGTATTGCAAAAGAAACTACTGCTTAACCTTTTTACAAAGTGTTAGCTTAGGGATAATTCATGTTTTCTCACATAAGCCCCCCTTTCCACCTGCACACGGCCAGTGATCTCGGCGCTCGGCCTGCCGATGAGCCACCTGAGAGGGGCTGGAGGCTCAGCCCCGTCTCTTAATGGTGATACAGGCACAAATCCTCCCCGCCCGGTGCCAAAGCATGTCACAGACCCCGCCTGGGCAGTTCGCAGGCGCCTGCATCTGTCCTCACCCAGGAAGGAGCAGACAAAACCATCCCACGGAGATGGAGGGAGCGTCTTGAAGGTGGCAGGTGTCTGCTCAAAGCCGGGGAGCCCCTGGGGCACCAGCGCGGAGCGGGAACGTGCCGGCCGGCTTGCATGCTTCGTGAATGGCATTAAAGTGCCTTACGGCAGACCCAGCCCCACACGTGCCCCCCAAAGGCATCCCCCCCCCCGTCCCCTTACCTTGCGCGTGGGCCCGGGCGGCCAGGAGCAGAGCGACGGCGCCCAGGAGGCGGCGGGCGCCGGCGAGCGCCATGCGCGGCCCCCGCTCCCCGTCACGGCAACTGCGGCCGCCCCGGGGGCGGCGGGCAGATATGGGCCCCCGGCTTCCCCCCAGCTGCGGAAGGAGCCGCAGCTGCCACCCCACGCGGGGCTTCCCGCCGTGCCGGAGCCCGGCAGCGAGGGGCGAGCCGGGGGGAAGGCGCCGTGAGGCGGGGGGAAGCGGCCATGAGGCGAGGGGAAGCGGCCATGAGGCGAGGGGAAGGAAGGGGCCGTGAGGCGAGGGCGCGCGGCCTCCCCCGAGGGGAAGCGGCCCCGGGGGTCTTCCCCAAACCGCCAGCTGGCGACGGCGGCGCTTCCCGGGAACCGGCCGGGACGGTAGAGGAAGGGCAGAGCGGGGAAGCGGGCAGCGCTTCCCCAAACCGCCCGCGGTGGCAGCCGGGGCCGCGGCCACCACCACCGCGCGGAGCCGAGGGCGAGCGGGAGTCGCGGCCCCCCGAACCCACCGCCGAGGCCCAGGGCTGCCGCCCCCCGATTCTCCCACCCGTTGCTCCTCCAGGCCTCGTCCAGCCCGGTGCCGTCATGCCGCGGCACCGGAGGGGAGAAATCAAATGGGCACCTCGGGCTTTCCGCCGTCCGAGCAGGCGGGGGCCAGGCCCGAAGCCGGAGGTGCGCGGCTTGGGGCTTTCACATCCTCTTCACTGACGGACAACTTCCGAAGCCTTTAAACAAGCGTTTAAACCTCATAATTTAATTTGATTTGTTACATTTGCATTACAAGGTAAAGTTTTGTACAACTCGATTGCATTCACAGGTAACACAGTATATTCGCACTCTTCCAACAGTAAATTCTAGCAGCCGCATCCGTAAACCCCGTCACAGCATTTAGGGCTCCCTCCGTTCGTCGAGGGTGGATCACTTCAAGTTCAACCCTAGTAACAGAAGCTACCTCATCTGGAAAATCACTCTGGATTACGCAGGAAGGACAACAATTGTGCTGGGGTTACGATAACAAAACCGAACGCAGCACTAAGCTACTAGGCTTTAAATTTATGTTTTGTCCATCTAGTTGTTTACCTGGCTTATTAAAAAAACGATTTGCAGATTCTTATTCGGCAAGACTTACTTCCGAAAGCAGTTATTTTGCTGTGCCACAAGGACAGGTCGATCTGAATAACGTCCCAGTTGCAAGGGAGAAGTTTATTTGTAATGTGCTTTTCCCTGTAATTAGATGCATGTTCCTGTTAACGGGAAAGCAGTGGTAGAAATGCAGAAACACAAAGAAGTCGGTGGTACGTGCATTTCGGATACTTCCCTTTCCTGGTTATGCATTATGCAAAGCCAGCAGATTGATAATTTAACCCTCTGATCACTTAAATTGGTTCTGTTAAAATGAGGAAAGACAGCGTCGCTGTAACAAGGACCAACTACCAGACAAACAAATCAAGGAAATTTCTGCCTCCATCTTTGGTTTATACGCAGTGAGTGAGGTCTCATTTTTTGAGCCGTCCCTGTGGTGCTTACAAAGCCTGAATCAAGAAGGAAGGGAGGCGACAGCAGACCTTATTTTAGCAGGCTTTCTCACTCATCTATATCCTACGCCCTTCTCGAACCGTCCTCAACGCAACACACAACTAGGCCAGTTTCGGCAAGACAAAAGCGAAATGCACAGAAGATGCAGGTTTCGTGTCCTGATTACCACAGATGACTACGCTGAAGGTTTGGCTCTCTACGCAGCAGCGCCTACGTTCGCTCAACAAGCTGCACCAAGATCTCCCCACGCGTCACCACTGCCCGCAGCACCGGACCGGGGGACTTCCCTGAGCCACCAGCGTGGCTGGCCACCAAAAGAGCTTCTGCTCCCTCACCTCCACAGCAGCCAAGAGGAGCCTCCGGAGCTGAGCTGGTCCCAGGCCTTCTCCGCACTGGGAGACCACGCTCCTCCTCCATCCATGTGCAGCCCCGCGTGACTGCCGGCCGGCCGGCACGGTTGGGCTGAAGAGCCCCTTGTGCACTCTGTCCGGAACTAGCAAGCACCTTTCAAGTGCAAATTAACAAACTGGTTTCTTACCAGTCAGAAACCATGGCAGCAGAAAGTGAAAACTTCAAATGAAGCAACTTTCTGGTGTTTGGTGGCATCTGCAAAGCCACCTGCGGGCTCTGCATTCGGTTGCCATGATGATTCTGCAGACCGAACACCACCTGCCTGTGGTCAGGCTCCACTGACGCAGTGAAACGCCCGTCCTGTTCAACTTTCCCCCCAGAGCTCTCAGCCAAGCAACGCACTTCAGCACTTCCAAAGAAGCGTTGAGTCACGGGGTGTTTCCGCAAGGCAGGAAGAAAAAAGCTTTGATAAGATAAAGACACTGCCACTGCAGAGACCACAAGACTACTTTTAGTACGTACAGGAAGAGTCAGAATAGTAGTTCTTTGAAGTAAGGCATTTAAATATTTTTCTCCAGTGAAAGTACCAATTTATACGGATTGCTATTTGCACAACAGCTCAGATTTGCCTTGAAGCAAAAACTAGAGCAAACGCTAACGCTTTTATGTGAACATCCTCAGGTCTCTCAGTACCTACAGATAATATGAATAGGTAGCACAAGACATCAATCTTTATTGTCTCACGTGTATATCACTCACAGGAAGACAGTCTGTTAACCCTCTTAGCAGCAACATCACTTTTCACCTCCGGACACATACGACACTTGCAAATCCCAATTAGCATCAGACACAACACTGCCTTAGTGGAGCTGAAAAGCAGAACATGGAGGTACCTGAAGTGCCCTGTTTTCATGAGTCTAAAATATTGCAGGACGAAGGTCTTTGGTATCAGTACAACTTAACAGGGGGATAACTGCACTTGATTTCTGAACGGTAGTTTCACCTGGATGGCCAGGAACCGTCCTGCACAGGCCACACACGCAAGCTGCTGTATGTTCAACACAACATGCAGCTATTCTACCTGCCACGAAAAGCGTAAGCAATTCCCAGGCAGCAGAAGGGAGCATGATAGAGGATCAATGCCATCTTTGTCATCTAAGGTTTGCAGATTACTACTAGTCCAATCTCACAAGAGTGAAATCCAGAACCCTGAGTTCAGTGTGACCAAGTCCAACACGTCTACAGTTCAGTGCTTTCTGAGGGGTCACTCCAGCTCTTCCAGTTGCCTCTTCTTGAACCTAGAAGTGAAAAGCCAGGATTGCCAGGAGGAGGGGCAGGATTCCTACAAGAGACAAATAAGAAACTTCAGCCTTCAATCCAAAAACATTTGCTTACTTCTTGCCTCCCCACTCCCAGACATATGGTATCTTTAGCATTTTTTCCTCTTTTCAAAGGATGATCATAAAGCAATAAAAATATAAATATGACAAGTGTGGAAAGCTCATAAGCCTGTTCCAGGTTTAAGCAGAATGCATACAATTGCTTAAGAGACAATAACTTAAAGACGGGGCAGACAGCGTGGTTGAGAGTGACTTCAGAGAATAACGTGATGCTATTAACATGTTAATGCTCACAGCACAGCAGCCGAAACTTTCTGTTGCTTCGGCTACAGGGACTGTTGCTAGCAAGAGAGGAGCCCAGGCAGCTGGGAGAACAGCCACTCACACTGCTGTGGCCAGCACTTGCAGTCATTAAGATACACACTTAGTACTAGCACTGGACAGCACAAGAGACCAGTGCTTACACATGCGCAAGATTCAGGAATTTTTGTTACTTACCAGCAATGATCTTGTTAGCTGCACCTGGAAAAGAAGGGAGCAAAAATGAGAAACTGAACACCCATTAAGCACAGGAGTTCATCAAACTATGCAACATTCAGTGCCTCAAATCAAAGCCAACGCACGTTAAAGTGACAACTGAAACAACACAGAGAATGGGACCCCTGTGCAACCCAAGGCTCCAGATGTTTAATGGATGAATACATTTCCACTAGCCTGCAAGTCTTTGCAGCAACCTAGTCATGTGCTTTTGGCACCAGATTTCAATGCAAGCTGTTTCACAAAGTTTTGAAGGCTTATTCCTTAACTGAACTACCTGATTTGAGGATTCACAGAGGAAGCAAAAACACAGGTTTTCTAAGAGCGAGGGAGAGAGAGGAGATAGTCAACTTGCATTCAGGTGTAGGCTTGTACGAGGTGTCTTGGTAAGAACGATTTTGTCTTCATTACCAAGAACAGCACAAAGTTTTTGCAGATCTCTGTTATGTAAGAACTGTACTAATGTGATATGTGTTACTCAATACTAGCTAATATTAGTAAATCAGTCGCATTGTGGCAATATTGCATGTCATTGGTTCGATGTTTATCTCTCACAACAGTGATTACCATCTAAGTTCGTTCTATTGCAGCAGAACAAACTTTGCAGCACATCTGCAAAGTACAGTTCCACATGGAGGAGGCAAGAGAAATGAAATCAAAAGAAAACAGAGAGAAGGAAAACATTTACCTTTGCATTCAGGGGCTGTACCACTCCATTTTCCATTCAAGTTATCATCTGATATACAGTGAATTGTGGACTCTCCGATAAGAGAAAAGCCACGGTGACAGCTGTAAGTAACAGTTGAGCCAAGGGTAAAGACTCTGCTCCCAGCACTGAACTCTCCATTTGCGATTGCAGGAGGAGACGTACATCCAATAACTGCAAGGAAAAGCAGCAGAAAAATGTAAAAACATTTCCATCAAATACAGAACCAAAATCTGCCTGCTAAAAAGGAATTAATCAAAGCCAAAGGAAAAACAGGGAATGAGTCCTAAAGCAACCATTTCAAATTAAGAGTCTTGAATGCTCCTTCAAATTCTGAATGTTTTCCGGTTTTTAAAATGAGTAAAAGAACAACAGCAAAGCAGCACCCATTGCCCTAGAGAAGAGGCCTCCTTGACACAATAAACATGCTCTGCCTGAGCAGTCAGGCACCCTCGGCTATCTTTGATGGTGTTTCTTGCCTTTGCTGAGAACAAGGCTAAAATAATTACTACAACACGAGTGATCCAGCCTCCACAGCAGCCCAGCGGCCACAGTGCGCGGAGTCAGGCAGCCTGCCGCAGGGCCGCGCTGGCCGATACCAGCCTCCAGCCTCAGGAATTGCTTTTCTTGTGGATCTGACTGCAGGAGCTGCTGCCAACATCCACAGATTCCCCCTGGCATTTCCATCCCCATTTCCAAAGGGCGTGTTTGGGCGAGAAGTCAGGAGACAGTCTCATCACAGGTTAATGTCATTTGGATCAAGGGCTATCCATGGGCTGAAGATTCTGTTAAACCAAGCCCTGCCTCTGACCACAACTTGGGACATCACTGCAGTAAGCTTTTGGGAATCATTTAAAACTCAAAACAACCTTCTCCTGTTTGTCAACTCATCTGCAAAGTACAGTTCCACATGGAGGAGACAAGAAATGAAATGAAAAGAAAATGGAGAGAAAGAAAACATTTACCTTTGCATTCAGGCGCTGGACCACTCCATTTTCCATTCAAGTTATCATCTGATGTACAGTGAATCGAGGACTCTCCGATGAGAGAAAAGCCAACGTGACAGCTGTAAGTAACAGTTGAGCCAAACGTAAAGTCTCTGCTCTCAGCATTGAGCTCTCCATTTTCAATCCCAGGAGGTGGCATACAGGGAATAACTGCAAGGAAAAGCAGCAGAAAACTGTAGGAACATTTCCATCAAATACGGAACCAAAATCTGCCTGCTAAAAAGCCTCAAGGAAAAGATGTACACAACGCATTTAAGAGCCTCTTACTTTCACAGTACGGAACCTGACTCCAAGTGACGTCGCTGCCTTGAAGTATACATTCTGCAGATGAATCCCCAATGAGTCGGTACCTAAGGAAAGAAAAGGTTGAATCTCTTTGAAAAAGAAAAGAGTGAAAAAACGTGGGAAATTCAAAAAAAATTGTTGTTTCTAATGGCGTTCTCTAGAGGAGCTGAACCTCTGGGGAAAAACAGCCCTCCTGTAAAATACAGTTTGCTCAGGACCCAGAGAAATGCATGACGATGTAGTGACGAGATGCTTAATACTGGTAGTGGGTAGGTACAGGGTCAGAGAAGCTTTAGGAAGACAGCATCCTCACCCTGAGCCTGTACAGCCCTGAGACGGAGCAGCGCTGCTTCTTTAGACGGGGGAACTTAGCTCCCTTCCCTGAAAAAGGCTTGCATTCCTTAAAGGGAGAGATTTTTGCAGAGATTTCAACAAAGGGGTATTTCTAAAACTGTATCCCACTGATGGCATCACACCTGCAAAGGGTTTAAGTCTGCAGCGTGCAAATTTGTATCTTGCTGCACATTTTCTGCAGACAAGACAGCCTACCAACCAGAAGCTGGGCACTCAAGCCCTTCAGGGCTCCTGTGCTGCACAGCGCAGCGATAGACCCACACAGAAGTTCATTTTCTGAACGGAGCTGGCTGTCACTGACTCACCTTCAGCTGCTCTCTTTCCCTCTCCTCCCACATTCCCGGGACACCAAAGCCCCCTTCTCCCAACACCTCTTAGCTAAGGTGCAGGCAGCCAAGTCCATGGCACAACAGCAGACGCACCCGCCGGACACCCGCTGCTTCTCGGGTAGAAAATGCATTCAGCGTCTTGCAGGAGCCAGCTTAAATGCTGAGTTACTCAACAGGACCAACGGGAATAGAGAAAATCTTTGTGAAGGAGCTGACGACGGCTTGCAAAGAACAGGCTCTTGACCTCAGAAGATAACCTGTCCTGGGAGCAGCGACAGGACAGAGCCTCATCTCCGCAGTGCCCCGCTCTGAACACCTTCTCTCATGCTTGTGCTTTCCAAGGAAGCAGCTCCAAGACACTGAAAAGCCTCCGAGTCTCCAGCTCCTGCAGGTGCTGCCTCGCGGCCGGAGCTCTATGGACTAGCCCAGGAACCCAGGCAGACACTTACCCTTCGTTACAGGCGAAGTTTATTACCGCTCCAAATCGGAGATCAGTTACATAATCAAATTTGCCATTTGGTATATCTGGTGGACTGCACAGCTTTCCTGCGAGGACAAATGACCAGCATTAGCTCTATTTCATGCCGTTATGGTGAAGCGCAGGTAACACTGCTGCTGAGTGTTGTTACAGACCAAATCGCCATTTCTCAGGCACCTGCCTTTCCTCGCTAGCAAGTACTGACCCACAATTACACTCAATCGCAGTTGCTTCTCCAGAGATCACTTAGTATGCACACATGAGGGATTCATCTGAATTATGGGGACTTGCAGGCAGAACTAAGCTGTTCTTTAGTTTGTTCAGAAAACAAAAGTACTTGAGCTATACACATGTGATAAATGTGCACTTAAAGGCAAGCAGACCTTGTTCTAAGTTTATCAGAGTAGACCAAAATGCTAGATTTACCTCCATATATTTTAAAGAGTTCAGCAAGAAACTTCCAGGTGTGTCTGCACAGAGATGGGCGTGAACAAAATTTCAGAATAAGTAACTTCTCGAGCGTGTAAACGTCACTAGTATAGTCAGTCAAAACAGGAGAGGAACAGAGATACGTATACAGAACTCGGAGTCTGCAAACCAAGTTGTACTCATCAGACAAGTAACAACAGAAGACTTTCCGCTTGCTGCAGTATAACCTGCTTTACACTTGTAAGTCAGCTCAGTTCCAGCAAGAGACTGGCTGCTCACAGCGCCTGTTAATTCAGCAAAAGCGAAGTTTGGAGGAGGACCACAGTAACCTAGCAATTGGAGACAAAGGCAAAGGTAGCTGCAGAAGAGTGTCCAAAGGGTCTCCAACAACAACAGTAAGCTGACTGTGTAGGAGCACACATCATTTTAACCATTTTGGTTGTCAGTGTCCTGGATCCAGTTTGCATTTAGCCCGTGTAGCAAACAGCAGCACGTATCACAGTTTGCTTAACTGGAGAAAAGATGCAGATTGAGCAGCATCTCTGCTTCTGAGATGCTACTTTGCTTAACACCAGCCCAGTCTGAAGGGCCTGGATTCAGCTGAGCCTAGCATCCCAACCAGGTCTGAAAACTGGTGAAGCAAGAGCATCAGGTATAGCAAGCAGTTTCACCTCTCCTCTCAATACACTTTTGGACCATTTGCAGTTCACAAATAGCTTCAGGTCTAAATATATCAGTGGCCTGGGCTGTGACCACAAGGACTCAACCTAGAATACTCCCCAGGGGCTCCCAGCACATGGCTACAACTGCACGAGGTTTGGAAGCTGATCTACTGAACAAGCTTATATGCTAATACTTACGTGGGTCACAAGTTGGCAGAGGTGGCGTCCACGTACTGTTAGCTTCACAAGTAACGATACTGCTACCGATCAAAGCGTGACCAGCTTTACACTGAAAAGTGACTGTTTCTTTATATGTGTACTCAGTGCCGAAACCAGACACCTTCTCCCCATTTTCCACTTGTGGATTTTGACAGCTGACCACTGCAAGCAAATGTAAACCAGTAAGAGTATTTGTTAGGGGAAGGCAAGGCCCAGCAGTGTCCCCAGAGGCATTATGTGAGAAACAGTCATTATCAGAACTGCCTCTACGAGAGGCAGGTCCTTCATGCAGTGCAGAACCAAGCGCATCACCAAGAAATGGCACAGATCAGAGCTTTGGTCGTAGGAAGCCCAGGGCATAGGCAGGGAGAGAGCTGCTTTTTGAGAGCTTTTGAGAACTGAAACCTCCTGAACAACAAAATCATTTTCATTTACGCTTCCTAGAATACCAAAGGGAAAATAAGTGTGGTTGCTGCTATGGGAAGTGGGCAGCTACAGGTGTAGCCACTCAGCTATTTCGCACCAGCTGTGGTCCCCAGCCAGCCTGTGGTTACCTGCTTGCTCAGCTCTGTTCTGCAATGCAATGCTGTCTATTCTAGATCAATGTAGATTATAGTAGTGGCTATCCATGGGCTGAAGATTCTGTTAAACCAAGCCCTGCCTCTGACCACAACTTGGGACATCACTGCAGTAAGCTTTTGGGAATCATTTAAAACTCAAAACAACCTTCTCCTGTTTGTCAACTCATCTGCAAAGTACAGTTCCACATGGAGGAGACAAGAAATGAAATGAAAAGAAAATGGAGAGAAAGAAAACATTTACCTTTGCATTCAGGCGCTGGACCACTCCATTTTCCATTCAAGTTATCATCTGATGTACAGTGAATCGAGGACTCTCCGATGAGAGAAAAGCCAACGTGACAGCTGTAAGTAACAGTTGAGCCAAACGTAAAGTCTCTGCTCTCAGCATTGAGCTCTCCATTTTCAATCCTAGGAGGTGGCATACAGGGAATAACTGCAAGGAAAAGCAGCAGAAAACTGTAGGAACATTTCCATCAAATACGGAACCAAAATCTGCCTGCTAAAAAGCCTCAAGGAAAAGATGTACACAACGCATTTAAGAGCCTCTTACTTTCACAGTACGGAACCTGACTCCAAGTGACGTCGCTGCCTTGAAGTACACATTCTGCAGATGAATCCCCAATGAGTCGGTACCTAAGGAAAGAAAAGGTTGAATCTCTTTGAAAAAGAAAAGAGTGAAAAAACGTGGGAAATTCAAAAAAAATTGTTGTTTCTAATGGCGTTCTCTAGAGGAGCTGAACCTCTGGGGAAAAACAGCCCTCCTGTAAAATACAGTTTGCTCAGGACCCAGAGAAATGCATGACGATGTAGTGACGAGATGCTTAATACTGGTAGTGGGTAGGTACAGGGTCAGAGAAGCTTTAGGAAGACAGCATCCTCACCCTGAGCCTGTACAGCCCTGAGACGGAGCAGCGCTGCTTCTTTAGACGGGGGAACTTAGCTCCCTTCCCTGAAAAAGGCTTGCATTCCTTAAAGGGAGAGATTTTTGCAGAGATTTCAACAAAGGGGTATTTCTAAAACTGTATCCCACTGATGGCATCACACCTGCAAAGGGTTTAAGTCTGCAGCGTGCAAATTTGTATCTTGCTGCACATTTTCTGCAGACAAGACAGCCTACCAACCAGAAGCTGGGCACTCAAGCCCTTCAGGGCTCCTGTGCTGCACAGCGCAGCGATAGACCCACACAGAAGTTCATTTTCTGAACGGAGCTGGCTGTCACTGACTCACCTTCAGCTGCTCTCTTTCCCTCTCCTCCCACATTCCCGGGACACCAAAGCCCCCTTCTCCCAACACCTCTTAGCTAAGGTGCAGGCAGCCAAGTCCATGGCACAACAGCAGACGCACCCGCCGGACACCCGCTGCTTCTCGGGTAGAAAATGCATTCAGCGTCTTGCAGGAGCCAGCTTAAATGCTGAGTTACTCAACAGGACCAACGGGAATAGAGAAAATCTTTGTGAAGGAGCTGACGACGGCTTGCAAAGAACAGGCTCTTGACCTCAGAAGATAACCTGTCCTGGGAGCAGCGACAGGACAGAGCCTCATCTCCGCAGTGCCCCGCTCTGAACACCTTCTCTCATGCTTGTGCTTTCCAAGGAAGCAGCTCCAAGACACTGAAAAGCCTCCGAGTCTCCAGCTCCTGCAGGTGCTGCCTCGCGGCCGGAGCTCTATGGACTAGCCCAGGAACCCAGGCAGACACTTACCCTTCGTTACAGGCGAAGTTTATTACCGCTCCAAATCGGAGATCAGTTACATAATCAAATTTGCCATTTGGTATATCTGGTGGACTGCACAGCTTTCCTGCGAGGACAAATGACCAGCATTAGCTCTATTTCATGCCGTTATGGTGAAGCGCAGGTAACACTGCTGCTGAGTGTTGTTACAGACCAAATCACCATTTCTCAGGCACCTGCCTTTCCTCGCTAGCAAGTACCAGTGCTTTTGGAAAAGATTAAGATCCACATTAAGTGTGGGGAAACAGAAAGTTAAATACAGCTAAGGACAATACAGAAGCAAAGATTTACAGAGATTTACACGCTTACTGAGACAGGAACTGCAAAGGAGACCCAGAGACCTCGGCCCAGAGGCTCTTGTCTGCCGCAGAAGGAGGGACAGACGCGCACCGACCGCCACGGGGGACCACGGACAGGACGGAGCCCCGCGGCTGTTTCCAACCCTGACCTTGCTTCTCCCCAATTACCCGGCTGTGCTTCCTGCAGCACGGCGCCTACGTGGTGCCGCCGGATGGTAAAGTCCACCGGCAGTTCAAGGGAACAGAGATTGCCTCCCAGGGATAACGCTTTCCCAGCAGGAAACATGGCCATGCACAGACGCGCAGGTAAGTGTTTGCAAAAAGAGCAGCCCGGGGAGCGTTTCCCCACCCCACGCCACGGAGAGCGGCGAGCCCAGCGCGGGAACCCACCGATGCAGAAGTCGCTCTCCGCCGACCAGGTGGAGTTCGGGAGGCAGGTGACGTAGGGGGACTTGCCGCTGGCCACCGTGTACCCCGTGCGACACCTGTACCTCAGCGAGGTCCCGGAGGGGTAGGAGTCGTTCAGAGGCAAGGGGGGCTCCGCGAAGGCGAACCTCGGCGGCGGCCCGCAGTCACCTGGAGACGTTGGGGAGCCAAGAGGGGAGGCTCGTGTCTGCCCTTCCCCACTCAGCCTCGTCCTGCGCCCGAGGGTCGCCTGTCCCAGCCCCAGCTCCGCTCCCCTCCCTCCCCTGGCTCTACCAGCCCCATCGCCTGGCCCCAGGCCCAGCCCCAGCCCCTGCCATTCCCAGCTCCCTCCCCTGCTCCTGGCCCCAGCCCCTCCAGTCCATCCCCATCCCCTTCCCCGGCCTCGGCCCCGCTCACCCCGCGCCCCGGGCAGCTCCAGCAGCAGCAGCAGCGGCAGCAGCGCGGCGCGGAGGCAGCGCGGCCCCATGTCGCCGGCGCGGAGGCTCCGCGGGGCGCAGCAGCAGCAGCAGCAGCAGCAGCAGCAGCAGCAGCGGCGCAGCCCTTTCCAGGCCGTGCGGGGGCCCGGCCCTGCCCTGCCGGTGCCTCGGGCAGGGGAAGCTCCGCGACCCGCAGCGGCTGCCCGAGCGCAGCGCCGGCTCCCCGCGGCCGAGTTCCGGCGAACCTGTTCCCTCCGCCCGCTCCTCCTCCTCCTGCTCCTCCTCCTCCTCGCAACCAAGCACAACAAACAGGCCCTTCACCGCTGTTTTCACCGCGATCTGATCCCTCCCCGGTATGTTGTCAGACAAGGCAAAAAGGGGCTTTCCTACCTCCCCGGTTCGCTGCCCGCAGCGGGAGGTATTCATCCTGTGGCTGTGTCACCCGATACGAACTGCACGCAGCACAGCGGGCCCGAGACGGAGATTCCTCCTCAGCAGTCCTGTGACATGGAAAGGTTTTATCCTCATTTCAGAGAAAATAACCCAACACATAGTGCTTGTGACTCGTCCTGAGCGATACCGCAAGCCTACAGGAATGTCGGCCTCGCAGGGGATGCTCCCCCGCTCATTCGCTCTGCCGTACCATCCTACACTTGCTTCCCAGATCAGCCAGAGGCCCCGGGCTCTCCCCCGGCTCGAAGAGCAACCTCCCTCCGACAGCAGCAGCTTTCCTGCTTCAGGCTCCCAAAACTGGACGCGAAACAGTGTCAGTGCCAATGCTGCATGTTTTCTTTACAAAACTGTGCTAAACACAAACCTTGTCCCCTGACACACATGTTGTGCTCGAATCTACATAACCATCCGCTAAGCACTCCTCTCCTTTTCGCTCCCATACAGAGGTTTCGCAGAAAAAAAAAAAAAGTGTTTTATCTTCAGCAATGGCGAGATAATGTCAGCTGGGGACATCCAGGGCCTGGGGAGCAGCTCCAGCACTTGGGTGGCCTCTGCCTCTCCCAGGGTAACGCGATCGCGTGGGGACTGCGCCCATCAGCACAGCCACACGGAAGTGTCACGGCCCAGCTGCATAAGGAGGTTGTTGCCAGAATCAGGCAACTGCACTCTCACCATGGATCTTGTCTCCAAGCCAAAACAAAACAAAGACTACAACCCGTGAACCCCAAGCAGCAGAGCAGGTAGGTTCAGTCCTCTGCACTCGTCCTCGCTGTATCCACAGCCTGGCTTCTGGAAAGAGCGCAGGACCGGTCCAGGGGTACCCGAGCGGGCTGGGGAAGGTGGGACCTTGGAGGAGGACACGTGTCCCCGATGCCACGCTGCTCCAGCATGGGAGCGGGCTTTTCCCCAGAAAGCTCCCTGCCCCGGCACTGCTGCCCCGTTCCCAGGAAAGGTGACGCACGCTGCCGCAAGGACTTGGCCGAGGAGCAGCAATCACCTCTGAGCAGCTGGTGAGCCAGTCGGGGCAGAGAACAGCACTATAAAATCATTACATGCTGTCTGTAAAAAGGTTTTATTAGTGATTATGGAAAAACAACAACTCAGGATACTAGTATTCTTTATTTAGTATTCCTAGTAATCCCTTTATTTACAAAATAGTTTTACTATAAATACTGTATGTTTGTTCACTCGTACGTGCACACCACTAAATGGACCTCAATAAAAAAGTTTTTAAAATACAAGTAAATCTTGCAAGACTGTGCAAACAGGATGCTTACTATGAAATTATTTTCCTAATAGAGAGAAACATTCACTGAATTTAAAAAGTTCATTTTGAGAACTGCAAAAATAGTTCTTTTTCTTACTAAAGCATGAAACACTTTAGGCACCAAACCAGTGAGGAGCTGAAGTTGAAGCATGCTCGATCCTTCGTATTCTTTGCAAAGAACTTGCTGATTGCAAAGTGGGAAACTTCATTTCACATTGCCTTGAATTTAAAACTCCAGTGAGAAGGTAAGACATTAGTGTGATAACTCTCCGTTCTTTTCAACCGGTTTTGTGACTCTTCGCTCGGAAGCCGGAGCCATCGGGAGCCATCAGGCATTTTCCCTGCAACAGGGAAACAAAGTTAGGAGCAGCTAGGAGCACAGGCTGTTCTCCCTCGTTTGCGGCACCTCGGCCGCACAGCCAAAACCTACCGGGGCTCGGCGTCCGGCGGGGCTGCCGGGGCGTCCGGGCGTCCGTCCGGGCGCTGGCAGAGGTGGGCATGGGTCGGCGCCCGGCAGCGGGGGCAGGCGTGGCAGGCGGGGGCCCCAGCGGGCACCAGGTGGGCGCCCGGCCCGGCCCCGCGCAGCGGGCAGGTGAGGTGGCCCGGCCCGGCCGCATGCACCAGGGAAAGGTGCAGCCGGTCCTCGCAGGCCGGGCACACAGCCCCGTCGGCGCTGCGGAGAGATGCGCGGGGTGAGCGCGGCCGGCTGGTCCCCCCCAGCAGTGCCCAGCAGCAGAGGCTCCGGCTCCAGCAAACGCCAGCTTGCATTAAAGGCTTAAAACACGAGTTTGTAACTCAAACAACAAGAGACTCGTGAGCGCGGAACTGAAAAAGGGCGCTTACAGGGCGAACAGTGAGGGGAGCGCGAAGCTGCTGGAACAGCATGAAATAAATGACATGTAAAAGAAGCACTGACAACAGCTAGGGCCAGCGGAATTACACCTCAAGGCATGTTTAGTTTAATCAAATATCTGTGAATTTGCCTCTATAAACTATAATACTTTTAAACAAGAACTTGCTTTGTGATCCCGAGGAAGCACAGCAGACTTGCCCGAGTGTACCTGTGCCAAAAAACGAACAACCGAGCACGTACTACCCCTTCATTTACCGCATCACTGCTCTGCCACAAACAAATAACTGCTCGTAGCCGCAGAGTGCTTCGTCTGCTACGGGAAAAGCAGGGCCGTGCTGCACGCTCCGTTAAGAGCAGCACTCGCACTCTTTGCTGCTGAATCAAAAACAAACTGTAATGGGCCAAAGAAAACATGCACGACCAATCCGAGCACTATCCGCTGCAGAGCTGGAGAAAAGAAGGCAAGCGATGCAGAGACCCCCGGGGAAGTCATAAACGTTGTCTAGATAAACCTCACTCCATTTTTACACCTCTCCGTTTTCCAGCTGCAGCTCTGAGCAGGCAGCACATTTACTCCAATACAGGGCTACACACGAGTGCAATCGGAACATTGTGCAGCTCAGCCAGATTCTGATTTTAAGTTAAAATACTAACTTTCGGTTTTCAGTACTCTCCCTGCCCGCTGTAGCACTGCGCTGGTGAGAGCAACTAGCTGCGTCGGCAGCGCTGCACTCACCCCGCTTCCTCCCAGCTGGGAGCTCCTGCCGGCACCGCGGCCGTGGTGGGAACGCCTTCGCGCTGGCCGAGGTGAGCCCGCAGCCAGTCCTCGCAGATGGGGCAAACGTGAGCAGGTCTGCGGAGAAGCAGAGTCAAAGACGTGCAACGTAACAGGGTCTTTGCAGTGAGACTCAAAAATCATCTGTGAAGTTCAGCACCTACAACTTCCCCTTGGGTGCAGCTCTGCTCTCCCTGAGATTACTGTTACTCACGGCCACCGTGGCCTCTGCGTATGTTTGAGTGGAAGACAGAGGAGATACCTTTCATGGGTCCCGGGCTGCTCTGCTTCATGCCTCTCCAAAGCTGCTTCTTCTGCAAGATGTGTCCTCAGCACATCTGGAGCTTTGTCGGTAGAACTGAACAGAGAGAGAACTGCCTGAGTGCAACGTGCTGCTAGAATGAACGCTGCCTTAGTGAACCACTCTTCTTCCCAAAGAGTACCTACTCTTGCAAAAACGGGACCGTTAAAGGAACTTGGAGGAAAAAAAAATCCCTAGGGCAGTATATTGCCAGTATTGACCAAAAGTCATCACTGAACAAGTTATTGAAGCTCAATGCTAAGAAATGAGAAGGTCTTTGAGAAGAGAGCGTCCTGCAGAATTACACAGGTATATGGACTGACTGTAATCCTTGCAAGCTCTGCAATTCAAGCTGCAAAGCAACAGCAGCCTTTACCTTCTTTTCCTGCTTTATCAGGGTATACATGCTGCTTCCCCCCCCAAAGTGACCCATTCCTCCACTGTTGTACACGGATCCTTTCTGAATATCCCACTCCGAAGCAACAGCCCGTTTCCGCTGGGGGAAACGGATGCCCCCTCGGCCCACGCACCTTCTCTCCGCCGGGTTTCGGCTCTGGTCGCCGCTGATGCTCAGGGCCGAGTAGGTGACAGCGGGGCCGTGCCGGGCGCGCAGCCAGTCCTCGCAGGTGGCGCAGAGGCGGCCGGCGGGCTGGCCCAGGTGGGCGTGCAGCCGGGCCTCGCAGCTGGGGCACACGTGGCAGCTCGAGAGGTGGCTGCGGACACGAGACAAGGAGACGGCTGGGGAGGATCTCCTCTTGCCGGGGCCTGGCAGCGGCTCGCTCACGTCAGACGCTGCCAGCAAAGTGATTGCCGCCTCATCCGGCCAGCGGCACGTTCACGAGAGAGCAGAGGCGTTAGCACCCGAGACGTGCAAGCTGCACGTGCAGGCGTGGTGAGGTCTGCAGCTAGAAATGATACCTTCCTATTAGAGCAGCAGGTGTACACGAGCTTTTGGGCACCAAAGCACCTTCCTTAGGTCTGCCTTCCCCCCAGCTCCGATTCCTAGATGCCACCTCCAACAAAAGCGCCGGCTGCGCTCCCCAGGCTTAGTGCAATGAAACCCTCGGGAGCAGACGTCCCCGCACACCCCCCGCTTCAGCGCTCCCCTGGCGCTGCCTTCTGCAACACACGTGCAGCAACGAACGTTTTAAGTGACGGCACGGCCTGCCCATCTCTCTGAGCAAGCAAACCTACCAGAAGAAGGCATGCCATGGCACAGGCTTCTCTCCATTATCCGTTACTGTTCGACCCATCTGCAGATCCATTCTCTTAATTTCATGCTTTGGGGAACCTGTATCGTAAGAACTGAAGAGAGAGAAAGGAGAAAATTTAGAGGATAAAACAACATTTAACACAAACCATACAAACACACCTAATATAAATTTCTATCGCTCAAAGCTCAAGAGGAAACACCTCATTTTGTACTTGCAGAGTGACATTAGCAAAAAGGTGAAGATGACTGAAGAATTACAAAGACTAACTTAGGTTCACTTACCATTTTGTCTTTTTTTTCTTCCACCTCATGATGACCCAAACTAGAAGTATACAGACTCCTTGGGAAG
The DNA here is from genome assembly GCF_036370855.1 of Dromaius novaehollandiae. Lineage (NCBI taxonomy): Eukaryota > Metazoa > Chordata > Aves > Casuariiformes > Dromaiidae > Dromaius > Dromaius novaehollandiae. The sequence goes on along the minus strand of NC_088124.1, from coordinate 5,900,490 downwards.
CAAACAAGCCAAAAGCAAACAGCAAATTTGGTAAGTAACTGAAGCGAAATACAAGTTTTGATAGAAGACTGGCAGTAAAATTCACTGCTCTGGGACTGACCATCACCACTAAGAGGTCCCTCCCGCCCTGTCAGAATGATGCAAAAGCCCCTCTTGTATCCCTGGACGAAGACCACAGGAAACCACTATTCAAGGGTGTTTTTCACGCTGATGTTGTTAAACACACGATTCTCATTTATTTAGTGCTTTTATAGACAGCCTCCTGTTTGCTTTCTATTTTAGCATACTCCTCCTTTTTAGTATTTGCTCTTTTTTGCGACAAGGACGTCCCAAGCTTCACTAATCTCTCATCTTTCAAAACCTGCCAAGCCCTCTTAAAGGAACTTTCTTAATCAAAGAGCAACAGGATGTACACTATTCGGTGTGGCTTGTTTCATTTCTTCCTCAACTGACATAACATTTTATACTAAGACATCTGCAGTTGCTTGCAATGCTGTTTCATTATCTAACAGAGAAACACAGATCCTAACCAGAGATACAAGTTTAAAACTAGGAGTTTTAGAAAGAAGACGACACAATAGTGACCTCAGATATTAAACTACAATAACAGCTTTGGGTTAGGAAAGTATATGCACAAATTTAAATAACTTACCAATGCAACTGGGGATAAGGATAAACGCTAGAGAAGAAAATGAAGAAACTGAGATTAAAATAATGGAGCCAATTTAGCTCTGATAAGCAATAAAGAATAACCAACAAAGAATCAATAAACCAATGAAGATAACCAATCCAGAATAAAGAACGTTCCTTAAGCTATGCCCATAGAACAAGAGCATTCAAACCCAGAGAACCATAATACTCCTGAGAAGACAAAATATTATTAAACAGTCTGTCACTAATTACTAACATCTCATTATGCTCTTCTTGAGTCCCTCATCCCACCTTTCTCCACCAACAGAGCTGAGGTCAACAGCTCCAAGCTACCTCCGCCCTTGGCAATACCAAATACAGCCAAAATAACATCAGTAGCTTTGGCTGAGATGCTGGGTTGTATGGAGGGAGATTCACGAATCAAGAAGACTATCCTATTCCATGTCAGCTAAGGGAGCAGGGAGAAAAGCCGAATAGGCCAGTAAGTAGGCCTGTAAAAATCCCTTATAAACTGGAAGATGGACCCACCAACAGAAATGAGGAAGGCAAAAAGGAGAGCAAGAAAACCAAGAGCACGTGAAGTCACAGGTGCCCAACTAGGTGAAATTATAACAGCCATAATGACCCTGAGGCAGAAAGCATTTCCTGAGCTCTCACCTAAGACATGGTGATTCTCTGCTCTTTCGTCTTCTAAGAGTTTAGTTGGGTTTGTCACTGCCGTAGTGTCAACTATAGAGAAAAAAGCTAAAAGAAAGAGCAGTTAAAACATATATAATTTGCCATGTATATATAATGTATATAATACTCCACTGAGGAGTAAAGGCAGTGGGCAAGCAGCCTCTGATCTGTCCCAAGATGTGCCTAAGAACATCGTCTCAAAGAACTCATACGTTTTTTCACTTCTCTGCTGACACAGGAAGAGGCCTGCGCTTGCAAAGGAGAAAGCTACAAATTGTCAGCAAGATCACTGCCACGTATCCCAGAGAAACTCATAAGACCCAGGGACCACTCTGACTACTGCATCCTTTACCAAAGATCTCAGACTTTAATTTTTTTCTTTCTAAGGACTCAAGTATTTCTCTGATTTACGTTAGAGCTGTAAAAGATGCAAAAAAGAACCTCTTGGTGGCACTAAAAGTCTTAAGGGTAGGCAGGTGTCTACAGTCCCTTTTGGTTTTACTCCCCAGTTGTTTCTGGGCATTAAATATAAAACCATCCTGAGCCTTAGCCCACCTTCTTTCAGCTAGTGACACATTTCAAACATTCTTTGAAGTAAAATGTTGTCTGTCCCTCTCAAAGGGAAAAATACAAAACTGCACAGTCATACTCAGGTTGTTCTTTGGCAGAACTCGGCATATCACCACCCCTCTAAGTCCAAGACTTTCTAATAAGCTTTCTTGTAAGTAGACATTGCCCTCCTGGAAACAAGGCCCCAGGGAATTCTTGCCCGGAGAGCAAACCTCCCCTTTCCGAGAGGTGCGAATTTGGGCTAACTGCACGGCAAGAAGAACTGCTCCAGAACAAGAGGAAGATTCTCCAGCACCGCTCACCTCTGCATTCGGGAGGAGGCCCGCTCCAGACCCCATAGATCTTGTTCTCAAATGTACAACGAAGAGTTTCGTTTCCAATGAGTTGGAGACCAGGGTCACACGTGTAAGTCACGGCTGAGTTGTACGTGAACTCCTCCACGCTGCTGCCGTTGTGCTGCCCGTTGGGAACAGCTGGAGGCGGAGCACAGGTAATAGCTGAGGGGAAAAAGGATAGAAAAGTGTTCGTTCAACAACACCAAAACCACCTTCCCCACGCCTTGAAAGAGGAAAATGCAGGGGCCATTTCAAGTGTGGGCTCGCGTTGCCTCCGTGTCTCAGAAGCAGCAGGCTGAAACCCGAGCACTGGCCGCGCTCTCTGCACACGGTTATTTTTAGGGGTCTCTCTGCCCACTCTGCTGCAGACACATGGGACAGTGGCAGGGAGACAGCCTGCAGGGACAGCAAGGGTTGCTTATTTATTTCAGTCTTTCCCCTTCAAAAGGCACCAGCAATCCTACTGACTAGTCCCTATTTTCATCACATCAGCTGTCTCCTTTCCATTCTTACTTACCTGACTTAATTTAGTAAAATCAACATAAAATAGAGAATTTCTGAGTAAAATAGTCAGTATTTCCAGGCACAGCCAACCTCACTTACCCCGACAAATTGGGAGTTTACTCCAGGCAACGTCGTTTCCCTTTAGCAAACAGCGGATGTAAGGTGACTGGGCTGCTAGTATGTACCTACAGGTGCAAAAGGCACATCCAAAATCAGGTGGCATGGCCAGGCAAGACGACGATGCCCCAGAGACGTGCTAAGGACTGGTCAGACAGGGTCCCTCGTCCTCTGTCTCTGCACAAGTGATCCTGGCCAGGTGACCTGGGCGCTTGTGAGTGCACGGGTGTGAGTGAAAGAAATCTATGAGACGATGACTCAGAGTGAGCAAAATAGAGCAAATATCACCTTCCTTTTCCATAAGGTCTCGCACTGAGTTTTGTTATGCTAACCTACGCATTAAAATAAAATTTGGCCAGATATTTGCATTAAGCTTGCATTAAGATGCAGCGTTTTCCATTCCTCTGAAGAGCACAAATTGCCTTCGCAACCAACAGAAATTACAAATCATTCACATGCTACTGCAGCGTTTTCTGCTAGAGGACTGATCAAGGCGTAGCAAGTACAACGGTACCAGAGCTTCAACAGGAGAGATCATGATCCTCACTTTTCAGCAGCCCTTCCCTCCCACTGCTCTGGACTTCTGGCAACTGCTCTCAGTAGCATTTTATTCCCCAGTTAGATCTATTTTTCTGTTTTTAAGGTCCCAGCACTGGCTAGCAGTTCCGCACTAAGCTATGAATCAACATGGGCAGTTTGCTTCATACTCACCCATCATCACAAATTACATTTGCTCTTGCACCAAACAGATGATCTGTTCCAGCAACTTTTCCATGTTCCACATTTGCTGGAACACCACAAGATTTCTCTAAAAAAAGTAAGATCAGCCTTAGGACAACATTACAAGGATGGGGAAAAACAACAGAAATACTACACATGAGATTATGGCAATGTGAAATCAGGTATCTGATGACTTCAGACCAGATGATATTTCATGCTAAACATCAGTAGAAAAAGCAATCCTAAAACACAAATCCAATATGGGACCCCGAACACAGTCCTAAGCATTCAGCTGTGGATGGTCATTGGAGAAGAAAAGCGACCTGGACACTCACTTTGACATAGCTCAGGAACTTCTGACCACGTTAAATTTTCAAGACAGGTGCTGGTGAGGAGCTTTTCAGTGGTTTTCTCGTAGCCTGGGCGACAAGTGTAATTCACGGTGCTCCCAACAGCATAAAAATTCTTGGTTTCATCTTCTTCTGATATTTTAGCAAAACTTAGACGTAGTGGGCTAGGACAGCTACCTAGCAACAATAAAGACAATCAAAATGTACAGTTATAAAGCAAAAATAACAGTATTTTGCACTCTGCTATACGTAAATGTACATATATGTGACAGTGCACATCCACACAGCAAAGCAACATGAATAAAGGGTTTCAAATCAAAATACCTGCCCTCCCAGGCTAGTAACCGTTGACAATGTCTGATATTTATACTTTTGTCCCAGCAAAATTAACTGGGGGTTGCAGGACAACTCAAAACACAGTAAACAGCACAAATCAGGTAAAGGAGAAAAAGAAGCAGTAAAGAAACAAGGGAAAGGGCACACAGGATGAGAGAGAGGAGAGCGAACTCCCTCCTCCCCTTCACCTCCAGACGGTCCCATTTCCCTACCGACCTCTCCCGCTTCGTGACACCAGCGTATTGCCCAGCACACCCAGCCCCCTCCCGCCTTCCCACCGCAGCCTCCGAAGAGTCTCTCCACTGCCTTTTCTTTCCCCTGTGTGACCAGCTGGGGTTAGAATTAGGAAAAAAAAAATCACTGTTTTGCATTAGTCAGGCAACATACCAAAACCCCCACAAACCTGTGTATGACAGAGGTCTACTTCTGTATAACAGAAGAATAAATTTTATATATATATATATTTATATATATATATATGCTTATGCTTTAAAAAACTTTGCGTGCTTCCTCACACCACTTGCAGCTTGCTAAAACTCATTACAACTCTATGCAATACATCTAGGGTTTAAATTGCAATTAAATTTTGGCGCATATAACCAAAGACATACTTTTCCTCATCAAACTTCTCTTAGATTACTGATACCACAAATATCTTTTTCTTTAAGAAGCTACTTGATAATCTATATTATTTTAAAACCTTCCTAGACAGCCACTTAACATAAAAACATTTCAAATGCTGACGTTTGCTCCCCAGAAACCGCTTATGAGAGCGGTGTTTCTCCTGCTTGCCCGTTCTGCAGATGAAGCATTTGATCCGGGAACGCGCAGTCAGCTCCCACCACAGAGGTCTGCACGTCTCCAGCCCCAAACTTTCCCACTCACTTAACTCCGAGTCCTTCAAATTCAGCCCTCAACAGTGCACGCTCTTCTCCTCTGCTCTTCTTCCCCTCTGTCCTGCATTCCCCCAAGCTGTTTGTTTATTTTTATTAACATACAGGTGCCTCCACACAGACTCAAGGGGCTAAACGGAATTAGGGAGAAGGGACACTGAAAGAGTTGCTGATAAGCGACCCGATCGCCCACCCTTATGAGGCGAGAAAGCCTTGCGGCAGCCGGTGCCAAAGCAGCAGTACGTCTTCTCGTCTCTACCTGTCTCAGAGAAAGCAAAACACTTACGACCGCAGAATTCGAGGAGGTTGGACCACCGGGACGTCCCGAGGCACTCCACCGTATCCGACATCCTGGGGAGCTTGGCGAAGCCCTGCAGGCACCGGTACGTCACTCTGGAGCCCACCTCGAAGCTCGCTTGGTGCTTGTTTTCCTCTGGGGGCTCGGCGTGCAGTAACTTTGGCAACGGCCCGCAGTCACCTACAGCGAAATAAAAACGGATTCAGCGGATTTCTGCTGCCTTCAGCTACCCGGGTGCAGCACGACCACAGACGCCCCCCGCGCCGCGCACCCCGCAGCCCCCAGCCCGGCCCGGGGCCCCCACGCAGCACCGGAGCCCGAAGCCGCCCGCAGCCCCCCGGGGCCCCCGGAGCCGCAGCCCCCCGGGGCCGGGTCTCACCGCGGGCCGCGGGCAGCAGCAGCAGCAGCGGCAGCAGCAGCGGCAGCAGCGGGCGGCGGCGCCCGGCGCCCATCGCGGCGGAGCAGCACCCGGGACCGGCCGCAGCGCAGCGGCACCGGGAGCCGGGAGCGGGGCCACGCCCGGCCCCCGCCCCAGCTCGGGGGCTGCCCCGGCGCCCCCGGGCTCCTCCCGCCCGGCCCGGCCGCAGCCTCCTCCCGCTGACACGGTTTTTCCAGCGGTTCAGGGGGCAGCGGGGAAGCCGCGGCCAGGCACGGGCAGGGCGTGGGAGCCGCGGCGGCGGAAAGCAGGACCTGGCCGCGGGCTGCCTGCACGGAAAGCCCGGTGGCCTCCCTTGGCCGCCTCCGTTTAGTCTCTGGCTCTGGGGAGTTTTCTCAGGAAACGCTTAGCTGCAGCTGGAGACGGTTTGAGGCACACAGCTGCATTTGTGCACCCTCAAAGAAGCCACTCTTGCCCCCCAGAGAAACGCAGTGGGGCCCTTCGGCCACCCGCTGCCTTGGCTTCGAGTCGTTTCTCTGCCCTTTCCAGTAAAGACACGCCTATTTCCAAAGTTATCAAGTTGCAAACATAAAAAGAAGAAGGGGAAGGAAGGAGAAGAAAAAAAAAAAGAGGACAGTATCTAGGTCTTACCAGCTCTGGCTGTGAAGGGCAGCGGAAGGGGCCGAGGAGCTCCCTGCTCCTCCCTGTCACTCAGGGCACGGGGCGGCTCGGCTCAGCTCGGCTGCGGGGCACCGGCTCCTGGGGGCTTGCAGTGCCCCGGCTCAGCCGGGCTCCTCTTCCCGGCATCGCTTGCCAGTGCCTAGAAAAAAACCTCCTTGGAGAGAGATTTTCCTGCAAGAAGAAAGGAGAGAGGTGCTCTTCTGCCCTGAGCGATGCATGACTAGGTCAGGGCAGAGGTAAGCTGCAAGCGAGGCTCGCTTGGAAGCTGGTAATGGAACTGTTTTTATTAATGCATATGCAAAAAAAAAAAAAAAAAAAAAAAAGCAGTGCGGATGATGGCATTTCCCCTGTACCACTCTCCCAGTGAAACTCCTCTTTTCAGGTAAGACACTGTCAGGCCTACCAACTTGCAGCGAGGTCCTCGGGCCACCCGGCCTTGCGGGGACCTTCCTGCCTCTCTCTGTCTGCCCTTGTTTTTCCAGGAAACAATGATGTTTCCACGGAGAAGCTCATGTAGAAAAGCATTTGCAACGAGGCTCCTAAGGGAGCGGGGAAGTATCCTGCACTACATATTCCTTCCCAATAATCATTTGTGAGCGTGTTGATATAGGGAAATGACCTGACCACGTATTTTTACAGATCACTTGGGAACCGAGATGAGACTTGGCACAGTGGCTCTGGCATGTGAAAGGAAACTGCTAATAGGGGAAAAAAAAAAACCCAAATGCTGAGGAATTTTAATCAGGAGGACAGCGATCCTTGGCATGAGATAATGAAACATTGAGAAGCATTTGGCAAAGAATTCTCACAATATTGTGCCCTTTGCTAACAGTTTCTGTCGGCCCCTGGAACTACCTGGTCCAGCCTCGCTCCTGCAGCCAGAGCCCTGTCTCTGCCTGGAAACGCGGTGCCAGCGCCTCGGGGGACGCCACGACCGCTGCGGGCCCACGCCGCCCGCGTCTCTGCGTTTCAGCCACGCGCATTTTCTGCTGAACTCTGCAGCACCTTCGCTGCTGCCCCAGCAAGGCCAAGCGAGCAGCAAAGCCTCCGTGTGCCAGAAACGGCTCTGGAAACGCACGCAAACGGCAGCAGAGCCCGTTGATAACGGGGCCGGGTCTGCTCCGCTGAAGGTGACTTGTTTTATCTCGCTCCGACATCCCTTCGCTGAAAGGCATCGGGCCGAGCACGCGGCGAAGGCTGGAGTGGAACGGCACGCACGGCCGAGCGTAGCTCTGGCGGCATCGTGCACCTCCACCGCAGCATGCTGGAGCGTGACCAGGCACAAACCACAACGATATTAAGGTGGCAGCAAAACCAGCTTTGGGGTCACTGAATTTGCTATTTGAGGGCCCAAAATCTGCGAGACAGAGCAGTCCGACAGCTCCTTTTAATGCCTCCTACAAGCTACAGCACGAAATCTTGCACTTACCCGCTGCAAGCACCCCTATCAATTCACTTTTGCATTACCAGTGGCTGTGAGATATCCGTGCAGTCTGTCAAAGCTTTTCTCTATCTACAGACAAAAACGCGTGTTGAACTGCCAGCGTGGCTCTTGGTCGTCCACAGAAATAGCTCCATGCGCGGGTTTTTCCCCCAAGCTGAACTTGCATAGGAGGCCACTTCGGAAATAAATAATCAAGGAAGGCTCCAGATAAACAGTGTGAGAGCAGTAAAGCTGCAGCATATACAAAGTGAACAGTTGGCACTTTAAGTCAAGAGCTACCCTTCATATTACAACTACTATTTATTTTTAAATGTAAAGAAAAAACCCCAGAATGCCATCTAAATATAAGGCAATTAGCATGCTGTGTAAAACACAAAGGCAGTAATCGGCCAACAACATAAAATAGACGTTTCCGGTTGGTTTGCTGCAATGTGACAACACTTGAACGATCGCTTACTTAGCAGTTAGTTTTATAGAAGTCTGCACACAATGTGCTTATCACCCACAGCTTTACGAGAATTGGGAGCTTCTGCTATTTGAAAAGCAGAAGTACTTATTTTACATAGAATACTAGATGCACACACCATTCACAGCTGTTATCTTCCATGTAGTCGTAACGGAAATATAAACTGCAAAGAATCAATATTTATGGCAGATACAAGAACCAAACTTTTGCTAAAGAAAGGGCTAAAAGTATCGAAAAGGTACAGATGCTACAACATTCATTTTGACATGTAAAGTACTATGATTTCCTATAAGAAACGAGTATATAACTTAGCAAGATAAGCCAGTCTTCTGATCTCAGCAAAACCATGCTGACATTTAACGTGGATATATCTGCAGTGAGACCCGTATTTTGACAGCGAGGAATTCCTACTATGTCAAGGGAGTGACTCAGCCCAGCAGAGAGCAGGTCCGGGGTTTGATACGTGGGTCTCTCCCACAGCCTATCCCATGTGTCTTCGAGTTTATGCTGATTGCCATGGTAGCAGGTCTGCGTTGCCAGCGAGCGACAGGGGAAACTCCCAGTCGAACTGATCGTGACGTTACCAAAATCCTTCAGAAATTCTCAGGAAGGCCTGAAGGGCTTCTGAGAAATTGCACCTTCCCTCCCCAAGGCTGAAAAAGATCAAGTCAGATCACTAGGGAATTATACCTGAGCCTGCGATGTTAGAGGGAAACTACTGAGAGAGAGAAAATCTCAGGTGGGAGAAGCAGCTATGGGAAACAACTAACTCTTAGGCAAGTAATTTTCAGCCAATTTCTCGGAATTTTAAAACATACTACAATTAAAAACAAATACATGTTATTTGTGTACATGAGACAGATCTGATCTCACTTCTTCTCTGGAAGCAAAGTTTAAGAGTCCTAACAAGCATGACCGTTGCACGGGGCACCTTGCAAACAGAACATGGGGATGGTTTTGTATCGTTTGTGCTCACAGTGCTATCTTTCTTAGAAAGAGAACAATATATTTAGCTAGGACCACACTGAACTGCTTTCTTAGTCATCGTTACATTTACAGTGAGATGGCAGGAAGAGCAGCAGCGTCTTAGAGCACGTGACAGCTGTTTTGCAACCCCGCAAGTCAACCGCAAGTGCCTCCTTTCAGCGTTTCCTCCACTGGCGTCCTTCTGTCGTGGTGTCATCGGAGGAGAGAAGCCACAACACAAATAAACTGCTTCGAAGCTGCAGACAAATCTCTCCGTGTGGTTGCCATCATGTGTCCCAGGGGCCATACGAGCAGTCCAAGGGGAAGAGTATTCCCACCAAGATTAGCCTAGCCATAGTTTCAAGGAGAGTGAAGCTTTTTGCTTGCAGATTCTTGCCAGAATTTCAAAGGAGGAGAAAGCCACCTAGTTTTGGGGGGGTGTTTTAGCACTGGATTTCAGAAATGTCCAAGCCATTTCCTCCCTCAAATACTGGAGGGAGTTTTCAGGCATTGTTCCACTTTTCCCTTTTCACATCACTTGCTCCAGCCTCCTGGCACTGACATGCTGATTTCATAGGGCTCCTGTTTTGGGGGAGTAGAGCTGAGTCCCTGAAGTACAAGGCGAAGTGTCATTTCTCATGGTGCAGCTGGTTTTAGATCATAAACCAAGCTGCTTATTTGACACGGTCTTCTGAAAAAGTGCCAAGAATGAAAAGAAAGTTTTAAAAAAAGAACAAAAACCCACAGCAAAAGTTGTTCTTTTTTTGATTAATGTTCATTCTGGAGCAATATAATAGAGCAAGTAGGAACTTCTAGGCAAAGAATAGAACACAACTTTCCCCACTTTCCTTCCACACTGTATAATCTAGGATGCTTCTAACCTTCGTTTGTTACTACCAAGGGGTCGACATTGCAAAACTTCTTCTTTGAAGCTGTTTTCATATGCTGATAACACTGAAGTTTCTTTCCTACACACGTCTCTCCGACATGAGCACACACATGCAGTTAGTAAAAAGCAGTCCAGTTACCCTGCCTTTAACAGGGTAAATGAGATTCTTTGATTCCTTATTTAATAGTCTAGACAAACGTACCAGGTTTTTGGTCCAACGTAACTGTCAGCCTAGCAATGCTGGCAGATCTGAAGTACTGCGTGAAAGAAACCCCACTTTTGAGAAACGACAGAGCAGCAAGCAAAATGCTGCGTGGCCATGCTGAACCTGGACAGGGGCATTTCGGTACCTGGGCTTAACTAATGCAGCACAGCTGAGAGAACCGGATTTTTTTTTTTCCCCCCTCCCAATGCAAAAGACATGGCTCAAGAATGGTTAAGTTCAGCTTAACCCCCATACGGGAGAAACGCTTTTCATCAAGTCTCCAGTCCTATGGCTAGATCCTCCATGGGTATTTTGCCGTACTTCATTACTTATGATTATATGCTTGCGGTTCCCACCCAGATACCATTTCCAACATGACTGACACTCACCCATTTTACGGGTAAAATATTCCTTTGCAACGAATTGGAAATCTGCTGTAGCAGCACTTCTGCCATGTTCTGGTTCTCCTGGCTGCCCATGATCTTGCTAGCACAGAACAGGGTTAGCATTGGGTTATTATCTCACGTTGCTGTGATAAGGACAGAAAACCCAGCACTCTTAAGGCTATACAGTATAAAATCATCTCTTGCTTTCGAGTATGGTAAGAACTGGGTTAAGCCATGTCCCTAATAACACAAGGGCAAAGAAACAACTGACATGAAAAAACAGTACATTTAAGATTTTTAAGAGAAGGCCAATGCAATCAAACTTGATGTCTGAACCAGATGCCCAACAAGTGGAAAACACAAACTACACAAAGAAAACTTACAGAAGACAGCAATCTCAATCAAGACAAAAGAGTCACTCACTTCCGCAAAGTGCTGGAACTTTTGACCACTTTAGGTTTTCAAAGCAACCAGCCTGGGGTAGAATGCCAGAAATTCCCATGTACTTCGGGGCACATAGAGATCTTTGGCTGCCTCCAGGGTAGTAGTAATTTTGGCTTTTATACAAAGGTACAACAAATCTCAATGCGGAGGTAACACAATTACCTAACATTAAAGAGAAATATGTGAAAAAATGAAAGCTGCAGCTATAGGGATAAGAATAAACATTGAGTTCCATAACGAATTCCCCTGGACTCCAAATGATTTTCAGGAGACATGGTGGGACTGACCTGGTGCCCTGGAGAATGAAGAAGAATGGGAGAAGGAGATGGTATTTTGGAGTGACTTTTTATAGAGGCTGATTTTCATTTCCTTTTTGAAAGCCTTCTTAGATGCTTGGATGCTGTAGCCATAAGAATCTGAAAAGAATGAAAATCATGGCATACAATTCATTGAATGACTTTTTCATAGAGATATGATAAAGCAGCTAATTAAATCTGGAAATGTAGGGCTTAATTCAATGCAGAATCATTTCAACCCACCTTTGAGAGCAGGACTCTTTTGCATTTCTTTTGATCCAAGTTTGACAGATGTTCTTTTCTCTGTGATAAAAAGAATAATAAGAACTGCTAAAAGCACTACATCGTTCTTTTACAGACAGTTCATTCCATACTCCATTTGGTATCAATGCGTTTTTCTTTTTTAAATTGCAATATGACTTACACCTGTATCAGGCAACCACAATATATTTATCTCGTGCATACTAAACACTAAACTTATAATAAACACTAAACTCAAATGATAGCCACCTTTACAATCAGGCGCAGCTCCACTCCAGACTCCGTTTATTTTATCTGTGCTTGTACAATGAATGGAAACGTTTCCACTGAGTTGGAAGCCAGAATCACAGTTGTAAGCCACTGTTGAGTTATAAGCAAATTTTTCTACACCTTCACCATCATGCTTTCCATTGATAATTTGAGGAGGTGGGGAGCAGGTAATTACTGCATGAAAGAAGGCCAACATGAGTATTTCTAAAAGCTTTACTAATAATTAAAATGCAAAATGTTGAAGTGTTAAGAGTGTCCCTAAGATTCTTGAAGAGAATAACCCTTCCGCACAGTTGAAGGTGGGTAGCTAGCCCTGCCTTTTGTTTAGATCATCTTTTACTTCTGAAGTGTTTCTGTTCTCAGTTTTCTCCCTCTTATTCCAGATGTCATAAAAACAAACAGACAGGTTGCCGTGCCCTGGTTCATAATTCCTAGAAATCTCATAACATCACCTTCACTACAAACCTTAAGTCATGAGAAATAAAAATACGTTGATTTTGTGGGAACAAAACTGAGTTGCTGAAACATAGTATCAGTAGCAAAATGTGTATTTCTCTGCTGCAGTGTTTGCAACAAATCTGCCAAATATGCCCATCAGCCATAACATCAAGAAAAACAAACAAACTATGAAGACAGGTTTAGATTAGCCTTTAGCATGCAAGGATCTTTTGGAGTGAAGACAAAAGTGAGGTTGGATTAGGCTTACATTCGCAAGTTGGAAGTTCACTCCATTCAACATCGTCTCCTTTAAGCTGACATTGGATGAAATGCCTCCCACTTAATTTGTACCTAAGTGAAAATACACAAGAAAAGAGCAATTTGTGCAACTGTCCAGAAACTGAGAACAATATTTTCTCCCCTGGTACCAGTACGATCAGTAGCGTAGAAAAGGCAGTTTAAAGCAGGCAGATGTGCAGACAGAAGCTGGCCAACAGGGAGAGAGATCTTTCACCTTGCTCAGGACTAGAATCATTATTAATCTGTTTTTAAGTGCTTCCCTCCTTTGACTCTCACTGCGAGGATGGGAGAAGTCAAAGCGAGCAGCCAGCAAAGAGCGCAATGAACATCAGCATCAGGCAGCGCAGAGGGCAGGGAGCCCAGTGTCCTTCATTGCCTTCTCCTCACCAGGACATTGCCATTAGGTTGTGGCTGTTTTGCTAGAGTTTCGCCAGAGAAGTGAAAGGTAGCAGACTGCCTGCTTAGCTAATTTCTGCAAATACTCAAACACACCCACCGCATACAGCAGGGATGAGTGAGGAGCAATATTACTGTATGTTGTCACTGAAATGGCTACTAGATTTGCTCACTGGAATCCAACACATCTTGTCCTGGCAGCACCGACTCCTCCCCAAACTCTGACTTATATTCTCCTGTTCTAAAAATTCATCATTTGAATGCAATTGCTGAGGTGGATAATATTATCCCTCCACCCTGATATTTATTTTCAAACCACAGAGGGGCTGGACGTGCTGTCATTTCTCTAGAGACCAGCCTGAGCGAGTATCTGGAAAGAAAAGCTGTTATATTTGAAACATCTGCAAAGACAGACAGAACCAGCCAGATGATGCCAGTTAGTTCCTGCTCTGGGAGGGAGGAATACTAATCAGAGATTTAAGAGCATAATTTCTCAAATCACTGTCTTTCACTGCATATGCGACCTGATTGAAAGCAGGCAGAAAGTATGAGTCAGATCAGTGATTGGTGGAAAGTGTGCTTCATGCCTTTTTTTCTAGCCTGAAAACACCCAACAAACATAACCAGTTTATGGTTCAAAGTTTTAGAATTCAAACTTGCACCTTGTTCTAGGCAATATATATCTTGTTCTCTGAATCCCAGGAATGGTTTGGGAACCACAGGTTTCCAGCAGGGTAGAACCATGCTCGCATGGTTGTCTGGACACATACCTCAAGCGACCACGAAGGAAATCGATTCCCTTTCTAATGTGTGTCCAGCTCAATACTGAGATCAGACAAGCAGGCAGTACTGATGCTGCAACAGTTATGACATCACGCAAAAGTATAAAGTAGGATATAAACGTCCCCCTCAAAGGCCAGTTTAATAAAACCCAGTTCTAAGTTCCAGCAATATTTTAGGTATCCAATTTTGAAATCTGTAGTTATAAACTGATGGTACAACAAGCCCTGTTGGGATAGATACTCTAGGGTAGTTAAACTTCCTCTGGATGACACCTGGAAGAAAAGGGTGTCGCAAATTCAGATCCGGGTCCCCTCCCTCCAGCTGTGCCTTAGTCACAAGCTCTTCACTTGGAGCAACATGCTCCATCCAAGGGAGGGTATATTGCAAAACGGCAGCCCAGCCCATAGCGGTCGCCTCGCTGCACTAGTCCTAAGTGCTTCATAAGGTCACGCCAGAGTTTATATCCGAGCACCAGCGTTCGTACACGCGAGTTCAGCGCATTAGCCCGACTCACCCGTCTTCGCAGAACAAGTTCACCCTCGCGCCGAACAGAAAGTCTGTTAGCGGAACCGCTCTGCCCCTGGGCAGTGCTCCCGGGTCGCCGCAGGATTTCTCTGCGAGAGAGCAAGGCCAGCGTTAGCGGTCGCGCCTGCTGCTGCGATGGAAAAACGCAGAGGCTAACGCAGGACACAGATGTACAAGGTTGCGCCCGAAGGTAACGAAGCATTTTTGTTCACACACGTCACAGCAGAGCTAATGAAAGGCAATCGCCAGCATTACAGCTTGGGAGGAGGGTGCAAGTCCCAGCCAGGGCTCGGTGCTCACAGCTGGCAGCAGCAGGTATCTCGCAGGGTTGCAGAGAAAAACATTTACAGAGATATTTTCATCTCAATAATTTGGCAGTTGGTTACCCAATTGTGAAAAATGTGCTGTGGCTGCATCATCAGTCTTACTAACATATAGATTTCACTGAGAAATATATTTTATCTCCATTTTGAAGTTGAATACTAGAAATACTCCCTACAAATTGGCATTTGTACTGTGCATATGCTGCATCCAGATGTGAACATACTCTCTAAAATGGAAATCAAAACAGGTCCATTATGCCAACACAAAAACAATTGACAATCTATTGATACTTCTGCTGTTAAGCCTTAAAATTAGATTGATATTCCTTGATATTAAATACTAATATTAAAAATGCAGCTGTTGGAATGGCAGTAACTGGGTTATATTTCAGTCTAAACCGAAGCATGCGGGTTGGAGCAGCCGTCTCACCTGCGGGCTCCGAATTCGACAGCTGCTCATCGACAAACAGAGCCTGAGCGGGGACAGCGATACTCACTCTTGCATAGCTCGGGAGCTTGTGACCACGTTAAATTTTGAAGGCATGTGCTGGTGGGAGAGCTCTCCGTGATGTTCTCGTAGCCGGGGCGGCAGAAGTAGCTGACGGTGATCCCAACGGGGTAGAAATTCCTCCACCGGTCCTTCTCGGCCAGGGCAGCGAACCGCAGCCTCGTGGGGGTAGCGCAGCTGCCTGGTGGGCACAGAAAGCAGGCCTGGAAGAGCTGGCCATCCCGAGGGACACCAAAGCTCGTGACCGCCGCAGCGCCCTCGCTGTGGTGCTTTTGGAAAGCTCCCGAGCGCGTAGCAGGTTGCCAGGCTGCTGCTCCGCTGAACGGAGCTGTTGCAAAGTGCAGAGCAGGATGCGTTAAGTGCACAGGCAGAAGCCGTCAATAGGAGACCAGAACTGATGTGACACGCCAGAAACGCGGTGCACGCGGCAGCCGTCTCCAAAGCAAGCATCTGCCAGCCAGGGCAGAGGGGATGTGCAAGCACCGCAGGCTCCAGCTTCTGACCTGCCCCACTGATGTCCAGCCCGGATCCAGCACCTACCAGCAGGTCTCATGAACGGCAGCTAAAGGAAGCATTTTTGTACCTTGCCAGGATGGAGAGTGCCATTGCAGGACAGCCACTGCAAAGGGCAGAGACTTTGAGCAAAGCAAGAGCTGGAGGAGGGAACTTTGGTTCAGAGAAAGGAAGTATTTACGGTCGCAGAGCTCGGGCAGCTCCGACCAGCGAGGACCAGGCAGGCACTCCACAGTGTCCGACCTCCCGGGGAGTTTGATGGTGCCCTCGAGGCACGTATATGTCACCTTGGATCCAACAGGGAAGCTGCCGGTGAGGTTGGCGCTGGACGGCTTGGCATGGGTCACGCGGGGTGGAGGCCCACAGTCACCTGCAGTCAGGAGAAAAGCTCTTTGGGTGACGGCACCATTCCCTGCCCTCCCCCAGCTGCCTTCAGTCCCAAAGGAGCATCCACCAGGCAGGGCTGGATCCGTGGGAGTGCCAGGAACAGTGCCCGGAGGCGGCCCCCCCACCCTGCCCAGCTGGGGCCAGGCAGCCGGGGTGAGCAGGGGAGGTCTCGCACATCCGTCCCGCACGTCTGTACTCACCGGCAGCAGCTGGCAGGCCTAAGAGCCCCAGCAACCCCAGGAGCAGCGCAGGGCGGCGAGACCCCGGCATCGCAGCTGTGGATGCCGGGCCGCTTGTACCGACTTGGTGCTTCCCCGGTCCTGGTTCTCGCGGCTTCATTGCAGCAATTTCCTTGCTCCTCTGTCACATGCAGTTAGCTCCGAGAGGGTATTTCAGAGGCTGGGAGGAGATGCAGCATTGCAGGGACTCCGCCAAGCCTCCGGAGCGGTGGAAAGCTTCCCAGAACACACACGGAATTAATGAGCTCCTGCAGGGAAACTGGAGTGCAGCTGGCCAGGGGCGAGGGGGAAGCTGCTGCATCCGCAGACTTGGGGGACGTCTCGGGGTCCTCCTGCCCCACGTGAAGGGGTACAGGTCCTAGGCATTAACTCAACCCTTTTATTGGACCTACGAATGGCAGCGAGTGCTGACTAGCAGAGATTTACTAAAAATGAATGTTACCAGGGCAGAAAAGAACATCCCCCCACCCCACATTGTATCCAAGGTAGCAAAAGGCATGCTCGTCATTTGCTGGCAGGTAATGCAGCCCAGATCTTCAGTAATCCAGGGTGATTTAAATAAAAAATAAGAAGGGGCCACCCTTGTTGTCTGTTTTTCCTAATTGCCTGACTCATTTGTAATTAAGAATGGGTGTGAGTGAATACATCTGCATGCTGACTAACCCGCTGAAATGTCCCATCTGACATCAGCCACAAGCACTCACACACGGTCGCTGCAGAAGCGCAGCAGGATGTAACACCCCATTCTCACCCATGCTTGCAGATTACTCACATTGCACAGGGAGATGAGGCACTTTCTGCCTGTAATCGCAGGTGTGTGCAACACGGAAGAGCGCACAGTGTCTCAGCAGAAGGGAGCACAGCACTGTGCAGGGAGAGCCGCACCAGGAGCTCATTACCTGGGCTGCCCATTCCTTGCTCTTAACCCAAATGACCGTTTGACCACACTGGAAATCTTCCTAGTTTGCAGCCAACCTGACAGAATTATGAGACACTCACACTTGCACCTTGACCTTTATTGTAAACTGGCATGGAATTAACAATTGCTTCATCACAGAGGCGCATGAAGAGATTGTTGTTTATTGGATAGTAAGAAAAATCATAGCTGTCTGGTTCTCTACATTTAAACTTACAACATCTATTCTCAGCATTTGCTTGCAGACATAGGGAAATGGAGGGTGATATCAGCATAGATATCTTCCAAGTACAGTGCTGGGACAGAAACCTGTTGCCTCTTTTATATCTAAGGATAAGAGGATAGGCTTTACAAGTCTTTACAAAAGCAATGCTTCTATTCATTGCTATTTCTGGATAGATAAAATATATCAACGTTATGATAGGCTGAATTCAAGTAGATTATAATGCTTAGAAGTGCAAGATAGGCAGAGGGTGAGGCACATGTATAAACCACCAGACAGAAAGTTATGTCAGAGCCAGAAACCTGTATCAGCTAAAAGTTTGTTTTCATATAGTTCAGTCCAGCTTCTCTTGCCTTGGCACAGTTTATTCAGTGGAACAAAGCAGCTCAATTTAACTTCTTACTGATTCCGAAAACAATGTCAAACAGCAAGTTTAAGCAGGGAATCAAGCTTGCCATATTTGAAGAAAAGAGCAAGAAACTCCCTAAGTTCTAGCTCTACAGCTCTATGCTCTAGCTCTCTAGCATCTAGCATGACAAAAAGTGATCTTGCATACCTTGGTTACTATTTCTCTGGCTACATCCATATAAGTGTGAACTAGAAAGTCACTAAGAACCTTCTTATAGGTAAGTACTGTGACTATACGAACTGTATCCAAAGGAAAAGTGATTTGTTATAGCCTACATTACAGGACTCACTCATTCACTGCAAGTTTTCTAATTCTACCTTTAGTTTCTGAATCTCCAGAAACAGTTTTTGTATTTCCAACAGAGTTTTCAGTTCCGCTATAGGCACACCGCATTCAAAGGCTGTTTTAATATCATCAACCTCTTCACATATAGCAGCAGCATCTTGTTTTTTCTGTTAAAAAGTAAAACAAAGCAAAAAAAAACAGTAAAAAAGGCGTATATAATTGGAGTGGATAGAGATCCACACACTCTTCAGATCCAAGTCTGAACTTTTATACTGTTTGCTATACAGCTGCCTAATGCAGTCTGTGTCCCCCATTGTTGAAATGAAGCAAAAGCTTTTAAGAAGTTCAAGCAGTTCTTCTGCTTGTTAGAAATCAGGCAGCATTCCTGCAGAAACTCAGCCAGACTATGATACTTACACACTTGGGCAGCTGTGTCCAGTTGCCATCAGTTAAGCACGTGACTGTCCAAGAGTCTGCTAAAGCCATGTCTCCATCACCCGAAAAGTGGTACCCAGGAAGGCAATCGAAAGTGAGAGTTGAATTTGTTCCATACCACATTTTACCATCCCAAGTACCGATCAACTTTCCATTTTTCACTTGTGGTTTTGGACACAGAACTGAAAGGAAAACACACAACAGAAGACAATTCAGCAAGAGAACCATGATTACTTAGAAAAAAACATTGTGAAACTTGCGAAGACTGAGTCACAGTGCAGGCAAACAATTCCGTGGACCTGTGAAGCCAAACTTAATATTAAAGCAAAGCAGTTCCAGGAAGGGATGATGAAGGTCAGAATGACACTTAAGAGATATCATACATTTTCCGTTTATTGGCAGTGTTTCAGCCAAGGAATCCATATGCAAGAATTTGCAGATTTGTATTTGTCAGTTAGAAGAAGCCCATTAAAAAAGAGAGTCAACAATGATGGTCTCTTCCTGACCTGTATTAAGGCCTCCTTTACACAGGACTGTTGAGGAAAATTCAGCTATGGTCTGTTTAGCATCAGCTTTTAGAAGCTTCTTTCATTTGCAGAGAGGGAAAGACAGCAAAAGAGCCTGAAGAATAAACAACCTATGCAACGCTACACCCCGATTTCTCTACAAACTCCTCTCCTCTGCCCACAGGGAACAGCCCCTCGGCGTCTGCAGGCACTGCCGCAGCAGGCTGCTGGCCCGGCTCACCGCTGGTACCCACCTGGCCGACAGGTCGGCAGAGGAGGATGCCAGGCACTGTCACCCAGGCACCGACTCTCGTTACTGCCATATAGCACGTAGCCTTTGTCACAAGAGAACTGCACAGCCACCCCGTACGGAAACGTATGCCTTTGTGTCGTCATCCTTCCATTGCTGATCGCTGGCTTTGGACAGCGGACCACTGAGGGAAGAGAACAGAGGCCTTTGTGTTAATTTTGGTTGCCAGCTGTACTCCAGCGACAGTGGTGATTGCAGATGATCCGATTTGGTGGGGCACGGTAACTCTTCCTGACCACTCTCTGACCTTCGAGGTATAAGAACCACAGTCTCCAATTTCCATACGGGTCATCCTCCAGTCTGGAGCTGTCACGCCTGCAAAGCAGACTGCAGGAGACAGCAGGACCTCCAGGTAGCTCTGCTCACTATTAACCCTCTTGTTGTGCTTCGACCTAATATTGCCCATAGGTCCGGACTTGGGACCTCGTACAGGGGAAATGAATCACCTTTGCACTCTGGGGCAGGTCCGCTCCACGTCAGGTTTACCCCATCGTTGGACGTGCAGTAAATGGAGGACTCCCCAACGAGGGACAAACCCTCTGCACATCTGTATGTTACTTCGGATCCATAGGGGAAGTGCTCTGTTTTCAAGCCAGAGTGCTGCCCACTGTTGATTTTTGGAGGTGGGCCACAGACTATAAGTGAAAAGAGAGAAAAATAAATTAAGATCTTCTCATTCAGTTGGGGGCACCGAGAAATCTAGGGAAGCTACAGGAGAAACCAGGTCTTGAAGTTTACACTTCAGTAGGTTCTCTTCAAAGTCTTCTTTGCTGCTTCTTTGGCCCCAACTCTGCAAAGATTACCTGACTTTCTTACTGTTGTTCCTGTGCTCTGCAGAGACACAGTTCTCAGCATCAGCAAAGCTCATCTCATTCATACTTACCCATATCGCAGTATGGTACCGGGGGTCGCCACATCCCATCAGACCAACACTGAATCCTCCGAGTGCCTTTGAGCACATAACCAGGATCACACTGAAATTCCACATGGTCCCCAAAGGTATATTCTGCTTTCCTTATGCCGATCTCTCTCCCATGGTTAATAGCTGGGTTTGGACAGTGAACCTCTGAGAAACACCAGCATAACAAAGAATTTACATGGTTTGTGTCAGGAAATGATAACAACAAACATTCACACTGGAAATGTTTTCCATGGTGGTGACTTGTAAACCAAGAAAAGCTGCCAGGCCACCTATTAACACTGACAGACATCTCTAACCAGACCTGGCATGTTAAGATATCGTAATTACATGATAACAACCATTTATTTCTCTTGGAAGGCAGAATGGTCTGAACCCTGTGATTAGCTAGAGATCGTAGTGAAGGGACTATACATTACTAGATGCATCACTGCATCATTGTTTAAAGAGCTAAATAACTAGTGTGAGTTTCAGATATTTCTTTTCAGTCAAGCTACCCTTTGAACAGCAAAATTATTATTACTGAGAACGCAAACACTGCTAAATAAAGTCCTTAGGACAAAGCAGCTCTGGTGTGTATTTTGGAAACATTGATTGTACTGTTCTACATCATTAAACTAATGCTTTCCTGTCAAAGCAAACAAAATGGAATACTTACTCTGACAAAGCTTTGGGATTTTGGACCATGTGAAATTTTTAAGACAAGTAGTTTTTGGAGATACTTCTGGGAGCAAAGTGTATCCGGATCTGCAGAAGTAGGTTACGGTGGTACCTACTGGAAAGTCCCGCTGAGGGTTTCGGTCTGTGTGATCAACAGCAGGAGGGTAGGGGCAGCGACCTGGGTGCCCAAGCAAAGACACAGAAACACTCAGGCAGTGGTAAGATTGCTACCCACAGACCCACCGGGGATGAAGCTCAAGTTCTGCCTTTGCTGAAACCCAGTCTACCCCTAGCACAGCAACTGCAAGGATAGAAAACCCAGAAGGAAGCAATGGAGAGTAGTGACCCTGAGTGCTGCTGTGGGATATGAGGGAGTGTCCTGAGCCAAACGGAAAAAATAATGATGAAAAATTCACCAGATGATGCAGTGAATCTAATAAAAGTCCTTATTTTATAACACTTCTCCATCACACCAGATGTATCCTCTAGTAATTTTCTCTTCAAAGATTTCCCTTGTCTCACTTGGGTGACTTTTGACTCATAGATACTGAGGGAGGAATTGGAGTAATCCACTGAAGATAGCTCTGCAGTGTTACCCAAAGGTGATGAAGCAGCAAAGGGGAATTCTGTCATCAAACTTTAGATAGTGCAGCGAATAGTAATGCCCAACCAAATCCGCTAATAGCTAGCCTGCAAACACCACACATGCTCCCCCAAACACCTTATGTCACCATATACGATCTAGCATCAAGAGAAAGCATTTGTCACTACTGACAATGTAATAAAAACATGCAATTATACATGGGAAAAAAGTAAGGAGAAAAGAGATTTGTCTGTACCTAGGACACAAGCTGGCTCCCGTGGATGCCATCTGCCATTGTCCTGGCACTGAATGGTGGTCACACCCACGGGGACGTAGCCAGCATCGCATTCGACTGTGACCGTGCTCTGGTAGGTGAAGTTCTGTGCAGACTTCAGTCTTCCGTGTTCGATATCTGGGGCTGGACACTGAACTTCTGTGGATCACCAGACAAACAGGACTTTTCAGGGGCATTCTTACTGAATACAGGCGTGGGGACCAATTGTTACTGCTCCTCTGCCAGATGAGTAAGCGAAGACAAATTTAACAAATGCGGCAACAGAGGCAGAGAGATTGGGGCTCAATAAGCGTACTTGAGAAGCCATCATCTGTAGGACTTCAAAGCTGTAGTGTTTCCATTGCACACAGACAACCAAACACTATCTCTGCCCTTTCCTGCTACTGGTTGCTCTAGTGGGTTGCAGAACTACTCACCTGTACACTCAGGGGTAGGGTGACTCCAGTTTGCAGGTACCCCATCTCCAGTTTTACAATAAATAAGAGGCTCTCCAACAACTCTGTAACCTCTGTCACACACGTACATCACCGATGTCCCAATAAAAAACTTCTTTGTCCAGCTATTGTGTCTCCCATGAGGAATATTCTGGGGCTGCTCACAAACTGTAATAACAGAGAGAAAGCTAAATTAAGGGCAGATATCACTGGGATTTCCTTATGCTTTAGAGTAAGGGCTAGCCAGTCACCAAGCCACAGTGCATCTCTGTTGAAAACATACCTGGTTCACACACTGGAATGGCAACATCCCAGCTCCCATCATACCTGCACCGAGTCAGCGCAGTGCTGTTGACATTGCCTTTGATGCCATACCCAGGATTGCACTCAATGGAAACAGCGTCTCCATACTCGTACGTGCCTTGTCCAGGTCTTGGCTTAGGTATCTGCACTCCATTGGTAATGTTTGGATTGGGACAACGAACTTCTAAGAAACACCGTAATTAAAAAAAAAAGTGTAAAACATAGTGCTAACAGCTGGGGGCAGCAGATTCACTTTACACCAGAGGTGGTGGTGGTGGTGGGGGGATATTTTGCACATGAGAGGGGTTTTTGAAAAGGCCTGTTTTTAAAGAAAGTGACAACTTCCAGGCAGAAGCTGCCATTTATTCCTCTTCCTACAGTCATCAGTGAGCACATCTCTAATTCTGGTAACTGAAGCAAGCCCACAGGATGCATGGCAACTAACTTGCCTGCCACCTTCAAGATTTCTACAGGCTGCCTCAGTGCTTAAGCATCAACCTTCTCCTGATATCACTTAAATTGTTAACTGGGACCCTCTTAATTAAATGATAATAGAAACTATTAACTGTCTGATTAAATGACTCTCTCCATCTTATCACAAGTCTCATCTTGTGCTGCAGACCACAAGGACATCCTCCAACACTGGCAACAAATTCTCAGCTCCAGCAAAGCTAATTAAGTCAGAGGCCAATGCACTTACTCTGGCAGAAGTTCTGAACTTCAGACCACGTGAAGTTCTGCAGGCAAGTGATCTGTCCTGGGGACACTCCTGGGATGAGCTCGTAGCCTCTGAGGCAGCCGTACTTAACAACGGTCCCAGCAGGAATCAATGCCCCCACGTAGGACTTCTGGAAAGCATTGGGAATTTTGGGTGGCTCCTTGCAAGTACCTAGAGATGGAGCTGAGGGAGAGAAAAGCACAAATAGCAGCAGCCACCGAGCTTGGATTGTTTTTACAAGAGCACAACATCAGAAACAAAAAGAGGTCAGCAACAATTTAAGTCAGAGGAAAAGTTGCCCACTAAATTTTACTAATCTGATTATAAAATATTTGAGCAATAAGCAAAGCTGAACCACAGAAGCCAAGAAAAAGGGTAAGGGAGCGACACTCACCAAGACTCCCAGTTGGCTCCAGCACAAGCACCACCGCTCCCAGGAGCTGCCAGGTCCAGTGGGAAAACATCTTCGTGGAGCCGGGAGCGTTCCCGGCCGAAGTGCAGCGGTAGCACCGACTGTGCCGTCTGGGAAGGCAATGGTCTCTCCTCAAAGTGAGCGTGGCAGTGCCGAGAAGCCAACCACAACACGCCGGGGAAAAGGGAAATAGCTGTAAGAAGCTGGGGATGGGCTAGACGAGAAGCACCCGGGAGCCATGCTGTTCCTCCTGCCCCACACCAGATGTGGTGGTGCGGCCATGGCTAGCACAGCGATGGGAAATGCTCTGCCTCTTTCCAGAGGACTGGGCAACTTGTGCTAACTGTAATCCAGCGTTGTTTCCCAGTGGGGGACCTGCAGGCTGCACACACACATGGAAAGCTCCTCCACATCAGGTGCTCCTGGCACTGCCTTTCTGGAGTCTCCTCCAGCAAGGATGTACCGTGGGAAGGGAACACGCTCTGCCTTTTACCCACCATGCAGACAGCGAGGAATACAGCTACCTTATAGCTAGACCTGCTCCACCACACCATCCTTTCCTCGAAGAACACAGAGGGCCACTTACCAGTGCTGCTGATTCACATTACCTTCTCACCCGGGGCCCACAAATGCCACGAGGGGTGGTGAGACAAGCTGCTGCGTGAACACACAGTGCATGGCACGCCCGGGGGGGCTTGCTGCAGCAGTGCTCTGGGCTCAGGAAACAGGAGTTCTCCATGTCTAATCAAGCAGTGATTACTGAAACACCTTTCTTTACTACAAATAGGACAAAATTATTAAAAACAGGACACAGCTCTTACTGAAATTGCATTTTTATTGTAATTGTGCACTGAAGAAATGTGTGTTTGATCACAAGATATAGGTTAACAGAACACTTCCCCTTTACCAGACACCAAACAAATAATTTAGCCTATTCTTTCTTTACAAAAACTGCTCTTGGACCAAGTGGGTACACACAAAAATGCAGGGAGTGCCACTGTCAGGAATCCCAGAGACAGATCTGTCATGCTTGGGAAGAAAACCTGGCATTTTCATTTTGATAAAAAACAAGCTTTGATGATTTCTTCATTTTACTTGCTCTTAAGGTGACAGCTAATAAGGCAATTAAATGTTTGTTCACAACAATGAATGTAACTGTTACACGAACAGAATGCCAACAGGCTATATGGGATTATAGTTAAATATGTACATCACTTGTGGGGTGAGTATGGACTGCTGATTCCTACAGTGTATGTTCCTATCTATAGGGGGACTCAGACAAAAATTTACTTTTGGTCTGGCTCCTTTCTAATTGTGCAGTTCTCAGTAAAATAAACATATCTAAATGTGAATCTTTGAAATGTATATGGTGATGTACAAACCTAACTCAGTGACCTCTAACAGAATGGACCAAAAGAAGTTACTTTCTGACTCCTCATATGACAAATATCCTTGACTGATTGGTTCATTTTTTTTCTGGTTACTTATGTATTAGTATGAATTACAAAGTCACTAAAAATTCTCAGTCACTATGATTATTCAACACGCATCAAAGAAGACTTGCTTGTTATACCATTTGCAACATTCAGCTGTTTACTCTGATGTTTAGCTCCTTTTCAAGTTTCTGGATCTCCAGATACAACTTCCGTACTTCCAGCACTGTCTTCAGTTCTGCCAGAGGAATTCCACACTGCGGAATTTCTCTAGTTTGAACAAGCAACTCCTGACATATATCATGCTGAATGGGCAGCTTCTAAAAAAAAAAAAAAAAAAAAAAGACCTATGTATTGAGCATCCACTTCCTGCTGTAACAATTTAATCATGCCAGACCGGTACTATTCCAGGCTGCAAATGGGGCAAGATACAGACAAAGCCTAGGCAGATGATGGTACTTACACATTTGGGTGATGGCATCCATTTGCCATCAGCTGAGCAGGTAGTTGTTGAACTTATTTTTCGATAGGTGTCACTTCTGCAGGAGAAGGCTAGAGTTTCATTCACTTCATAAGATGACTTGTACATGTAAAGCACTAGGTCATCTCCCACTGGTGGAAGACACTGAACTGAGAGAAAAATGCATACCAGAAAATAATAAAATTGGAGGAGGAAGAGGAGGAGAAAATACTGTGCATTCCACTATTAGTAATGCAAAAAAGCAACCCCCCCCCCCCCCGGCCTGGTTCTAGCCAGTCGTGGGCCATCAGCCCCAGGTTTGGACCCACCTGGCCAACAGGTCGGCAGAGGAGGATGCCAGGCACTGTCACCCAGGCACCGACTCTCGTTACTGCCATATAGCACGTAGCCTTTGTCACAAGAGAACTGCACAGCCACCCCGTACGGAAACGTATGCCTTTGTGTCGTCATCCTTCCATTGCTGATCGCTGGCTTTGGACAGCGGACCACTGAGGGAAGAGAACAGAGGCCTTTGTGTTAATTTTGGTTGCCAGCTGTACTCCAGCGACAGTGGTGATTGCAGATGATCCGATTTGGTGGGGCACGGTAACTCTTCCTGACCACTCTCTGACCTTCGAGGTATAAGAACCACAGTCTCCAATTTCCATACGGGTCATCCTCCAGTCTGGAGCTGTCACGCCTGCAAAGCAGACTGCAGGAGACAGCAGGACCTCCAGGTAGCTCTGCTCACTATTAACCCTCTTGTTGTGCTTCGACCTAATATTGCCCATAGGTCCGGACTTGGGACCTCGTACAGGGGAAATGAATCACCTTTGCACTCTGGGGCAGGTCCGCTCCACGTCAGGTTTACCCCATCGTTGGACGTGCAGTAAATGGAGGACTCCCCAACGAGGGACAAACCCTCTGCACATCTGTATGTTACTTCGGATCCATAGGGGAAGTGCTCTGTTTTCAAGCCAGAGTGCTGCCCACGGATGATTTCTGGAGGTGGGCCACAGACTACAAGGTGGCGGGGGGGGGGGGGGGAGGAAAAGAGGGGGAAAAGGAAAAACAATGATTATAATATTCAGGTAAGAATCAGAACTGGTTCTTGAATATCAGTGAAGTACAAGAATTAACTTCATATTTGAACTTATGCAAATTCACATTAAGTTGCTGCCCAGCTACTTGCCGGATCAGGCCCCAAGGTAGCCTCTTACATCAGCTTAATACTTTCACCTCTTGCACAGCTCTGACCTGGATTACAACTCCAGGAGAAGATACATAAATAAGAGGTTTAAGTCCATAAGCCGGCGACCTTCTTCTCATTTCCCAGAAGTAGATGCTAAAGGTAGACTGCCTACTCACCACTGCTTCTAAATAATTATGTACTATACTTCTTCTCAGCAATGATGTTGTGTTACACATACCTTCATCGCAAAATGGTAGTTGAGGAGCCCAGGTCTTATCAGCCTGACACTCAATGGAGGCCTGGCCTCTGAGGATATAGCCAGAATCACATGTTATCCTCACTTGGGTCCCACGGGTGTAGTCATCTCTACTCTTATAAACCTCTCTTCCATGATCAATGACTGGTTCTGGGCAACGAGGTTCTACAAACACCAGAAGATAAAGGATTTCATGTGTTTTGAAAGAATTCCAGTGGATTTACTTCCCATGTAGAAGATAAGATTATCAAAAACATCTGAACCCTGACAAAAAAGCTGAATATCATCTAAATGCAAATGACAGGTCTCAACATTTCCTTTGTAACTTTAAAGGACTTTCTGCTCCTACAGTAAAGTCCTTCCTAAGGCTGTTGTTGAATGTGCATGCTATAGGGAACACTCTTTATGGGCAGCACATCTCACCCTACTCAGGCTGCATGTCTCCCCTTAGGGCACTCGGCGCCACTCACTATTATTTTCCCAGATGACCGCAGCCAATGGTTTCTCACTAAACTGGATTCATGAGATTACCGAGAACCTGACAGGCAACACTAGGGCCAGGACAAGGAAGTATCCAAGGTAAGTAAAGCTCTCTGAGTCTTCTTAGCCATCTTCTACGCCCCTGAAAGCTACCAAAACTCTTCTTGGCTTCCTAAACACTGAATCAGCCCACTGCCAAAAGCCCTTACTTTTTCCACAGCAATCCCCAAGCAGTATAATGATCCATCTGTACCTTTTGCTGCCTATTACTTCCCAACTAACCCAGGAAGACGACTAGGTTTGGGGGATACATGAAAGTGTAACAAAACCCTGCTTGGCTACTATTATCATCGTTTAAGGTCATATATATATTTTTGCATGCATTTTTCTGCTAAGAGGAGCAGGCAATTACACTGTACAGAGTGACCCAAGCCTTTGCAGTCAAAAATAAGCAGTCACCAAGTCAATATGCTTCACCAGCTCTACCCACCTAGAATGCACTCAGGTATCTCAGGATCCCATGCACCATTCGCTGTGCACCGAAGCACAACTTCATTGTCATGACCTTTGAAAGTATAGCCATCATTACATGTAATTTGAACGCTGTCTCCATACTCATAATTTTCTTTATATTCCCATGCATGTACGAACTTTCCATTTTCGACATCTGGATTTGGACAATGAACTCCTGAGAAATACCAAACATTAGCAACAGTATGAAATCACATGAAAGATACCTGGATGACAGCAGATTCATTTGACGTGAAAGAATGAACATTTTGTACGACAGAGGCCATTTCTGGACATTCTAAAATTTACTGGTGTGGAGACGCAGGGATCCAGGTAAACCATAAGTCATTTTCTGTCCTTAGTGTCCCATCTAAGCTGCCTTGTTATTGCTGACATCAGCAAGGGGCCCTGTGCCCACTTTTCCCCCGACAGCAGGATTGCTCAGAAACTCTGCAGAGCCATATGCTGAAACCTGTCAAAGCAGACAAAATCCACTCCGTCATCGTCCCTGACACGCTCCTGCGCGTTGGGGTGTTTGCAAGGGCCTCTGCAATTGCAATCTTTCCTCAGATGGAGCAAAGGGCCCTTGACATGGCAATGACTGTTTTTCCACAGATTAAAGGGACTAGAAAGCATAGCTGGTAAGTAAAGCAGAGAAAACACTGAGGCCAGCGAACAAACTGAAGTGGAGTTCAAGAGTCACAGTAATGACCAGAAACATGTTAACTTGGGTACTAGAAGCAGCCTAGGTGCAACTGCTTGGACTTAAACATGGTCTGCCACGCCTGCTGGGCTGTTTAGCCTGCAACTAACTACAGCACTGAAGTCCCTTAGTTAAACAGGTTAATCATACAATTAACTGGGTAATCACAGTATTCCTCACGTTCATCCTTGCCTCTTTCCCCCAAACCTGTGATATGCGTAACAGCAGACTACGTAAAGTTTCTTTACTTGGTAATAATTTTGCCAAACTGCAAGGATAATTAAGCCAAAGGATTATAAACTTACTTTCACAAGAATGTGAAACTTCAGTCCATGTAAAATCCGGCAGACATTCAATATGCCACATGTTTTCTCCACGGTTGAACTCATGGCCCACCTTACACTCGTATGTAATTAAAGTCTTAACAGGAAATAAATTGCCAGCAATGTTTTTTTTAACAGCATTATGCACATCAGGAGGGTCATCACAGCTGCCTAGGAATAAAATAGAAAAATTAAGGACATTTCCAGTGGTAAATCAGTAAGGTTCATAATAGAATGTATCATAAGAGAGAATTTTGAAAATATCACAGGCTCATTGTTCTTTCTCTGAGATCCACATAAGGAAATTACCTGAATTCAGTAATGCTGAAGAGTGAATTCAATGGAAACAAATGAATGTGTAAAAATAATTTCAGACTGTAAGGAATTTATACTATTATGTCATAATGAGATATAATTTATAATACATACTATTTGAGGCTCTGTCCTCATGGGTCAATGGACTTTAAAAATATTAAATATAGAAAGATTAATTTGGTCTCTTTGAATTCCACTGAGAAACCCTCACCAGCTTGACTGGGCAAGGCTTTAGTCTGTATGGCCTGAAGTTATAAATCCCGAAAATTATTTTTCCTCCAGAGTGCTGCCAGAAAACATGAAATGGAAAGTCACTTTTGTGCAACAGAGAGATTGTTCAAAAATTCCAGTAAATTAGATTTGGAGCCATTACTTTCATAAACTAACACTTTCTTAAATCAGCAGGAATTTCACTGAAGCAAAGTTTCTGGAGAAGTTAGAGTAGAGTTCATTCTATGGCACTTACTTCGTTGACAAATGGGCACTGGAGGGTCCCAAAGACTATTTTCTGTGCATGTAGATATATCACTGCCATTCATGGTATAGCGGAGGTTACAGTCAAACATGACGGTGTCTCTGTAAGTGTACTCAGCTCTATATCTGCTCAACACCCTTCCGTTGTCAATATTTGGATGTTTACAGCGAACCACTATACCAGGGAAACACCATCAATTAGAAAATCAGCTATACTTAAGAGAGGAGATTAAAATAAAGATATTCCTGTAGCATAAAATATGTTCACCAAAAAGGTGGAAAATGTACAGCACAAGGTACCAAACCAAAATGATATTTTTGAACTGCTCCTCACTCTATATTGCAGCGTTTTTTATTCCGTGCATTTTATTAAGGCAAAGCATAAAAACAACAAAGCAAAGGTAGCAGGTATTACACCAGTTTTCTGAATTTTTTGCAGGCATATTTTACACAGACTGGCAGGCCAGATTCATTGTCTGATCTTCTGTGAATCTGAATAAAGTATCACTCAAGTTTCCCTTGCTGACTTAGTGACCATGAGCAATTCACTGCCTCAGCAACAGGAGCTCCCCCATGAGAGAATGTAGTTCTTATTATCACTACTAAACTCACAGGGTCTCTTCTCTAAGAGGCGATTGCAGTAACATAATGGAGAGATACAGCTCCAAAGAAGAACAGAGCTTTAGGAGACTGGTCACTAGACAACCAGCTAAACTGCTAAGGCTTGTGTTGCTACCCCGTGCCAGTGAGTTTACAAGTGTGCACTGTCATCCCAAGCACAGGAAGAGCTCACCTTTGCACTCAGGGGCAGGCTTGCTCCAGACACCATTTAGGTTATCTACGGTCGTGCAGTGAATAGAGGCGTCTCCAATCAGCGAGAAAGGCATCTCTCCTCTTCTGACAGTGTTACACTGATAAGTGACAGATGCTCCGTAACTGAAATCACCTCCGACAGCTCCACTATGCACTCCATTAGCTATATCTGGAGGGGGTAAGCATGGTATTGCTAAAGAAAAGAGGGTGGTAGAGGGAAGGGAAGAACAAGGTAGAAAGAGAGAGAAAGAATTAAATCACTTCGAATCAAAGATCTGCTAAGAGAAAGAAGTTGAAACATAAGGTGCCAGAAACATTGGCCATGTGAAATTAAAAGTAGTTCCTGTGGAGTTCGGGAGAGTTGCACACCACTGGTCACACACAACAGAGATCTGACCCTGCAGTGGTGCACTTTGGGGATATCTCCATCTTACATGCAGCTGTCCTACTCCCAGAGAGTAAGTAAGTAAACCTTTCTACAGGATGACGCAGAAAAATATATATATATATATATATGCAAATGAACACGCAGTGAACTACTGAAATTGTCAACAGGATAACGTGGTTATTTCTTTATCCAGCCTCAGTAACATTTGCACAGTAATTCAATTAAGGAACTTTACTTACGTTCACAGACTGGAATCTCTCTGTCCCATGTAACAACCCCATCTTTAATCACACACTGAATTTGGGAATCTCCAATCAATCTGTGCCTATGTGAAATAGGAGGGGAAAAACTACATGTCAAACTCAGTTCTGATATATTGTCTATACCATCGCCATCAGCATGGCTTTAGCTTCTTTATATTAGCATAATTAGAGCTTTAATTATTGGTGCTTTTTCAATAATACACTGAATTTTTGACAAAACTATATTTTTTAATGAATAAGTATTTGGTTTCTAAGGAAAAATGTCTATTTTATCTAAAATTTTAATCTGTGAGAAATGCAGTATTTTGATTCTGAAATATAGCTACAGTGACACATAACATTTATGCTGGGACATCTGATGCTTTAATCTTGCATACTTCTTGTAAAAAGAGGTAGGATTACAGGTGTCCCTGTCTCACTGGACATCACATCCAAGCAAAACAGCAGAATGGTTATAGGTGATGCAATAAGTTAAACTATAAAGGTGTGACAGTGTTCAGAAAAATGTTTTCTCAAATAAAAGTGATCTTTTTATGGAGGGCTTTTTTTTTTTTTTTTTTTTTTTTGTATGGCTCTTTAATGTAGAGGGAGAAAACTTAAGAAAATCCACCAGGGAAGATATATTCTGTTTCTGGCTTGCAATTACTAGTGAGCACAAAGATCCATAACTGGCCTGCGCAGTGTGGCAAACTCTCTGTCCTTTTAAGTCTTTGAATACAAATTGGAAGAGTTCCTAGACAATATGCTCTAAGTCAATCACGACATATGGGCTTGGGAGCAGAGTCAGTGCTTTAGCCTCTGGTTTTACAGAAAATTAAGACTAGAAAGTTTCTTAAGGTCCTAAAGATCTGTGCTTCTGAGTGCTCATTGCTTACCCAGGCTCACAGGTGAAGTTTGCTGTTGAACCAAAACTGAACCGTTCTCCTAGAAGAAGTCGGCCGTTGGCTGGCTCTCCAGGATAGCTGCATAACTTTGCTGGAGGACAACAGGACTGGGATTAGTTCTTATTTTATTTTAGTGAAGAACCAGTAAAATAAAACGCAGAATGAAAACAGAATATTCCTTCTCCATTGAGCAAGGGGGTGGACCAGAAACCTCCAGTTTTCCCTTCCCTAAATTGTTCCATGATTCAAAGATTCTGTTAAGACTATAGGTATCAGAAATCTGCCAGGTCATGATGCAGAGTTAGCCTCTGCTTGGCATTTTTGTATGTGCCGGTCTAACAGGAGTTTTGCAGTAAATCTGCCAAGTCCAACAGTGTTTCTTCACAACTAGAGGATTCTGTTATTGAAAGTTCGAAATGCATTTTTTGAACCAAGAGTTATGAAGTGTCAGAGCAGAAGGAAACACTTTTCAATATAGTCAAAGTCGACAAATCAAAGGCAACCAGCATAAAAGCAGGTTTCAGCTGTTGCCATCATTTCGGGTACTTAGTGGAGTATAACCAGTGTTTCATGTCACATCACTGATCTTCCACCATCCCATATAATCACTTTTACACTGCTTAAACAAATGAGCTGACGGAATCAGTGAATTAAAAAAAATAAAAATAAATAAAAAGTAAACCCAAAACATACTCACGTATACAAATTTTGTCTGATCCTTTCCACTTATCATCCTTTCCACAAATCAAAACACTTCTGGCACGGACATTTTTCATGTAACCTGGACGACAGACGTATTCCACCGCTGAACCAGCAGTAAATTTGTCAGTGCCATGATACTCAGGTTTCAGTTCTGCAAATGAGAAACGTGGTGGAGGCTCACAGGCACCTAGGAACAGAAAAGATCCATCAGAAATACATTCTGAGGAAAAGCATTTACAGTTTAGGCCTGATTTACTGTGAAGGTCCAGGAGGACCTTCAGTGGCCATAACTCCTCAGCTGCTGAACACAAGGAGGAGAAGGCTGATCAGTGCCTCGGGCATCTGTGAGCCACAGGTGAAAGAGCCAGAGCACAGAGGAGAAGCATCACCATGAGCTTTTCTGTTCACTCTTCAGATTCCATCTAATTGTTTCAAAAGCTAGTGAAAAGCCCAGATTAATTTTTTCCTATCCCCATTAAGTATAAATCATTGCATCTTTTTATTCTGGAATCATAGCTATAAAGGCTGCAGAGCAAGGGAAAAAAGAGATTCTGATCACAGAAATTTACACTGTTCTAGAAATGCAAAGGCAATGAGAAAACCAATGATCAGAGTTACATGAACCTCAGGAGAAAGTTTCCCTTCAAAGAATCTTAGTTTATCCTCGTGGATTGCTCCATTTTCATGTTCACTTACTCTGAACAGCAACAACAAGACCAGCAGCAAGTAATAGTCTAAAGATGGTGGCATGATACTTCTGCTTCCCAGGCTGAAAAGCTGACATCTTTGTTCCAGTTTCCCTGCCTGAAGACCTCACAGAAGTTATCACATTTTTTTTCCCCAGGCAAAGTATCTGTAAAAATAGCAGGGGACAGAGCATTAAATTTATATTTAGGATAAACACAGCTCATACAAACGGGTCTCATTTCTGTCTCTTTCCTCTAGTGATGGTTTGGGTAGATGTTGTAGATGCTATTGCAGCACAAACTGTCATAGAGCCTCCACTGGGGCAGACAGCACCAATATACATTACAGAGGATCTGATTTGCTGAGGTAAGACTGAATTTGGGTAAGGAAGATTGGTTCAAACACCTCACACAAAGAGAAATGAAAATACAGCATAAGCAGGACTGTACATTTTAAGGAACTTCCATGAGCTTTACTCAACTAGTCTCATTTCTTTGCATTTTTGAGAATGTAGCTTTTAATTAAAATTTAAAAATAAGATACAAAAAAGAATAAAGAATAAAAGCTCCATTCAAACCATAAGATAAGTACTTTGCAGTTTGCCAGGTTCTACTTCAAATCATTATATAGCATGCCCACATATAGTTCTTCCCAGGTGACCAGTCAAAGCAATACCTACAGGGTCATGAATTTCTCTATGCCTTCTGGGAAAACATCCCCTGAAATTTAACTCATGGATAAAACATTTTGTTTTAGTAACAAATATCTTGGAGGCAAATTCATAGTCAGGTGAAATCCAGCTGGAGTCAATACAATCCCTCAGCAATGTATTACATACGGGGTGTGTGTGTGTCCGTGTGCGTGTGTGTGAAAAATACCTAACTAGAAAGATACAACTATATAACATCTATACAGTAGCTCTGTGCAAATAATACCAATTGGAGTAAAGCTATAAAGCATAGAAGTCACTTAGGAGACTAAACTCCATTTCAGGAAGTAATACAAGTACAGTTTGGACTAACCTGGCTCCCCTCGAGATCAACACAAAACTGGCCTTCAGTTACCCAGGATGATAATTTATGAACCTAAACCCTCTTAATGTTATGTACCTACCTTGCTTCTGGAAATGAGAGTCTTTTTTGAAGCTTTCTACATTGTACAGGCTTTGCCCAAAGGTGACTGTAATGAGAAATTAGTAACTAAAAGAAGAAAGAAAGAAGAGTTAAGCACATCTTCCTACAAAAGTATTCCCCTCTGTTTCCCCACCTGCCCTAAACCTAGCTCTTCTTGCTGCTATTTCATTTTTCCGGCTTTCCCTTAGTTCTTGTTACAGCTCTTGGTTTAATCTGATTTAGCTTTACTAATATGCATGCCTGCTAGCATTGCAAGAATGCTCCAATCCAGTTCCTAAGAGCAACGTTGCCTGAAGTTGTACAGCTCTAGTTATCTTACCTGAAGGTCTGTCAGCAGGAGATAGACAGAGATCAGGTATGTTTGGTTCCTGCAAGACACAGTGATGACTTTCCTCGTCTCAGCACCCCTAAAACCAGGCACCACAGTGCTAAAGGAGGAGTTACGATATGCCTACACCCTCAGAAATGCTCAGAAAAGGCTAAAAACCGACAAGTCCGAGTTCTGCAGAGACCAGAATTGTGCCAGTTTGCCTATAAATTATTAACTCCTCCTCTGAACAAGGAAGTAGTTTATTTGACCTACAAAATGAAACATTAAGAGAACTGAATTCAATCCAAGATGTTGAAATTGTTTATTTTCTGAGTTGCCAATTCTTTCCTGAAATGATATGCATGCAAAGTAATCTGGAGCTTGGCTGAACGGGTCGTTGCCTGTTCCAACACCAAGCAACGGTAAGGCAGACAGTGTCGTTCTGACATAAGATACACACTGAACTGGGGTGCACTACTTGGACCTGCTTGAGATGATTGCTTCACCCTGGGGCACATCTGTCACGAGCCCACCTTCTGACTTTGAAAGCCTTATGATGAGTGTTTGAAATAGCATCTACAACATCTACCCAAACAACTCTCTCTAATCCCATTAAAATAACACCAGCTGGAAGAGCCAGAGGAGAGCTCAGTGGAGCACGAGGTCTTGGGGAATGTCACTGGCGGCTGAACGCCTAAGGCCTTGAAGGGAAACCCAGCTACGCTTTCTCCCTGTTGAGCTGTACCTGAACCTAGTTGCCCCTGCTAGTTTGTCTTCCAGCAATGAGGGTTTTGGCAGCGGTCATAGCCATTTACCCTTATGCACCTTGGCTGCATGGTTTCATTTAGAGCAGGCTCGAATTACCATCAAAAATTTGACAATAGCCTTTTTACCCCTAGATCTTGTTTTTCATAGGTATTGCTTTATTCTGCCAAATCTGAGGGGTCCTTGCCAAAAAAATTTACTGCATCCCTGTGTTTGGTGAGTTCTAAAGTTCAGCTGAGTCCAAGCCAAAAAGTAATGAGATAGATTTGGTTCTCACTTTGCAAAACACCATGCAACATGCTGCCTTATTTCGCACCATGAGTTTGGGCTCGCTCACAACAGGCCCCTGGTTACTTCAGAGGAGGCAGTGACCTCCATCAAATATTTACAAGAATCCAGCTAATCTCAAACACTAACACAGGCCTTCTGATTTATTTTCTCCAGATGACTCACAATGATCTGTCTGATGTTTTTTGCTTTGTGCTAAAAGAAAAAAAACAACTTCCCTATGGGCACCTTGCCTCCCAGGAGATTATTTGGTAACCGCGTAGTTGCTGTACTTTCTGCTGGGAGTATCAGCCTGGAACAAATCAGGTTCAGGAAACAGCTATACAAAAAAAACATCTCCCACTTTGACAGCTACAAAACACCCATAGGCCTTCCTAAACCCATAGTTTGCAATTGGGTAAACAAGATAAAGGGGTTTTCATTGACCACATCCACAAAGTTTCTGCAACTTCTCTTCAGGCTGTGGCTGGTGAGTCCCTTCTTGTCTAGCAAAGAAAAGCAGTGAAGTATTCATAAGATCTGCAAAACTGCCGCTTTCTCACAGTTAGTCCCCTCAGCAATCTCCTTGAGTTTGCATAACTCCTTCCAGTCAAACACATGGGTACACACAGATCTTCCTACCCTAACCTGATAGGAACAACGCAGTTCAGAGACAACTGTAAAAGCTGGTTTCCAGCTGCATATGCTGGAAATCACAGCTAGAGATTCGTAAGACTGGTTGCTTTTCTTGAAATGCATTCTAGGAAAAGTGTTTTTTTTTTTTTTTTTTTTTTTTGTTAAAAAAAGGTGGTCCTAACAGCTCCAAAGGAAACTCAAATTTGATTTTCAATAGCTCCAACTGTAACACCCTTAAAATGGATTATTTAGGGAAGCAGAATGGCAGCAGTAGCTCTGGGGTATAGCACTGGTCATTTCCAAACCACCTCTGTAACTCCTGAAAGTCAGGCAAGTCTGTTCTCCCCTACTGACCCTCTTCCTCTAAATAATTTTCATAGACCCTAGAGATTCAAAAACAATTATCTTACAAGGCCAGTAGACCACATGGATAGTTATAGCAAACACTGATGGAAGACAACAGGGGAAACAAGATTTTTTTAAAAGCTTTTTATTGCAAATAAAAGCTCATGTGATATTTGTGCATAAGTGCCAAGAGTACACAACATACAGCAAGACAAGTCTGCATATACTGTATTATTTAACCTAAAAAAACCAAAACAAAACAAACAGCAGTAGACCATAAGGTAGCAAAACTCCAAGCAGACACAGAACATCCAGCTCACCAAATATTACATACAGAGACGCAGTTTATAAACAGTGTTTACTACCTGACAGAGACAAAAGAACAGCTGGACAGAAACAGCAGAGGTGGCATCTGTAGCCTTCTTCCAAAGCAATTTAGGCAAGCACATCACAATCATCTGGGACAGGAACCTCTCAGCCCCCTCCATACACAGGCATCTGCTGCAAGTACTGAAGGCAATACCTCTCTCAAGGCTGTCCCTACGGTGCTCAGCCCTGTGGCCTGGGAACGGCTGTGCTGAGGTCTTAACACCATTAACCATCACAAAACAGGAGAGAGGACGCGAGGACAAACCGAGAACTGCCAGGGATGACTGGAAGGGGAAGAGTTACAGAGAAATAGAAGCTGTAATGTCACAGCAAGAATAATCAACTTCAAGCTAGTCAGACTCATTTTATTTTAAGTCTTTTTCCTCACATCTCAATTCTCCCCATCCTCGACAGCAGAGATTGAAAGGATTTCACTGGAGTGACTGCAAACATATTTTTTGTTAAAACAGGATCTAAAGATGACATGCCAACAAGCCCCTGAACTGCAACTCCATGATTGCAAAGTTAGCAGTGCACATCTCAACGGACGGGCCTGCCAGACGGACAGTATTTACTAAATGGGACAGCATGCACTGCCATGTCTGGTACTAAAAGAGGATGGAGATCAGTCAGGGGAAACCTCCTCTTGGTGCAATGCTAACAAAGTAGACAAGTCCACTTATCACACAGCTAAACACAATTCTTCATAAACTATTAGAGTGTTTTGAACACAACCTGTGTCTGCTTAGCATAGGAAGACAACTCTGGCATAACTGAAAGCACAAGCCTCTTTTCTAATCTTTAAATTCAGGTAAGTTGCGCAATCTTTATTTATTCTTTTTGCATGAATAATGGCCATGAAAGTCAGCTGATTTCAAGGAAATACCTGGCACAAAACACTCGCTAGCAGGTTTCAGGCTGGGGAGATCTGTGCACTCTCTGGCATGACACACTTTTACACATTTTGAAAGGTAAAATAAAGGAGAACAGACCTGTATTTAGGCTTTAACTAAAGCAGAGGCATGTATTCTGACTTCTGTAGATGCGGCCAACAGGCTCCATCCCACAACCCAGGAGACTATTGCCAATAACGCTACTGCCCAAGCAAGTAGCTACTGGATAAGAATATGGGACCCGAAGTCAACGATCCAAAATTTCTGTCACGGAATGGATTTTTAGCAGTGATTAAAGAGTTAGGACTGCCAATATATGAGCAGCTACATTCATGAATTCTGGCATGTAAAAATATATATTTGTTTTGTTACAGCCGTAACTACTCAATGACACAAATATAATTAACTTCTTAGCGCTGTGTAAATTTATTACAGCATATTGTGCATAAATATCTTACAGTACATTTCTATTCATCTTTCCTGTACAGCAGAAGGATTTATTGCTAAAAGCAGCCTGTCTGTTCAGGTGCGAGTTCATGCATTTAGAGGATTACTCTGGAAAGTGACAGTGAATATTACTATGCAGTAGACTACAAATCTCTTCCTTCACAATATTTTCTCTCTCCCTTTTTCCTAGCTTATTTCTAAGCACTATAAAATTTAAAAACAAAGAATTGATTATGCTACCCTTACAAAATGCAGCAACAAACCTGCATTTCAGTGGGAAGATCCTGCAGAACAAAACTAAAAAAAAAAAAAACCCTAAAAAAAAAATCAAACTTTCTCACCCACTGTGAGTTTCACCTCTCTACAGAGTAATTGCCCAAGACCAACATACCATTTAAGTGCCTCATAGATCCTAAGATGTTGGGATAAGTGCCTGGGCTATTGATGTGGCCCCTCTCTATCACAGCATTACCGAGTTAAAATACTGAGAGTGATTAAAACAATTGGGTTTGAGCTCTCAAAATTCCACAGTAAACCTCAGGCTTCCGGACTGACGAGCTCCTTGGCAGTAAAGGCAAAAAAGAGGCTCTTCTTTAAATAAACTTCCTGGTCTACATTTTTCAAGCATACACACCTCCTTTAGATATGCCCAAAATTTATCTACACATTTAAAATAAGCAATTTTAATCCCAGAAATTCTGGGGCTCCTATAAATCCTGCTGCAG
Source organism: Dromaius novaehollandiae (assembly GCF_036370855.1). Classification (NCBI taxonomy): domain Eukaryota; kingdom Metazoa; phylum Chordata; class Aves; order Casuariiformes; family Dromaiidae; genus Dromaius; species Dromaius novaehollandiae. The sequence goes on along the minus strand of NC_088124.1, from coordinate 5,860,761 downwards.
GCACTGGAAACAACAGGCATAACAGCTAATAAAAACTGGTTTCCTATTCAGGTACCTAAATGCTCATTTCTTTACTTAATTTTAGGATTCCAAGTCTGACAATTTTGCCTTTATTACAAGGAAAATAGTAGGAGTAAGAAAAAAAAATGGAGGTTTACCTAAACACAAGTTAAGGTTCACATGAGAAAGCTATAAAAGCTGGGGTGTTGTTTAACCCACACCTGTGCATGGGGATTTAAGTAATAGCTATCACACTAGCTTTGTTGCAGATAAGTTTCACTATGTGCTATCTACTAGAACAGCTTAAACTATATGAAAGGCAGCATTATAAGTCACTAACTTTCACAGCTCATTTGTATCCAAGTTAAAAAAAACCCTAAAATCTGGTACATTAAGAAGTGCCATAAAAATCATTTGCTTCTTACAAATCCTAAATGCATGGCCCTACTGCTCCTAGACACTGAACAGAAAACTATATTCTGATTTTCCAGCATGTTGTTTCATTGTATTGCAAAGAAATTGACTCAACTCATTCACATACCACATTCCTCAATAACTTCTGAAACCAAAAATAACTTGAAAAATAGAAAACACTTTTCATAATGAATGTTACTCAACTTTTCTCTACAACCCAAGTTAAGCCCTATGGATGCAGTTATTCACAAAGGAGCATGCAGGCACATACATCCCACTTCTTCTCAGAGGTATTGGCTAAGGTAGGTAGAATAGGACAACAAATACAGAATCTAGGAACTCCTATGACACAGTAAGGAACAAAATGAGGCAAGTTTCTGTTGTAAGAGAGAAGCTTCCGCAAAACTTAGGAAAACAAGCAACAGGGTGAGGCTTAGAACAGGGTGCAAAGCTAAAGCACGATTTGAACAGCACTGGTAACTAAGCTATTTCTACAGGATAACATACACTTTTTCCCTTTTGCTCCTCAGTGTGATAAGTTTCACAAGATTACCTGATCTTACAAGTGCCTTTTGTTATGCTAGATTCAAAACCCTTCCCAAAATATAAGAACATGTTCAGATCTGGAGATTCAAATCAAAAAAGTCAAAGAAAAACCAAATGACATCTGGAACTCTTTCAATAGTTAAATTAACACTGAGTAACTGTGCTTGAACTTGAAAGACAGTAAGAATTAAATAAAAACTTGGACATTAGGTCTGATGAGAACAAATCTTCCAAACAGAAGCTACTTCAAGTGTGAATTTGACCATTTTGTCCTAATATACTGCAATTACTTCTTCCAGCTAAGCAGGAAGAGAGACATCAGAAATTATTTTAAAACGCCAGAATAAGTTTGCAGGACCAAGCAGCATATGCTTTCCTCGAGAAAGCACAGGAATACATTAGGCCACACGCTGGCCTGCAAGCCAACACGTGTACATGCACACACACGCACGTTAAAAGCAACTTGAAAATCTTCATAATAATTTTTCTTCAATCCCATTGATAGACATTTCAGCATTCAAAAAGGAAGAGGAAAAAAAAATCACAGATAAGCTTTAAAATATATTTCAAACAACATTACTGGCCGAAGTGCCGAATGGCTCACTGTGCTTCCAGATGTCTAGGGACGGCGGCTCCAGGCAACACGCTGGTTCCAGTAGTCACAAGGCACAAGAGTCCCAGGAGCAGATTTTTTGCCCATGAGGATATCTGTGGAAATCTCAGCCATGTTCGAGATGAAACCAGAAACCTCTACACCGTTAAACCAGCCATCCGCTACAAATAAAAATAAATTATACAAATTATAACAAGGCAAAAAAAAAAAATCATGAAATGATAAACCACTGAAATCAACACTGACAGCATAGCTCAGTTTAGTACCAGCTAAAGACGGACAGAAAAACAGTCACTTCCTAGCAGTCGGCTGGAGGAGAGCCCAGACAATTTCATGTAATTGTTCTACTAACAATTTGCCTACGATAACCTGAGAAATGATTTATTTACTTCTGTCTGAACAAACAATTTCTTGCTGAAATCTTGCATTCTTATTTGCAGGCTGTCCCACAAAGCTTTCCTTTGCCCCCTCTTGTCGGATACTGGTATCTCTGAGCAGTCCCCTCACGCCTGTCACCCTTCAAGGTTTTACACACCATTTCTTCCCAGGGTGAGGCAGAAGAACCACAAGGTGTTATTTCAACTCAGCAGTTTTGCCTGGGAGATGGACTTGAGCTTCATACCTTCAGACTAAGAAGTCTGAATTGTTTCACACCTTGCATCATTCTTTGACCTCTTACAAAACTCAAAAAGGTATGGTTTTTACTATAGTCTTACACCTGAGACCAAGTATATTAAGATTTATTGGAGTCTCTCATAAAAAGGCAGGCAATAATGAAGCAGAGTTGTTACTCAAGGTTACTTAGTTTTATTTATCTTCTCCACAGGAAAATACATTTCTAGGACATATGTAGGAAACATTACAGTAATCATTTTGCATATTAAGCACACAAAATACTCTCAATTTTGTGATTAAACTCCCTCCATTGCCTCATTGATGCTCAGAAAAAAAAAAACGAGGAACACACTCACATCAGTAGAAGTGAATCACACATTTACAGATGCACAATCTTACAAGTTAAAATCTGACAGTCAGGATTTTCTAAAGCAGCTGTAGTTCATTCAATGTCTTATAGCCCAAGCAGAGAAAACATTGTGAAGGGATCTGAACTGCACATGTTAAGCACCACTCTGCTCTGCTGCAGCATTTTTGGAGACCACAAACTGGTATGTAAATCAGTATGTGCAAGTTGCCTTGTTACATAACCATCACTGTTTTGCAATGAAGAAATAAAACTCGCACACCAGTTTGCTGACATTTAACAGTAGGCATCGAGACTTAAAATCCAACATTCAGGAAATTCGGAGACCAAAGGTACTTTCCAGCTGTGATTTAAAAAACTAAACAGCTTTCCCAACAATTCACTTGACACTTAAAGGGGGGAAAAAAAAAAAAGAAACTGCCATCAGATATAGAATTGATCTGTAATAGCTGCTCATATGGTATTTTCTCAAGCAAAACATCACTAAGAAAGGAGGGAGTCTGTACTGGAATCAAGGAAGTTGAACCAAGTTCCCTTCGCTTATCTGCAAACCCTCCTAGGAAATTTTTTTAAACATAGAAGAAAAACAAACACTTGAGTGCAGCCTTAGAAAAGGAAGTTTGCAAAGCTGGCATATACATCCATTTCTAAACATAAAGCTTCTCTTGGTTCAGAGTACAAAGGCAAAGCTGAAGGGGTAAGTAGGGCTTTGCTATTCAGCCTGGGGATAACTTTTCTGTGACTTCACTTTAAATTAACGTTAGTCAATACAGGAACAACTATACATCAGCAATGACACAGGCTCCCCCATCCCACGTTCTTCCTCCTTTTCCCCTCATCTTCAGCATTAAAGACTCCGAACCCTATGGAGGTAAGCAACACAGGAGAAACGTGCCATTTTCGCAGAATAGCATTTCCACCAATACCCAAAGCAGCCATCCTAATGGATGAGATGCACTAGAGCAATATGCAAGCTTGACATTTTGTGCGCTACTGCAGCTTTGGCAGAACAGTCACACTGCTCTGTCATTTTAATAAAACTTCTCTGTAACATTATTAAAAATATCATCACAAACTCGAGAAAATAGGAGATCAAAAGACACATGAATTTAGGACCAATCACATAGTTTATCTTAAGAAATGTGTACAAATGCTATGTAGAAAAAGACAGCGGAGTTGTATTGAAAAAACATTGGAGGAGCTTTACTTCAAGAACAAAGTGTAATGAAATTCAAATTTTGAAGTTCCAAATTGCCAAATACATTCAAGTGAAAGCTTCTCAGACCTGGGGAGAGAAATTTTACTTCCACCATTTCTATATGAAGTTGCACCCTTCCTTGCTTGAAAAGAGATGCTGGTCATATCCTAAAGCTGTAAGACCTGCATCTTAGCATTCCAAGTTTTTTGCATCTTGCATCTGAGTGAAGTAAAAGGAAACTCCCTAATGAAACCCTAATCTTCCGAAATTGAACGAGCTACTGTTTTAACTTTTTTACATTAAATCCAGTTCTACCTCTGAATTTGAAACCAAAGCATCAGAAGGTTAGATGATTTGCCCAAAGCCACAGGTCAGAGGTGAGCATGGGAGCAGAGCTTAACATTTTGCCAGCAAGAACTCAATTGAGGATTCATCTCCGGCAGCCCATACAGAGAACGGTCTGAAGGCCTTTCTCCGCTACCTGTGCCCTTACCAGGTGAATGGTTTGTCTCATCTCAGAATATACCCTTAGGCAACGCCATCCCTTTAGTGCAGCAGTCAACACAGCGTTGCATGTCAGAAGCACTTTCCAGGCATAGAGTCAACCATTCCCGAGTGCAGGGAGACTTCACTCCATAACAGCTGGACAGGCACAGGACACCTTCCACTCACACCCCAAAGTCATCAAAAGACTAACATTTATAGCAGAATAGATAAAGTGCACAAAGCCTTCCAGGACAAAAAGGCTTCAGAGAATGGTAAAAAGCAATCTATGGTTTCCTAGATACATTATCACCAAAGCATGTGGAGCAAGCACACTACCGCTCAGATGAGGAAGCAAATATATTGCAGGAACCATATATCAGTCACATGTCTGCTAAGAGCCATCCCATAGCTCAGTACGGTGAAATTCTGCGTAGTATAGTCAGCCCCACAAATAAAATACCTGAAGTTGCAACATCACACTTTTACAAGACAAGAGCTTCAACACTGATGCACTGTACGACTTGAAACACATGGTAAATTTAGCAAGGGACATTTGCAACAGCCATTGCCCCAGGCATCAGAGCAGGAACAGGCCTCGAGGCCAGCAGGGTAGCTTGAGAGCAACGCAGGCGCAACGCGAAGCAAGGGAAATTTCCTGGCCGCTCTGTACAGGGCGCCAAAGGCCTCTCTCTCATTTGACTGCCTCACTCAGAGGCCGACATAGAAACCAAGGTTTCACAGGTGATGCTTGATGGCTCCCTGGAGAGAAGGGGTAACAGAATTAAACATTCTCTTTGCAGGGTGTGAGAAAGAGGCACAGTCCCGTACTCTTCACCCCCATTTAAATACCCCTCCAATGGGATGCGACAGTGAGGAGTCATGATGACACTTGCCACTAACACAACCAATTTCATTCACAAAATGGCTTTCCAAACACGCTCCCCACACAGAGAGGTTCTGAGAACCTCCTTCCACGGTGCTAATGTCCATTAACTCTCTTCAAGTCACTGGAAACTGAGCGGAAACAGCAGCACTCCCATACAGCCTATGAATGAATGATCCTTGCAAAATCCCTGTGACAGATATCATCATATCCCTGTTACGGGCAGAGAAGAGCCAAGCAGCTAGGAGACTTACCCAGGACTCAGAGCTAGTCAGTACATGAGCTAAGTTACTCAGTACAGCAGTGCTAATGCAGAGTACTCTGAAGTCCTGTGGAAGGCTGTATTCTTCCATCAACCTCTCTGCAGACCTCTTTTATTCACCACAGTTAGGGACTAGGCATAAGATCAAATAAATTACAACTGTCAGCCCCTTCGCTACACATAAATGTAACATCCTGTGGCATAACTCTGAAGCTGTTGAGTATTAAGTAAGTCTGAGAGTTAATTCCAAGAGAGAATTTAAGGCTTCGGATGTTAGTCTCTTGGTCCAGGGACTGTGCAAGTTTGGGGTGAAATGCACTCTTTCGCAGACAGCCGACACTATGCACCAGTAAGTCCAAGAATGGGTCTTGGTCCTCATAAAAGATTCCTCACCCATTGAGAGCCCTCTTAATGACAGGATTACTATATAGCAAAAGACTGTCTTCTGCTCCATGCATTAATCTGTCTTCCCCCAAAGGGGTTTCCATGCAACTTTAATCAAGAGAATTCCTACTTGGTAAAACAAAACAGAGAAAGTACATACAAGCTGTTTTCAGTGGTACTCACAGGCAAGCATTTCCCACTTGAGGCTGCAAAGGAAAAAGAAACAGCACAAGATAGCTCATACTGCATTTGAATGAAGATTTAAAAATAATAGTAAAAATACTGAAGCAAATGACAAAAGAAGTGAAACAACCCCAAGGATTTCACGCCAGGGAGCGATCGCTGCAGGCTTGTATCAGAACAGCAGCTGATACAAGTCATGGAAATTTCACACTAAGACACCAGTGACTTTCAGTCACACGGCCAACTTCTGCGCTGCACACTCATCTAAACGGCTCCATTCAGGTGAGAGTTTTCAAAACTGCACACTTCACTACTGTCCACACTGACTTGAGAAGAGATGATTTTTAAATGCTCTTAAATTTCAATGTTTTAAATGCTAAAACATCACTATTACAAACATTATAATTACAAACAGTGAGCAGTTTGGGTAGGAGCAGGGGATCTCCGTTTTGGGGTTGTGCAACTTCAGAAACTGTCAAAGGACCTGATTTTTTTTTTTAATGAAAGTTTAAGAAGTTGAAAGTGTAAATGCTGAGCATGCACATAGAGCCAGCACACAGACTTCCACTCTGCACTTACTGGCCTTACACTGTGGACCAATCCCTTTTTGCAGTTCTTGGGTTGAAAATAGGCCTAGTGAATGCTCATGAACAAACAAACCTCTAAATGGAAAAAATTATTTCTAATCCCTGCTCCCCCAATATAGTAACATTAAGTTTTGTGAATTTATTTTGTTTAAATAAAGGCTAAACTCTAGGCTTAGCTTCCTAGCAGGTGGCGTACAAATACATAGTCCTGATTATAGGTTGGGTTAATGACCTCCTGAGAGCTCACTGCCATGCAAATTAAGAGTATTCAGGATTCCCAAGGTTAGGTTCCTCTCTACCTTGCTAAATAACAGTTATAGGCCAAATTCACACCTAATGCAAAGGTCAGAAGCCCTGGGATTTTGAAGATGTCTAGGCTTCATGCTTATCTTCACCAAATATGAATACAGCAGCAACATTCACCTCTGCTGCATGGTCCCTTCTTTTATTGTCTGACCACTTAACCTGCTCACAGGAAGAAAGAGAACAGGAGAAGCAGGGCTTATTAAATAGCCTGAAAATATTAAGCTGTAAAATGTCCAAAATTAAAACTATAATTTTCAACAGTGATTTAAAAATAAAACAAAACCCCTTCCAAAAGAGCCATACTAGGCTGCTCTACTAGAGGGGGGATTTTCACTGCACTGAGTTGTCCTGATGCTACAGACAAGGAACACAACCTGAAAGTCCAGAATGAGGTTTCCTGTCTTGCTACAGGGGCATCAAGCCCAGGGCATACTGATTTCAAACCCTGAGCAGCAGAAAGAATTGCTTTAATAATGACAGTTGAATCTAAAGAGAGGAACAAAATGCATGAGGAACCCAGCCAGACCACCTCTAATTCCCTTGCATGACTCTTATCTGTCTCGTGTGACGGAAAGCAATGCACAGCCAGCTCTGTCTGTGGTCTCTCCTTTGCAACAGTCAGCAGGCAAAAGCAGCAGCATCTCTGTGAACTCTGGGAAACAGAGCCAACAGTCAGCAGCTTGCTCTGCTAGAACTGATAGGCTCCTCAGCACAACCCTTGGCAGAAGTGGTTGAGAGGAGAAACCAGGCACAGAAAGGCTTCTAATTTAGCAAAAAAGAGAAACAATTTCATACAAGCAAGTGGGTCTTCACAGACAGAACTGATGAGGATCTATGTGCATTTAAGCCAAAAGAAACATCAAGTGTCAAAAACAAAGCAGCTTTAATTTTTAGTTTTAACCCAAACACCGGGAGCCCAAATTACTTTTGTTCAACAGGCTACTGACATCAGGATCTGTGGAAAAAGGGGCACCAACAAAATTATGAACACAAAGATTTCCTAACCAGTTACATTAGGGCTAGAGGAACTCTTGGCTGCATTGATTTTATGGAATTTGGACAAGCAGGATATCTACAACTGTTTCCAACTAAGCTCTGGCTGGAAAGCAGTATATTAGTTAGAATTAACCAGCCTCCCAGGAAACCCTATTATCCTGAGGGAGACTCACCTGCATGGAGCCTGATTTCTTAAGCCTCTGGTACCACCATGGAGTCTGTAATCTGGAATGATTTTCCAGTGGGAACAGGGATAACGTACAAGACACTAAGGGGGGGATCTGCTTGTATTTCAAACAGGACCACTGGTAACTGTGGGTGAGTGACGTTAAGGGTTAGTGGGGAGTGGCCGTAGGAAGGGAGAGCATAGGCAAGTTACCACTCAGACACTGACTTGCAGCCGTGGCTGATCTGCCCCATCTTGAGCTTCCGGGAATAGGAAAGACCCCAGCAGATTGAGAGGCTTGCTCCCAACACTGTAATTTCTTGGGCGCTTTATTGTGTCCGCACTGGCCAGCGGTGTAAAGCTGTTTCTTCTCATCCTTACAGGGGTTTGGCTCTTTGGAAGGTTGTTCTGATTGAAAATGGAGGATATCACAAGGAATGAAAAGTGGAATCACAATTTTAAATCATATCGCATACCAGCATATTTCTGATATCTTCCACCTGCCATAACTCGCAGAGCTGAGGCCTGTCATTGAATCCAGACCAACAGGCATCAAACCAAAGCTCACAAAAGTCTAGAGACTGAATCCTCTATGCACAGGACCAGAAGAGGCTTTGGGTCAGCAAAATCCCTCATAAGCTTTGTTCCAAGAGTCCAATTTTACGCTAACCTTCAAGGTGGTGGCAGTACTGTGCCATCAACAGCAGAACTAAACCACCGCCTCCTCAAAGCTGCCCAGAGTGGTATGCCGGGCAGAATACATAGCAAGCAATGCGAAACGACCTACTTTATTGGTTAATCTAGCTTAGAGAGTGCACTGAGAAGAGTGCATTTCTAGCAGTTTTACTTCCCTTTGTGATTTTTTGCTTACTTATTTTTACAAGAAATTTGGAAAAAAAAATCAAATAGTAAACTTTCCCATCTTTGTATTTATTTTCAAAGCAGCCGTGTGTTGCCCAAGTAAGCAAAGAATAACAGAAACTGCTAACTTCTCCAAGCAAGCATCAATGATTTCAACACAGGAATCATATAGAAGTAGCAAAGCAATAAATGCCTTAAACTAGAAACCACCAAAATGGTACTAGTCACAAGAATATTGCTGAATATCTTCATTCAACATTTTGTAGCCAGCCAGTTTTTAGCTTTGTAAGACCATCACCCCATGTGCAGATTTTTCCATGTCCTGTTTATGATTCTGTTGGCATAAGGGGCTATTAGTGCTATCTCCCTCAAGCTAGGAAGCAAAAGTAACTATCAGAAGCAATAAGCAAAGAATTCTTTTCACCTTTGGAGCTCTTTATAAAACTCCCTACAAAGATGAAAGGCAGCTAAAAGCTAAAATGTACTAAAAAAACTTAAAATATGACGCATTTGCATCGGATTTACTGTGAGCTAACATAATCTAAGTTTGGTTCATGGCCTTTAATTGGGGAGCCTAATTGCAGGCAATTGCTAAATAGTATCCCCTGATGCCTGCAGTTGCTATGAGAGATTTGTCCCTGCAAAACAAAACAAAACTATGTTTGTAAGAGTGAGCACCTAAAATAGTAGCAACTTCTACAGATTTAGTACATATTTATGTGCTTTACTGAACAAGGTAGAGGGTTGAATGTTTATCTAAGTAATCAAGGAGACAGGACATTATAAATAAAACTAGCATAATGCCGCTAGTCACCAAAGTCAATAACATATCCACTACTATTATAAGACTATTCATAGTGTAAGGGAGATAAATTTGACTCAAAACTACTTCGGTTCCCTACATTTTGATAGGCAGTTCAGTTTCACCCAGGTCTTTGTTTGCACAGAATACTTTTTTTTTTTTTTTTAAATAAAAAACTAGGAAATCTGAAGAGACAAGGGTAAAGGAAAAAGATCTCTAGTCTCTTGGGTAACTACAAACAACAAGCAATTGCGTCCTTCTGTTGAATTAACTAACAAATGAGTCTTGTACTTTTAACTTTCTATATAAAACACAGACACAGCAATAGCCTTGTCCTGATGACTACAAATACTGATAAAAGCCACCGAGAAAAAAAAAAAAAAAAACATACCTGAAGGATTTGAATGGCCTCAAAGCCCTGCCTAATGCTACTTATGACTTCATAAACAAGAGAAAGCTCACTAAGATAACGAGAAAAAATTCACTTCTAATATTTTGACGTGTCTTTTTGAAATTATCACATTTCTAATACAAATAATAAGCATCAGCAACAAATACTTCATTAAAAAATGAGAACAAGACCCTGAATTTAAAATGTGTGTCCTAATGAAAATGGCTTCACTTTGACAACTCTGCTTTTTAAACGTGTCTCCTGCTGTTTTTGGAAGCAAATTAAGTACCTGATAAATTCAATACATAATTAGCTCTAGACTATATTTCTAAAGCATATCTTTCTGGTCACTTGAAAGAAGTCAACATTTCTAACAAGGCTAACATTTCTAAGGTGTTTAACAATCCACAGTGATTGTTTTAGTGTTTTACTTATTTTTAAAGAAGGCAAAGATTTTGAAATAGTCTGAACTGAAAGCCAGAATTTGGTAGAAGGACTTACTGAATTCAAAGAAGGTTTGTCACGGTGGGTGTTCACTGCTTCAACATTCAGGGTTATTGTTTCCACTTTACAACCTTTACCAAAAAGAAAGATAAAGTTATGGGAGGAATTTTTTTTATTTTATAATCATTTAAAAAAAACTGTCAAAAACAGCTCATGAAGTCAGCAGAAATAAATCCGTTGTTTATTTATGAGTTTAGTTTTTAAAAAACTAACAGTTCAGCCTGTATTAATAGAGGATTTTACACTTAAATTACTCTCCATTTTTGACTTTCACCATGAAAGTACAGCTACAACTTACAGACAGCCACGTTATCTGAATTGCATGTACAGACAAAAAACATTTTTATTTCACTGCGCAGACAAATCCAAGCTTGGAGGAACAAGCAGGCATCTACGTCAACAAACAAAACCCACAGAGAAGTGTCATTTATTTAAAAGAGAAGCCACAGGAGAACACTCACGTACACACAAATCAGAAGTCATGTTTACCTCTCCCTTGTCCCCTCAAAAAACTCCCACTAGTCAGTATTTTGTTAATGTTAAAAATATTACTCAAATTATTTACAGCAATTCCTTTTGCTTCTGCACATAGAAACAAACTTGCTTGTCAGATTCATACACACTCACATAAGAAAAAGAAAATATTTACCATATGCAACTGGAGTGAGTTTGAAAATGGTATGAAGGGGGCACCTCAGATATGGTAATTCATCTAGGACAAAACCAGGAGGAGTTAAACATTGCATGCAACCAGGAGAGCACAGACATCTACCAGAAAGGCGTGCGACTAAACTTCAACTAGACTCTGCTATGGCCTAAGCTACAGATCGAACTCTTAGCCCTTGAGTAGTTTCATTAATTACAAACAGATGCATCACATGCTTAAAGTGTGGCAAGTGGGTTAATTCCTGGCACAACTGGGATCATCGTATTTCAAATAACAAATATTTAATTTCAAATATACAAGCTCATTGCCCAGTGCCCTGTTTGCATCCTCTCAGTGACCACAGATGTCTGCTGCAGATGCTACAGGCTCCCAGGGACCACTGTCTACATCCACTCCTCAGCCACAAGCTGTAGCTAACCCTTCCCGACTTCAGCAGGACATGGATCTTCATCCCTTAGGGCCAGCACCCATCCCAGGGCAAGCAGCTGTCTGAACAAGTGTATACTTTATTTTTATTGTATAGTGCCATCCAGAGGAAATAGCTCTAATAGCACACCTATGAAAAAAATATATATTGCAGCAAAGTGCTACAAGAACCCAAGCACTTGAAATTATTTAGCTATCTGCTTTGCAGATCAAAGATCATAGGGCAAATTTCTTATATTTAGCTGGTTTTCAATATCCCCAAACAACATTTTGATTTTGCCACAGATTCTGACATTTAGACTGGCTGATCATTTTCTTTCTCTGAATAACCTTAAACAGTACTGTTTCCGCAATATATCTGCCTATGAACAGATAAAACTCCATACCAATCAGCAAATACTGCTATTTGCAAATTAAGGATGAATTGAACCAAAAAGTAATTATGAGACACACTGAAAATTAATAAAGGAAATTGTAGCAGATGAGAGAACTAATTTCCAGTATAGTATACTATCCAACAGATGCATTTCTCAAATGTGTAGGCCTATTGCCAACCCTCACAATCTTCACAGACTACCAGCATATCAGAAAATGTTTTCCTTTAAATAAAAGAGGAGGAAAGAGTCCTATAAAGATTATGTAAATGCTACTAGTTGAAACAGTTCCAGAAACAATGGTCATGTGGAAAATCAGCAGGCTATGTTTGGAAAGGACTTGAACTGTCTTTTTTCCACTGCATTTCAGTGACCTTGGAAAGACAGCTTCTTGCAAAGCACCATGTACTGCTGAAATGCAATGGTTCAAGTACAGTTTTTGGGGTGGAAGTTTTGCTTTATTTGTTTTGTTGTTTTTTTTAAAAGCAGATTCTCCTTCATAAAAATCAAAACAGTAATTACAAGACACCCTTCCAGAAGTTCTATATAGGAAGCAAAAATAAACCAGCCCCTAACGTCATGGGTTTATTTTCGTACCTGCACTCTTGTCAAGAAAATAAGCCAACAGGCACCTCATAACTGCCTGGTGGGAGATAACGAGGACATTGCCCTGACGTTCTAGCTCCATAATTACTGGCTCCAGGCGCTGTACCAAGTCCTGGTAGGACTGAAAAACAAAACACAGGAATTTTTCAAGGGTTTATAAACATAGAGTCTCAAAACAGAAGCAGTACTTAACACAACATCACATTCAGGAAAACGTCAGTTACAATATTAAAATGCAGAAGTCATGGATGATTCAGTAAATACAGGAAAAGCAAAACAAATAGCACTAGGTAAAATTTCACGTTGGCAACCCTCAGATTACAGGAAGATTCAGACTACTCAACTTTTAATGAATGCAACGAGACAAACAAATAAAATACTAAATTATACATTTAAAAGGGTTTGTGAAGTAAAACCAGAAATGACTCCACTCCCCACCCACAATCGTTTTCTTCCGAAGACTGTTTGAAAAACAGTGACAAGTCCAGCCTCAGCCAAGTGATGAGATCCATGCAGAAAACCCTCTGTATCAGACAAAAAGTTTCAAGGGAGTCATAAGGTGGCCCTAGTATCATGACTGAGCGGTATCATTTACACAGGACTATAAAGGAAATCAATACACCTTTCATCTAAAACTGAACTGGGGATCCTAGTATTTCCAACAATTTCTCAAATAACTCAAATTCTCAAATTCCTCAAATTGGGAGGAATTAAGTTAAAATCAATTAAAAACCTTTGATTCTACACATCCCGTATTTGTTCTACATATATTGTAGTTTATTAATATTTCTAAGCATCTTCACCTCTCCTCCAGGATAGCGATAAAGATATTTCTCTTGATCCCTCAAGGCAAACTCATCTGGATACTTGGCTTCAATTTCTGCATAGGTCATTTCTTCACATACCCCCTGAAGGAAGTGGAGCTTGTTACAACAAAGTTCATTGCAACAGATGCAAGACAATGCAACAGAAAAGAAATGCAAGTAGATAAAGAGATTACTCGTCTTAACCATGTGACAAAAGTGTCATAACGGACATAGCCATACAGAATTTGAACACCAGCACTTGTGTGTCACCTTACATCCAGGCTGGTTTGAAAAGGATGAACTACCTGCACTTTTTAACATATCTGCAGTGTAAGCAAATACTGACATCTTAAGATGCACCCAAACCCCACAGCCAAAAGAGCAAGAGATCCTGTATCTAAACCACCTACCTGAGCCTTGCAAACATGAGGGATTGTTCAGTGAGGTTTTTTGGAAGTCAAACGAAACCTGTTCCCCCAACCCCAAAACGAGGTGCCAAAAGGTAAAGCAATCAGTTTGAGATCACAGCGTGAATCACTTGAGCAAGCTGGAAATGCTAAAGAAATCACCCAGAAAAGCTAACAGATATTTTCCTATAAATTATTACTGCTGTTTTCTTGTTTGGTCTTTGTTTTTATTTCAAAATGTTTGCAAGGGATCAAAACAAGTGATCATTTCCACAGCAACAATCTTCCAATTTCTTCTGCCTGAAAGAATTACCGTGGCAGTATTAACCTTTGTCCATCTACAAGGACTGCACTACAGTCAGGTGTTGCAAGTGCCTGGGATCCCGAGTGTTGATTTTCCATTTTAATAACAGCTGGACATGTCTACAGCAAGGTCTAACAGTTACAGATATTTTCAGCTCGGTACCAAGTTATTCTATATCTCGCAATAATGACGACTGGAGTGCATTATATGCAGATATGGTTATAAAGCCTGACTGATGATCAGGAAATAATTAGGTTTATTATGGTAAATTTGTTTTAAAATTATATTTTAATCTAGAAAACTCAAAGACTTCAATCACTATTTCTAAGCCATTCTCCCCCTCCAGCCTCCTTACTCACAGCATCAATCTCATTCAGGATCTTCCATTGCTCATAAGTGACCCCTAAAGACTCAGCTGTCTGAATTGTCCTTTTCAGCTGGCTTGTCCAAACCTTCAGGTCAACAATTTCCTGCTCTTCAATGAACTTCTTCAGAGCCTGAGCAAACTAGAAAAAGTTAGAGGAGGTTAGGAGATAGCAGGAGTAACTGCTGTGATTAAAAAGCATTATTTTAGAGGTTCTGGTTGAAAGGCTGGCCGATCTCTTTGCTGGTGTGACCAGAACAAACGCCGCAGGACCGTACCTACACACTCTCACAAAGAATCAGCTGCAAAGCCAGGTTCTGATTGTGTTCACACAGCACTAAAAATACAGCAATCTGGCTCTTGCCAAAAACATACCTGCTTCCCATGTGGTGACAGACCAGAATCCCCACCAATCTTGCCAACAAGATTATATTCACTCTCACCATGTCGGCAAAGGTAGATGGTACGTGGCTGGACATGAATGTTCATTAGGTAATAGACGATTTTACTCTGGATGTAATCTTGAACTCTGTTTACTAGGAACCGCTGTCCCACATTGATCACTTTAATGAAGGAAAGATCTCTGGAGTCAACATAAAATAAGAACACCCACACGACTGGTTTTAAAAATGAAACATGTGCATATGCGGGTGTAATCTAGCTATTTATCCTGTAATAAAGGCATCAGCACTACCGCTTGGTAACTTCAGCAGACAGAGGAGACACTGAACTGCTGTGTTTAAGCAAGGAGCTGTATTACACTGCAATACACTAGAGAAAAATCCTTTCAAATCACTTGGCATCTGAGGGTATCATCTTCCCCTGAGCAATCTCACTTTGGGAAAGCAGAGGCTTCAGCACAAGCATTACAGCATGGTGGGCCAGAGAACAAAAGTAACAAAGCAAAGCAGCACTCCCACGCACAAATGCATGAGCAAGGACAAAATACGCTGTAGGACGTTGCTTCTTACCTGTCATACTCATCAGGATCAAGAGGCTGGTAAGTAACTTTGTAGCACTCTATCCTCTTCAGGAAATCGTCCATCACGTTTTCTCTGTTCCTCTCTGGGTAGTCGGGGCTGGAGACTTTCACTTCCTGAGCAACAGACAGTGACACTTTGTAAAAGTTAAGCAAACTTTACATGAGCAAAAGCAATGCTGAATAACACTATTCTTCTATTTTGAAACAATAAAAACATTGTTTAATGCTGCCCTGTGGAAAACCTGCTCCTGGCAAGGAAACAAAAGGCAATTCTACAGGGCACGCTGTGGCACTTGGCCCCCCGGTACAAACACAGCTGACTTGCCTTTTATTTCACCCCTGCAAGCCACTTACTGCATATCTTCCCATGACAATAGAATCATGCTTCAAGGTCAAACATTTCATGGCTTCATTTCATTTCCAAGCTCTTATGTAAATAACTGCACCTTTGGTTTTTGTAAATCTATAAATGTTAACTGCTTATATTCTAGGTGAAACGTAAGAACAAGGCTCTCACGCATACCAGACCGCACACATTGTTAGAAATGGATACTCCTTTCCCTGTGCTTCACGCAGGACTAGAATAGCAAGGTGACAACCACAGAGCTTTGGCCTACGGTTTCCCTTCACGGTAGGGCCACCAAGCTGACAAGCTGGGACACTACAACCGTGCCCGGTCATAACCAAAAGTGGGAAGGAAATTTCTAACGAGAACGAGAGAACAGCCCAACGTAAACATAACAGACATACGCAGTAAAGCTCAGACTGGGATTCAAACCTCCCTGGAATTAGGCATCTCTCTACTACCAACGCTCTGCAGACGTTCCTGTAAGCTATAGCAGCTGGTGAACTTCCACAAACAACATCAAAACTCCTACAGTAGGATACTGTTAGCTGATCCTGGAAAATGCACCACCTACCAGGATATTGGCAGCAATGACTTCTGGATCATCACAAACAGACTCCACAAAAAACACCTACAGAGAAGGCAATTAAACATATTTCAGAGAATCAAGACCTCTATCTCAAATCAAAAATCAAGAGTTATTACTCAAGAGCAGTAATGTTAACACAGCTCTCAAGTAAAACAAAACAACAACCTGAATTACCCTGGGGATGAATTTAGTTCACTCTGCTTTGCCCCAAAACCAAGTTTTCCCCCTTCTTTCAGTGCAGCTCATGACTGTTACCAGTCTCCTTAGAAAAACATCCCATGTCCCTCAGGACCCTTGCCCCTCAGGACCCTTGCGAATTAAGTGCTCTTGGCTGAAATCAAAGGCAATTTCCAAAGCACAGGAACTAAGTTTTACAGGGATAACAGCCCAAATCTGTTACCACCAAACCAAAGTGCACAGGGAAAATACTCCAGAGGAACTCAGTGCACCAATTCTGATTACAAATTAAATACAGGACCATTACCTTAAAAGCATTTTCTTTAGCAAAATTTAAGATCAGATCCCGCCTTTCTCGAGTTGTGTTGGTTGCATCAAACACCTACCAGAAAATAAAAAAGTAGCAATGAACAATTTTATCTAGGGCTTTTAAATCAGCCCCAAATATTACAGTCAGGGTACCAAACCCCCTGGACAGCTTTGAGGAAATCAGATGTGAAACCACCGTAGTTTTAATCCAGAAATGTCTTACAGCTATTTGCCCACATTCCTCCATGAGATAAGCTTTCACATCTTCTAGAGCCACTAAGGCACACCGTCTGCAGGAGAGAAACAGGTATTGTTACTGCTGATGTAAAGTATTCGGATTCCAAGTCTTGTGAATCACTGCTCTAGTACCTATATGGGGAAAGATTTAAGTATCTTCTCTCTCTCTCTGTCCCTATGGGGCACCCCCACATTTTTCCATCAGCCTTGGAGGCTCTGCAGGGCTGAGTCCTGTTCAAATTCCCATTTTGCATGTCCTTGCTGCTGTTCTAAGAGCACTTTATCATTGCTGTAGTCAGAGACTCTTTGCAGAGTCCTAGCTTTGGGTGCCCTCATGCTAACGCAGGAAGATTTTGAGAGCAAAAATCGACCCTAGGCCTCCTACCTGATCAGTTAATACAATCATAAGCAAACTGTATCTAACCTACTTTACATTTGATTCATCTTTGGGCATTCACAGTCTATGCTCTTTGTGCCATTCAGTTTCCCCTGAATTTAAGGCATCCCCACACACAGACCATTCAGCAGGGTTACTGAATGGGCTGCAGTATCTATTCCCATGGCTGTCTGTGGACACTAAATGTCAGTTGTGCTGCTCAGATACATATGCTGCAAAAACCTTAGGATAACCAGACTGTTGATGACTGGTCAGGCCCTCTGATGCACACTTACTTCCGGATTTCCATGGCTTCTTTGTTATCATGCCTGAAGAAATCATAGGACTTGTAAGACTTCACTGCCTCACGGCGATATACTCCTAAATTAAATACTTCACACACACAAAAAAAGAAACAAATGAGATTGACGGTATTTCATAGGCAAATCTCGCTTCATTCTAGGCAAAGAGCAGGATCAGATCCCTGCCTCACCGCCCGCCCCCGAGCCGGGCGCTGATGCTCGGTGGCTAGCGCAGGACCTCGCACGCACCTTTGGTGGGCACTCCGATCCAGTTGAGGTAGCGTGTCAGCTTCTTGGACACGTATGTCTTGCCCCGCGCGGGCAGGCCAATCATCACAATCAGAGTAGGAGAATTGGTCATATAGGAAGCCCATGCTGCGGAGAGAAGGGTCTGTCAGAGAGCAAAGAGCGAGCCTGAAACCAAACTCAGCCACAACGCGGCTCCGCCAGCTCTCCCCATCCACCAGACACAAACGGCCACTGTGTGCAGCGGACAACGGGCTCAGTGTCATGTCGCTGCGGCTAATTAGGCACTGACAGCAACCGCCGGACCACTCCGCGGTCTCCCAGGTGCTAGCTAACGAAGCAGCCCAGCAACCAGGCACCTCTGTGATTAATACACGTCTTCTAGCATTGACAATGTATACAGATTAGGCAGGAGCTGTCAAGGGCATAAGAAAAATGTTGTTAATAACGTGGTCACATTCGCGGTGAAAATGGAAAGCAAATTCACAGATCCGGACCTGAGAGAGGCAGGTCCCGGGGGGCAGAAAAACAAACAGTGAAGATGCGTGATTAACGAAGGCAGGTGCAGCAGCAAGAAAAAAAATAAAACGGGAGGGTTTAAGCAATACAAGAATACCGACTGGATTGGAAGGGGGGGAGAAAAAAGGCACTTTTACACAAAAAACGCAGAGCAGCGTAAAGATAAGGATCGCCGTGCAGCCGGCACCACCTCAGCATCCCCGCGCGCCTGGGCGGCGATGCCAGCACCGTCCTCTCCGGGGGCGAGCGCGGGGGCGGCCGCGACCCCAACCCAGCGGGAAGGAGCGGAGAGGAGCAACGGTTTTTCTTTTTTTCTTTTTATTCTGTTTCTTTTTTTTTTTTTCCTTGAGGAAAATCAGGCTTTTTTAAGTAGCAGGTGCACAAGCAGCATTATCCCGGTTAAAAAATATATAAGTATATATATATAAAATTAAAATACAGGTATAATATAAAAATATACATATACATTTTTTAAAATATAGATATTAAATGTAATTTTATAGGTATATGTTATTCCTCCTCCCCCACCCCTTTCTCCTGAGGAAGCCGAGAGCGGGGAGGGCCGCGGAGGGCTGCCGGGCCCGGCGGCGGGTACTCACAGCACTTCTTCTCGGCGCCGCGGAGGGGCCCGGCCCGGCCCCGCGGCGGGACGCCGTGCCGGGGCGCCGCCGACATGGCTGCGGGGCCGCGCGCGCCCGCCGTGCCCGCGCCATGCAAATCGCATGCAAATCGCCGCCCTCCCGGCGGGCGACGCCGCGGCCGACGTCACCAGCGAGGGGCAAAGGAGCGGCAACGACGCCGCGGCGCGCGCCCCCGCTTCGCCGCCCTGATTGGCCGCGGCGCGCGGCAGGGCGCAGCCAATGGCGGGGCGCGGCGTAGGGGGGTGGCTCTCGCGAGAGCGCGCGGCGGCGGCGGGAGGCGGAAGCGGGGCCCGGTCGGTGCGGCGCGGCGCCGCCGAGGATGCTGCGGCTGCGCTGCAAGGCCCGGAGCGGCACCCACCCGCTGGGCGGCTTCACGGCGCACTCCCGCCTCCGCGACATGCAGGCCGCCCTGGCCGCCCTCACCGGCGTGCCCGCCGCCGCCCAGCGCCTCCTCCTCGGCTTCCCGCCGCGCAGCCTCGACCTCAGCGACGGCGAGCGGCGCCTCGGCGACCTGGGCATCCACTCGGGTGAGGGCCGCGGAGACCCCCGGGGGGGCTGGGGGCCCCGGCGGGCGGTTCAGGGCCTGGGAGCAGCCGCCTCGCTCTACCTTAAATCAACCACGCTCTGTCAGTGCGCCCGGTGACATTTCCCACCCAAATAACGCGCTTTTGGGGAAAAAACAGGCATGATCCCTCCCGCTAACGAACCCTTTGCCTTAGCAGCGTAGCCACGTTCCTGTCTCCTCATTTCTTTCCCTTCCTCCGCCTTTATTTCCGGCAGGCGACACCCTCATCGTGGAAGAGGATACCTCCAAACCCAAGACCGACTCACCCGTGTTCGCGAAGAGAACCATGTCCAGCTCGGCGAGGGAAGCGGTGCCCGTGCTTGCGAGGCGGGTCGTGCCCGCGGATAACTCCTGTCTCTTCACCAGCGTCTACTACGTGGTGGAGGGAGGCGTTTATGATCCGGGTTGCGCTCCAGAGATGCGCAGCCTTATAGCCCAGATTGTAGCAAGCGATCCCGAGTCCTACTGTGAGGCAGTGCTAGGAAAGACCAACAAAGAGTATTGTGAATGGATCAGAAGAGAAGAAACTTGGGGAGGAGCCATTGAAGTATCCATTTTATCCAAATTTTATCAGTGTGAAATCTGTGTGGTGGACACACAGACGGTCAGAATCGACCGTTTTGGGGAAGACGCTGGTTACACTAAGCGGGTCCTTTTGATTTACGATGGGATTCATTATGATCCACTTGAGCGTAAAATCCCCGACTCGGACATTCCTCCCCAGACCATTTTCTCTACAACGGATGATATTGTTCTTGCACAAGCATTGGAGCTAGCAGACGAAGCCAGACGGAAGAGGCAGTTTACCGACGTGAATCGCTTTACACTGAGGTGCATGGTGTGCCAGAAGGGACTAACCGGACAAGTGGAAGCCAGAGAACATGCCAAGGAGACTGGACACACCAACTTCGGAGAAGTGTGACACCTACATGAGGATGGTTACATCTACTACCTCACTGGTCCAGAATAAAATTCTGGATTTTCGCATAAGCTGTATGTAATCATAAAATTCCGTTCACAAAGCTTGAAAAGCATATTAACTTAATGATGGCCAAGACACGCGGGTTTGTTATGGTTAGTGTGCGGGTTTACAGATATGTATGCGGTAGTGACTTTTCTAGCTGATTTGAAATAGGCCTCTTCTCACATGCTGGTTTATAGTAATTTGGCAGGTGGTATACACTGGCAGCTAAAGCCTGACTTCTGAGTTAATCTCTGTGTACGTGATCTGAGTGGACATACAAACAGGCTTGTTCAACACTAAAGTAAAATCTAGCCTCTAAATGACTGAATTAGTCTCTCAGTATTATATTTTCAGGGCAGTTAAACTGGTCTAAAGGCTTGGGAAACATACATATCAGCATTACTTATACTAAGAATTGGACTCTGCACATACAAGCAGTTGTTACAAGGCAGACTGCTCACTTGGTGCACAGTTTTTAAAGTAAAGAGTACATCCAAAGCTGCCCTATACTGTGTTACCATCAAAAGTAGAATGTATTGTTTGTGTGAAGTCATGGCTTTAGAGAAAAAACTGGCCTCTAAGCTTTAAGATAGCCTTTTTAAAATTAATGAGTAGATCGTTAAGTAATGAATAAACCTATTAATGCTCCATAGGTAGTTTTTAGTTGCTTGAAAAATAACTATCAACCCCTTGGTGTTTACACTGCATCAAAATGTAGGCATGTTTCTTGAAATACTTGGATTCTTGTTCCTAGTATTATTATCTCAGATTCTGGCAAGAGGGAATATGGTAATTAGGAAAATAATTTGCATCTGTTCAACACATTTAAATAGACTTTACTTGGGTATAGCTGATCTCATGGCCACAGTGTTAATAAGCTGTACCAGATTCCAAATACTGTAAATTAGCACTTTAAGGTATAGTTCTCATTCTTTACAGGTAAGAAGTTTTGTCCTTTTTAGAAGGGTGGAGTGCTCTGCCAAAAGGGAGGCTTGAAGTTTCCTAGCCTGCATTCTGCCTTAATGAGTTTGATTTGTCACCCATGACTCTTAAGTAGCAAGACTTTAATTCTGATAATGAAGGGAGCAGTTTAATTTCATAATAAATTAAGCTAGGTAAACTGCCCTGCTTTTCATATTACTCAGAATCAGGGATGTTGAAATTGGTTTAACAAATCTTACCTCACAGTAGGGATGTGAGGCTGAGTAAGTGCATGGAGATCTTTTAAAAGGTGCTGTAGAGGTGCATATTGCTGAGTGGGATTTTCTTTTTCTTTGCAATGCCTGCAACACATACTTGCATTAATGGATTTTAAAATATTCTTAACCTGCTCTTCTGTTACCGAGTTACCTTCTTTGCACTTTTACAAATGGGGAGCAAGAATGTGCATCCTCAAACAAAAATAAGCCCACTTTCTAAATGGAATCTGAGATTTAGTTTTAAAGGCCTCTGTTTATTAAGGCAGGTATCTAAACTCCTGGTATAGCAAAAGCTTCCTTTCTATAAAGGAGATTTCACTGAAGTTCTCAGTTAACTCCCAGGTGGACCTTGAAATACTGAGGGAGTATTATTGAATTTGGAATGTAGTTACATGTAAGTGCTTTGCTAAATTGAGGCATGAATAATTAAGTACAAAGAGTAGAATCACCAAAAGCAGTACAGACCCAGATTCTTTTTAATTCAGTATTAAAGTAAATATTAGCATTGTTGGAAGTTTCATATAGAAAGCCACTTAGCTTCCAGTGTTGAACCTCACTTTGCTTTTAGCCTATCATTAGAATAAATTATTAAAAACAACCCTTGAGAAGCTGATGCTTATAGTTTAAGGAAATACCTGACATTTCAAAGGAACTTGAAGATTACTCTGTTCTAACTACTTGAGATGAAATACTGTCTAGGAATGAGACCAAGAGACTATCAATCCTAAATTGTATTCTCAGCTTTCGCACTGAATAGGTGAGATGTCTTGGACAAGGAGCTACTCCTCACCATTTACCATCTATAAAATGGACATAGTATCTACCTCAGAGATGTGTACAAGGTGACTGTCTTTGGGTGTCCTTGAAAGACAAGTGCTGTAGAAGTGAAAGATATGTATTTATTGTCTGCCATGTTTGTAAATGTATTGACTTTTGGGAGCAACTCTTACAGTTTCTGTTGTCTGGCCTCAATTTGTCAAAAGACTTGACAAACTTCTTCACAGGCTTGCTGAGTTAAGTTTTTAGCTTTGTATCCTGAGTGGATTTTTAAAAGTGTGTAAAAATGTTTTTATTTCTCAGTTGCAGTATTTTTGAAGTTACCTTTATTTAATCCAAATTATTTAGCTTTGCTATATCACATTTGCATAGCCATTCCACTAAAAGTTTCCCTCAAATTGAACTGATACATGTCAACATCACTGCCTGGATGTTTAGTTGCATAAAATAAAATCTGTTCTGTTAAAAAATAGAAACTGAACTGCTGTAATTCATCTTTGTAAGAGTTCATAATGTTGGTCTGACAAAGTCTTTCAAAGAATAAGTAACCTGTGGTATTGATGAGTTGAAAAACATTATGCAGTTCTCCTAAGCTCTCCCAAGCAGAAAATGTCTACATTATTTAAAATGTAAGCTATGGAATACATTCAAAGTACAATTTCCTTTAAGTGTTGTAAGTGTTAGGGTTTTTTCTAATATCCATTACCAGCATTCACCTGCCCTTATGCTACAGTTATGGAACTACCACAAAAATGGCATCCTGATGTTAGTAGGATGAATTTCTGAATATCACTAATTACTTGCACTGAATGTTATTAATTGTACAGGAAGATGTTAGCTACAGATATTTTAGAATGGATCTACTGTGGGACTTAGGCTCAAGTGCTGGCAGGGAGTAGTGTCACCTGTCCATACCAATCCAAAAAGCCTGCAAGATGTAGGCTTATGTCCTTACCATATAGCTTTTCCCCACACAAATTTAAAGTAATCACTGGTTTTCCTTGCTGAATACTTCAGCACAGAGGCCAGTGATCAAACAGGCCCTGGCAACTGAAGTTTTTAACCTCATAGGTGGGCCTATTAGAAGTTGGGTTGTATTAGTACTGCTTTAGAGGTCTGTTCAGTTCTGGATCTTTGATTAAAGAGAATTTCAGTTTCCTGGTGCCAGTCTGGCTCTTTCACCAGCGCTAAATTCCTTCTGTAATTAAAGAAGAGCCTAACATACTGTAATCATGTGGCCTTTCACAAACATTTTATATTATGTGAAGAGATACACATCTCGTGGTTTTAACAGCACTTTAAAAGCTTGTCCAAGTTTACATGTTTAACAGAAGTTGAGCAAGGACTTTCACTGATGTAGGTAGAGCGTGTTCCTGTTGCAGTAAAACCAGTGGCTTTAACAAACAGTTTCTAAAATCTTAGCTACCAGTGTATTCCAGTGGTGTAACATTCTGTTGTTATGTATCATCACAGTACACCTGGTTTGGATGAGTCTTTTTCCTTAAACACATGCCCCAAGTTGCAGAAGTTGTTGATGCACCAATAAACATGACTGATGCATGCATAGTTGTTTGGTGTAGTCTGTGCCTTGGTTCTTGAATTTCAGTTTTGCATATATTCACTGTTATAGTCACATATATTCATTATATTCACTGTTGCTCACCAGTGCATTTAGGTCTTTACATCCCTATATAACATGCTCTTAGAGAAGCGTACATCAGCTTTCTCCTCTGTCTCATTGCTCCCCCCTACCTTTGACTCAGTCCTAGTAAGAGAGGGACTCTGCCTCCCAGTCTCTTCAGAGTGAAGCTTCTTCACTAATGCACACATTTGTTGCTTTCTTAACAGTAGAATACTTTGTATTTGACCTTCAGAGATCACCTAGTCCAAACCCCCTGCTCAAGCAAGGTCACCTGGGACCCAGTCCAGACAGTTTTCAAATATCTCCAAGGATGGAGACTCCACAACCTCTGGGCAACCTGTTCCAGTGCTTAGTCACCCTCACAGTAAAGAGGTTCATGTTCAGACAGAACTTCCCATGTTTCTGTTTGTGCCCATTGCCTCTCATCCTATCACTGAGCACCACTGAAGAGTGTCTGGCCCCATCCTCTTTACACCTCCCTTCAGATATTTATATGCAGAAGATTCCTCTCTCCCCGCCAGTCTCCTCTGTTCCAGGATAAAGAGTCCTGACTCACTCAGCCTTTCCCCATGTAAGCGACTAGTGCCTTAATCACCTTAGCAGCCCTTTACTGGGCTCCCTCCAGTAGCTCCATCTCTCTTACACTGGGGAGCCCAGACCTGGGCACAGTACTCCAGGTGTGGCCTCGCCAGGGCTCAGTACAGGGGGAGGACCGCCTCCCCTGGCAATGCTCTTCCTAATGGAGCCCAAAATACCATTGGCCTTGGCTGCAAGGGCACACTGCTGGCTCAGAGTCAACTTGCTGTCCCCCAGGACTCCCAGGTCCTGCTCCAGAGCTGCTGTCCAGCAGGTCAGCCCCCAGCCTGTCCTGGTGCATGGGGTTATTCCTCCCTAGGTGCAGGACTATGCACTTCCCTTTATTGAACTTAAGTTCCTCTCTGCCCATCTCTCCAGCCTGTCAAGGTCCCTCTGAATGGCAGCACAGCTCTCTGATGTATCAGCAGCCAACTTGCTGAGGATGCACTCTGTCTCTTCACCCAGGTCAGTGATGACTAAGTTGAACAGGATTGGACCTAGGACTGACCCCTGGGGTAACCACTAGTTACTGGCCTCCAGCTAGACTTTGCACCACTGATTGCAATCCTCTGAGCTCTGCAGTTCAGCCAGTTTTCAGTCCACCTCACTGTCTGCTTATCTAGCCCATACTTCATTGACCTGCCCATGTTCATCTGCCCCTTAATCCTTGTCTGTAACTCTCAGGCAGCCCATCATCCACCCTTCGGCAGAGCTCTGTGCATTCCCACAGGAAGGGCGGCTTCCCCTCCTCACCTTCCTGGCCTGTCCTTCCTAAAGGGCCTGTGTCCATCATCACAGCATTCCAGCCATGCAAGCTCTCCTACCACAGCTCCATAATCACAGTGAGATCATAGCCCTGCAACTGCAAACAGGTCTCTAACTCCTGTTTATCCCCCACACTGCATGCATTTGCACACAGGCACTTCAGAGAGGCATCCAAGCATGCAGCTTTCCCAGAAGGGAGGCAACAGGTTCCCCAGGGTCTTGTAGGCACTTCCTTGCCTGCATGACAAGGCTTGAGGTACCCCCACTCTTTGCCAGTTATGCCTTGGCAGTCTCTCCACAACATCCCAGATCCGAGTCCCCAGCAAGCAGCAAACCTCTCTAGGCAGCAGATGGGTGTCCCACCCCTGCAGCAGGGAGTCACCCGCTACAACCACTCACCGCTTGCTCTGGGTGCTCCTGCACAGCTCAGGGTCCATCAGCCCCACTCCTCCTCAGCTTGGAGAGCAGGCAGCCTGTTGAGGAGCTGCAAGCCTTCAGGAGGAGCAGGAGCCTTCCTCCTGGTACGAGAGGTCTCCAGCTTGCAGCCTTCACCTTCCTCAGAGCTACCACGCGCTGTCCTGCAAGGCAGCACATCTCCTGCAGGAAAGCTGCCTGCCAGCCCCAGCACAGGCTGTGTGCTCCATGGGAAGCTCTGCCTGGGTCAAAGCCACCTCCTACAAAACCTGCTGCACCTGCTAGGGGCTTCTGGCTCTTATATAGGTGCTTCCTAGCACTGGCTAAAGGAGGGCTTGACCCTCCCTAACGGGGCTCAGCTGGAACAGCTCCAACGGAGCAACCCCCAGAGCTCAGCAGCAGCAGCAGCTGGACCTCGTTAGAGCTTCCCAGGAGCAGTGGAGGCTCCTGACCTACCTCTCCTTGTCTGGTCCCTCAGGGGGTCCCCAGAAATCCCCCACAAGCTCCAAGAACCCCAGAAGGTCAAGGCAGAGACCAGAAAGCGCTGCACAAACTGCTGTGTCCATCGGCTGCCGCTGCTGGCTGCACTCTGCGAGCCGGAGGACATCCCAGGGCCTTCCCCAGCTGCAGTGTGCAGCTTGCTCAGGCAGCTGTGTGCTCCTTCGCCTCTTTAAAGCTAAAAGCAGTGACTTTCCCACACCTTTAATAATTGCTTAATTCTTTATATTGCTTTCAGAAAAAAGAAAAAAAAACCCTCTGGTTGATAAAGCAAAAAAGTCCCTTGCAAAACAGACTTGGAAAATGGAATTTTGCCATGGACTTCAGGGGATATGGGATCTAACAGCACCGCCATCAAGAGACAGAAAACTGTTAGCACAAGCCGGTCCCACCAAAGCGCACGAAGGGTCCCACATGGTTAGAGCTGAGGGTGAATTTGTCTTTCCTATTTCCTGCATTTTTATTTGTAAGGGAAAGGTACACCTAGTTTGTGATAATGAACTTTGTAGGTTTTTCTTACCAACCTGACAAGCGTGTGTAACACTTAGGACAGGAAAGGGAAACTTAATTTCTGAGTTCCAGATGCCCCTGGGTGAAAAGCAGGGAGAGCACAGAGACAAGGAGCATCCCACTACACGACGCAGTGCCCTGAACCTGTGTCTTTGTGCACGTTCAGGGCAGCGTCAGGGCACTTTAGGAACACAGTGTCCCTTGTTTACCCATCCCAATTTTTCTGGAGACCTATTTGGGGGTGTAGCAGTGCCACCACCACGAGCTGACATGAGCCCACAGAGTCATTACGAAACGCCCTTTGCAACACAGGAGCACAGCGCTGACTGTTATAAACACGCTTGCCCAAGCGGAGCCGTCGGCCGAACTCTCCCTCGGGACCGAGGAAGCGGGAGCGCGGGCACAGGCGCGGGGGAAGAAAACATCTGAGCGTTTGCAGAATGTCCCCACTAACTGCCTTATGTACACGTAAAAATGCGTTGTTCTGAGTCAGGCTTCCGCCCATCTTTGACGAACGCGCCTGGGCTTGGCGAACCCCTCTCGTTTTGTCGACGCCGGAGGGCGGCTGCGGGTGCCGCGGGGGGGGACGGCGAACCCCCGCACCGGGCAGCCCCTCACGAGGGCAGCAAAAAGGTCCTGCCGGTCTATTCGTTTGACCCCTTGATTATCAGGATGAGAAACGACCGCGTGTTTCTAGCCTGACCCTTTTGCATCAGAGAAATGTGCGAAGTTGGATCATTATATTAGTTGCAGAACAAGACCTTTTTCTTCCCGAATTTCATGCTGATGAACTTCTCTTTGACTGTGTCTTCATCAGTGGAAAGAGGGATTTTTTCTGTAACCTGTACTATAACCCAGTGAAAATAAGGCAAACTTTTTTTAACCTAAAATAGCTGTGCCGACCTTAAAAGAGCCCAACTTGCTTTTCTGAAAATTACAACTCTTTACATACAAATTAAGTGCCGGCCTGCATTTTAAATGGAGCTGCGCCTCCAGTCTTGAAACCATCATTAGGTTTTGCTCTGCTGTGGCCTGAGCAGAATAAAATTACTCCAAATTTGCTGAAGTTAATACCGCTTTTGTACTCCTCCGAATCTGAGCACCGAGACGTTTTCTGTAACGAAGGGATGCTACAGATGAATTAGTAATATTGTGCTGTGCAGGACTGCAATGCCCTCGACTACTATTTTTCATTAAAGCCGGGAGGAAAATGCCAGGGACCTGGTTTATACTTTAGGAGTTTGCTCCTTGTTTCTGCTGTGTAACTAATACTGACCAAGCTACGGAAACGGACCGCTCATTTCTCTACCTCTTTTCTGTACAACGGGGTAAGAAAGAGAGCTATTCGCCTAGATCACAGCCATATTAAGATTTAATTATTTCTATAAACCACTGTGTAATACTAGGTATTGATTATCTAGTTTTTTTCATAAGTAGTCAGCACAGATATGGGGCTGTGTATGCAGTCTGGCCTGAAGAAAGTGTCCCGCAGTTCTACACAGCCGAACAGGGAGAGAACAGCCCCGGTGCTCGGAGGTGCCGCGGCCGTGCCGACGCTGCTCCCGCTGCTCCGGGGCTGAATCACTCCAGCGCTTCTGTTTACGCACAGGGTGAGGCACGGCGCGGCCGCTCGCCTGCCAAAGTCCTTGCATGGTATCGCGGAGAGCTGTCTGCATCATCGGACTGCTTCGGCGTACTTCATACCGCATACGTGAAATCACGCATTGTTTTAGGTTGTAGCTATTTTTGTTACCTGGAGGAAAGAGACCGTGGTTAAAAAAAAAAACAGGTTTCTTCTGGGCATCTAATCCCCCAAAACTGGTTTTCTCAGCAGCTCAAGGCTTATCTTTATAGACTATGACATTTTCCTGATCACATTTCTCGATTCGGACGCTTCCAGGCCGCAAGCTCCAGGCACCTCACTGTGCGGGCTAAAGCCCTTGCGCTCTCAGCGCTGTGACTTACACGGGACACGTGGCACGGAGCGGCTGTGCGTGCACGCTGTGTTTGCACTCACGTAAGTAAATACATCTCTTTTTTGATTCCCTCCCTCCTCCAAGCAGGCTCAGAACCAAGGGCGACGGGGCAAAGCCTGGCAAAGCCCCCACGACCTGGGGTCGCGACCACCCCCAGCAGCAGCGATGCATCTTTTTGCTATTCACCGGACGAGCAAGACACAGGCTGGGGGGGCTGTGCTGCGCTCTCGTTTTTTTAATCAGCTGATAGAAACGTGTGTTTTTAAACGGCGAATGCTCTCAGATTATCCGGGCGAACAGTGATCCCTTCGCCCGGGAAGCACCGTCCCGTCGCGCCTCTGCTCCCGGACGCCGCGTCCCTGCCGCCAGCGCGGTGCTCCCCAGCCCGGCCGCCGTTCGCCCCGCCGCCGTGGTGCAGCAGGGCACCCACGTCGCAGCGCAGCTGTTTTTTAAAAAAATCACTGAAAATTGAAAACCTGAGCGGATCGGGCGGCCGCACCGCGAGCGGTGCTTGGATGCTCCCGGCTCTCCGAGGCACGCGGGTGCCGGGGTGGGGAGCGACGGCCAGCGAGGCTGCGAGCAGACCGGGCTGGCCGGACCCTTTCCCATCCCGGAGACGGGATGCGGCGGTGGGATGCGCAGCCCCGCAGGGACGGGTGCTGCACGGGCGGCGTCGCACGTGTCGCCTCGGGGAGAAAGACCCTTTGCAGGGTCCGGCCGCGGCAAGCAGGCCCACGTCCCCCCCGGGGAAAACTTGGGAAGCAACCGGCTCCCACGCGGGGCTGAAGGGCCCAATGCACCGAACCGCGCGGGAGAGCCACGCGCCCAGCGGCGCGGCCGGCCAAGGGCTCCCGGCTCCCGCGTGCCGCGTTCGGGCCGGGGCGGCGAGCCGGGCCGCTCCGGCGTCAGCGCCCAGCAATGCAGCCGAGCAGGCTGCCGGGCGAGGGAGGCTCGGCGAAACGGGCGGCGGAGCCAGGAAGTGAGCGCGATGGGTGGTGCCGCCGCCGGCCGCGGCGTCTGGGCGCGTTGGGCTCTGCCCGTCCCGGTGCGCCCCGGCGTCCCGACACCCGCGTCCCGGCTCGGCGGCGGCCGGGGGCATGGAGCGGCCCCGGGGCGCGGGAGGCCAGGCTGCGCGGACGCGGCGCTTATCAATCGCCCGCGGAGTTAATGTGTAACCGGGCGCTGCGGGAGCGGGAGGCGCCGCGGGAGGCACCGCCGGGACCGGGAATCGGCCACCGCGGGACGACGGACGGCTTGGTAAAAAACATATATATATCTCTTGCTATATCTCTATATTCTTTCTTGTCTTTTGCTCCCGTCCGCGTCCTGCGCAGCCTCTCCGGAGGGTTTTGCCCCGGGACGAGACGGTGCCCTGGATCGTCGCTCCCAGGCGACCGGCGGAGGGAGGAACGGGTTTTGGGCGGAAACGCGGATTTCTACAGCAAATTTAGCGTAGGGAACTTACCGCAGAATCGATTTGTGCATTGAAATGGGAGGAACCGTTTCTCTGCCGTCCCGGTCGTCCCCTCGCCCCGGCGCTGGGCTCCGCGGGGCCGGCAGCCGCAGGGCGGACGCATGTGCCTCCACCCGCCCGCGCGCCGTGTTTTTCTCCGGAGCCGTTTTCTCCGCAGAGCCGGGCAGGACCGAGCCCCCCGCACACACCTGCGGGAAGGGGGGTCGTGACTGCATCGCCGCAGGCAAAAAAGCACCAAATTCCTTCAACGGGGCTGGAACAGCTCTGGAAAAACACTTGTGTTATTAGTAGGGTTAGTAAGAGTGTCCTCTTGCTACGGAGCAATTAACATTAATTTAGTGGGGGGGAAATACGTGCCGTTGAAACACAGCTTTTCAAGAGTTATGTCTTTCAATTAAAATGCTTAGTCACGCTTTTAGTTTGCGGCTTAACTGTTGTGTTATTTCGCAAACGAAAGGAAGGAATCGTAAAACCCCTCTGAACCCTCAAAACTGGGATTTTTCAGCACTGATTTCCCCTTTCCCTCCCTTGAGCGGGACGAACGTGTTGGAGGCACAGTCTCGTCAAGGAGCAGGAAACCGGTGCAGGGCAGGAGAGGTTTTTGTTTCTGCATATCCCCTCTCCTTTTTTTGACTGGTTTTGTAAGGAACGTTCCCCGCGCGTCAGGCCGGGTGCGCAGGATCTCGCTCCCTGGCGGCTTGCTCAGGCAGGCCGGGAGCGGAGGACGGCTTTGTATCACCGCACACTTGGCAGCTGCTTTGCGCCTCGGCAAACCGCGCTGCACGGAGCAGCCGGGGCTGCCGGCGGGCGAGCGTGCGCGGGGCGGCTGTCGGGACCGAAGGGCCGAGCCTTGCGTCCCGGCAGGACTTTCGCTTCCCTGCGGCTGCTCCGCTCTCCGCCCGGGCGGAAGGGAGGGGACGGCGAGCAAAGTTGCAGCAACCTCGCGGGGCTCCGTCGAGCAGCTGCACGGAGCAGCTCCCAGTTTGCACGGGGACGTTGGGAGCACAGCGATGCCTCCAGCTTGCAGAAGCCCCCCAGCCTCAGGTTTCACCCCCCCCCCCCCGACACGCAAAAGCTCTGTCCATAAAGTTACCTGCGTTCAAAGAGCCAAGGGCAGTGCTGTTTTAGAAATGCTGCGTGCTCAGATGTAATTTAAGTAGAAAATAACGCAAAACTGAGACTGGAATATTAAACCCCTTACGAGGGGAGGGCCTGGCTCCCTCAAGGAGCGGGCGCTGAAATCTGACTTTCGTGGCCTGTCCGGTTACAAAGAGCCCTTTCAGGGGCTGCCTCCCTCCGCAAGCCACCGGCTTTGTTCCCTTATCGCTAGATCTAATTCCCTGATCCTGCTACCAAAAAAGAAAAAAAAGAAAAAGCAGCACTGCTGTGTTACCGGACTCTTCCGTCCTCGGCCCCCAGCGCCCCGGCCCCGTTTTCCCTGCTCTCCGGTGCCCCGGCCGTCTCTCCCGAAGGATGAGCCGCATGCACAGGGAGCACACGTGGCTGGCGGTGCCGGTGAATTTGGGGAGGTCAATATTTTATATCTACAGGTATTTACGCCTTCCATGGGCCGCCAGACCTTCCCCCACAGTGGCGTGAGCTGGCCTGCGAGCGTTTTCCCAATGCTCAAATGCTCCGAGGTTTCCACGGCTCTGTCTCTAGGAAATTCCCACCGTTGGGAATCCTGATGCCAGGCTGCTTAAAAGCTAACGAGCAGCTCGTGTTCGGCAGCTTTAGGGCGCTTAAGCCACGTAATCGGCAGCAGCGGCTGCGGTCGAGCCAAGGGCTCCCGCGAGCCGGTGCCGGGAGCATGCGGGACCTCCCCGAGCTGGGCAGGCCGGAGGCTGCGGACGGTGTCGAGGCAGCTGCCTGTCTCCTGGGGGCTTGCACCCCCTTCCCCAGCTCGGTAACCACCCTACCCGCACCTCAGAGGCCATCAGAAAACCACCCCACGCAATGTCTGCAGATAGATGGTCTAGAGCACACATTTCTAATTCTTTGGGGAAAAACTTCAGTCCGAAGGATGAAAAAACCCCAGCTGACCCCTTCTCCTCCAAAAGGGCAGCCAAGGCACAGGCACGTCTGAACCTCGGAGCTTTGCAGCCCTCCCGAGCGCTTGCCTGGCCTCCGGGGTGGCTCTCGGCTTAACGCCTCTCCTTTCTTCTGCTTCAGCTGGGATCTTCCACCCCGGGCGCTGGAAGCTATGGCCACAGCCGCCGGCGATATGCCTAAAAAGGGACTGTGGCTGGGCATGGCTAGCTGCAACTCTGGCAGCTGTGACAGCGTGGCCAGCACCACCTCGAATCGCTCCGAGCGCGTAAGTAACCCCCGCTTGCGCCCGGCCCCGCGGGGAGCGCAGAGGCAGGGCCGGAGCTCTGGAGGAGGGACGCTGGGCAGCGGCTCCCTCCCACCCAAAAACGCTCTCCGCAGGCGCCGGGGCAGCACCCCGGAGACCCCGCGTGAGGCTGCACCGTGCCAAACGCCGGGCAACCCCTGCCCCGGGGCGCTGGCGGTCCTGCGGCTCTGCCCCACGCTCGTCAGCGAGGCAGCAGCCCTAGAGCCGCTGCAAGGTCTCCCTGGGGAGCCCGGCCGCCCCAGCTGCTGCAAGGTCTCCCTGGGGAGCCTGGCCGCCCCAGCTGCTGCAAGGTCTCCCTGGGGAGCCCGGCCGCCCCGAGGTGTCTTCAGATGCAGAAGCAGATAGTCCGGGCATGGGGCAGGAGCAGCCCGCGGTTCCCTGCGAGGCATCAGACTCGCCGGATAACTGGGTCAGACTGGCTCCAGCCAGGGTGACTTCACCTGGAAGAGACACTGAGCCCTGCTCCTCCCCGGCTGATGAGAGATTAATTTAGTTGCTAAGGCAGAGATGAATTCAGGCCATGGGTGTAGGTGCGTAATTTTTCACTATCTGGCCATTAAAACTTGTTTGTCTCCAAACACTGATTCCAAGATTGATGGACTAATTATATCCTGTCCGACTTGGAGCGTAATTGGTATCTGCTAGTGCAATTCTCAGTCCTGAACAGGTTTTCCATTTGATATATTGCAAACTAGAAACAACCCCCTACAAAAATTATTAGGGATGGACAAACTGGTTGCGATACTGCACAGTGCAAGATCCAGATAGACGTCTCTCTGCAAAACAACCCCACCTGCGACAATTTCTTCCCCATGCTTGTTGATCTGATGCAACTCCATCCTTTCCAGGACTCCAGTTTTTCCATGCTATATTGTACGTACTGCCCTGTGACTTGGCCCTTCTACACCAGTCACATCTCATCATACTTGAAATACAACAAAAATTAAACAGAGTCTTGCTGCGCTCCTTTAAAACCTGGGGTATCTCAAAGCACCAGGAGAGGGACCAGCACCCGCAGAAGAAGCTTCGGTGTTTGGGATGTTTAGAGAAGCTTCTGTAATTCAGCGTAGCTGCTCAGTACGGATGACAATACCCGTAGACCATCGACGTTACTAGTCTGCTCATATTTCAAAGTAAAGAACTAAAAAGTGAAGGCCGAGCTTTCAAGTTAAGAACAACCTGTTGTCTGATGCTCACAGTAGGGTAATATAAAAATGTCTCTAAGTGTGATTTTTTTAGAGGAAGCTGTCTATAGCTACAGGCTGCAGCTATGGCTGCAAGTACCAGGTTTTGAACAGTCAGTGGCTACGTCCTGGGGTGAGGAGCTGTGTCACAGGTCTCCCCTTAATTGCCAGGGCTGCGAATAGCAAGACACCTGCACGTCTCCTCTCTGCACTGCTCCTTTCCCTCTTTTTCAGAGCGATAACAGTTATGACTACTTATCTGTGGAAGAGAAAGAGTGTCTGATGTTCTTAGAAGAAACTATTGGCTCCCTGGACGCAGAAGCGGACAGCGGGGTCTCCACGGACGAGACCGACTCCGCGGAGCCTGGGACACGGCCCAGGAGAGACTCCGCTCCCCGGGGTAAGCCGGGCCCGGGCTCCGGCCCCTGGCTGCCGAGGGACCCTCCCACCCGGGTGCCTTCCTTGGCGGGCAGGGAAGGGTCGTTGCCCCTGATTTCTTCACGCGCTCGGCTAAAGCCCCTTTATTCTCCTCCCTCCCCGAGTGAGCAGTGGCTGCAGGCAATGAGTGCACAGGGCACAAGAGCCATTTTCCGGTCCTTTTGCCGTAGCAGCACTGACTTACCAAGCACGACAGGGCTGCTCGGTCAGCAGCAAGACACCCCGTGTCCGTATGCGGAAGGGCAGATGATCGAACGTCTTTCCCTTTGCCTAGGTTTGGAAAACGGGGCTCCCGCGCAGGGCGTAGGGCAGCGGCGTGCAGCCGAGCAGAAGGGCCAGCAGACAGCGAGCGCCTTCTCCAGCCCCGCTCCGGCCGCGGGTTCGAGCCCGGGCTACTACAGCCTTCCGAGGAACATCGCTGCAGCGAGGGCCAGCAACGCTTCCGACGGCAAAGCGACCGCCCGCCCCACGGGGGACCCGGCACCGGCACACGGACCCCCGCGGGAGATGGCCGAGGAGGAGAGGATGGATCGAGCCGGCACAAGCGCTCCGGCCAAGCCGCCGGGCTTGACGTCCATCCCACCGCCCGAGGCTTTCCAGGACGTCCCGGCGGTGCGCGGGGGGCTGATGCCCAGCGAGGGCTCGGGTGCCGGCGGGGAGCCGGCACAGCCCCAGACCGCAGTGCCGGACCCCGGCACGGGGAGGGAGAGCGCGGCTGCCGCTCGGGGCCAGCCGGAGAAACCGGCATCCGAAGAGGACTCGGAGGCCAAGCGCGGGCCCCCGACTGCCCCCAAGCC
Organism: Dromaius novaehollandiae; assembly: GCF_036370855.1. Classification (NCBI taxonomy): domain Eukaryota; kingdom Metazoa; phylum Chordata; class Aves; order Casuariiformes; family Dromaiidae; genus Dromaius; species Dromaius novaehollandiae. Next base: position 5,825,384 of record NC_088124.1, on the reverse strand, counting down.
GAGGAAGCTGCCGCCGAATATCATCCTGAGAACCAGCAGGAACAGCCCGGTGCCGCTCGCCCCGGAGCCCGGCCACAGGGCAAAGTCGCCGTCCCCGGCACCCGCCGGCTGTGCCACCGCGGAGCGGGCGAGCCCGGGACGCCTGGACCCCCAGGAGAGGGAGAAGGCCCGGCGGGAGGCACTGGAGAAGCTGGGGCTCCCGCGGGACGAGAGGGAGCCCGGCACCCCCCCGAAAGCTGCTCCTGCACCCAAACCCAAAGAGGCGCCGGGGGCCGCCGGGGACCCCCACGAGGCGCTCGCCGGCTCGCTGCCGCGGGTCGCTCCGGGCGCCCGGCACGTCGCCTTCAAGTCCAACACGCTGGAGCGCTCCGGCGTGGGGCTCAGCAGCTACATCTCCGGCAAGGAGCAGAGCGCCAAGAGCAGCAGCTCCCTCGGCAAGATGTCCTTCATCGAGAGGATCGCGCCGAGCTTCCTCCGGAGCAGCCGCCCTCGCCCGGGGTCCCTGGGGACGGGGAGGGACTTCGCCGGCCTCGCGGAGCACCGCGAGCCGGAGAAGGGCGGCAAGCGGCGGTCCCAGGCGCTGCCCGGCTCCTCCAAGGCGGCCGTCAGCGTGAAGATCTCCCCGCGGGGCACCGCCGCGGAGCACCGCCGCGAGGCCCTCAGGAAGCTGGGCCTGCTGAAGGACTAGCGCTCCCGCCCGGCACCCCCGCGCCCATCCCGCGGGACCGCCCCGGCCGACGGGGTCCCCTGCACCAGCGTCCCGGCGGGGGACGGACCGGGGCTCAGGGCGCTGCCAGAGGCATCCGGAGCCTCGTGCCAAATAAAGCCGCGTCCCCTGCGCATCACGCCTCGTACGCAGCACGTGCACACGAGTTACGTGCAGCAGCAGGACGCACCTTCTCCTATACGGTCTCCAGGGCATCCGGGGGTTGCCGCGGTGGGGATGCAACGAACTCTGGGTCTGGGCTTACCTTAACGGTCACCTGTGGACAGAGCATCTGCAAAGAGCCATGGGACGCTCCCGCGCGCGCCGCGATGCTGCGGCGGGTTTCCCTGCTCACCTGCCCCCAAATCCCGGGGGCTGACCTGCACCCCGAAAGCCCAGCAGCACCGTGGGAGCCGGCGGGGGCTCGCGGCGACGCTGCCCCCGGCCTCCTGCCGCCCCACAGCCCCGCTGTCCTCCTCGGAGACGGGAGACGCAGGGACTTTGGTGCAGCGAAGAAGCGGCAGATCGTGTTACGCAGCAGAACCCGAACTGCTGCCCAAAGCGGGGGAGAGATGAAAACTTGAGGCAACGCTAACTATTTTGTTCCCTTTCAAACTCTCCTCCTATCTATTTTTTAATACCCGGCTGATGCTGTCGGATTTTACGCTGTGCACCTTTTGCAACGAAGGTGGGGTTTATTCCTGTAATAAACTCTTAGGTGATCAGAAAGCGACTGTCGGGTACAGACCTACCTTGCGCTGCAGCCAGCGGTCCGGCCAGGTCGAGCCAAGGAGCTTCAACCCGAAACGCGCTTTGCGGCGGGCGGGCGGGCGGGCGAGGACCGCCGGCGGGGCGGGAGCTGCCGGTGCCGGTCCGGGCGCGTCGGGCTGGCCGAAACCTGCCGGCTGGGGAGGCAGCTCGCACGCGAAGCCATGCGCGGGAGCGGGCAGTAAAGCTTCGGTCACGACATGCATGCACCCGTGAGCGAACTGCCCCGGAGCCAGGCAGGCTGCACCGCACCGGCGGCTGCCGGGAGCCACGGCTGCCCCGCAACAAGCATCAGCACAGACACAGAGGAAACACCCGGCTTGGTGTTTTGCACGGACTATGTATCTGCTGCGCTGGCTCAGCCGTGCCGCTTCCACGTCTGCACGAGTTTGTCAAGACCTGCTCACCCAAGGAGCAGCACTGGTGCACCCGCCTTTCAGGAGCAAGCGCCGAGGCAGAGGTGAAGCGAAGCTGCAGCCCGCGGGTCCTTCCACCCTGGGCAAGAGCTGCATCCTCACCGGACGGAGAGCCCCAGGCACCCAGCACGCTGAGAAACCACCAAAGCGGCTGATGCGGTTTCCTAAGAGACATCGCCTGTGTTGGGCCGCGCTCTGCAGGAGAGGCTGCTCGTCTCAGTCGCGGAGGTGTGCTGTCGCATGCGGCCGAGCTCCCGGGCTTTCTCATGCCGTCTGCACCGGCGGGAAGCAGGGCTCAATCACCCCTGGTTCAAGGACTATTAGGACACGTCAGTGAAGCCCCAAAGCGCTTTTGGAGTGCTTTAAAGCAGACACAGGGCAACTGGAGATTGCTGACATTGCTGTTAAACTGACAGGTTTGGGACCAGGTCATGTGTTATCAGATTTAAATAAAGCATTTGGCTGTATCGGAGCAAAGAGCTTAAACCCCTTGGAACACTGGCATGGGTGCCCGTGTTGCACTTGCAAAATGCCCAAAACGGGATGTTCCCCATGGAGCACGAGCTCCCCATCCCAAACCCCATGGGCGATGCTGGCACTTCTCCCGTGCATTGCACCACAACTCGCGTAGCCCCGTGCGCTGCCTGCTCCCCCGGGCCCCTTGCTCCGCCGTCCCGCGCTGGCGGCACAGCGGTGATTCGGCCCAGGTCACCCCGAGCCCGTGCGCCCCTCCTGCAGCCCCGATGCCCACAGGGGCTTCGCTCCGATCAGACCTAAGCAGGAAAACCCAGTCATTAAAGACAAACCCCCCCAAAAGTGCAGTGGCCTGAAGGGTGGGAGCAGCGTTCCCGTGAAACCAGCACCCCCCCAGCCCCTGCCGCCAGGCCCAGCCCGGCCCGCGCCGCGCAGGCGCTGCAGATCTGACGCCCTGCAAGAAGCGGCACCACGGAGCAGGCGCTTTCGGGCACGGCTTCTGCTAAGACCGACGTCAGCAGCGCCCCGGGCCTCGCTGCACGCCCTGCCCACGCGCGGGGCCGTCCGGGGCAGGATTCGACAAAAACACTTGAGGCTCAGTACCGGAGCTCTAGCAACCTGCACGCAGCCACACAGCAACAACAGGCTCCACTGGCTGCGGTCAGTGTTTTACTGCAAACTCCTGCTGCGTCCAAATGTCCATTTTTTCCTCTGGTTTTGGCTTGCCTTGTTTTACCACCTGGTGATGCAAATCTGCTGGATCTCTTAAAACCAGCTTGGCCCTGTGCACCTCGCTCCTGCCCCAGAGCCCCCGGGGGGGCCGTGCAGCAGCAGCCGCGGTTCAGCTCCCTCGGCAGGACAAAGCATCCAAACGTGCCTTTACCCCGGCGGTATTTCAGCCGCGCTGTGTTTTCCAGCGCCCTTTACCTTTCAGGCTCAGTGCAAGGCAGAACACCTCGCTGTTGTCCTTTGCGCAGGAGTTTTATGCAAAGCGATAACCTACCTGCCTTGTTTCCCGGGAACGCTGCCCTGGCTGGGATTTAATCATTAACTCTCACGGGCTCTGCAGAACCGGCACAGGCTGCTGGGATTTATTAGCAGCAGCTAAGACTGGAGAGGAGATGTGTCGAGATGCTGACAGCAGCCCTGGCGACAGCACATCGGGCTTGGGGACCCAGTGCAACGTGCGGCCAGGCTGCGGGGACTGCTGCGCTGGCTTTTTATGCTCATCACAGGGAAAATGCACTTGTCAGCATGTGCGCGCTACAGGAAGGAAGGCAGTTTCCTCAACCAGGGTAGCTCAGAAGAGCAAGTTCTGTTACTCGCCTGAAAGTTACGCTTCTTTAGCGAAAGGAGAAGCTGTGAGGCTGTGGCGAGCGTCACCCCCAGCCCGCTGCTCGCACGCGCTGCAGCCCTGCCTTGGCTGTCCTCGCTGCCAGCTGCCTCGGCCGCGATGCAAGCCATGAGCACGGCCCTTGCCGCTTCAGCGCTGCTGCTCCCGCTCAATTTGTCCACGTTTTTATTTAAGGGGGGGGGGGAACCACCCAAACTGCTGCTCCGGGAGCTGAGCTCGGCTCGGGGCACCGGGCAGGGACCATCCCCAAGGAGCAGCGCGGGCACCGCTGCAGCAGCTCCGGCCACTGCCCCCGCCCGATTTGCCAGGCGGGTATGGACCGAGGGCACCTCCAGCAACGCCGCTGCCTCCCACAGAAGGGCAATTTTATCATTTGCGGAACATGAAATCCAGCATCCGCTTCCTCTTAAAATAGACGGCTGTGACCAGCTGGGAAGTGCCTGCCAGGCCGGGGGGACCCGTCACTGCCCACTTCCCCCGGGACAGAGCGTCGAGGTTTAAAGGCCTCCGCAGCTGCCGCGGCCCCGGGCTGGTGCCGAGCTGGAGCATCACGGGCTCCGAGCGCCGCCATCCCGCACCGAAGCCAGGGAGCGGAGGTGATGCTCCTCGGCGCGGCCACTTATGTACCTGCCACTCGGCATCAGCCCGTGCTGCCCTGCCCTGGGCAAACACAACCCGCTCCTTTGAGTGGCGCAAAGCAAACACAGGCCAGAGCCTCGTCCCACCCCGAAACCGAGCGGGGTGAGCGCCGGGGGCTGCAGCGGCTGGCCCGGGCATTGCATGCCACGTGGCCCCGGGCGAATCCCCAGGCCAGAGGCCCGGACGTGGCTCTGCCCATGCGGGAGCCGGGCCAGGCGGCACCTCCCTGCCGCTCGCCCGGGGTGTGCCACCCTCTGCAGTCCGCAGCAGCGCATGGCACCCGCTGCAGGGAGCTGCTCTGCTGCGAGCGGCCCCGGGGCGTCGGGGGCTGGCTGCATCGCTCAAGTCGCTACCGAATCGCTGCTCCTGCCCTTGGCAGAGCGGGCAGGAGCTGCCGGCAAAAGCCCCGAGGGGTTGGGATGGTGCATCGCTGCGGGGTAGCGTTGCACGGTGAGTTGTACGTGCTGCTGCCCCAGGCGTCCCCTTCCCCGCGGGCTCCTCCCGTCCCAGCCAGAGGCAGCACCGCCGACCCCGGCGTCGGCAGCCCCCAGCTCCGCGACCGGGGTGAAACCCTGCTGGCGACATCAGCAGTGATGCGATGTCAAGTCCCCCCATCCCTCGCCCCGCAAACCTGCGGGGAGCCCTGGCTGGCTTGCACACGCCGAGGCGCCTGGCTCGCGGAGGCGGATGGACAGACGGACAGGCTGAGCCGGACGCCCGGGAGCCCGGAGCAAGCCCGGGAGCAAGCATGAGCCTGGGAAAGCAGTGCAACACGAGCACCGACTGCAAACCTCTCCGAAGGGGGGAGTCGTCGCCTTTCCCAGCGGAAAGCTCCTATCAGTAATTTAGGAAGAGAGAGAAGATAAAGCAAGGATACACAGCAATTAACCCACTGCCACAGTTAAAATGAATGATTAACACTACCATGGAAATAGCCGAGTGCTGCCTTATCAGAGGCAATAAAACACTCATACCAGCAACCTTTGAGCATCCAAAACACTTCCGAAAGCTGCAGCGTGAGTTTGCCCCAGATTCACCACTGCAGCCCCAGAGCTCCTTCCCAACATTAAGGCGATCCCATTGCTTTCTTGCCAGTGAAGTAATAAATGGCTTCAGACAGATTAATTCCTCTGCAGCCTAATCAATATCGAGAGCTGGTTGTTGCATGGGTTCAGTACAAAGGAACACAAAATACTGCAATATAACCAATCATATCATGATAAAGAAAGAAAACCTGTTTAATAGAGATATGCCTTCATCCAGCAAGACTCCAAAGTGCTTCACAGATTGACTCACAGAAAATATGATCTTGGTCTTCAAAGTGTCCCTGGGCACAGGACGAGGACCTTTGGACCCCACCAGCACCAAACCGGGCCGGAACAAAGCCGCCCCATCCATCGGCTCTGCCGCGAATGCTCTGCACCACAGACCCCGTCCCACCTCCTTCGGGACATCCCGCAAACCCGGGGGATGCTGAGGGTCGGGACCAGCCCGGGACAGTCTCACAGGTCCTGCTGGTGGGCTTCTCCAAGCCACGTTTTTACCTGAAGGGAAAAGCGGACCAAAACAGGCCTCGCAGGAACACAGCTGTTACTAGGCACACTTAGGTTTGAAATAGTTAGCACTATGTCTACACTTCCCAATTAAGGTAATTTGGTTAGTGAGAAGGAGAATGAGTGAGTGTTGTCCTTAGTTACAGCTTCAGTTCCTGCAAGGAAATGGACATGACCATTATCCCAGAACAATAAATACAATTATTCCCGACGAGCCTAGCCTTGCGTAGGCTGTGGCAACTCAACCCTTCAACCGACAAGTTTTAACTGTGCAGCAGTAAAATGCACCGAGATTTAATTGAGAGAGAAATTAATCACCCCATAAATGACAAGTGACCTTGAGGATATTCTCAAGTAGAGTCCATGCATCTCAGCGATACGCTGCTTTGATTTCTCAACTTTGATCCGTTTAGCTGACTGGCAATTGGCTTCAATTGGGCTATGTTGCAACGATCTGATATAATTTTCTCCCATTTGCATGATTGTAACTGAACCTGCCTAGCTTGGGTTTGCAGCAGAAATACATGCGCCGATCTAAACACGCTGATCTTCCCGGGACCAGTTTGTCCGTTTCCAAACCTCTCGCGGGCTTGGCCGGCCGACGCGCTGGCTGCTCTCCCGCGAGCATGAGTGTCTGAGCCCTGCGGACTTCACTGCGCTGTTTGATATCTCAGATTATTCTAAGTGACTCAGATTTGGAGATGTCTCTCCAGGCGCCACTGCCCAGCAGACCAGGGCTTCCTGCAAGGGACTGTTGCTGGCATATCAATTGCTTTGTATTTTATGGGAATAAAATACATTCTTAGGGCTTTGTCCCACATTTCCACCTCATGGATTGCTCTCTGCAGTTTCCTGCTCCAGTGCTGAGCAGAGATTTTGCGCAGTCTGCGAGCAAATGAAAGCTACGAGCTGGGGTTAGCAGTGCAAGAAAAACGCTTCAAGCTACAGTCTAAACATTCATTTTATAGACTTATAAATGCTTCAAAAAAAAAAAAAAAAAAAAAGGCAAAGCTCTATTTTAAGATGATGTTGCTGTGGAAGAGGAGCCAGATTACATTCTGCAATACAAGAGAGTTAATGAAGGAGAAAGACCTCAGACCAAACTCTAAGGAGAAACATGTGTTTGCCAGTTAAGCAGTGCCTGCATCAGTACGGCAGTGTTTCTTGCTGTGTTCTCAGTGCAGAAATTGCTTTATAACAAACTTCAGAGCAGAAACCATCCTTTTATCCTGTGTTCGTAAAGGAGATAGCACCAGAGGAGAGCTGTGAGCTAGTTAAAGCGTTCAGATTCATTCAAACTGCAGAAGTACTGCGGATAAGAAAGGAAAGCTGCACAAAGTTCCCATTTTGTGTTAACTTCTCACTGGAAGCAGCTTACAGCAAATAGCATTTTACTTCCATCGATCAGAAAAAAGTTGCTTTGTGTTAAGACTTGACAAGTGTCTGAAGAGCAGGGGAATTCCTCTCAAACTCTAGCAATTTCTGACACTAGCCTCTTCACTTTTTTGTTCTTGAGGTCATCCCCACCATCGGGGGCTAAAAGTGAGCGTCTTGGGTTCCATGTTCAATAGGTTGGTGGCATTTCTATCATTTCTGCAAGTATTTTGAGCACCTCCGATTTGCTTAATGGTGCACATCTGCACTTAAAGGTTTTAGTGCATCCGTTTTAAAATTTTGGACATAAATATATACAAAAAAATAAGCATCAAGAGCTGAGCAAAGACTGATTGAGCTGCCAGGTGCAAACTGCTTCATTAGAATAAATCGAAACGGGAGTGCAGTGCAGTGCAGTGCAGGAGGGAGTTTCCAGTAAGAGCAGCTTCATCATAACCCTAAGGTAGGTAATTCTCAATTTGCCCTTGAAATACTAAAATACTATTGTATGAACCATAGAGCTAACCTAACAGTAAGTGGACATTGCCTCAGGTAGCTGTCATGGATTGTGTCCTGCTACGTTCTGAACTCGGCATTGTACAAGCTACATTATTTGAGGAATTTTCATGTCTCACTGGCAATACATAAGAGATTTGAAATTTAAAGTTTTGATGCTATTGTACTAAGTGTAGTATAACTCATCTGTGGAAAAAAAAAAGAAATGCATCTTTTTCAAAAAGCTAGCATGATTTTCAAAAGCTATAAATCCAATTGCTGCCTTTTTTTGCAAAGAACACACACAGAACAGTCCAAACAAGGCAAGTTCTTGGGCAAACCCCCCGCAGAGGCTCTTTGCTCCCTGTTACTCTGTAATAGCAGCCAGCTCACTTTGCATGGTGGAATGATAAGAGTTTAATCAGGTGCGGAAAGTTGTGTATAAAATTTTTCACAATACAAAACTGAAACGAAAACACAAAAAATATACATGCAATAATTCTTAACTTTTTAGAACTGCATTTCTGGGATTAAAAGCTCCAGCTCTTTCCTTTCACTTTCTGATCTTTTCTTTCAGGCTTCTACTTGCCTTTTTAAACATCCAAACAAAACCCCTCCTGCCCAGAGCCCGAGCTTAACACGTAGCTGGCAGCTCTCTGCTGTAGATGTGGAAAGGGTTTGCTCTCCTACTTCTACGCTCATTCCGTATGGCAATTGTCACCTGGGTGCCACGGAGAGCTCAGAAAGCAGCTCAATAACCCCAAAATGCTGCAAGAGCAGAGAGAGGGGTAAGAAAGCTCTAACCAAGCATACTTTATTTTAGCTTCCATCTAATCCATAAAAGTGATTTGCAATGTGGGTCAACTACATGCTCACAGAGCTTTCTGCACACAGGACAGCTGCCACGTACCTGTAAATTGCTTGTAGTTCAGCTCCAGGAGATCCTGCAAACAGCCCCAGGAAACAGCTATAACGCAGCTGAAGCCACCCAGGCTCGCTGCACCGGCCACTCTCCTAGAAAAAAAAGAGATTGTTGTTATTAAGATTTTGAAAGGACCTCGCGGTGGTCCTGAAGCACCTTGCTCATGTCCTCCAAGGCCCTTTGCTAACCCCCTGCCCGTTGCTGCACTAGAGAGAAGGAGGGGGTGAAGAAGTGGACTTATAGAGTGATGGCAAACGGTCTCGACGGGCTGCAGCTGCGTGGCCGCGCGAGCACAGCAGCCGCCGGCGGACGAGGCCGGGGCAAGGCAAGCTGCCGATGCTTCGCGCCTGCTGTCGAGGGGCTGATGCCTGCAGGAATTGAGCACGTTAATGTCAGTGCAGAACGTGTCTGCTTAGGGAAAAGCCTCGTGGCCGTGCTCAGCTGCACGTGGGGGTAGCGGCAGCCGGGCCAGCAAGCGGGGACCCCGGGGCCTCCGCTCCAGTGGCTTCACTGGTTTGAGGGTGCCGGGACGCAGCCCACGTCCTGCCCCAAAATGAGGAAAAGAGCGGGACTGTGTTGAAGGCGGCGTGTTGAAGTTGCACGGGGCTGGGAGGAGCCCAGCACCTTCCCGGCGCTGCGGCGGGGACGGCGAGAGCAGCCGGCCGCGGGACGGTGCACGGGGCTCGCCGGGGTCCGGCCGCGCTTCCACGTCCCTGCTCATGCGTCCAGAGTGCTTGGAAGTGATTTCCCTGCACGGACGAGAAGGAACTAAATCACCCGGTTGGCGCCTGCCGAGGATTTACCCTCCACGGCGGTGAAGCGAATCGTGGACGGGGAATTTCAGCGGAGATTGTTTAGGAATGAAACACCGAAATAATGAAAAGTGAATTTTTAACTTGAACAAGGAAGTAATTCCTGCGCTAAGCAGAGGCATCTAAAGAGCTTTTCCATTCAAATCTGTAAATGGGCAAAAAAGAAAAGAAAATGCCGTCCAAATATTTTCTGCAGGAAGTTAAATAGCAGGGACGAAAAATAGAGAAGGAAGGAAGGTAACTGCTGCTCAGGCGGAGCTGCCTGGGCAGCACCATGGGCCCTCCTGAGCCCTGCAGCGTTCGCTGTCGAAAAAAGGAAAATTAATCCCTTCCTGCCTGCAGCTCAGTCTGCTCAGGGCTGGCCTGGGTCCGTGTTTTGGGAATCCCACGCTCTTCTGCGGCAACAGGGGATTGAACGCAGGCGCTGGAAGTGGCAAAGCACTACTAACACTTCTTGGGTTTTTTGGAGCGGGCGATGTCCCGGGGTGGGAGCCCGGGGGACGAGTGCTCTTCCCACACGAGTCTCCAGCACGAGCAGCTCGGGTGGTTTCCCCGGCGCGTCCCACCCACAACCCTTCTCTTCTGCTCGGTGACAGAGACCCCGGGCGCTCCGGTGTCCAAAGCGAGATTTCGACGTCTGCCAAGCGCACGTTGGCACCAGGCGACATGGCGGTTTTCTTTCTCTTAGCAGCTCTGCTGCCAGGTGAGTCGCCCAGGGAGCAGCTCTGCAGTCCCATGTGCTAGCAACCTTGGGCGGAGAGCGTGGCACCCGGGTGACGTGTCCTGTGCCTCTCCCGGCCCGTGGGAGCCATGTTCTGCCAGGCCAGGAGAGGAGCTGGTGCTTTTTTGCCTAACGAGCTACTTCTGCTTCTTTCTTTCTTTCCCCACGAAGGTCCCGTTTCAAGCGTCTTACACGGATCCAGGTTTTTGACCGGTGAGGTTGGAGGATCGGTCACCAGCCAGTGCTTCTACTCCATCACACCGGCCAACAGACACGACAGAAAGTACTGGTGTAAAATAGCGGGGAGCGGCGTTTGCCTCACCGTCGTCTCCACCAGCGGCTACGTCTCGAGAGGCTTCGAGGGGCGGGTGTCCCTGCGGGACGCCCCGCGGAACGGCACCTTCACGGTGCGGCTGACGCGGCTGCAGAGGAGCGACGCGGGCGCCTACCGCTGCGGCATCGGCCCCAGCAACGCCGGCCTCTTCGTGCGCCAGCGCCTGGCGGTTTCGGAAGGTAGGATGGGCGCGGGGAGGGTCTGCAGTGCGGTGCGGTGCCGGCTCCTGGTGCAAGCTGGGCAGAGGCGGCTGCGCGCTCGTGGCCGACAGCGACGGCTACGGGGGGAAGAGCTACGAGGGACGCGTCGTCGTTAGCCCCCCGGAGAGCTCCCACTTCATAGGCATGGGGTGAATCAACTCCACTTTGCACTATGCATGAACGCAACAACGCTATGGGAAGCACCCGCTGCCTTATGAACACCCATCGCCAAGTGACGGAGGGGATGGCAAAGGTTTTCAAAGCAAGGATGTAAGCTGGACTTTCAGCAGAAATCCAGTTTGTTGGAATGGTACCACTGATTACTCATGGTGCGAAGCCCCAGCGAATCGCATCCTGGTCCTAAGCGCGGTGCGGAGACACGTGCCTTGCTCTAAAGACCAGCTGAAAACCGTCCCGCAGCTTTGCACGGGTGCATTTCTGTGCAGCAGTGTCTGTGTAACCGACCCGTGACGGACCTGACCAGTCTCCAAGGACAGAAATAGAGATGTTAAAGTATGGATGTTTTTCAAGTATTAATGGGTTTCATTAATACTCCCAGACTGCTTTCTAAAAAACTCAGAAAAAAATAGAAATGTTTGAATTTGGTCACATCATGCTGCATATTTTTTTATCAAGAGACGCAAGGCGAAATGCAAAAGGCTGGCAAATGTTATCACGAAGACTATGGTTTGTTGGTAAATCTAATGTGTTTTCTCTGCAAAAATATGGATGTTCAAGCTTTGAAAAAATTTTCTTTATCAGAAACCTGGTCTTCACGAGGCCCAGGGACATCAACTCTTGCGGACCCCACTCCATCCTCAGCGCCGGCCGCGTCCAGCACCTCCACGCAGAGGAGCGTCACCGGCCAGACGTACACCCGGGGTGGAGCCGGCGCCAGCACAAGCGCCCTGGCGTCCCTGCGCCGCTCCGCCACCTTCGAGACCTCCAGAAAGGAAATCTATCGTGGGAGGCAAGTTCACCGCCGGGTTTCTATTAGCGGCTCTGCCTAACGAGGTGGTTGGCAGCAAGTCTGCCCAGTTTCCCTGGGCTCTGCATTGCTGCGCGCAGGCTGCAAACTGAGAACACTAACAGGAGCTGTTTGTACTTAGAAACGCAGAAGGCAAGGTCATCTCATGTCCACCTGTGGCGTGGATCTTTGAACCCTAGCTAAGTCTTCTGGTGTTGCTGCTGTAGATCAGATGCCAGAGTCAATAGATGTGATTGTGTCTGTTTTCCTTTGGTTAGGATGGAGTTGGGCCATCAGGAAGCTTTCGGCATGAGCAATAACCCTGGTGAATCAGTAGCTGCCGCATCCTTTGCTGCACACGTTTTCCAAGCCATTATGTGCCGCCAGCAGCCAGGGTAGCGTCTGGGTGCTCTGTGATACATCAGGAACTGTCCTTGGAAAAGGTTAATCAAAAGGCTCTGAGCTATTTTGGCCAATGATTGTTCCACGGCACTGCTCTACAAAAAGACGTGCCACTAACCCCAGCACAAGTTTTTTTTCCGCTGGCGATTTTAACGTCTGTGCTTCCTGTTGCACAGGGTGGCTGCGAGCAGCTTTGCACCTTTCACCCCAGCCACGGCCACCTCCAGCCCAGGCGCGGCCATGTGCGTAGCCGTGCAGACCCGTCAGGTACCGCGGTATCAGCCATACCCGAATGCGCTGAAACCACCACGTTCGCAAACCCGCGGAGGTCGTGGGTGCCCCTCTGCGCCCTGCTGAGCTCACCCCCGCCCCCGGCAGCCCGGGGAAGCGCAGCGTTTCCATCCCCCTCCGTCCCACCTAGGTGCCCCCCATCCGGCCAAAAAGAGGAGGGGGGAGCGTGTCACCCAGTGGCAATCAGGCTCTTCCGCTACGGATTTCCTGCAGCTCCTGGCAAAGCTCGGGCTGTGCGTGGAGCTTCTGCCGGCTCTGCAAGGAGACGGCGCGTAGGCACCCTCCAACACCGTGGTAGTCTACAACAACTCGCAAAGAAAGCATCTGAACCCGGTGTGTGGACTCGCATGGCGAAAACAGCTTGTTTTCATTTCGGAGGGGAAAATTCAGCTGACAGCATAAACCCCACAAAGTGGAGCAGAGTCATAAGTAGCTATAGAAATTACTTCCTCATAAGCCAAACTCCAGATCAAGCGATTGCATCTCTACTTGACTTTGTTGACTGTTCTCCTTTGATTTGGTCAGGGTTTATAACTCTTTGATACTCTTTGATGTAAAAAACACAGCCTGTATTAAGGTATTTCAGGTGCCAATACACGAATCAAAATCCAATTTAATTCTGACGGTTCATCCTTCCAGCGCATCAAGTGAATCGCATCTGTTCTCCGTCGTGCCGCCAGCTCTCGTTGGGCTGCTGCTCATCACTGCCGCTGTTCTTGTCCTCACCAAAATAAAGCTTCGTAAGAAGGCAGGTAAGCTGGCCAGACAACACGTATGGGGCTGTGGCTCTTTCTGTTTTGCGACTCCCTTGCTTGCCTTCTCCATGAGCAAGAGCCTGGCTCATGAAAAGCTGGTCTCGAGAAGCAGGCATCATTTTGTGGTCAGTCCCGCGCAGCCCGCAAGCGCCAACACGAAGGCAGCGAGCGACGTCCCCCAGACTTTCTTTTGACACACTTGAGCCAAAAGCAAATGAAATAAACTGAAATTTTGGAGTCTTACTGAAAGCAAAGCCAAGTTTTTCTCTGCAGAACAAACAGTTTTATTGCCCCGTGAATGCTCGGAAACCAAGCAGTGTAAAGGGCGCGGAGCTGTGCCGAGCGGCAGGCGCCAAGGCCAACCCGGCCACCGCCAACTCACCGCCGCCGCCGTTCATCCCAACCCGGCAAGGACCTGCCCAAATAATTCTTGCCGAATAACCGATTTTCAATAACCCCATGTATAAATCTCATTCCAAAACATAGTGTGTCACTAGAGGTAAATTTGGGTTAAATTCACCTAAACTAAGCTTATTAACCTTAAACCTAAGTTAACCTTAAATAAAAAGGTTCGGTGAAGACAACGGCGAGTGAAAACGTCTTGTTTATTCACAGAATCAAACCTGGAAGCAGCAGGCCTAGCCTGATGCCCGTTGCGGGGTGCGTGGGGGCCCGACCGGGTGTTTGAGGAGGTTTTCCTTCCATTGCATACACACTTTTTGTTTTTAAGGAAGAGAAATAAGTGCTCCGGGCAGCGTGGAAGCAGCACCATTTCAGGCTGATTTAGACCCTGTAAAAGAGCAAACGATGGAGAAAACCATGAGTCCAGAAAAGCTCAAGAAAAGCAAGACAGACGCTGGCGAAAGCAGGTAGGTGCATGCAGGAACTGGTGCTGCAAACACCAACCGCCCTTGGCAGAAGGGAGTGAAAACAACATTTTAAGCAGGGGGTTTGTGGCTTACTGTGTAAAATATCTCCACAGGATAGAAACTAGGTTTGCAGTCCAGAAATGTGATTGTCTTATTCCCTACCATGGGATATTGGGCCATAAGTTTCAGAAGACTTTGATTAAGTCCTATGCAAGGTTTATAAATTTATTATAGGGTTGATTATAAGTTTTGCTTACGCATAGTAAACATGTTATCTCTCTTCCTGCTTGCTTGTTTCAGTAATATTTGCTTGCTTATGACCTCCTGCAGGATTACATAGAAGCGATTCTTGTTCACTGTGTTGCAATCATAACTTTCTTTTTTGTCCTGCATGTACAGGATAACCTATGCTATCCTTGGAGATTCAGGCAGACCGACTTGTCTGTAAGTGTCTGTGTCTTCCAACAAGGTAAAAAAAGCAAAGGGCATGCCTTGGACTACTAATACTCTTCAGAAAGAAGCTCTTGTAGAAAATATTGGAGTAAATATTTTTAAATCTGTCCAATTTGTGGAATTTCACATCAGTGAAAAGTACTCTCTTCCACCCAGAAAAAAAAAAGGATAAAATAAATGGAACAGTAATTTGAAAAGAATCTGATGATGGCATTTCATGGTCTCATTGCAATGCACTTAGATCTGAATAGCAGAGGTATAAGTAGGTGATAATATTTTAAGGTCAGATAGATACAGGTAGATAAGTGACTGTGACAATTTGCACCCTCTGGAACAAACTACAGTCTCCATATACACCAACAAGCGTATGCTTATGTTTTCCATGTCTGAAACATCCACTGGCTTGAGCAGAAGCAGAAAGCAGATTTTTTTCAAAGAGATTTAGAGAACAGTATGTAGACATCAAATACTCCGATGCTTTCAAAAGTGGCTTTAAAGCTGAGGTCATAACGACTGAGATCTAGAATATATTGTGCAGAGTGATATAGCTTAATTAAACTCCTCTTGTTTTACTGCTGTTTGACACTCTACATTACAAAAAGAATTCTCTATGAAGGATTCTCGAGGTCCTAAATACAAAGAATGGAAAGTAAAAAAGTACAGCCCACCTAAAATCTCCAAAATAAGTAATCAATACTTAGTGAGAAACTTCTAAAAACAAGAGTGCAAACCGAGAGCTGTCAGTGGTTCGACCCAGCGGTCCCCTCCAATCTAAGTGTCTCTAGATTTCCATCCTCAGCACCTGCTGAAATATCAGACCCATTTAAAACACCACGTTGGGCATAGAAACAACACCCTTCTACCAGTTCAACAAGTCACTTCTAAAAATGTTCTAGAGCGGCAATACCAGATAAAAGCTTTTCTTCTGTTTTTTGCAGGGACCCCATGGGGGAAAAAACGCTTTTCAGCAAGACCGATGAAGAGGGACCGAGGCAGAGCTCCTCTCCTCCCCGGCCACCGCATGCATAAGCTCAGCGGCTCCTTTTAGCAAGCGGAGACACGGCCGGGAACCGCAAAGCGCCCGGCGCCACGTTTGCTTGCTGCCCTGCTCGGAAGCCAAGAGCCCGGCGCGACGGGCTGATAGCCAGCCCTTCCCGACGCTGAATCACCGCAGGCTGCCCAAATGGCCCTTTCTAAATCGTTTGCAAACGAGAAAATAAAATAACCCATCTGTAAAGACGCTGTTTCCTTATGCCACCCTGGCTGTCTCGTCCAGAGGTGGAGCATCCGAGCTGGAGCGTTACAGCGGGGAAGGGGCAGGGGCAGAGGGCAGCACCCCTGCGGCAGCTCTGCGCGGCGTGCGGGTTTGCTCGGTGCTAGGCAGAAAAACCTGAGGATTTTCCAGGTTTGGAAATCCTCATCCGCTGGGTTTTGTTTTGCAACGTGCAAACCACCTCTGACTTCGGTAGGTCAGAAGATGCTCGAGTTCCCAAGGGCTGGTTTTCGGCCCCTCTTCTGCAGAACTAACCCGACCTCCAAACTCAGAGCATTTCGGCCCAGCGGCAGCGCAGACCCGAACGGCAGCTTCGGCTCGCACGCTCAGATCGCATGCCATGCTGTACACTGTGCCTTGGCCCGAAAAAACAGCAAGCTCAGGGTTGTTTGTGCTCCAGAGATGCCAAAGTGCTTTGGAAGCGGGGACTTGGCAGGAGGGCACTTCCTTGTCTGTTAAAGCAAGTAAATATATTTGCGTAATTCCACCTTGTTTAGAGACAATGGATCACTTTTACCAGGAACTTCACAGGCGAAGATGATGGCTTACCTAGGGAGACTATTAATCCTCCTGGACCGACCTTCCACCACCTTCCACCCCCGAGGTGCAGAAGCGGCTGTCGGCGCTGGAGGGGCGATTTTCTGCCAGGACGTCCCCCCCCCGCCACCACGTCACATCCCCCCCGCCCCGAGCACCCCCAGAAACCCGTGCTTTTAAAAACACACCTTGCAATGCAAACGGCAAAAGCAGGACAGGCAGAGGGGAGAAGGGAGTGCGCTGAAATCGCATAAAAGCAAGGTCTGGGGGAAAACGGTGGGTATGAGAGAGGCAGCGGCACCGGTGTTTGCTGTGACCCCCTTCCCCGTCGCGAGCGGCTCGACACCCTCGGCACCGGGACCGGGTGCTCCCCGACCTGGCAGAGCCGCAGAAACCTCCGCCGCAGCTCCGGGCCCGCTCGGCAGCCGGGGCGCCGGCACCGGGACCCTCCGCGCACCCACCCATTTTCACTGCAAACGGAGGAAAAAAGCTCGCGCAGCCCCTCAGTTAAGCCAAATCACCGCTTTGGCATCATTAGCGCGAGGCCAAGTGAGTTAATGATTCATCCCACGCAGCACAAATACTTTTGTCTTCACTAATGTCGCCCTGCCGCCCAGCTCCGATACCCCCGCGTTTTCCAGGGAATCGGTTACGGCGCTGCCCGGCGCCTGCCGACGGCGGGGCTGGAGACGGCAGCAAAGCTCCTATTTGCGATTTTGGCATTTCATAAAGCTTGCGAGCTCGGGCCGCGCAGGGGACGGGCAGCCCTCGCCCCCCGGGCTCCCGCGGACCTGAACCGACTGTTGCACGTCGGGGTGTGAGCAACACCCGCAGGGCCGCCAACAGGCCGCGGCGGGTGTGCCGGGCCGCCTGCGCTCAGGTGGCGTGGTGCCCGCACCTGCCCGCCCGCTCGGATGCTATTCCTTTAAGGCACAACAGGTGGAAACGCAGGGCCGAGCAAAGCGGAGTATTTAAAACGTGCAGCGCGGGGCGAGCAGCCGGCCAGGGAGGCAGGACGGAGCGGAGCAGAGCGGAGCGGCCGCCGGGTCCAGCGCGTCTCCACGGGGTCGGTCTGGAAGAGAAGCAGGGACAACGTGCGAAGCGGTCTGCGGACCCAGCCTGGCGCGTGAGTAGCGCTTCCCCCTCGCCGCCCGAGACGGGAAACCGCGGCAGGTTTGCAACGGAGAAGGGGAAGCGCGCGAGGCAGGAGATGCTTTTCGGAGCTCTTCCTCATGTCTGCGCATAGAGAAGTCGCAGCCTGGGAACGGCAATAAGTGCACTTCAATGTATTTTAAAAGAAGGTCAGGCACATAGCATCGGGCTTGTGGGGTTTATGCTCTCTTCTCTGCCGTGACTTTTTAAGCATTTCCTTTCTGCAAAAAGATTAATTATCATCACAATATTTGCATTCAGTCTTAAACAGCAAATAAACAACAGATTTTTAGTAAATATTACCACAGTAAGATATAGATAGCCTTTAGGATCACAACACTGAGAGATAATCCCGAGGAAACAGATTTGGAGATTTCAGAAGCTGGTACCTGGGGTCGTAGGGCTAAATCCTCAGGGAGCTCTGAAAAGCGACACCAAATTTGGGCAGTCACAGGGTGGGCGCACAGATGCAGAAGTGAGCAGGATGCACACAGGATCCTCAGGCGGGTCAGAGCGGGCAGATTCCTTTCAGAGTTATACGACAGCAACCAAGGGGCAGATTTTTGCACACCAGATTCTCACTCTGCAAAGCAAATATTCTTACAGGATTATTCATACATTTCATCTGAAGTACAGAGGAAAAAACGCCACCTAATAGCAATTGTGCTGTTGTTGAACTATGTGCACTGGTGCCATACTGCCGTCCACCGAACTTTTACTCTGCAGTCGGGGCAGTACAGTAAGTGCTTTTGGGTATAACTCCTAAGAATACAAACAGCATTAAGCTAGAATAATAGTTTAATAGCACTGGAATTGCTGGAAGCACTGGAATTCCAGCCCAAGAGACAAGAAACAAAGCTGGATGCAAATGAACTCTAAGACCCTGTGTGGAAGGGGGCAAGTCAGTGTATGATGGCATCTGAGAGCTTAGAAGAACACCAGGCTAGGTCATCAGGGCAATCTCAGTGGGAATTTCGGCCATTGCCGTGGGACTTGCCTTTTTCACATGTTTTCCAGAATATATTGCTCCTAGAGGACAGTGACTGACCGGGACATACAAAAATTCTTCTCTAGGGAGGTCACAGGTACTGCAGGAATTCTTAAAATCTATTGATTTTGAAAGAAGTCCTGATATTATTCAATAAAATCTGCCTAGCTGTTTCAGTGTATCACAAAATCAGCACCTGCTATTTATTTATTCCTTCCATCTTATAATGGAGGCATTGATTTGGAACATGAAATATTTATTTTTTGTATGTGTTCAGGTCAGCTTGAACTTGTATCTTTAAAAAATCAACTGCTCGTTTGTAACTCCAAGAAGGGCAGTGAAAATGCTGCATCCAAGTGGATCGGTGGCTTTTCCCCATCCCACTACAAGCACCTAAAACTCACAGAGCAGCTGTGCAGTGATGGTGATGGATAGTATAAAAATGTAGATAGTGCCAGCACCTCCACATAGCAGAAGTCTGTTTCTACGCCCCTCTTGCCGGCCCCCAGGCCGCCGGCACCTCGGTGAGCCCTCCCCGGCGTGTGCGCGAAGGTTCCTCCTCATCCTCTAACTTCTGACACGACCGCCCATGGCAGCAGCAGTACCGCACAGGTCTGCAGCAGTACGCACCAGCGCATCTCACCCGTGGTGTCAGGGAACACCCCTTCAAAAGGCTTCTGAGGGGGGGAAAAAAAAGCTATTACTCCTTTCTGTATGTCATAATTTCTTAAATATTTGAATAATGGTAAACATGCTACAATATAGGAGGATTGCTAGAACAGAATTACAAGTCTGGCGACCAATTCCTCATGTTTCGTTAGTCCCGCAGCACGTCCTTGACACTGGTCATTGTTAAGAGCAGTAGTTAATAGTTAATGGGTTAGACCGAGCTGCTCCCTGGCTAGCCGCGTTATGAGCTCCGTCTCTCGGAGCCCAGCCGCGGAGCTGAGTCAGCAGAATTTGGGGACGGAGCTCCCCCGTTTCATACCCAAAGTCACGGCTCGGCGTGACTCTGAACGCTTTCACGCCGTTGTAAGGCTGGAGCCATCCCTCCCCGGGAGCGGTAGAGCCACGAACGCCCGGTGGGAACCTCCAGCCTGGCACGCGGACAGGAGCACCAACGCTCCCGCTGCCAAGGCGCTCGCCGCGGGCTGGGGTCTGTCCTCCCCGGAGCTCTACAAACCCCGCTGCAGCTTTGCTCTGCTCTGCTCTGCCGCTCTGCCTTCACAGCACGTGGCGAGGTGTAAGAGCACGGCAGCGTCCCACAAAAAACAGTGTCGGTTACTCATTGTCAACGTGATACTAACAAGACAAAGTTATTTAGCTATTATAAGTTGGAAAACAGGAAAAAAGAGGTCATTAGGTTGCAAAGGACCTTGTAATTGCTCCATTTGCAGTGCTTCCCGCACTGAGCCCGGCTTGCAGCGCGTCCTGCGCTCTGAGCTCGGAGCTGGCCAGTGCGGGGATGCGCCGCGCTCTGCAACGTGCCCGAAAAACCAACAAAAACCCAAATATGGAAAGGCGCTGCAAGCTGTAACAAGTTTCCCTAGGTGTACGTCTGGGCTTTCACCAGCACTTGAACGCTTTGCCGCGCTCCCGTGCCTGCACGTGCCCGAGCGCGGGGACTGCACAGGCTGTCCCCAGGTGCGCGGACACAAATATGTGGCAGCTCAGGCTGAGCACGAAAACGGGCAAGTGGGGGAAAGTCCCAGCTCCTTCACTGAGCAATGGCTGAATCTTGTGTTTTCTAGCATATAACAGCTAAATATCCTTGATTCGTTAGTATTATTTTGTTAACGATTAGCCTACACTGTTGGTGCTTTGTACAATATGATTCTTTCAAACCCCCGCTGCATTACACACACAAGCACGCACAAGGTTGCTGCAAACAACGGGAGAGCAGAGATCCACCGCGGCGAGACAGCCCCGTCGCCTTGTCCTCGCGAGCGGGGCTGGGCGAGGCTGCAGCGCCCGGGCACTCACGTGCCAGCAGGTCCCGTGCGGCGAGGCCGGCTGTAGCGCTGGCTTTGCGCTGCCGGCCTTCGCAGCACCTTCTCTGCGCACAGGGAAGAGGAATGAGCTGGCAATTCTGATGTTGCAAAATGAAAGCAAATTCCACTTCTCAGGACAAGATTGGAGTGGTATCTAGAAAACAAAGAAAGAGAAAGGACTTCAGTCCCAATCCACAGCTGGTAGAGATCCAAACGGGCCCTCTGTTGCAATAGACGGTTACAGGTCCGCGCCGGGAGGGACCGTGGCCTCTTGGCTGCGGCAGGGACTTCCCAGGCCCCAGAGCCGCACGTGTATTCATGCCACCTGCAAGCTTTCCCCACGAGTGCTTCTCTGCTAGCTCTGGGCTGCAAGTGGGACAACTAGTACAAGCTTATTTTACCCTCATATTTTTCCCCCTTTACCTATTAAGCGTATTTAAAACTTAAATTTATAACCACGAGAGGCACTGCAGCAGTCGGCGGAGGTGGACCTGGCAGCGCCGGCCAGCTGAAGCCAGCAAACTCCAAAGGCGGGGGCTCCCGCAGGGCATTCCCAACCTGGCGGTTCCCACCCCACGGCTTCTCCGCCTTGCACTGCAGAGGTGCTCCTCAGAGACACTGTCCCAGTGGGAATGGCTGGATTCCCCTGTTCTTCCTCGCTTTTTTAACGCATCAGGTTGTTGAGACAGCACATGGCTTAAAATGCTGGTGCAAAGCGTGGGGCTCAGCAGCCCAGGGAGCGAGCCCTCAGCCTGCACGGACAAACGCGGCACAGATCAGACTTCCCAGGTGTCCGGGTCTCCCTCAACCATCCGGCCTCCACAAGCCTGGCAGCCCTCACCCACCGCGGTCCGCGCAAGGGGTCCGATGGCCGGCGCGGTGGGCTGTGGGCACCTCTGCTCCAGCGCGTGCAGCTCCGTGCGCGCAGCCTGTGCAGCCGGGTCCCGGTGGTCTCAGAGCAGCCCCGGCTGACGTTCGCTAGCACTGGGCTTTCTGGTAGGGGAGTTTCCAGGTCTGTCAGTCACTGGGGACACCGTGGTCTCAGGCTCTCGGTCCTTCCTGCTCCGAGGCAGACCAGAAATTCAGCGCAGGAGCCTGCGGATGCAGATTAGCCTCTGTAAGAGGAGAAAGCGGGAGGGACACGGACACAAACGGAGGGGAATCCATGCAATTGCACGGCAGCACCAGTAAACCAACGTGACTCAACTCCGAGTCTAAACTAGACATGTCGTGCAGCCCCTGGCAGACGCGGAGCAGGACAGCCGGTCGTCTGTGAAGTCTCTGCAAGTGTTCCTATATGGAGTGCCCAAATTCAGCTTCTCTTGGAAGATTTTGGGAGGACTATAAGGAAGCCTCGTGCTTCCCGCCAAACACCAGCCTCCGGTGGGGACTTAGGGAAACCCCTCCGGAGCAGTGATCCCATCACTGCCTGCTGCCCGTTCTCGCCCCTTTCCCTGGAGCAGTGGTGCTGGCGCGTGCAGAGGGCAGATGCAGTTCTGTGTCTGCGTATGAAGCCCAGAATGAAACCTTGCCTCCACTGCCGGCTGCAGGAGAGATTTCACCAGTACATGACAAAAAGCTATTTTTCTTCCTTTACTCCTAAAAAGCTAGGAGAAAACTGTAAGAGGTTCCAGCCAGGGGCCGGGAGGGAAGAGCACACCCTTCCCGGCACCTCTCCAGCTCGGCACAGCGGTGTTTCGGCCGGCACCGTCCTTGGCACACAGCAGTATATGAGCCCGTCGGGTCCACCAGCATTCCCCTTCCGTGTCATAACCCTGCTTCCCAACCGCTCCGGCGATAGCACGGCTAGAGACCGGCACTTCCCTCTGCTCCCGAGCCTCCAGACTCTCTTACAGCCCTGGCGAACGTTCGCTGTCCCATCCGCCCTCCGCCTCTCCTTCCAGCTCCCCTCCGCCTGCAGAAGCATCACCACGAATGAACTGCGCTGCCACTTACTTGCAGTCCCTGTCACACGGGCACGACCATCATTTTCCTTCTCGGGCGCTCTGAGGTTGAAGTCTTGTGCTCTGACTACGCACAGCAAATCCAGCAGAAAACGCTCTTTAACACCACAAAAGAAACAAGAGCTCTTTTAACGACTTGATAGGTTGATCTCTTCCAGCATCCCGAACGGTGCCAGCTTACTGCAGCCTGGGCAGCAAGGCTGGTGTGCGCCGTTCGCCTGGGCTGGGAAGCGTCGCTCCGGCAGAGCGCAATCCGCAGCAGACGGGGTTTTCCAGCGCCATAAGTGAATGAAACAGCATGGAAGTGGCTGGCAGAGGTTTTTACGCAAGGGGCGGCTGTGCTTGCTTGGGCTTGCTACACGCAGGAGGTTTTGCTCCGCTCATGCAGCGAGCGGGGGAAGGATTTTACTGGGTCTGAGAGAAGAGGGCTGCGGGCAGCGCGGAGGTGGCGTCAGAAGTCACAGAGGTTTGTCCCACACACACGCACGAGCTGTTACGCTTGTGTAGCCACAAATGCACACAAGTGTACTCAAAAACGAAGATGCAAAAGCCCTTTCATGCTCTTATGCATGCATGTGCAGACCTCAGTACCCTGCTCTTGCACACACCTTTCTGGACACAGCTATATCTTTATTTCTTAAAAGAAACATCCTTTACCACTTCACAGAAAGGTGCTATCAGGAACCCAGCAGTGGTCAGCTGCTGATTGCTTGGCGAAGGAATTGGACTAACAGATTATTCAGATCTTGCTAGGAAAGGGAAAGCTGCACCGGGATCCTGTCCTTTCCCCACTTCTTTGTCATCCGCACGGCAGAGAAGCGAGCGCGAGGGCAGGCAGCAAGGCTACCATTAGCCATAAGGAGCTGTTGCTAGCAAGGGTCAAACAGCAAGGCCCTTTTTGTGCTGTATTGTTTGCTTTCGGCAAAGTGGGTTATGTTTGTCTTGCTGGCTTCTTCTGGGATATGTATGAAAGAGCATTTTTCATGCTCGGTGAGTTAATCATTAGCCATAGACAGGTAGCCACTGAGCAATTAAAGATCACAACACAAGGAAGAAAGCACAACAGAACACCTTTCATCTTAACAAGGAAATGAAAGCCTTTTTCTTTTGCCGGGAATTACCCCTAATAAAATAAATCCTGTCACTTGATACCCAGAAATCAAATTCTTGCGGATGTTTGTAAAGACATTCTTGGCATCCATCCTCTTCTCTAGAACTTGGAATAACCAGGTTGGTCAACAACCGTGCTCAGGAGATGCACGTCCTCACCGCTGCACCATGCAACGTCCTACATTGCACTTACTTCAGGGCAGAGAAAAAGGTCTCAGGGAATTAAGAGCCTTGGCTTTCTCTGGACCACCACTCAATTCAAAACAAGGGAAGGCCAGGAACATTCAACCTGAAGAATACAGACTCATTTTGAGAAACACGCAGTTTGATCTGGCGTTCTTAATGCCATGACATACATTGGGTTGAGCCCTGGCGAAGGGGTGGGTTTGGTGCAGTAGCCTTGGTCTGTACTTCAGTACTTCATCTGGTTTAAGCTTGACTCTCTGGGGCGCTAATTCCCTTCATCCTACTAGCTTTATCAGCAGCTGAGGAAAGAAAGAAAAAAATAGAGGAAAGAATATTAGCCTTTCTTTCAATTGCCAAGAGTCCTTGAAGAGAACAGGGAAGCAAAGATCAGAACCTAAATGCAGCGTCAGACAGGAACGCCGGCCCATGGGAGCAGGTTTTCCTAAGGAGCGGTTTTGGCACCCCGGCTGACAGGTGAACAAGCCTTCCTTTCACGGCATGAGAAATACTGAAACAAAATATGACCCCGATATACCAAACTATTAGAAATAGTGTTATCTTCTGACAAGGGTGTAGGTGGTAGTTTTGATCCAGGTCCCAACCTGACTTTCATGCCCTCAGCTGTTTTGGACCATGTTTGGACTTTAACCTTCTGAAGGTCTGTACTGATCTACAAACGTGCAACCAGATTTAACGCTGGATTTTGAAGAGGATCTCTTCTGTTTTGGTTAAAATACATTTTTTTTGTTGTTTTTCTGGCTGTGCACAAGTCTTTGTATAAAAGACGTAGGCAAAGACAAGCAAGCTGTCACTTCCCAGACCCCGAACGCTTTCTGGGGACGGTGGGACAGGGAAAGCAGAGGGGCCACGGTGTTTCCCTCTAGCTCAGGCAGCTACAACACTCCACATCTCCAGGCTTACGGAGTATTAGATGCCCCGGTCAGGTAACCTAACCGCTTTGCATTCGCCGCCTTCTGTGCCTCTTCCAGGGAGCGGAAGCAAAATGACTTTCCTCGCGCTCATCTTCCTGCTCTCCCTCCTGCACGCTGCAGCTGCGAGAAGCAAATACCCGCCCAAAGGAGCAGGTGAGTGAAACGCGCCCGTGGCACAGGCAGGTGCTCGCAGGCAGCGTAAGAGCGGATGAGGAATGCGCGGGGGAGCAGGGCTCGGGGGGTCCCTCCATCCCGGCAGCGCCCATCGCCGCAGTGGGACCTGCGTCTGCCCAGCGCATCCGACCTGCTCCGCAGTCCCCCCAGGCTTGTAGCACACCAGCCACTTACCGCGACACGTTCTCTTCTTGCAGTTTTGAGCCCTGTATTTGGACCGAGGGAGGTGAACGGTTTGCTGAACGGATCGGTCATTGTGAAATGCTTCTACCCCCAAACCAAGGTGAACAAGCACGACAGAAAGTACTGGTGCAGGGAGTCGACGAGGAGCTGCCAGACCATCGTCTCTTCCAACGGCTACAGGGCTGCAGGCTACAAGGACAGAGCATCCATCATCGACTACGCAGAGCAGGGCATATTCCTAATCAACATTTCGCAGCTAGCGTTGGCGGACAGAGGCACTTATCGATGTGGCCTTGGCCTCAACGGCAGAACACTCTCCTTCCAAGTCCAGGTGGATGTTTCTGAAGGTAACAGCCTTAGACTATTGCTTCTCTTTTTCTTTTTCCCTTTTTACTGAGGCTCTATGGGAGATCTGTCTAGGCACAGTGTCCAGATGTCCCACGCTTTTGGGTAGCAGCAGTTTTCAATTTGTTGTCCCTGCTGTTCTTACGGAGTAAAATTGTGTTTGACCACTAATCCAGCATAAAAATCAGATGAAATGAACCTCATCTAAGGTCACAAACCTCGTTTAGAAACCACTGACCTTTCTATTCAGGTTTTATCACCCGTTCACTGAAATTTAGGGAGATTCAGACAGAGGGCAGGATTACCGACCACGCAGATGTGCCCCTCTGCTCAGAGGTAGGTTTCAGCCCCAGGACAAGGACGTTTTAGCTGCGTTAGTGCACTAGGTACAGGGCCAGCACAGCGCGGTGCGCGGGACCGGCCGGGCAAAGGCAGGCTTGCAGAGCACAGTGCAAACTCATGACCTGCGGCAATAAGGCTCTGGGAGAAACCCGGCTGCAGAGCAGGGATACGGCAGAGACACCGCTCCTGAGACGCGTGACAGACACATGACACAGTAGGACAATTTCGTGCTCTAACCAGGAGTGGCACATAACATGGCACGGTGTAGAAAGACGCTACAGTACCTGAGCGCACACTGCGGTAGGGCGGACTGCGCACGGGCCACCGGCAGCGTGGGCGCTGGACACTGACCGCTGCACCTTCACACAGGTCCCAACATCCCCGAGGAAGCCGAACTCTTCTACGTGGAGCTGGGAGGCTCTGTGACCATGTCCTGCAGCTTTGGTGAAGAGTATGGGAGTGAAAGGAAATACTTATGCAAGATGGAGAAATCTGGCTGCCGAAACATCATCGATACCTACGGGAAGGTGGACGAAGAATACGCAGGGCGCATTTTGCTGAGCAATCAGGACTCTCTAGGGTCATACAGCATCATGATGACTCAGCTGGGCTGGGAAGACTCGGGGCTCTACTTGTGTGGTGTTGGGGTCTACGGAGAGACTGGAGAAACTAAGGAACTGGATTTGCATGTCTATGAAGGTCAGTGAGCTACTCCCAAGAGGTCTGTATGGTTTCCCTTCATCTCTGCTTCTCTTTAAGAGTGGCACTAATGGTCTCATTTTACTTAACAAGAATTTTAATTTCTTTTTCTAGAGTGCTGTTATTCTATCCTCTCCTATAGATCCTTCTTTCTATTCATGTATCTATCAGTAGTGTACTAAATCATCACTAATAAAGCCCAGACTTGCACCTTGAGAGTTAATTTTCCCGGCAGTGGTTAGCTGTCTTCCTGGTGAATTGCTCTTGCTAGCCCAAAGCTCAAGAAGGCAAATTCTACCTACAAGTTTGAGACATGAAGACTGTCTCTTCAAGTCTTTTAATTCCTTAAATTTCAAAATGATATATATACGAAAGAAAAGACTTGCCCTTCCCCTTGCAAAGGAAGTGATCCTTAGAAATGTTGCTACACAAAGACAACAATAACCTTCCTGAATTTGGAAAAAGGAAAGACCTGACAGATCCTTTATGGTCAATTCCTAACAACCCTAGGATGGTCTCCTACCATCGGTAGCTCAGAGCTTGACCCAGTCTTGTTTCAGCAGGCGAGTACAGCTTTTATCAACCTGATAATATTTATTCTTTTGGGAAATTGCCACGTGGTCAAAGTTAGGTATACGTAACTGCCCATTTCATTTTGTATCTCCAGGGACAGATGTTCCTCAAGGAAAACACACAATATTTGGAATGAAAGGAGGTTCGGTGGCTGTTGAATGCCACTACAACTCTAGAGAAAGAAGCTCAGTGAAGTACTGGTGCAAGTGGAGGAAAAATGGGTGTGCTCGGATAATAGACAGCTCTGGGTTTGTGTCCGACGCGTACGAAGGAAGAGTAGCCATGTACGATGACCCAGAGAACAACACGGTTACCATCATCCTCAACCAGCTGGTGGATGGCGACAAAGGCTATTACTGGTGCATGACAGATGAAAACAGGGAAAGGAAATCATCAAAGGAGTTGAAGATCATCGATGGTATGAACACACACATTAGTGGTTCTCTCTGCCTGCACAGTGGGTATGAAATAACCTCCTAAGCACCACAAACGAGCAGATGTTGTGTTTTGTGAAGAGACACGAGTTCTGATTCTGAACTTCTGTCTCACAAGGCAAAATTTTGCAAGGATTTTCCCCCTGGTAATTTTAAAATGGAAGTGCAAAGTTTCAGCTTTGTGGGGAAGTGTTTGCAGACAGTATCTCATCACAACTCTCTCTTAAGCCTCGCAAAACACAGCATTCATCCAGAAACGTGTATACAGCACCTTAGCATTTTTTTTTAGCAGTGTAAGGAGCACTTTCCCTCAAAGATGTGTCTCGTGGTCCACCATTGCAGTACTGCTGCCCATTTGCTACCGCGACTACTACCAAAACTGCTAACCTCAGTCTCGCTATTCTGTTTCCCTCACAGGGGAACCTAGTTTAACAGGAGAGAAGGAAGTGGAAGCGAACGTGGGTTCACAGGTGCTTCTAGCTTGCTCTTACCCGTGCAAGTACTACTCCTACGAGAAGTATTGGTGCAAGTGGACCAGCACCAGCTGCACCCCTGCGACGGCTTCCAACCAAAGCTCCCTGGGGCTGAACGTTGGCTGTGAGAAGGCCAACAAGACACTCTTCCTAAATTTTGACCCTGTGGCACTGACGGACCAAGGCTGGTACTGGTGTGGAGTGAAGCGCAACGGCGTCTATGGGGAAACCATGGCAGTGCACCTACGAGTAGGTGGAGGTGAGCTCCAAGGCGAAAGCAGGCAGGGGCTTTCTGCCTGCAAATCCTTCTACCAAGAACAAAATGCTTTCCGCATCCACTAGGTTGCAGCACCTCGAAACAGAAATGCTCTCGCCCAGCCAACCAAGACCACTTTGATTTCGTGCGACTTTTTGTAGATGCTCTCATCCACTCTCTGGCGCCTGCCGCCTCCTCATTCCCAGTCATTAAGAAAAACAAGTCTGTAAAAATCACTTCCCTCCACCCCATTTTCTCCTTGTTGACTCTGTTCCTAGTAATTGTTGCTATAACAATTTGTAGCATCATTTCGATCATGCAGCATCTGACATCTACCACGTAAAAGGCTGCATGTAGTTAGGAGCTGCATCTTACCCCAGGGAGCTTATGATCTTAATAGACAGGAAAAGTGGAGGGAGCAGGAAAGGAAGGGCAGCCACCGAATCCCCCCTTCACAGGCAAGGGGCTTGGTCTCCGCTTTCCTGCAGAATTTTTTGGAAGGGATGTTGCTGGAAGCAGAGCAGAGAAGTAGCACAGCATCCCTTTAGAAATCCTGCACGCAGCTTAACCTGCCTGAACGCGTGATAATCAGAAAGTGAAACCGGTTAGAGAGGAGC
This sequence comes from Dromaius novaehollandiae, assembly GCF_036370855.1. NCBI lineage: Eukaryota > Metazoa > Chordata > Aves > Casuariiformes > Dromaiidae > Dromaius > Dromaius novaehollandiae. The sequence goes on along the minus strand of NC_088124.1, from coordinate 5,796,650 downwards.
AGTCTCATTTCACTGCCCTTGGTGGGTGAAGAGCAAGAACTAAAAGCAAACTGAGTATTCAAGTTTTGTTCTTGCAATATTGCAAAAACAGGACTTAAAAATGCAAGAAGTTTCAAAAGTGTACATGTGAAGACAGAGGGAGCCTACCTGAGATTTTTGCATGAAATTATTTTGAGCTAAATTGTTTCAGGCATCTAAACCACGATTTAGAGAGTCACACATATATATATATATAGCCAATACCCACTACAGGGCCATATGCACAAAATACGGTTCACGCGTTTTCCCCCGCTCCCTGCGTCCGGGCGCTGCGGCTCAGCGTGACTTACCTCCCTTCTCCTGCAGCAACGGTAGCTGCGGAAAGCGTCGCCAATCCCAGCCCAGAGCTCCTGGACGTCGACGCTGCCAGCGAGGTCCAGGGCGGTGCTAGTCCCCAAGGCAGAGCCAGCAGCAGCGCCGGAGAGGAAAGGGCAGCCAGCGTGGAGAGGTTAGTCCTTTCCAAGCCTTTGCCGTTTGCTATTCCTGAGAAGTTTATCTTAACTCGCTGTTAATGCTGCGTTTGCAAACTGCACAAGCAGCGTAGCGACAAAGCGATATTGTCCTCAAAGAACTTCCGTTAAAACATCAGAGGGAAAATAAGAAAAAAAGTTACAGCAGAGGTTGTTTTTACTTCTTTTTAAAGAAGGCAAGAAGATGTGAAATTATTCTCTAGCCCAGGTAAGAAAATATAAGAATAGAATGATTAGAAATTTCAGATACAGAAAAACTGTATTTAAAATAACACTTCTGTCAAAATTAGAGAGTTTCCCTTTACCCATCTATAATTAAGCTGCTGATCTAGCTGTTACGGCACTACCTCCATCCTACATTTTTCATTAGTTGAACTGCATCCTGCTTGCTCAGATCTGCCATTCTGCCGTGCGTGTTTTAGACAGCTGAGAATTCATCTCGCATAATTCAAAAAAGTCCTTGCGTAGCTGAACGTTGCATCTCCCCGTTCCAGCTCTGGAGAAGGCGATGGCTCAAACAACACCCTCGCTGTTGTCCTGGCCGTTCTCGGTGCAGTGCTCCTGATCCCCGCTACAGTTTTTGCTATTTACAAATACCGGCAGATAAAGCGATCTGGTGAGTCCCTGCCTTTCGCGCTCTCCCAAGAGAAGTCGGTGATGCTGAGCTAAAGGAGCGGCCGGCGCGTGCAGCCCGAGCTGCTCCCCGGTGCTGCCCATCCCACGGGCAGGTCGGGAACCAGCCTCTCCCGCGAGCCCTGCGCCATCGCCGCTGGCGAGACCCGGCACAGCTCCGGCCGGCCCCCGGCTGCCCTTCCGCGCCGGCTCACGCGGGGAGACACAGAGCCCGGTGCCCTTACGCTGAAGCATAGGGAGCTGGGGAGAAGGGGCTGGGGCTGGGGAGAAGGGGCTGGGGAGAAGGGGCTGGGGAGAAGGGGCTGGGGAGAAGGGGCTGGGGCTGGGGAGAAGGGGCTGGGGAGAAGGGGCTGGGGAGAAGGGGCTGGGGCTGGGGAGAAGGGGCTGGGGAGAAGGGGCTGGGGAGAAGGGGCTGGGGAGAAGGGGCTGGGGCTGGGGAGAAGGGGCTGGGGAGAAGGGGCTCACCAGCACCGCGTATTTATCGCCTCCCTTCTCGCAGACCTGGTTTCAGTCGGGAGCTACAGGACGAACATCAGCATGTCGGACTTCGAGACCGCCAAGGAGTACGGAGCAAACGATAACGCCTGCATGACAGAGACCCAGGAGACGCAGACCGGGGGGGACGGTAAGGCCCCGGCTGCAGCGGGACCTGGCGAGCCCCGGCGCGTCTCGCCTGCCTTGGTGCCACGGGTGAAGGGAAAGGCAGGCCCGGGGGAGAGGCTCCACCGGGAGAGGTGCAGGACAGAGAGGTCCAGGCTCGGCAGGGCGATGGGCTGCACGTCCAGCCGCAGCCAGGGGCTTCACCCGCGCGCCCGGTCCCTGACGGCAGACAGCTCCTGCCCCGGGAAATGCAGGGGGGTCGCTCAGCCCTGGTGCTTCAGAGGCCCTGGAGGTAGAGGAGATGCTGAGAAAACGAGGCACGGCAGAGTCCACCTGGCCAAAGCCAGAAGGAAAGATCAGCTGCAGAGGAGAAACCCCCGGACGCTCTCCGCAGCCCGGCCCGTGGCGGCCGCCGGCGCCCTGACTTCTCCCTTTCGTTTCAGAATTCGTGACCACCACGAACAACGCTGAAAGCACTGCCGAGGCCAAGAAGGCGAAAAGGGTAAGAGGAGCCGGGGAGAGCTGGCAGACCCCAGGGGCAGCAGCCCGGCACTTGCAGCCCAGCACTTCTTTTAGAAAGCCCACGACCAAGGGCTGTGCCTAGGCGCTGTGAGCACCAGGAGCTGAGCCAGAGCAATAGCAGCCCCGTTTCAGAGCCGGGAAGGCCATATGTTAGTTTTGCAGCCGGGAAAGCTCGGGCTGCCGCCCCGTAACGCTGCCCTTCCCGTCCCCGCAGAGCTCCAAGGAGGACTCGGACGTCGCCTACTCCGCTTTCCTGCTGCAGGCGAGCGCCGTGGCCCTGGGGCACCGCGCCGAGGGCAGCACCGCCTCGGCCGCCCCGCCGGCGCCCCGGGACGGCCAGCTGTGACCGCGGGAGCCCGCGCTGCGCCCTTCGTCGCCGTCGCTGCTTGCTTCATCTTCGTCTTCTCTCATTAAAATTCCGCTTGGAGGGGTGATTTGGTAAGGAGCTGGGATCCCGCAGCGCGCTGGTCCCGGGAAACGGGCTCCCGGGTGCAAGGGGCTCCTCGGAGCAGCTCGGACCACGAGGGAGCGACGGCTCGAGCGGCTTCGCCTCCCTGGGGCCTGCGTCTGACCAGCGCCACGTGCAACGTGGAGGGCTCTCAAGGATCAGGAAACGCACTTAATAATCTCATTTTTTTTTAAAGGCAGCTAGAAAATACTTCTGAATGTATTTCTGAATACTTCTGACTCATTCTTTTGATTCTTCTAAGCTTTCAAACTCGGACGGCAGTGCCCGAGGTGGCCTGACGTGTTTTTACTCGCGATATTCACCAATAAAGAATACACTTGCCTTTTAGCAGACCCGGCGGACGCGCAGTCTGTGGCGGGCGGTGGGAGGGCACCTCCGAAGGGCGGCGGTGGACGGGCACCGGGCCGGGCTCCCTCCTCGTCCCCAGCTGTACCGCAGCAGAGGTGCGGGGCTCCAAACCTCTCCTGCAACCGGAGCCGCAGAGGCGATCAGGAGGGATGTAAGGATGATCCAAGATCCACACCGTGCCTAAGCAGAGCTTAGCCTAAGCTGGGGCTGCTTTGGGGGATGAGCGTCTCCAGGAGCAAGCCTGTGTCCACGCCTCCCGGAGCACGCGTTGCTGCCGCTGATGGATTTGGTCTCTGAGGCACCACCAGCACAGTCTGGGCACGTCTTGAAAATGCAATAATAAAAAAAATTAAAAAAAAAACAACCTTGAAGATAGGACACGCGAGTAGGAGCTCCCGGGTGGGTCTAGTGCCAGCACCGCCACAGCCTCCCGCTGCTCCTGCCTTCCCCAAGGGGAGATGCTGGCGTTGGAGGGAGCTCGTCCCACCGCGGGCAGGGAGACGCCGCACAGGGAGAGCGCGGGGCCGGCCCTCGCCTCCAAGGAGCTCTGTCCGCGGGAGACCCCCCGCAGGCTGGAGGAGCTCGGGGGGCTGAGCAACGCGGGGTGCAGCAAAGGGGGAGCAGGGCTGCAGCTTCGGGGCTCGAGGAAGGGTGCGGAGCCCGGCGAGGTCCCACGAGCGCTCCGGGCCCCGGGAATTTAAAAATAGCTGCGTGGACACTGGTATCTGTCAATAAGATCCCGATACGGAAACCCAAAACCCTGCAGACAAAGCCAGCTAGGAAACCGCAATGCTGAAGCAGCTTTGCCAAAGGAGAGAAGCAATTTTCCCTGAAAACAGGTTTTTCTGCCTGTCATCGACAGGGAGACGCTGCGGTGCCTGTTGGGCTAATGAAAGGGGCTTTGGGGATGTCGGGCAAGGGACAGAGGTGTGCAGAAGTGGAAGAACAGAAATAGCACAGACAGATGCAAGTTCCCCGAGCCTGCTCACTGCGGCCGTGCCGGTTACACGTACCCGCGACAGCAAGCCACAAAACATAAAGAATCAGGAGCGTGAGGAACCCTGCCTTTGCTTCAGGGCTGCTCTCAAATCACCATTGCCGTCGCTATCCCCTTAGCGCCGATCTTAAGCCCAGGATCTCAAATATCCTGCTATATCTCATCTCCCTCACGTCACAGGCTGGGTCCCCTCTGCAGCGTATCAAAGTGCCTTGAGGGCAGCACGAGGCGCTCGCGGGCCGGGGCAGGCCTGAGCCCGCCCGGGGTTGCTGGAAGTGGATGAATTGCTCTGGTGCAATAAGAGAAGGTGTGCACTTGGACAGGGTCCCCAGGGAGCGAGGACTAATAAAGCTGAGGGAAACGCTAACGTTTAGAATTTTCCAAGGTGAAAAAACCCCTTTCTCTCTTCCTTCTCAGACCAGCTTCCTCTTTAACCTGCCCGGAGGCATCCTTTTCTCTCCTTGCCTCCTCCCTGAGCCGCGCCAGGGCGTCGCTCCGTAGAAGAAATGCGAGCGGGCGAAACTCCCCACGGGAGATGCTCGGGATGAGCAAGGAGCGTGGCTGAGCATCCTCCCGGGCGGTGCCTTGTGCAGCCCTGCAGCCCACGCAGCTGCCGCTCCGGTGCCGGGTCCTGCCGCATGGCGCAGGGACGCACAATCCCCCTTCGGTCACTGGCCGTTCGAGCAGATCGTCAGAACTACGCATTACGTGCAACGAACACCGCGTCCCGGACAGGCTGGCGCGATTGAGCGTCACCCAGCTCTCAGCTCCGGTCCCTCTGGAGCCGGAGGGGACGCACCGCCTCTGCGCTGCTCCCGCGCTCCGGGGTGGATTCCAGCCGCCGCGGCTGGGTTGCCCAATTCCCGCAGAGCGGAGCCGCTCGCTGCGCACGGACCCGGCCGCGAGCTCGGCAGCAAACCGGTCTGATTTACAGCGAGTCTCGGCTAACCTGGCTCCTGAGGTCACGGAAACATGCAAACCTGTCAGCTTGCTTTTAAAAACAGAAAACCAAAAATACCCACAGGAAACAAACAAAACAAAAACCAGAGAGCTCCTAGCCCTCCAGATTGCTGGCAACCATTATAGATAAAAATAACATTGCTTTTTTTCAAGTCTCTAGCATTTAGAGACACGTTCTCAAGGCTTTTCTTTATACTTGAATGCTTACAACTACCAGTAGTGACTCTATCGATTATGAAAGGATACACACTAAATTCTGTTCAAAAAGTTTTATCAACAAAAAACAAATAATTCCTCAGAATTTTGACAAACACAGTCTAACACAGACTAGCAGTTTTGAATTGGGTTTATTTACAGTAAATGCAGTGAATTTATACAAAGTGTACTACTGAGTGTCACTAAATTGCATAGTACACATAAGATTTTTTTCCTCCTATTCAACAACCACATATCTTGCATAGAAAACTGGTTCTTTTACTGTTAAGGCAGAAAACACCATTTCAGAAGGAAATCCCGGGTTTTAGGGCTTGAAATCCCTGCCAGGGGCTATTCTTGCAAGCACGTCTCACACTGTACGCTTGCTAATTTCAGCCAGAACACACCAGCGGCCGCAGTCTCCTAAAACTGAGCCTGGCTTTATAAGCGCTGTTCTGTAGCATTAACTAGATCATAACAGCACCCACCAGGGATTCAGTACTCATGAATATACAGTCCTGTACAAAGAGTTTATAATTTAAACAATAATTCTATTAAATTATCATAGTATATGTCTGCTAGTAACACAGGAGAAACCTTTTAGATTTTCTCTTGGAGAGTGTCCTTTGCTAGAAGACCAGTGCTGTGCTGATTTCATTGAACCCGGTATTTCTGTCTTAATGCAAGACAGTGTGTTTCCAATGATCTACCCAGCTAGCAAAACACTCAGTGTTTGATCAAACATCAGCTACAATCAGCGAGAAACAGCTTTGAAACACTACATTATTTTCTTGACTACCACTGGCACGTGCGCTGTGTTCGAGCAGCTTCACAAACCCACCCCCTTGCTGGGTGATTAGCGTTGTCTGCTCTCTAACGAGACTTCTCCATCCAGTCTAGTAGGATATCCAGCTCACCTAAGGATTTAATTGCTGCAGATGTGACATTCAGCTGAAATGGATATACAAAAACAAGCTGTAAGTAATGATAGCAATTATAACCATGTTAAAGTGAATCTGAGTATCTGCATTAATTAATAGACTTAGTGTCATCAATTTACCCCTTCGTAGTTGGTGACTATTTGCTTGAATTTCTCCATGGATTCCTGGCCACACTTGCAATTGTTTTGGTTATGCTAGAAGAATAAAATAGAATTCATTAGTTTGGAGCATTCATTTTTAAAAATAAGAGATCACTTTCTAACTGTGATGGAAATTATTGTACAGACTGAGTCCTTGTTAAACTGTGAAAAAGGCTGCACCCCTTACACCAGATTCAGCTGAGAATTCACTTTGACAGAAAGGGCCAGTATAAATATTAGTTTTGAGGGCTAACATGGGAGTTAGCTGATGAAGCGGCAAACATAAAATCTCAGTGGACACGCGACCTTCGCTTTGCACGTCACACTTCCACAAATCTCTCGTTAAAACCATTTTTATAAATAAAGATTTTGTAACCTTGTAAAATGCTTGTCTTTACTTATATACCAAATAGAGCAGATGTAAATAAACTTAAGGAATAATCCCGACTTACACACTGCACAAGCTTCCTCTTGATGCTGAGGAAAGAGTTGGCGATGCTGCTGATTTTTCGGTTGATGTAAGAATCCTCAGTCGTGCAGTGTTTGAAGACTCTGTCCATGTAGAAGTTGAAGAGGTGATGGATGATGCAACATTTATCTGAAGACTGAAGTGAAAAATTTTATTTTAAAGGTCTTCCAAAGTGCTGTATACCCACAGTTGCCAGCCACTCTGTCCCCCAGTAGAGCAAGCCACCTCTACCACTAGATGTGGTAGCTGACAGGGTGGTATTTTTGACATATGCAAAGCTTTTTCAGCTCTGCTTGATATATACTGATAATACACATAGGCAATTATTTTAGATTGATTTTCTAGAAGATCAGCATTCAGTAAGTCTCATTTAGTCACCTAAATAAGCTGCTGATTTTGAAGCTGGATATTAGAAGATTCTGAAACCTGGAGCACTGGCCATGTTCGTGCATAGAACATAAGAGAGCGGCAAAAAACATTTATTTTTCTCAGCAAACCAAAAAAATCAGAACTATGATCCTGCAAAAAGGTCAGGGTGAAGAATGTAATTACAAAAATTCAGTTTGCTGAGCACGGTCTTCCCTCTTCCGTAGGGATGGTGCTACCACACGCTTTAACTCAGCTGTTCAAGGCTTGGACTTCCTGCCTCGTGCCCACGACGTGCCCAGCTCCCCAAAGCCGCCTGCCTTCACCTCCTTTGCTCACGTTCACCTACTTTTGGATCCCTTAATCATTTTCCATCCAAATCCTGACTCACCGTGATATGCCTCCACCGACAGACGTGATGGAGAGTCGCTGCTAAAGCTGCTGTAACGAGGGCACTGCCTGTGACAAACCCCCTCTGCCCACTGCTTCTGGAGAAACACACTCAGCACGAAAACCTTTTGCTCACTAAACCTGCCACAGGGGCAGGAACTGACAGAGGGACACCCACCTCCTTTCACATAAGTGATCCGCATCATTTATCCTCCCTGACCTGTTCACTTTGTCGGTGCCTGTATTTCACAGGAACTTAGAAAAAATCATAGTGTTGAACAATTTCCCCCAAAGCTCCGAGCCGGTATGTGTCATAACTCAAAGTTAGCCAGGCAAAGCTATTTAGAGAAAAGCAGGAGACCCAGTAAAGGTACCTACCTTCGTCTTGTGCAGAGAGTGTGGGTGTGACAAAATGCTCACGGTCCTGATGGGGTCTCTGGCTTGCTGCAGAGGGAAAGACAGCTTTGGTGATACGTGTGCTGGCTCTCGAGAAGCTTCGGGAGCAGCACAGAGAAGAGCTTTCCCACCTCCGCAAGAGCACAGAGCAATACTTACAATATTTGCTTTAATTGCAGTGAAACCAGATCTGATTTCATTCACACTCATTGAAATCCTGCAAGGTCCAAAGCGGAAGATTCTGTTCCCATTTGCTAGCATCAAATTCAACCAGCACACAACAGAAAAGAGGCAGAGGAAAAAGTGGGAACCCTTCATACTGCTGTGAGATCCAACGTGCTGGCTGGCTGGCTGGGAGACCTGTTCAAGGAAAGGACAATATTTCCTCACTGTCTTTCCTCTAAAAACTGTAGAAAGATTAATGACAATTATTATTTCTCATTAAGATTTGTAAATATAAGATTTCTGAGCTTACATTACTCACCTCTTCATGGGTTATACATATGTGTAAAAGAATAGCTGAGGTCACAGTAGTAAATACATTGGACAATTCAATTTGTTCACATATGCTATGAGCTAAGTAACATAATTTTGATATTTATGAAAATATACACATTTAAATAAATGTATATGTGCATTAGAACACACACTATTTAATATTCGTTACCAAACCTCATGTGCAAGAGAAAAAAAATTTTAAAAAGCATAAAAGATCTCAAAGAAAAAAAAAGACTGAAAATACCAGTAAAATCTTGCATGTAAATAAAGTTTTCCTCAAAAATTTCAGTGGAAAAATAAATGCAGATAAATTTAGCATTTAAAAGTCTCCTGACTCAAAAAAGCAGGACTGAATGTAATTGTGTCTGAAAGCAGTAGATCTGACAAAGATGCAACTATAGCAGTACAAGCAAATACATACAACTACACACAGCAGAAGCTATTGAGTGTTTTACCTTTTTTCCCCTGATGTAGATCCACTTGTCTCTCTGTCTGATCTGAAGAGCTGTGAAGGACGTGTTTTTATCCAGGCATAGGGAGGAAATAACTCTCGGATTAACTTTTGGGATTTTTCTCTCTTTTCCCAGCATATATTTCCCTTTGTAATTTGCTGAATTAATTACGTAGTGAAAGGGACCAACTCATTCACCCACAGGTGTTTCTCTAGCACATGGAGGCGGGAAATCTTGGCATTTCCTTATCATCTTTTATTCAGGAGGAAGGACGCGACCAAAAGGAGGGCCCATCATAGGAGTTACGTCTCCCAGAGCGCCAAGCTTGGGGGCAGTGATTGCATCCACCCTTCCACCACCCTTGGCCTCCCCCCGTCGGGGAGCGGCGCTGCCAAACCCCTCCTGGAAAAGGGCTTTTCCAGACTCCACGCTGGAGCGCTGGGGTGCAGGAAGCCGAGCGGCATCACCGCATGGAAAGCGAGCGGTGTGAACGTCCCAAGGTGGGAGGGTTTCTGGCAAAATGGTACGCTGCTCTAATCAAAGCAGCGTGACTCAGACTTGTTTCTCAGGGGTGGACCCTTATCTGCTGCGCTTCACCGGCACTCAGCCTGGAGACACTCACGTACGAGAGGAGAGGGCTTTGCAAAGCCGCAGCTCCCACTTCAGGGCCGGAGTAAGTCACTAGGTTTTCAGGAGTGTGCATAATTTAGGTCATCATAATGCACAGTCCAAAGTTATCCTTCTGCAGAGGAAGAGAAATTTCACTCCAATCTTGAAAAGCCTACCAGCCTTGCAGCAGCAGTGGAATCTTGCCTAGAGACTGCTGCTGCACAGGCTACACTTACACTGCTGCAGGTATTAACGACTGAGAAGAAAGTGAACAGGAACGCATGTTCGGTCCTTGAGCACAGCAGACACATTCTCATACTGAAGTTTCAGAAGCAGAATCTCCTGGGAACGAGGGTTTGTCAGCTGGGGCATGCTGTCATGTGAACGTGGCAGTACGATGCCGAGACCCAGGCTGTTTCACAGGGAGACAGTTAGGATGTCGCTGAACCGTGCTTTTGGCTCCAAGGTTAGCTCGGTTGTTTCTGTAACCCCTCTGGAAATAGCTAAGTATGGTCTGCAAGACAAAATGAGCAGTTAAACAATCTTCTTGGACTACTCATTCCCAGCAGGAAAAGTCAGAGGGACTAGAGGACATGTGCATGGCAAAGGAGGACCCTCTATCCCACAACCAACCTCCAGACTAGCCACCAGGCCCTGGATAAGAGCAGGAGCCTGAACGCATGACTCCTGCAATGTAGGTATAGCGTGTGTCTGAACCTCTTTGGGTCAGTTATTACATAAAATTTTCCTGGGTGAGTAATTTATTGATAGCAAAATTCAATCTTGAGAGTATATCCATCATCACAGTAAGACTAGACAAATACTTTTTATGCCCAGGCTAGTCACAGTTTTGCATACCATTGAAATCACCACAATGCACCTAATGAATACCTACTTCAATCCCTATATCTTAGCTCTGTAAAACAACCAAAAGGCAGGTCCAAATCTGCAGTAGGTTGCATTCACCCTTGCCAAGGTGTTGGAGTGATCCCCAGCAGCACGTGGCTTTCAGTACAGTGCCCTCCTCCCTGAATTCCCAGTTTCTGCATGTAATTGCAGCAAAAGTTTCACTTGGAGTGGAGGAAGAGGCACCCAAGGGCCCGCTTGTGCCAACAGCTTTCCCAGGCAACCTCAGTCCACACCCAGTAGCAGTGAGGAAATGTGGGAAGAGGCAATAAGCTGTTACTTAATTATGTAAATTGCAGATGAGAAGAAGGGATTTTTTTTTCCTTTCAGTGACTGAATTGATGCTCAAGAGACAGGTCAGCCAAATGCCAACAGGCAAGAAACAGTCATAGGCTAAAAACTGCCAGCCAGGCTCACGAGGAAAGATGATAGAGTAATAAGTGAGTAGAAGTGAAATGTTATATTACCAGGGTCCAGTACCTTGCTCTGTTAGACTTCTGCATGATCTTGGGTGCATCGCTTAGCCTCACTGTCCTTTTACTGACCATTTGTAGAGCAGCAATAATAGGACCCCCCTTACCTCAAAGCGCAAGTAAGAGAATAAGCATGTTAGATATGGAGACACAATCTGGGCAGTTTTCATCTTTGTTTTTGAAGCATGCAAAGATGGTGTTTGATTATGCCAAGTGTTGGACCTCTGGGAGGTAAGAACATCCCTGCTTTTCAGGGAAGGTCTGATCCAGTATGTCCATTAATGGCAAATTACTAGGGATTTCAGCATGCACTGGACTGAGTCCTGGATGCAACTAAGCACCCTGACTTGACTTTCTGCCCCAAGAAGCTCCCTGCGTGCACAGCACATGTACCGAAGGCTCTCACCTACATGCCAGCTGCAGCAACATGAAAATAACGTCATGAAAATAGCAAGCCATTTCTCACACGCTCTGGGAAGGAAGAGGAAAAGAAGAAATAGGGATTTCTGAAGCACGGTAGCATGACAGTACAGATGGCAAGATCAGGTAATAAAATGGGAAATGACTCCCTGAGGCACTCTCTCAGAATAATTAAGTCTTTCTCATGGAGCAGACCTCACCAAGGGCTGTGCTGTGGGGAAGCAGTCCTTTCCCCTGGGTTCCTCCCTGGCTAGTCACACTAATGGGGAAGGCTCCTCCCTTGGGACACTACGATAAGCACGTTGTGACAGGACAAATTAAAAGTAGTTAGGGCCAGCGCTGCCCCAGCCCCTGCCCGCGCAGCAGGCTGAGGGCGCGATGCGGGACCCCGCGCCGGAGCTGCCTCCTCTCCCAGCCTGCGAGCACTCCCTGGGCGGCCTGGCAGGCTCATTCCACCGATGTCCAGCTTGGGAAATAGCTGCCACGCAGAAACACAGTGGAATGATTAATAGAAAAAAAAATCACCGTCTTGCACGCGAATGAGCACCCAAGGTTTCTTCTCCCCGGCCTACACCAGGCTCGTGCCTGCCTGTACCTACACAGCACAGGTGTCGTCACTGCAACGGGAACTCGGTTTCCCTCTAACTCTGAGTCAGTCCCATGCTTTTCCAGCATCTCTTTTCCAATGACATCAGTCCACGAGCACTGCTTTCGCAAACCCTTCCCTCCGCGAGTGAGCTCACCCCGCGGGAAAGCAGCCCTGCAGGAAGCCTCCCGATGCCCCACCTCTTACCAGCCAGCTCGCCCCTCGGGCCGCTCTGACTCCAGCCGTGACTAACGTCTCATCCGCATCGTCTCATCCGCATCGCCGAGCCAAACAGGCTGCCTCGTTTGCATCACCACGAAGGCGGCAAAAGTGGCATCACTGCTATGGTTACAGAAATACCTCAATAATACTGGAAAACACTGCACTGATGCAGACGAATGACTTGTCGAAACGATTAACGAAGCAGACGGCACGTTCCTGGAGAGCACTGGCGCACAACAGGAGAGCACACACCTATGCACTGACCTTAATAAGAATCATGCTGTTAATAACTGACCACATGCATACATTAACATCAGATTGCCAGTAGAAGTACATTCCTGCCAAAGGAATGTAATTCTGTTGCCGGAGGTAGAAGAAAGCGTTTCCACCAGGTTTTTATGCACAACAATAGTTGGACAGTTGTTTAGCATTCACTCGTTTCATTTAGCTGCCATGTAAATTGTTAAAGTGTCTTACACTTATCATAGCTGCATACTAATGTGAAATATTAACTGTATCAGTGCTGCTGCTGTACCTCTAAATAGTTCTCAGAGTCTTAAAAACTGGAGATTTAATTGCCAATCAGTCACCTGACTATCAAATCCAGAGTCCCTTTCTAACCTCATTTACACAAGTGCTAGCCCAGAATAGCCCTCTAGAAACCGGCAGATTTACGCCAGCGTCTAAATCAGACCCGTCCGCCGTGCAGTCATTCTTTCCATGAGCATCTGCACAGCCGTAGTTTGCTGTGAGAGATGGAAACATGCTCCCCGGCTGTGACTTGCAGCCTGCGACCTGTCCCAGCCATCAAAAATCTGGCCAGCTTCTTTCTCCCCTAATTAGTGTAATCAGAAGAGACATGCCAGCCTCGATGCTCACGGGGAGATATGCCTCACTCGGCTACAGCTCTGCAGCGCTGCTGACAAAAGTAGAAAATTGTTTTTCTCAGTAAACTTGTCAAATGACTCAGAAAAAACTCGGCAAGTAGTTATCGGCTGATAGGTGCAGTACATTCTGTGCCCTCTTTTCGGTCACGTTTCTAACCATAACCACTTTAATAATTCTGAAAATCAAACACTGACTTCTGCTTTTTGGAGGGCTGCAGGCTAAGCATGGATAAACTTCATGAAATGCAACATCTATTCAACCAAGGATGAAAGACTTCAAAAGCCAGCTGGGTGAAACGCCAGGCAACTCCATTTTCAGGATTTCTTCCCCCAAACTCCCAGTCCCTGGGCTGCCTTGCCCCGCTCCGCATGCTCCCCGCAGGATGGGAATGCTGCTCGATGGCTGCGGAAGGGGGTTGGCCCCGGTGCAGGCCAGCAGACCGGGGCGAGCGGCTCTCCAAGACCTCTTTCCTGCTCAGCCCCTTGCTGACAGGCTGGAAAAATTTGGGAGAGAGGCTTAAGGCCAGACCTGAAAACAGTGAAACCTAAATCCCTCTTCAGTCCAAAGCTGTGACCCCAAAAACCCCTGTGGGATTGCCCTGCTTAATCCTACAGGTGCCTTAACTCGCCAGGCACGTTTCTTTTTTCAGTTTTTCAGTTCTCTAAAGTTGCATTTCTGCACGTGTGTGGGGCAGCCTGGACCTCAGCGAAGCCAGACACCCAGCACGCTGCACCCCGGGCTGATCGGGATCCAAAACCAGGCCTCCAGGGCCCGTGTGCCGTTGTCCACCTGCGAGGATGACCCTTGCACACCTGCTTTCACACAGAAAGCAGAAAAGCCAGCTCCCTTCCCCAGCGCAAGCAGAGGGGCACCAGGGAAATGCCCCCAACACCAGCCACGAGCCGTTCCTGGCGGAGCGACCGTCCAGCCCAACCACAGAAACTGCCCCAAAAGTCCCGGGGCCAGCGAGGGAGGAGACAGCATGGAGCCAAGAGCTGAGAGGCCTCCAGCCCGCGGGCATCGCTTCGGCGTGCTGGAAATCCTCGGCGGAGCCACAGGCTGTCTCCTACCTGTGCAGGACTGTGCGACACAGAAAATAACCCTGCCAGTGCCAGCCTCAGCGACCATCTCCACAGAGCAAACGCTGCAGTCATGCACATGACTCACCAATGGCAATGCCCCCGCCAGGCCAGGATTTTACCCCAAGAGGTTAAAAAAATGCAAAAGATTTTTTTTCTTTTTCCTCTAAGATTTCCCCTGTGTGGAAGGAGAGAAGCGTGGTGGAGAATCTTGTACATTGCCACATCTGTTCTGCAGAAAAGCATTAATTTAGTCACCGGGGGTGGTGCGGGGGGTGTTGAAGGTTAAATACTTGCTTCCCCTGTTTTGATAAAGTGTGAACTAATATTTTGGTTATCATAAATGGCATCTTCCCCAAAGGGAAATGAATATTTCAGGTCTTTACAGCTTAGAGCCTACTGTGATGTACAGCTAAAGAGCAGCTCCTGCTTGCTTTTCATGAACCATCCATTACTTGGATTTCAACAGCCACCTCTACATTTGTAGGTACCTCTGCCTGCAAAGCTCTAGAGTAGGAACTGCATGTTCCAAAAGCAATGAATCCAACGGAGCTGCTAGCGTGCTCAAAATTAAGCATGTGCATAAATTCTGTGCGATGCCAGGGACCAGACCAAGGAAGTTCAATGAACTTCTGCTAACTTCAAGAGCTGCACAGAGAAACAAAGCGATCTTGTGAAATTTTCACCCCAAAACTGCAACACTCCGGGAATTTTCCAATAGGTTTAGCAGTCACCCTTCTTGGGTGAATGTCACACTTCTGCAATCTTTTTTCCAGATTTCACAGTCAGAGAGTGGATTTTGATGATCTAGCTTTCCACCCTCCTGCCCCCCCCCCTTTTTCCCACCATGTTAAGGAAATTGGCTATTTCAGCAAAAATTGAGGGAAAGGTGCCTGAAAAGAACTGCTTTGACACTGAAGATGAGCAAAAGTTTCCTGCTAAAGAATGATATAAAACCCAAAACCCATGCTGAGATTTGCGCTAGCCTCCAAACACGCATACATTTTGAAGAGTCAAATCTGCCAACAGGGTTAAGCGCTCGCTTAATCAATGAGGCTTTTTCAGTTTTCAAGAGGTTTCAGAATCCTTTGATGTGGGCATCTGACATATTAGTAATTGAGCTTCTCCAAACAAATGGCTACACCAACATACAGAAAAAGAAAATGATGAAATATAGTCAAGATTTCAAGAAGAGTTCTAGGTGGCCTTCAAGTCTGAGTGCTGACAAGACGAATATTTAGCAAAGAAATGAAACTCTCTTGAAAGGTCTTTCTGAGGGAGAGAACTGTGATCACTGAACAGGAAAAATTATTTAAACAAATAACTTCCACTTTTAAAACCTACTAAAAGTCCCCATACACATCTTCCCTGCATAATTTACATTTGAGTACTATGCCTGGTTCTAATTCTTGATTTTTTTCCCTCTTGCAATTAGAGGCGAAATAATAATTTTTATTACCATCTATTGCCACCCTTTACCCAGGGCTCCAGTGGAGACCAGGCTCTGCTGTCTACAAAGTAAGTTTGTGCCTTGGAAAATGGGCAATCTAAAAGAGACATGAGACAGAGAAGAGGAGACAAATATAGAAAGTGCTAAGAATCAAAGAAAATAACTGATATCAAGGACAGTGATTTTCTATACTGGGCCTGCGGATCTTCAGCTGAGGCCATGGATATTCCCATTACTCACCGAAGAATTTCTGCAGCTGGTGCTGGGCTGCTGTTCACTGCCAGCGGGCTCTTGGTCAGCAAAGGCTTGTTGCTGTTTAGGAGAACAAAACTGAAGTTCTTTACTTTGAAAATTCAAATAGATAGTGACAGAAAATGGCATCAGTTATCAGGATATGCCTGGAACAAATAGTGATTAAAAGAAAAAACCACACATACGCACACACAATAGAACAATGGAGGGCGTACAGCACTAATGGGGGGGGGGGGGTCACTATTTGCACTTCTAGATAAGCCATAGAAGACCAAAGACTTTAAAATACACTGGGTACAGCCAGTAATGTTACTGGCATGCAAAGTAGCTGTTTTCTTTAAGAAACATCAAATCACCATCACCCACTTAAAAGCTTCAGCCAGAAAATAACTTGCAAAGGGATGGCTTTAAAATAACCAGCTACATTCAATGGGCTTTTTTGTATAGAGCAACTGTCTGAGGACACGTATGGGAGAGATGCGCTTCGAGTGGCCCTCATTCGGAGCAGGCTGCTCCTGCAGCGACGGGCAGGACTAGCAGACGTCTGCACCACTAACTCCGTGTTGCGGCAGAGCTCGGAGGCTGAGGCGGCCCCAGTGCTCTTCTCGCAGGGTCGGGACCGGGTGGGGGGCCAAGCACGTCCCAGCGAGGGGGCTAAACTCGCATGCGACCGCCCTCCCTGCTCCTGAGACCAGCCCTGCAGACATGCAGACACGGGACATGGATTCCTGCTCACACGTTACGTATACGAGTACGCGGCGCTGACCTGGGACCCAAACCACAGCGGACGAGAATGAAACTTTCCGCTTGAGGTACCTAAATGCTTTCGACAAGCTTGATTTCCCCATAACAAAAACCTGTGGAGTAGCTGAGCAGCTGCTTTGCTAGTGCTTACCTAAACTTTGGTACAAAAAAAGGCTCTGCTTGGGTTTTTTGGTTTGTTTTTTTCTCTAATAAGCATCTATATTAAACACTTCTGCCCTAACGATTAGCTCATGCAAGGCCATGTTGTGCTAATAACTGCAAAGCCAATGTTAGACCATAATGCTCTGCTTTGATACTTGTATTTGGCTGCACAGAAATGACTGGGTGATATGTAGAAGAGACATGAAACATCAGTAACCTGCTGTTGCCATTGTTGCTGCCAGGGCTAACACAGCTGGCAGCCAGCTGAAGCAGCCAGGGCTGGCTCCGTGCTCCAGAAACCGGCCTGGAAGATGCTAGACCTCGGTCTGCTGAAATAAAGGGACTTATCACCCAGCTATTGTGTCCCTCCCCTTCTTATTTTCAGAAGTACAAAACAAAATAAACTGATTTAACAATAAAAGTCACCAGGGCATTTTTAGAAAATTGAGCTTAGTCCAGCTTCTGAGAGTTTACGATTCGCATCGCTTTTATATAAAAGCAAGAGAAAGTCTTGCTACTTGTTAAAATGCCTGGGCCTTGCCTAAGTCCGGAGGCCAAGCACCCACGTACAGCACCCCGTTAGTCATCGGTCGATGCGGGTCTGCAAGGCAGGGTCCTACCAGTAACAACTGGCAACACTACGCTGTCTCACAGAGCACTTTGGGTTTGCCTGAGAGAGTAAGATCTGCTGACGGTGCAGGCCAAAAATGATGCCTAATAGAGGAGAAACTGACTGCTCACTGCTGTTAGATCAATTTTTGAATTATCTGGGGAGCAAATGAATCACTCTGATAGCCAGTCAGAGCTCTCATAGATTTAGCTTTCACCAAAACTGAAACTTGCATTTCAGTAAATTGGCTGTGGATTTTGCATGTAACCCAGCTCTTAAATATAAGTTTCAGTTCTGGCTGGGTTAATACTGTCTTGAGCACATATTAACTCAGGACTTGAATCAGGCTAAATTTCACAGTTGTAAGGGGTCAAAGCTGGTTTCATTTGTGCTAGATTCATGAGAATCAAAACCGAAATAGTCCTGAAAGTGGGAAGTATTCAGAGCTCAGTCCAGTTTCTGCACCAAACTTGAGGGCAGAAAGATAAGAGGAGGGAAAAGAAAGCAAAAAGTGCTTTTGCTAACAACTCACAGCCACTTGGCTTTCCTGTTTCCTACATTATTTGATAACACAGGTCCTGTGGAAACAAGCCAAAACCAGGCAACTACAGGACCCAGCACTGAATCCCTCAGAAGCAGGGATGAGAATTTTACCTGCAGCGTAAGAACATGATCTTTCCTTACCTGCTCTCTGGAAGCCTGATTCAGAGTCATTCCTCCCCTGACTTCTGCAGGGTGGCTTGAGGAAATGCAAAGGAAGGGCAGTGCCTTCTATTAAATTCAAGATACTTTCCAGAGAGGTGTGAGGACAGAATGACTTGTACTGTTAGCAGACATTGCTTGGGGACCATCCGCAAAACTGGATTTTTCCGTGAATGTAGTTTCAGCCCCTAGCAGCTTCAGTCTAGAGACACAAGCTTCACCGGCAAGGCTCAGCCCTGCACGTCCCGACGGCCCCAAAGGGCTCGGTTCCACGGGTCTCATCCTGGAAACGCAGCCCTGAGCCGACAGCGGCCCGCGGGGCTCGCTGGGCCCCCGGTGCCGGGGAGAGCCCCCCTTCCCCACGCGTCTGGAGCTCAGCCCTTTCAGCAGCCAGCAGGGCTGCAGCTTGTTTCCAGGCAAAGTTCTCAGATAATCATTCTACAAGGCAAGGTTAATCTTCCCAGAGGTTTGCCCTGCTGTCAAAAGCAACGGAAAACAACAACAAAAAAGGGACTTCAGAGCCTGATCCGGTTACTGAAGAAAACCTTCCACGGACTTCAATGCAAACATAAACCCTGGGCAGATTGTGTAAGAAACGCCGTAAGAACAGCACTGAGTGGGCAGCAACTCCCCCAGCTCCCCCGCTACACCCCTATTTCCTTCGCACACATCCAAATACAGAGACAAAGCCTGGCTGGTCATGCTGCTCTGCTCAAGCCTGCGGTTCGCTGATGCCTTTAGATAGTGCCCCGAGAGCAGTGAGCAGTCAGGAAGCAGACCAGACACCTGTGCTTATGCAAAAAAAAGAAAAAAAACAGAGCTACAGTACCCCGGGAGCAATGTTATTTCAGTAACAGCTTTTCAGTTGCTGAACTCGCTGCTTTCATGACTCAAGTTCACTTTTTCTTCTTGGTTTTGTATATTTCAGTGGATAAATCAGAGTTTTGCATCCATCCGTCTAATTCAAATACCTCTCGGTAGTAACGTCCATATTTCATCAACAGCTCTCTCTGCAAAAAAAGATACAAAGGGGATCTGAACACACAGAAGTAGAAACCTGTACACGGAATATTTAAAACCCCATCACATCTCTCAAAAACATGTCTGAAGGACCAGTTTTATCAAAAATCTCTGTTTAACTATGTAAAGTCAAACTAAGATTTTTTTTCACCCTCCTACATAATATATAAATCGAAAGTACACTTTTGTGCTGAGGCATGAATTTTTGACTGAGGCATCTTTTGTAGTTTGGAACACATGAACTGAAAAGGGGCTGCTAACTACAAATCATCAACTTCAAATAAACAAAAAAAAGGAAAAAATATTCTGCCAATAATTTTATTTTATTTTTCTTTGCAAGAGCACGGGTATCAGCAGCACTTTCAGGGGTGCTTGTTCTTGGAATCTGCATCACAAAAATTGTTCCCTTTGCCTTGGCTTTTCAGATGTGCTTCTGAAATGTCAGATTTGAATACAAACTTGCACGGCAATCAGTACTTTTTTCTAGTTGAGTAACACTTCAGCTCAGCCCCATGCTTCAATCTCTACCGAACTGCTTGCGGAGGAGCAGGAGGTGGGGAGTCCCCAGTGGGCCACCACTGCTTCACAGAGATATTTTAAAAGCAGATAGCAGAGGCCAGGGGGAATGAGGGAAATCCCCTCTTACAAAATTATTGCTAATAGGCAACCTCTTGGGTTACCCTACGGTATTGGTTATGACCCACGGTCATGTGTGCCACACGCCACATCACTTGCAGTGGCACATGCTTATTTGTGCATCATGGAGTAGAAAAGAAAGCCCAGAATTTCTCAAAGGCCAAGGTGAGCAGCTCTGGGTCATGCAAAAGGACCTCGCCACGATCCTGCTGGGACAGAGCACAACAACAAGACAGCAAGCTGGCCATTAGCATCCCCCCGCACGGAGGCCGGGGTGCGAGGTTGGTGTGTCACTGGTTCATATTGCATCACTGGTTCATCCCCTAATAAGTCTCTGGGTATGGGCACTTGTCTCAGTATCTACTGTGCAGCTATCCCCATGGATAACAGTGGCAAAACTGCAGCCGATTAGAAGACCTACCGCGCCAGACCTCTTGGAACCGCGGCTGCTGACAGCCAGCCCAGCAGTCAGCCTAGCAGGAGCCAGGACTGTCGAGGGTCAGGAGCTGGAAAGCGCAACAGCTCAGGACCTGGAAAGGGCCCGTTTGCAGGAGCCTAGCTAAGATATAATCATTTTGGAAAACCAGCCCATAAAGCACCGGAAAGCCCAGTCCCCAAGACAACCTGTTCAGCATGAGCTGTTGAGAGAGAAAAAAGACTGAGAGGTCTCAAAGGCAAAGACGTTCTTCCATGCTTTGTGAAAATGGGGCCAGGTCCAGGTTATTTCTGAGCCTAATTTGTCTCCCGAGCACATACCTTGACATAGTTTGTAGCCACATGATTTCTTACCTATTTTATCACGGAAACGCCAGCTCGTTTTTCATCTCTCCTTGCTCAGTACGTGGCATGACAGGATGCTCAGCATGTGCCTACCACACGCTGCCCTGAGCTCAGCACTCAGCCGTTGCTCGCAGCGCTTTTCTGTGGACTCGCAGCCTGTCGTTGCACTTGTCTGCTCCAGAAACAACTCACTTAGTGCTTAGCATACCTTGGAGATGAAAAGATAGTATTGTGCCCATTCCAGAAATGGTGCTGAAAGAAGAATTAAGTTAACCTAATTGCGTAAATACAGGTCTCACAAGGGATTTTCATACATGGAACTGCACTAGCAATAATCTGTAACTCAGGTTATTGTACTGTTCATATGGGACTTTAAAAACTTTTGCTGCTGTTACTTAACAAAAGGCCTTTTGTTGCTTTGCTTCTCATTTCTAACTTCGATTAGCAGCAAAAGAATAAAGCACAACTCATTACGGCAGCATATATACCACAGTAGTTTCTTTTCCTATACTGTAATCATGTTTTCTGCTTTTACATTAAATGGTTCATGAACGAAGAACCAGGTATTCTTATTAGTATTCTATGGCCCTTGTCATTCTGATCTTCCCAAAATATATTTAACCCCTGTTGTTCCATGCAGGAGCAAATTAACAACAGAGCTGTTAATTTGGTGAAGAAAATCCAGACCTGATTCATGACACCTGCAAGTGATATATATTCTATTGGAGGAGAAATGGACAAAGAATGAAACCAAGCACCTACATTTTTTGCCATTACCTGCTTAAATCATCCCTGCGCCATCAAGTCTAATGCCTTGTTTTCAGGGCCTGATACTTCTGTGGCAAGTGAGTGAAAATGCCTCCATAATTCATCTAGGCAATCAAGATATGATTCTGAGCAGCTCTTCGTCTGATTTCTAAAAACCACAATAACTAGTTTCTTTCTTAGGAGCATTCATAACTATAAACAGTTTTTATATTACTGGTCATAGTGTTGATGATAAATCATGACGAAGGCAATACTCTCTAGAAGATCCACACACACCAGTGATACCAAAACTAGAAAAAAGAAACTCGAACAGCAGTTGTGAAATGACCCCTTCGAGAACAGGGAGGTTCAAAATTCATAAGGCATAAGTCAGTACAAGACATGTTTGGGTAAGTCAAGATGGACCGTATGTTCAGTCATTTTTGCACACTTTTACTTTCTTGACTTACCTATAAACATGCTGCCCCTTCTCAAAACACCTTGCTGAGCCTCTGTGCTGAGGGTGAGGCAGGGCTCGCCGAGTGCCCGTGTTACCCCTCCCCGCTTCCCGAAATGCCAGTGCAGAGACTCCTTCAGTTCCTTTAAGCAGAGAAATAGGGCAGTGCTGTTAGCATGCAAAAATCCCAGCTAACAATTTATTTCAAAAGAAACAAAAAAACAGAAGAAAGCTAAGAACATCTATGTTTGTATCCGTTCCCCTGCAGAGGGGGAAGTAACCTCGTGTGGGAGATGCTCGCATTGCCAGTTTGCGGCGCTGGAAGGCATCCCGTTACGGTGGCCGTGGGCTCGTTAGAAGACCCAGTGTACAACTGGATATCATAACAGCGGTGATCTCATTCATGACTCTGCCCAGGCCAGGGCATAAAAGGGATCCCTGCATGCAAGCTGGGAACAGAAAGCACAGGTCACTCTTCTGAACTGTGAGATGGCACCCTGAAATCCAACAGCACGTAGGGAACTTGTAACAGAGCTAGCTGAACATGAGTGCAGAGTCATATATTACTGGAGTCATGAGTCCCAGAGTCATGCTGTAGCTAAGAAAGTGGTTGTGAACAGTCAGAAAGGAAAGTATTAAATAAGGATATTATTCTCTATTACCTTGGGTTTACAGGATGAGTGAGAGCAGACTTTTCTGGTACCTGGTGTGCTGAGAAATGGGAAAAGAAGGTGAAAAATGCTACAGAAATTAATTAAGGTCTATATGAAGCCCTATACCTTATGCCTTGAGATACTCTCTATTAAATTTACTCAAGAAAAGCTTAAAAGCTGATATTCTCACTATTTTTTACTACTTGATAGAGAACCTACAGATCCAATGAAGTCTTCATTAACTGATTTTTTAGAACAAGATTTCAGCTTGATTTAGTTCAAATAGAAGATCTGTACTTGATAAGAAATTTCTAAGTGGGGTTCTCCCTGTGTCATACGAGAGGTCACACTAGAGATCATCATGTCTTCTGTTAATGATTATTAACCTATTTCTGGACACTTAGATGTTACATGAGACACTATTAATGACATTGGTTAAATTTCCAAGGAGTAATTTGGGATTTACCTGTTGCGGTTGATATGAGTCACATTGCCAAATATAGAGCAAGACTGCTAGAAAGCAGGTTTCCAGAAGTGAAAAATCCTACGTCATGCCTTGCCAGCAAAAAATGCTTGAAAAAAGAAAAAAAAAAAAAAGCAGTCCACTTTATGTTTAACCCATCAGGAACTGTTAGTCATCAGAGTCAATGCTGCTGAGAGAGCAAGTGAAATTGCTGCAAAACTGCTATTCATACCAGATGAATAAATGGCCGCAAGGTCTGTTTCCCCCATAACGTCACAAATAGATGACAGATCTCACAAATCTGAAGAGATGAGAAATGGGAAATTTTGGGATAGGAAAGAAAGAAATACTCCATTATGATAGCCTGGAAATCTAGGGGATTCTTAAACCTAAATCTGTAATACACAATGTGTATAATATACAACGTCCCCTTGTCCAGAGGCAATGACAGAGAATGAGAAGGCAAAAAAAATGGAAAAACGTAGACAGACAAACACTTGCCAATCCGAGAAAAGCTACAGCCTAGGCCTAGGCCGCACCTTTACTAAGAAGCCTGAACTCTTGCTTCTGTACAAACCATGGTAGGACACGAGCTGGCTCCGTTTCCCAGAAGGAAATGCAGCACGGCAACCCAGGGTGCTCGGGATGAAGCTGAGCGCTGCAGGGGGCTTTGCCCTGCGCAATCACCACCTGAAAGTGGCGGGTCTCATCCACAGCTACTCGACTTGGTGAAGGAATCTGAGGGACCTGCCTAAATCCTCCAGGCACTTGTATTTTAGGAGTAATTGAGTCGCCCAGGAATATTGCGGCTCCTGTTTCTTTTGCTGCGCCCAGCAGGGATGCAGCGGGGCGCAGGCCCATCCTCTGGCTGGGCAGTGGCACCCATGTCACAGCGGTGCAGCATCTGCTGCATCGAGGCAACAGCACTCCAGTGAGCTGGGACAGCTTTGTGCGGGACTGGACACAACTTGAGCGTCTCTCAAACACTGCGCCACTGCCACATTCACTTCTGCAGAGTCTACAAGACTGTACGCGGTGTTGCAGAGGAAAAGCATCTGCCTGAATATCTATCTTTTGCTGCAGGAAAGCAATACTGCTGTTTTGCTGAATATGTGTTTTGAGCCTAACAGCTCTTAGAAGATTGTGGGAAGCAGGGTAAAAGTGTATGAAAGACTTTTGAGTAACATTTTTTCCTTCCTGAAATGATCTTCTTGGCAAACATGAAAGCTGTTTCCTAAAGGTTTAGAAATACGCCCACGTCCCCGGACACTCTTTAGGAAAAGGTGCTTTATTCATTCATGCAACCACTTCGTAGTACTGCAGAGTGAATGTATTTCCACAGCAGTAAGCAAGAGTGAGTCAGAGTGAAACTGCACCGTCAAGATCTCTGACATGGCAAAGGAAATACAGGTAAACACAGTATAGTATCATCAGTGCGCAGGCCAGAGTTTCCTTTATGGAACGGACACATCTGGCTTACGCTCTTTGTATACCAAAAAAACAAAACAGGTTCCAAAACAGTGAGGAGGGAACTGCACAAGACTGAGAACCACTCTTAACTATCTTGGTGTCAAACTGTCATGACTCCACCGAGACCCATGGATTGCTCGAATTAAGAGGTGTGGAAACAAGAACCGCTTCCTCAATGGGAAGCAAGGAGTCCTCAGCACATGCAGTGCCTGCAGCTGCCCTGGCTCCTGCTAAGGCAGGAATAAATCCTGCCTCAGCCCAGAAGCTAGATCCAGCCAAAGTCAAAGCTGAGACTCTGTCTGAGGTCTGTGCTGCAAAAGTGGTATCCCATGTACTCAAAGCCTTTTGCTAGCTTACGTTCCCCAAAAAGCTATCAGCACCTAAACCATACACGTCCTTCTAAGACACCAGACTAAATGGGTTTAATTCCTTGCTTTTGTTACGTGGTACAAGCTGCTCACCAGGCAGCCTGAGAAGATTGCCCGGCCACAGGCACGTCCTGAAGCACCAAGTTAGTTCAGCACAAGGCTGCCTACAGAGCAGCTCGGAGGCATTGCCTAGGTGAGAAAATTGCACCCACTTACTTTTTGACATAAATTTAGACCCACTTATTAAACTGAAGCAGCCTTCAGTGGACACTCTTGGTAGCGAAGCTTTACTGACCTGAAGCAGATTCAGATTAATCAAAATAGACAAAAATCTCCCAGCGTGGGAGCGAAGGCTGAAATCAGAGAAAGGCAGGATTGTATCAGTGGAAATTATTTCTGTCTATTTTTGACTGAGCCATCTTGCGCTGCTCTCTTTTCTCTTTCCTCATCACTTCTGGCTGGTGGTCAAGAAAAGAAACCACACTGATGCACTAGAACAGGGGAAGAAAAAGGGATCACAAAGTATATGACGCACTGTGAGTCAGATAAAACATCTAGTGTCCCTGCAATGATTCACTAGAAGCATTCCTGCTCCTGTCCTTTAAAAAATAATAAAAAGTAAAAAAATAAGAAGGTAGCATTGACAACAAAAGGAAGACAAATCAAAACACAAAATCCTGCATCTCCATATTAAGAAAAGTTACTTCACAGCTTCCGAGTTACTGAAGTCTCATCCCCTTGCACTCACTCCTACATAGTCTGACACCAAACTTTCATCTTTTTGCTCCTAAAATAGAAAAAAAAATCTTATGGTAATGGCAAAGTAATACTTTGCATTTTTCAAGCATCTTTTGCAACAAGTTCCTTCATAGAGACTTGCAAATGTGCATTCGCAGAGGTTCAGTGCAGCAAAGGAAACAAGAAATGAAGTGACTTGTGTCCAAAGCAGTAAATCAGAGGGAGTCCGGGAAGAGCAAACTATTTTAAAATAACACAAGACCTTTCAAAGAAAATCCTCTCATTTCAGAAAAAGCTAAATTAATCTCCACTTTCTCTTTCTTGGAAAACAGATGGTCAAATCTGTAATAGACAGCTTTATCACAAGGAAGCAGGAATATGCACGTGTATGAATATCTATAGAAGGAAAGAGAGAGCGCGCATGCATTCACTACAGGAAAATGGAAAAGGAGGGAGACATCAGAGGCATTATCTTCAGCACTGACATGGTAATTTTTATCAGAGCTCAAACAATAACTCTCATTTGACACAATACACCCAGTTCAGAGAGCCAGCACTGGGCTGCTTGTGTGAGGTTAGTGTAAGATTGTCCATTTACAGGAAACGAAAAAGCACTAAAGTGAGCCAGAAACACAAATATGTGAGTGATGCAAATGAGATAAGGCTTTTGTCGTTTTCACGTATACCACATACCAGCAGAGAGAAACACCCTGCAGTGGGCAGGGGTGCCACAAGCGTGCCTGCTCTCTGCTCGGAGCCTGTCCACGCGAAAGCAGCTCTTCTGCCATTCCTTTCTCCTGAATGCTGCAGACATTGCTCCTGTATCCCTGGGAAAAGAGAGGCCACAATCAT
Source organism: Dromaius novaehollandiae (assembly GCF_036370855.1). Taxonomy (NCBI): domain Eukaryota; kingdom Metazoa; phylum Chordata; class Aves; order Casuariiformes; family Dromaiidae; genus Dromaius; species Dromaius novaehollandiae. Next base: position 5,770,478 of record NC_088124.1, on the reverse strand, counting down.
TTTTCTTGTAAAGAATTTGGTCAGTTGTTCCTTTGTTGATTCCACCCTGTTTCACCTATTTTCTAAAAGGTCTTAAGGTGCTGATGCAAACACTTCTCCCCACAAATTTTAAATGTAAAATTAAAAATAACACAAAGCTAGAGCTTGGAAGGAGTTCCTTCAACTTCCAGAAGTAAGGTACATGCGGGAAAACGTGCGTTGGATTGTGCTACGAATGGATATAGTTACTGCTGTGTGCTTCTTCAACACTAGCTACCCCCTTGCGCAGCTCCCGCTGGGCTTTCACCTTCAGAAATCCAGGGACACAGAGTCCTGGACAGCAATCATGGGAACAGAGGCATCACATCCCTGCATCAGGCCAGAAATCAATCACCCAAAAAGCCTCTTTCTGACATTGGTCACACCGAGGTTCTTGGAAGAAAAGCAAAGCAGCAGCGTGCAAGTCGTCCTGGCTAGAGGATGACTTGGTGCATACGTAAACAGCAGAAAAAAATACGGCCGTCCCCCGCCAGAGCACCGGGCTCAGGGCAGCCTGGTTGTGTTTGTGCGTCCTAATACGCGGCAGGAGCCGGCTCGGCTGGTTCACGGCACGCTCAGCCCTGCTCTGCTCTGGGAGGGGGCGAAGGCTGGGTGGGGGCCACGCGTCCCATCAGCGGACCCTCGCCCTACCCGAGGCCACCCCTGCTTCGGCCTCGGCCACGGCGCCCACACGTGTCTCCAAGCTCATCGCCCGAGAGGCGTGCCGAAAAAGCCGCCGCTGTGAAATTCAAAGGGTTTCGTTCTTGGTACAAGACACAACAAAGAAACTACAAATTGTGCAGCTGAAAATGAAATATCTTAAAGGCATCTGAAATTAAAAAGAGGGACATTCTTATCTCTTGTGGTCAGAGGAAAAGGGCAGAGCTAGGAAGATGGGCATATTAGTTAACAGCAGTACTTGGACCTGAGCAGCAGTTCACAGTGAGCTGGACTGGAGTCCTTCACCGAGTCCAACACTGTTCTCCCTCACAAATTCTTTATGGAACGAATCCAATTAGTATTCAAATAAGACACTACCTGAGGTTTGGGAACATAGTCTCGAGCTTGTTAAGTCAGTAAAAATTCACATTGACTTCACAAGACCCAGGCATTAGCTGGAAAAAAAAAAAAAAAAAAAGATGATTATTATTTTATCTGTATTTATAGGATATCATTAGAATGCCAAAGGAGGAGGCAAGGTATTTGTACAAGTTCATTAAAAGCAATAAAACTGAATTATGCATGGTGTGGGGATCCTAAGTATAGGTGTGATATAGAGATTTAAAAATGGAAAAACCTTTTTCTCCTAACAATAGGGCATTCATCTAAAAATAAAAGATAACCATGAGAATGCAGAAGTAAACTCACACAGCACCTTTTCTTGTTCACATTATATCTGAAGCTTTCCCCTTTAGCCACATTCAAATTTACAAGAAGCAAGCAATGAAAAAAAAATGCAGAGTCTAAGCACAAAAGGTTCGATGGGGTGTGAGGAGAGGAGGGGGGTCAAGAGAACAGGAAACCCAAGTTGACGGGAAACCCAAGTGACATTTGGGTTTAATGAATGACTTAAAACCCCAATATTACTCCTCAGGAAATGGGGAGAGGAAATTGAGAGATGTTTTGAGAGTATAAATGAGGGGTTCCATCAAGGTGAAGGCTGCAGATCTGCTTTTTACCTCCTGCGAAACTGAACTGAGAACTGGACCAAGAGGAAAGACACTCAGCTACAGCATGAAAACCTGCACAGCAATCGTGTTCCTGCTCCTGGCTGCCAGCGCCAAGCATGCCAGCTGCTTGCATGCTGAACCAAGCTGCGCTCACTTCTCTGAACTTCTGCCTGCACATCTCAGAGACTTGAGGATCAAGTTTGAGAAAATCAAAGATTATTTTGTAAGTAAGACATCAGGTAGTCTCTCCTCCTCCTTGCTATTTTTTTTTCTTTTTTGCAAAGTTCAGTGATTTGGATGATGGGGGGGAGATAGCTTCCTCTGGACAGAGGTGATTTAGTTGTGTGTTATGGGCTTGCAGGTGAGAGCAAGAGGAGCAGTTCAGTTTTGCTGCTTGCTGAGAGACAACATGCTAGGATTTTCTTCCTTGTTTTAATTACAGTGAACTCGAGAGCTTTCACAATGAATTTTAGTGCATCTTACTATCCAGACTTCCCCCTAAATGTTGCAGACCAACTTATTCATTGAACAAATAGGAAGGAAATACAGTCATCTTCAGGGCAATTAGGTACAGCCTCACTGAAGTCAATGCTAGATGAAAAGGGAAACCTTTTGCTACAGACTTTTTTTTAGAAGAAGAAATATCCAATTTACTACCAAAGCCTGAACAAAGTACTTTGTGACTAGAATTATTGTTGAATAACTAGCACTTGGTTTGGTGCCTGTAAAAGATCAAGGCTTTGCATTACACCTAAGGGAGCCTCAGGGTTGCTGAGAAAGCAGTCACGACACGATATTCATAGCATTTGTCACTGCAGAGATGTTTGGTCATATCTGTATTGCTAATTTTGCTATTGCCAGTAGCTTTTGGCAACAGATAAAATGATAATTCTCCAGAAAAAATCCCAGAGTAATGGTGTGGTTTGTATTTATTACCATATTAGCATGGAAGGTAGGATTTAAGACTTGGATTTAAAGCTTGCTGTAAATCTCTGAGTTAATCTTAGGAGTGAACATTTATAACCTCTTAGAAAACATTCTGCTAAGTGCCTTGGTCCCATGGGGTGATACCGCAGGTGGTGTCAGCTCCCCCCACTGTAGCTGCCCAGTCCTCTAGAGTTAATGGTGCAAGAGAGGCACTACAAGAAAAAATACCCTCTGGAGATGCATTTCCCTCTCCTGACTGTAGACTTACAGAGCTAATGGAGACAGTCAGGTTGAACTGTCTTGCCTGGGTAAGCGTGCAAACAGACGGGGCAGAGTGGATAACTCACTGCAAGTGGCTGTCACAATTCTGCCAGCTGTCCGGAAAGCAGAGTGTGATGTGGTTACAAGCAGCACTGTTATGTAAACACTGTCTGAGGCTGAAAGAAGTGTGCAGGGCTTGAAGTGGAGGGAGAAGCAGCCTACCATAAAGGCAATAAATCATACTAAAGGTTGTGATTTCATTATCTTGCTGTCTTTGGACCCCAGAATAGTTGCACCGCAACATTATGGGCCAAAGAATTGATGATTCCTGTACCTAGTATTAGTATATTACATACACAGATATGATTGAGTGCTTTTTTTCCTTTCCTTCACGGAGACCACAAATGCAGACAAGCAAAACAATCATTCAGTAAGGCAAAGACTTTGCTGACTGCCTGTCTAAGTAAAGCTTTTCTATTGCATGCTTCCACAGCAATCGAAAGATGATGAACTTAGCATCCAGCTGCTCGGCTCCGAATTACTGGATGAATTTAAGGTAAGGATTTTGCCATTTCCTGGAATATAATTCTCATCTAAGTCCATTATCCTTCTTCATCCTTTAAGAAGGGAACCAGACTGTAAACTGAGGCTACTGTCCCACAGCGACAGGTCTCGAGTCACAGTGTAATAAGTGGCTCTGTGGCCGGGCTGATGCCCACTTACCTCCGTGCTACAGCCACCAAAGAGCGGTGGTAACACGCGGTGGGAGCTGTGGACACGTATCTGCAGTGCTGAGCTCCTCGCCAGTGATTTTAAAAGCCCCTAGGTCTGCCTGGCTTTCCCGCCCTTTCGCGGCTGGCACTGACAGCGTCGGCCCCTCTCTCCCAGGGCACCTTCGGCTGCCAGGCCGTGTCGGAGGCCATGCGCTTCTACATGGAAGAAGTCCTGCCGAGCGCCGGGAGAGCCAGCGCGCCCCACCAGCAGAGCATCAGCGACCTGGGCAACACGCTGATGCACCTGAAGGCGATGATGAAGCGCTGTGTGAGTGGGGTCAGCAGGCAGAGGGGGGTCCGGGCCGGCGGAAGGGCAGGCAAACCAGGCACCCTGGGCTGAGCAGTGGGTCTCCATGCAGAGCGGAGAGCCAGCCCAGCCGGCTCTGTAAACATGCGGTCCCTCCTGGCCCTCGCTCCCCGGGGTTTATCAGTTAAACGGTGAAGATTTGGAGGCTGTGCCCAGGAGTACTATTTCTTTGGAAATTGCAGCCCTGTAAGAGCCCGGCTGGGAAAAGCAGTAAGAGGGAGGGCGGTTGCTCAGCCCTTACCTGGCAGCGGGAGCAGCGCTGCTCTGCACGGCCGCTGTGCCTCCTCCCGCGGCTGCCCGTGCGGCTGTCCCGAGCGCGGCGGCTGCCGGCGGGGTGACCCCCGCCACGCGAGGAGGAAGGGGAAGCGGGAGGCCAGCAGCCAGCGTGACGAGCGGTGGGAGGAGGAAGGCAGAGCGGCGGCCTCGGCTTGTGTCCCGGGAGAGCAGCTCGGCCGGACGCCGGGGCGGCAGCTGTCCCTGTCCCTGTCCCCAGCCGGGGAGCGCGGGCACCTGGAAGGAAAACGGCTCGATTAACATTGGTGCCTCTTCCCTTCACAGCACAGATTCCTCACGTGCGAGAAGAGGAGCAAAGCTCTAAAGCACATCAAGGAAACGTTTGATAAGGTAGGTCTCCGCTCGCACGGCTGCAGCTTCCCTTTGGAGGAACCCGCAACCCCAGGCAGGTCAGAGGATTTTACCACGGACTTCAAATCAGGACAGAGTCAGAACCCAAAAGTCCGAGGACTTTGATTATGCAAAAATACATAAACCATAATCTAGTAAGTGATGCCCAAAGCAGCAGCTTGTACGTTTAGGTGGATCGGTGGGGGAGAGAAAAGCTATGAGGTTTAGGTTCAGAGAAAGTAGAAAAGGATAAAGAAGGTAACTGAGCTCCTTCAGGTTTTCCCGGAATAATATCCGGTAAACTGCTTAAATTGTAGGCAGAGAATCACAACAAATACTGCACTTATCTACGTATAGACACAAAAGGATCGGTTATAAATTATTTCTAAAACTTGGTATATAATAATCTACAGTGTGATATATAATGCAGAAAAAGGAATACATTCACCCAAAATCCTAATTATTCACTATAAGTGGTTTTGCACTCACTTTATACTGATTTTCCACAAGTAATCCATTTGTGAAGATTTCAAAACAGAATCTTGCAGAAATCCATCTATGAACTAGTCATTGCAAGTAGTTGTGCTGAAGGACAGAAATGTATCATATGCCCAGTATCTCCAGATGAATCAGCTCAGACACCTATTTCGCAGAAAGATCAGTGACAAGCCATACGTTCCCATGTTCCCAGGGAGCTAATTGCACCATAGAGATAACAGCAGAATGAGTCCGTTTCTAGCCACTCTACATGACGCATATCGTTACGCTCATACTTGAACTAAAACTGTAACTTTGTAAAATTAATTAATTAATAATTCTTGGTGAATTGTAGAATTGTTATCTATTAGCCTAATTGTAGAATTATTAATGAATTAAAAATTATATATTAACTTTCCCCTGACAGATGAATGAAAATGGAATCTACAAGGCAATGGGAGAATTTGACATTTTCATCAACTACATTGAAGAATATTTGATGATGAAGGGAAGGAAGTGAAACCATCCACGGGTCTGCATCTTTCACACAAAATCTTGCTATCTTTCAGAAATATTAGGCTCTAAGAGCATATGAGAGACTAAGTTATCTTATGGCTCAGGTCAAAAAATACAGGTCAATAACAACTTATAGTTTAATACTGTATTTAAAATAGTTATTATTTTGTGAAAATAGTTTAATATTTATTACCTCTAATACCTCAGTGTTTATGTTTACAAATTTTTCTGAAGAAAAGGGTGATGAGCTTTTAAACTGTTATTTATTGTTCAATATTTTTATGCTGTTTATGATTGTGCTATTTTATTCATAGCGCCAAAACACCCAAAGCTGCACCCTTTTGGGGAGCAGATAATGAGCCAAATTTATCCTGAGTGCAGCTTCACTGAGCAAGGTCAGTCTGAGCAGGAGCCCTCCCAGCTTTGAGTTCAGCAAAGTTTATTTTTAAACACCTGTGTACATATGCTTCGCTGAATGCGTACTCTCCTCCTGAGTCTATCCACCTCTCTAATTATGCGGCCAAATTTTTCCCTGCATAACTTTGCCAGTGTGTCTGGTTCTGCAACTGGAATTAGGCACTTAAACATTCAGAATTACCCCATGGCCTTACACTGAGCAAAACAATCATGAAAGAAGAAGGCCATTTTGTCGTCTTTGTGTGGAAAGGAGTGTGAAGGAGGAGGGTCTGCAATGCAGTGAGCAACATGGGATAATGCCACAGAAACATCCTGTATTATTGTCTTCATCCTGTATTAGTCCAGATTATAGAAAAAATAGTAATAGGAATTAAATATTTGGTTCTAATAGAACTTGCGGTTAAATGTTGCTAATCATTGACTTTCAGAGCTGCTGAGTTCTGACACTCTGCACCTTTGAAAATTATTTGTAATATTTTCCAGTCTTTGACTGGGTTTTATTCACTGTTTGGTTCTTTGCTTCTGGGTTGTGTTTTTTTTTCTAGAAGACATTTAATTAACCACCATTTTAAGGTGGCTTTGGTAATTTGCATTCAAATTCATAAAGGTGACATTATTTTTGTTTCGTTTTACTTCTAATTTTATGAACTAGGAGTTGCAGCAGGCAAATGCTGCATGGGAAGGGTTGCAACCTTTCCAGGGCAGCTTTCGTTGCCCAGAGCAGGTTCAGACACCCCGAGAGCCACTTGTTTGGGAGGTCCCCTTCCTCCTTGTCCCTGGACTTCTGTGCGTCCCCATGAGCGTCACAGGATGCTGAGCAAGAGGACAACGTTATAACCCATAGGCATTTGCTTCTAATATTTAGAAGCACTAGGGCAACAATATCATGAAACTGTCAGCTTGTCATTTGCTTTACTATAATTTTTAAGCCACCACTGAAGAAAGGCTATTGATAAATCATTTATTCTATTTTCACGTTTACTGCATTAGAAGGGTGTTCCTGCTGACAGCATGCCTAAAACTGGAACTAGTGATTGAAGAGCCATGCCTGGCCCAAAGCAGGAATGCTCTTCTGTAGGTCACTCCTCCCACTGAAGCCAAACAAGTGGCTCAAGGGCCGTGTTTGAACCAAATACTGTAAAATTTAAATCAAGCTTCTTACCGGTATACGTTAAGGTCATGTTGAGCTGGGCTCTATATTCCTTTCTCCGCCAAACACTTCGACGCGAGTACTATGGGAGAAGTGAGAGTAGTCCGGGAGCTGCAGCAAGAGCCATCAGCACCAACAGAGCCGGGCGTCCGGAGGGAGCGCAGCTCTCGGAGTGCAATGCTGTTGTGGCACCATGCACCACCTAAGATTCCTGTTGTTGTGGGGACTTTTGTATGTTTGTGTGAAAAGAAATCTTCTGTTTTTGCTAATAAAGATCTCAGAATAAATAAAGCCTCTGTCCTGCTCTTTCCAGTTATTAACATAGTTGTAAATAAGCTCCAACATATAGATACTGCGTGCAGGAGTTAGGGACATGGAGCACCATGGTGACCTGCTGCTCCTGCTCTGGCGCTCCTCGTTCGGTACCCGAGCAGCACGACGAAGCGCTGCCCAGGCGTCGGGCCGCTCTGGCAATTCCAGTTCGCTTGAGAGGGGGGAACAGGTCGCGTAGGTAGAGTTTACATGCCTGAATGCCACTGATTATCACTGGTGCTTTAGTATCTCTGTGCCTCTGTTCCCCTGATGTATAAAGGAGACCACGGCTTCCTCTGTCAACTGAGCTGTTTTTAACTTACCTTTGTCCACGGCCAGGTCAAGGCCTTGATCCTACACATACCAGATAGTAGCTAGGTACTAGACTAATATGAATTGATAACAATTGCTTGTTTTTCCCCAGGTTTGGTGTTATTCATCTATGCATATGGAACTGTACATGTGGCAGCTGAATATGTAATAAAAAGGAGCATCGTGCATGCATGAAGTTATGGCTCTGTTACTAACAAACTCCAAATTCAACCAACGTAACCATTTCCAAACTTCACCTCACATCCACCGCCAAAGGGTGGTTACTCACGGACACCCACCTGGCCACGTTTGTTTCAATTCTGAGCATCTTTCATTTTCACTGAGCTCAGGCCTTCACTTGCAAGTCCACAAGACTCCGTGTGTTTATTGGTAGCTGGGGTTTCTTTCCTCGCTGCATCAGAAACAAGAATATTTTCAGTTAATAAGACAATTTCTAAGTCTGTGTGTGTCCAGACCTCAATATAGTACAGGTCATGGGGAAGATTTAGCCCAACAGATTATTGGTATTCCTAATAAAACCTGCATTTTTGAGCACTCCTCTGTGCCTTCGACCTCCTCCAGCATCATCCCACGCCACGCCGGCTCGCACGCTGCCCTCTGATCGCCTCCACGGTTACTCTCAGCCCCCGTTAGACGCTTTGCCTCTATTAGGAACGAGGAGATGGCTCTGGCGAACAGAGCGCTGCTTTGCTGCTAGGGACCCGGATTCGCAGACCGGCGGTGCAGCGGGCTCGAGGAGCGCTCTGAGCCGTGCTGACCCGCGGGGCCGCGTCCCCGGGCAGCGAGAGGCAGCGGGTGGCCCCGGGCCGCGCCAGCCGCCCTGCAGCAGGACACGGCCACGCTGGCCACGGGAAGGCAAAGGCAACCCCGAAGCCAGTGGCTCGCTCGGGGAGCCGGTGAGGACACACACCTCGGACAGCCCGGCTGCCTGGTGTCTGCGGGAGCAGAAACAAGCCAGCGTCAGCAGTTCATGGCAGGAGCCCAAGGACTCTCGTGAGCGTGAGCTGAACGCTGTGTTCTGTCCCTGCATGGAGGAAAAGGGTAGCGTCAGCTCAGCTGTGGTGAGTTTTTCAGTAAAACTCAGTCACCCTGGTTAAAGTAACCACAGGAAGGAAGCAGATGGGATGCCTCTTGCTGTACGGAGAACGAAGGTTTCCAGTTACCTGATGTAATAGGAGTCATTTGATTCAGAAAAAAAAGGAGGAAAAGCAAGTCAGCAAGTCTGGAAAGGCTGGCGGCTCGCTGCCAGGGCGGAGGGGCTCGGCCCCAGCGAGGGGCCGGGCAAGGCAGGCTGCCCGGCAAGGCAGCTACGCTCTGCCCCGTCTCCTCCCGATTGCAAACCGGAGGGACTGAGGAAGGGGCCTGCAAGGCTCCCAGCCAAGGACAGCACTTAGCTCGATGGAGAGATAACCGAGAGCCTCAGAGCAAGAGTATTAGATGCACGATCTCTGTGCAAACTGCAAGCATGCAAAAACGCCTGTGACTTCTGTCACCAAAACACAGGGGTGTTTGCATCATGACACAGATCTGGTACACAAAAGCCCAACGGCACACTTCCAACTAAATACATACACCATCTCCAAGAAGCTTTAGGTAGGGTGTTCCAGAAATTCCAGAAAAGCCATCCAGGCAACCAAAGGCAGGACCTGTCGTAGAGCAATGTCATTTCCAGGGAAGGAGCAATCACTATGTTTCATTTCTGGCCATGTCCTCAAGCAGGCTTTTTCGCATTCTCGGGCCAGCTACATCCGCAATTAGTCCTCCCTGCCAGGCTGCACTGCTTAAAGAAAGGGGGAAAAAAGAAAGAATAAAAGAAAAAAGAAAAAGAAAGAAAGAAAAGGGCAGCCTGCAAAACTGAGACACACAAAGCCCCATTACAAGTCATCTACATGACTCATGACACCTACATCAAACCAGAATCACAGCACTAGCATCTTCTAGCCTCTCCCGCTGCATCTCACCCAATCTGACCTCGATCAGAAACCTGCTGCATGCGTTGGATGGGGGCTGCAGCCCTGCCGTGCCCCCCATGTATGGGTCCCACATATGGAAAAGCCTTCCTGGGCCCCAGTGCCAACTAACATGCACCAAGATATCAGTGTTTGGAAGGAGGAAAATTTAAAAAGTCTTCTACAAGGTACTGTGATTGCAATGTCAGCTCTGCGCATGCTGCCAAAGCTGCTTTGAAGCTACAGCAGTGAAACAAGATCAGGCTGACCAAAGAGGCTGGAGCAGGGGCTGGGAGGCTGGAGACCAGGGCTTGCTTCTGCTTCTGCTGCAGGGCCTGCCTCCGAGTCTGGGCAAGCCACAGGATGAGTCTCTGTTTCACAGCTTCCCCTCTGCAAAACGAAACGTGACAGTGCTCCCCCACACTCCTCTTTTGCACAAACAGTCCAAAAACGTTCAAACTATTCTATAAGACTCCAAGATCTTGGAGGACAGGCTGAATCTGTCCTTACAGTGCTTAAGCAAACTGGACTGTGGTTCTGGGCATAGCTGTAATTCACACACCACACGTGATGGACAGCAATGCCTCTCACAAATGGGACCACAAGCATGTTGTGAACAGCGGCTCTCAGAGCTCACTTCAGTGTTTCTCTTGCCTCTAAATGCTCAGAGCTCCCTGAAGGCAGAGCACAGCCTTTGCTCGCAATCATCTAAAAGCAGGTTCCCCAGAAAAGGAAAGTGGCTCTTTGGGGCTGCATTAACAGAGTGCTCAAAAGTGCTCAGGGCAAAGCAGACAGAAACACGAAAGCAATGTTCTCAAGCAGGTCAAAACTAGACTCTTCTTACAGCCCAGAGACGCATTCGGAGAAGGCCTTCCTCCCCACGCCAGTCCCTTCCAGGCAAGGGCTCGCCACGCTCAGCCCAGCACCGACTGAATTCACCAGAGTGAGCATCTCCCGCATCTTCCTCCTCGCATTCCTGTTTTATCCCGTCACTGTTATTTCTCGGTGCATAAAATAAAAGCTTGGGACAGGGTCATGGACCATCTCCACATATCCGTGCTGGGCTAGTATATCTGCTTCTAGTGCAACCCCCAAAAGCTGCTGCAACCAGGTTGCTGAATAGCAACATCTCTGTGCATTATCCCACATCACTTAGTGCTGATGTAGTTCCTTCCAGTCTCGAGGTAAGTCTGTATGTTACAGTTACAGCACAGGACTGTCACACACAACAGAGACGGTGGTTTTGTTTTTTATTCCACATAAGCAAATGGTTTCCTGGCTGGGTATTGTCTTCCTGATAGCTAACCCGAGTGCCTGAGCCACTTCCCAACACAGAGCCCTGCTGTCTGGGAGCTGCACCCTGAGTCACCCGCTGAGCTTTGCCTGCTGTTGCTTACCTAAACAAACTCAAAATTCTCACCCAGCCAAACGCTGCTTATCTCGACTGCACAATGGGAGTGCTGCAAAGATTTTGGTCTAGTACAGGTTGTATGTGGTTAAACCACCTTTCTGGTTAAAAAAAAAAAAAAGTTTAAATATTAAGCACTAGAGGAAAAGAACTGGAGATCTGATCTAAGTACAGAGGAGGAAGTCTAGAGGACCTTCAGCTTCCAAGGGTGCCTCTCTTGAAGACAACCTGATGTGCAAGCCATAGGATCATCCATCAGGCCAGAAAATAAACCTAGCAGGAGTGGCTTGGGTGGCCAACGCTACACAGAAAACCCGTTTCTGACTCCCGCCATGACTCAGGGGTCAATCCAACTAGTGGTGCTTCCTTTAGACATTACTGCCAAGAGTAATCTCCTAACTGTTATTTTTCTCTTAAAAAGAAAAAAATCCAATCAGTGTTTATTCGTCATAAGTTCAGTCTGCGGTTAAATCTGCGTGCTTCCTACAGCTTGGTGCACGGCACCGAGCAGACGGCAGACTCTGTGGCACAGGTCCAGCGGACAGGGACAACCCGTTGGGGCCAGCAAAGTCCAAACTTGCACAACTGTGCAGTCACTGTGGGCCGGAGGTTTCATGGCGAAACCCGAGGCTGAGCTGCTGCGGGTGAATCATTGCCAGGGCGCTGCAGGTTAGCGAGGGGCCAGCCCAGCACCATGGGCTGCCTGCAGCCTTCTCCTCTGCTATTCACAAGGTGTTTGCAAGGTACCGCAGTAAAGGCCGTCACTCAGTTCTTCCACCATTTTCCTCAGAGAAATGTGGGTGAGGGCATAAGACTTCAGGCTCTCAGCAAAACATGACACCCACTCCAAAAAGGGAGTGTGCATGCAGGGTTTGCACAGATAAGAAGCTAGTGGTTTCACAGGTGCTTTGGTTAATCACTGCAGCCTGTGTGAGCGCACACGGACAAAACCCGTGAGGACTTCAAAGGCACGTGAGCATTGGGCTATTCCTCTGCATATGCGCAAGTTTCACTTCGTCAAGGAAGAAACGTGCCCAGACAGGCAATACATCAAAGAAATCTGCTAGCTGCAAGGACAGTTTCTTCTGCTTTTTCTTTTTTCTCTTCAGAAACTTTCCTGAAAGCCATAAGCAGCACCGTGCTGAACAGTGTGTTCTTGCTGAATCAAGAAAGCTATTCAACTTCTTAGTTGATCAACATGGGAAAGGCAGCTGAGCTAGATCTCAAGGGGTCACAACTGGAAGCATCTGCTGAAGCGGCTGCAGAGGGGACCACAACATGGCAGGCAGAAACGTCTCTTGTAGACTAGGCACACGGAACAAAACACCATTTACCTCCTCCATGCAAGAGGATAAAAAAAATCCTTCTTTTGGCTGAAATATTAATATATTCTTCAGGAGCGTTTGGCTCTTTCCCCTTCGATTTTTTTCCTAGACTTTGAGTTATTCCTCACCTACACTCTCTTACAATAACAGCCCCAGGGGATTTTGCTCTTCCCCCATCTCAAGCTGAGGTGAGTTCAAGCAACGCTGCTTCAGTCCTTGGGCCGGGAAGGGTCTCACCAGCTCCAGGGACAAACGCAGAGCAATTCCAGGATATTGGATTTCACAGTTTTCTTCCTCTCTTTTGGGGCGCAGATGCCTACAAGGGAGATGACCACCTTCTTGGGGACCCTCTAACTTGCTGGGACAGCACGAAGAGGCCAGCGGAGGATCAGGGACAAGATTTCTAGCAGTGTGAGAGCGCTTAAGGAGAGTTAAATCAAAACAAACTATTTTCAAGTATTTTTAAATTGTAAATTCTTTCAGAATTGTATCGATTTTAATTGCGGTTATGGTTAACACCTGCTACCGAATTTTCTTTCACTGCTGGCACCACCCACTCCCAAGCAGCTAAAGCTTCTCTGTGTCCTAGTTTTTAACATCACGTGACTGAAATACAGGGCCTTGTCACAAAAGAGGTCAAGTATAACACAGCAAAGAGAGCAAAACGCTGTCGTTCAGCACCTGCGCTGCCAGGGCAGAGATGGAGGAAGCGGGCTCGGCGCCGCGCTCCGGCTCCACAGGCCGCCACCGCCCTGCTTCACCGCGAGGGTCTGACTGACACCGGGGCTGCAGCGAGGGGGACCGCTAAAGCGGGCAGCACTGCCGCCACCATGCTCGTCACCCGGCAGGCCTGGTGGCTTGGTCAAGGCGGCAGAGCTTGTCTCGGTGTCCCAGAGCCGCCGCCTCGGGGAGCTGCTCGTTCGGTGCCCCAGTGCCTTGGGGACCCGCCATCTTGGGGACCCGCCATCTTGGGGACCCGCCGACCTGGCACCCCAGGGATCCGGCGCCTCGGGGATCTGGCCAGTCCGGCACCTCAGGGACCCAACACCTTGGGGACCCAGCACCTCCCGGACCCACCGACCTGGCGCCCAGGGAGCTGCCAGCCTGGCATCTGAGGAGCCGGCGCCTCAGGGACCTGCTGCCCCGGCGCCCGCGGGCCGCACACGAGAGCGAGAGGTGTCCCGGCCTCAACCCCGCCTTCACCGCGAGGCCCCGCTTTCGATACTTCACCACATGAAATCTAAGCCCGACGCCTATTCATCTGTGCTCTGGCGTTACCCGTAAAATGAGGGAGCAGCAGCTCGCGCTGTCTCATAGCGAGAGGCTCGCACGGGCGGACGTGCCCGCGGCGGTGCGGGGCTGCCGGGCGGCTCGTGACGCACGCGGGCCCCGGGGGCTGCCGACCACAGCACTCTTGGCCCCTCTCTCAAAATTACCAGGGCTGTTTTCACTACCTGTCTCGGCGCCGGCACACGGGGCAGCGCAATCGCTCGCGCGGGTTGCAGACGAAGCTCCTCAGCTGGGTCTGCCGCTTCCAAGGAGCAAGGCCCCGCGGGGGACGGGGCGGACATGGGCTGGCCCGCAGCTCGGCACGGCCTGCCTCCCCTCCTGGCCACCGGCCGCTCCGCACGGATACATCTTGTATGGCGACAAGCCGAGCTCCTCTGGGAAGTCCAACAGCTTCCCAGGGGTTGCGTCATTGCCGCAGGCTTTGGCCGTCAGGTTTCTATAGGCTTTAAAGTTCAAGGGAAAGTTATGGGAAAGTCAAGGATTTCACCAACTGCCCTGACATAAACGTTTCTTCTCTCCTATAATCTCCGCAGCGTATTTTGTCCAAGCCCATTTCTGAACTCTACATGCCAAGCTCAACTATTGCCAACAGCACAAGAAGACATGAGACAAACGTAAAAACCAAAGAAACTTACAAATAAACAAACGAACCGACTATCCATGAGGCCCCACACCTGGCCATTTCCCTTCCGCTTCGCCATTTTGACCGCTTACCGCTACCGCTTCAACGTTACAGCGCGGAGCCTCAGAAGCCATCTCCAGTGATGGCTACCGCAGAGGTAAAGCTCCTTTTCCAGGTCTAGGAGCAGGACAGAAATGGGAAAACTGAGAAAAGCAGCCCCATAGCTCTGCTCTGCACTCGCTGCATCAGATAGTCCCAACCCCTGAGCTACAAACACAGGTCAGTGGAGGTGGGCGTCTCGACCAGGAGCCCAGAGTTAGTGGCAGGGGTTCAGCCCTGGTGCGCAGCACAGAAGGGGCCATTGCACAAGCCCTGCTGCTGCCTCAGAAACTGTTCAGAGCTGGAAGGGAATTACAAACAAAACTCTCTGATAAAAGGGGCTACCGTGTAGGCAAAGCAAAGCAATTCCTCCAGTCGCACCTGCAGCTCGTGAGGTGAGGCTGCACGGGGCTGCGGAGACATTGGGAGTCTGGCTGATTCTCAGAAAGCTGATCCGTTTCGGTGAAGCTCTTTTCCCATGCAGCAAGCTTGGGCTCTACCCCATCCGCGAAGCCTCAGGCTTGTGCTCCACCACTCACCACCGAACAGCCCGTGAGCACGTTCTGCGTGCGTCTCCTCCGCATGACGGTGGTTTCGCAATGACTAGGGAATGGTTACCCTCAGCAATAGAGACTGGTGGCAGGCTGGAGAGGCAGTCGCCTAGCAGGAACAGGAGCTGCTTGCTTTTCCCTTCGTTCTGAATTGCTTTATCCTGATACACCATCAGAGTTTTTGTAGGATTTAGCTCCTGATGTTGAAACTTAGCCACTGAATCATTTACAAGATGCCTATAAGAGCATGAAGCAGCAGATTGGCAACACCAGGCCCAGAGAAAGCCCGAACCCTATGACATCTTGTTGTCCTATTCCAACTATTTATCTATTAATTTGTGAAACAGAGCACAATATTGATTCAGTGACTGATCCTTGTGGCTGTTAGATGATGATACAGAGGAAGGGAGGGAACTTATCTAATCTAGCTATAATTCCCACTGGTACCAGACCTTGAGATGCTTAAATCAGAGTGCGTCCTTGGGCTTTCTGACTGATGATGAGATGGAGATTGCAGCCCACAATGTTGGTACAAAACCTAGATCATATAGCAATGCCAATTCAGTGACCTAAGAAAGGCAGTTATTATTTTATGTCCCCGCCTTCTATCATCTGTTCCTTTTTGCCTCCTGGCAAAGTCTCTATCACCATTGCATCACACCCTGAAGCAAGAAGATGTTTTTCTTTGCTCCAGGCAATTCAATATTTCAAGGCTGGACTACAATGTTCATTTCCTGGCAGTAACGCCAAATTTCTTTTTCCTTTAGCTGAAATTTCATTTCTTGAATCTTTTGCAATACTGACCCCAGCTCTTGGGGCTGGCACATCTTACTCGCACTGTCCATAACCTGCTCAGTTTTGAACAGCTTGTGCCAATCTGAGGTACTCTGATTTTCAAAGCAGTGAGGAACATCTTTGTCTTTCCTGATGGAAAAGGTGCTGCAAACGTCCAAAGTAGGATTCCCACAGGCCTAGTACAGCAACTTCTGCAGGGCACATTATTGTCAGTGAGAAGAATATTTTGTTTCTGGACACCTTAGTTTTACAGCTACATTTAAATTATCAGTCATCATTGCCTAACCAGGGCAGCAAACACCATAGTCAAAAATCTCTGTCATTTTACAGTCAGCTTCAGCAAGCACTCAGCAGTCTCTTTAACTGCAAGTTTAAGCAAGCCTAACGCTAATAGGTCTTTTACTAATTTGGCATTTTTTAGCATTAAGCAGCTTAGCTGTGCCAGCACAACCCATTCCAAGTACCACAACTGGAAATCCTAACCCTCTGACGTGCCTAATCCCACTTCTTGGAAAAGTGCTACCATCATCAGATTTCGCATAGAAATTTTTGCATTTCTAAAGCATACAGCTTACTGTCTGCTCCTCATGACAAGCCAAAGGAGGTTTGAAAGGCGGCTCGGGTGATGGAAGTCTCCAGTTCAACCATCAAGGAGACAGACTTCAGAAAAGGCTTCATAAGGGATATCAGTCCAGGACTTGTGTGATGCAGCTTCCTACAGGACCTAAATAGTCACTACGGAGAAGACTGTAGCTCTTCCTTACCTCATGAGGTTATCTTCGGGTTAAATACTGCAGAGGCTGTGAGGTACTCAAACAGATGGGTACTTATATCACCCATGCTATCCATAGTATTAACAAGGCAGAAACAGCACATGAGAAACTAGCACCAAAGTAAACGTTCACCTGAGCTGAATACTTACATAGAGCTGCTGGACACTGAATAAAGTGGCCATGATTAGCAGAAGCGGTAAGCTCTGCCTCCTTTCGCTGAAGTCCTTGGAGCTGCAGGAGCACCTTCGGGGCTCACAGCCTCTAGCAAGGGCTGCTGAGGCTCACGCTGCCTCACCACACTTCTAAAGCCAGTGCTGTGAGCACACCCCACCCCTCTGCAAGCAGCAGAGCAGCTCTGAAACAGCAGCCTGAAGCAAAATGTGAGCCTTGCTCGAAGGCACAGTACACCTGTGGTACAAACAGACCAAGGAAAGTCATGCAACCTAAGTCAAAGCCTACCCAGCCAACAGAAGAGTACTGTTGGCTTCCCTAGAATTAGGGCAGTCTTACGAGTACTGATAGCTCATACGTGAAAAAATATCTGCTCTAGATCATAGTCCTTGTCATTAGAAAAGTAAGGGCACTAGCAAAATAGTAAACAGTGCACAACTGCTTCATATTACTCTGTTCTTATTTCTCTCCGTATCGACTGCACAACTAGTCTTCCTGTCCTGCATATCCACAACTGCCTGGAGGATAATTTTTCCTTCTGAGGTTGTCCAGAGCTGAACAATATCATGACAGTGCAATTAAACACTGACACATGCACACATCTAGAAGTGGGAGGAGATGCAGGGCTAGGAGTTATCTGGGCCTTGTTTCTCTCCTAGCAAGAGCAGCAACCACTAGCCACGACAGACAAGGAAACAGAGATCTTCATGATTCATCTCTCAGGTAGTAGCAAACACTGATGCTCTACCTGGAGCAGAGCCAGACTTTTGATCAAAACCAATCCCCTTGATAGTGAGAAATACATTTTTTTCTTAGCAGGAAGTTTGCTACTAAAAATAGGAGGGTGGGGTGAGGAAAGAGGGTTTATTTTCCTACTAACTACTGAAAATTTAAAATGTTGCGGTGAATTTTTCACATATTCCTTCAGAGTCAGCAGGTCACACGTACAGTCCCCTGATTTTACGTGAAGCGTTGGATGGCTATGTCATGGCCCATATGTACATGCATTACGTGGTGGTCACAGACGTTAAAAGGTTCACATTTTGTAGCTTCACCTCCAAGGCCAGAAATAGTCATCGGCACAAACAACATCCCTTTAGTGTCTCCAGTTGTGAGGGATGCAGCTGGACACCTTAGCTCTTTCCTTTGCAACTGCAGACATATGCTCATTGAGCAAGAGCTCAGCATATCTTTCAAGGCACCAGGCCTTTCAGTTTAGGCAAAGAGGAAATAACGTTAGTAAGCACATCAGCTCAGCTGGCACTCGCCAGGAGGCAAAGGGCAACACTTCTGACAAGCTCTGTCTTGACATGGTCTAGATATAGGATGTGAAAAGGACCCCCCCGCCAAGATCTCCAAAGGCAGGTCCAGTCACGGGACAAGGCTCCCTACGATGCGGCTGCAGCGAAGCCCAGCCCAGCACCAGCATCACGAAAGCGAGGGCGAAGTCAGAGGTCCCACAGCAGCACAGCACGTAACGCAAAGGAGACAGGCATCTTGGGGTTAGATCATAAGCCATAAGGTAGAGGAGGACAACAGTCCTGAACAATCCCAGAAGACCTTAACTGAAGTTCAGAGACAAGTCATGGATGGTGAGAGACCTCAGGAAGGAAACAGCAGGCTGCTTTTGTCATTTTGCTTAGGCCCAGGCATTTTCTGCGACTGGAGCTGCAAAGTGCAGCCTTCAAAGTGCAGTGTTGTGCAGTGAGGTCTCTCTATCACTTCTCTCCAAAGCTGAAGACATAAACCTAAAGTGATGGAAGAGCAGTCTTTGGAGGAGGACTGTACAAAGAGACTTTGGGGAGCTGGTCCAGCCATGAATCTCTCTTCTGTGAAGGAGCAAGAAAAGAAATGGCCAGAGGGCCCATTGCTAACGAATGAAGGGACCCTGAGGCACACCTAGGTGCAAAGGGCTGCAGCCAATGGAAGCAGAGCTAGCTGGTCTTCAGGGTCAGACCAGGGCGAGCTGCAGCAGGGCTGGAGCACTGCCTCTTCCACCCCGTGGCTTCCGCACGCCCCTCTACGCTGCAGAAACGCGAGCATCTGGGCAGCCACGCTGGTCACTGGGACCCCAGCGCACCGACTGCTGTTAGTGGGTTCCAGTTGGTGGGTGTGGGATAAAACATTTATCTTTCATCATCTGCACAGCCGCTCCTGGTTTCCAGTTATGCTTGAAGTATTTTCAAAAAGAAGAGTTAGCATGAGATGTTCTCGCATGCTTATCTCATCACTCTTTATCTTGGTCTCTCATCTTCATCTCCCAGTTGAAACCAGCCATGTAGGCCTTCTTGTAAGGCCAATCGAAGGTCAAGATGAACCGGGTGACATCGGTACAGGTATACAGAGCTTGCAGTGTTGTTGTTTACCAGTCAGAGCTACTGAGAAGGCAACAAAGCACTTCAGAAGTCCAGCTCCAGAAAACTTCCTCCCATTTCCAAATAACTTGCAGCTTCAGAGCATTCAGAATTTTTAACAATTCACAGGGCAGGGGGAAAAAAGCCTGATTGAATGCTTCCTCCTCTCCCCGAAAACATGAGTTGGTAGAATTACTCTGATTCACAGCGGTTGGTGCCTATGCCTTCTTCCAGTGACCGCCAGAAAGAGCAGGGAGTTGCAAAATCCTACCTTCACAAGAGAGGACTCTGCTGCAGAGACAAACTGCAGGTTCCCTGGGGGAGGAAAACGCGCTACAATTAAGGCCGGGGAAAGCAGAGACACTTATCCACCTCTCTTCCACGCGGGCGCATCCCT
Organism: Dromaius novaehollandiae; assembly: GCF_036370855.1. Classification (NCBI taxonomy): domain Eukaryota; kingdom Metazoa; phylum Chordata; class Aves; order Casuariiformes; family Dromaiidae; genus Dromaius; species Dromaius novaehollandiae. The sequence goes on along the minus strand of NC_088124.1, from coordinate 5,750,959 downwards.
CTTCGCAGCGACTGCTGCCCACGCCGCAGCGCTGGGCGACGGCCTCAGAGCCGAGCCGGCACACACAGCGCAGGTGCTGCAAAGCCCCAGCTCCTGGGCGAAGCGAGGGAGATGGAGAAACCACTACAAAACAGCAATAGTGGCAGTACTTAACCGAAAGATAGCATTTGATCCATCTGTATCAGAAAGCTCAGATATATCCTGCGTGAGAACCTAACCCTGGACCGCAGTGCAGGAGAGCCGAGGACCCGTGTACCATGGGTGCTGAGGTGGGGCACGCACGTTCGCACGGGGTGCAGGGGGCACCCAGAAATGCTGGCAGACTGCGCTGAGTCCAGCCCTGCCCTGTCGCATCCCCGCGGCCTCGCATCCCCCGAGGGTCTGGGGTGCCTGCACTGCTCCTGTCGCGGAATCACGGCCACGGCCTCGCGCGCTGCCCGGATCGCGGCAGGAGGCCCAAGATTTTATTTCTTCAATCCGCTCCGAGAGTTTTCCCTAAGAGTGACGTGTAGGGCTTGTCTCGTCTCTCCCCCAGACAAACGTGAACCTCCACCCTCTCTTTTCCACCCTCGTCTGACATGGGAGAGTGAAAGGGATTGTGCATTTCCCCAGCTCGCAGTTGTCCTCTCCTCTCTTCTTGAGCGTGTTTATTTACAGCACTTGGTGAACAAATTTATCTAAAGATTTTGCTTTCAAACCCTAAGCAACAGAATACCGCCTAGCATGAGTAAGTCGCTGTTCTCACCCCACGCCCACACTGACCCAGCTATTCCTTTTAGCACCAACAGCTTTACAGAAAACAGACCTCTGTTTTCATCCACCTAGGCAGACTGTACGAAAGCAGTGACAGAAAAAAAGAGTCTGCCGCTCCGGGGAGCGCGCGGCCCTCCTGCCGAGCTGTCTGCGCGGGACGGCGACGCGGCCATCGGGCGGGCGCAGGGGCGGCAGAACCGTGCCCAGCCCTTCCTCTCCCCACGCCGCCGGGTTGGCCGTGTCCCCGCTGCCCCGGCTCCGCCGCCTGCCCCACGGCCTCCCTCCTCGCAGCCCCGCGATGGGCAGAGCGCGCGGAGGGGCAGCGGGGACCCTGCCCTCCCGGTGTGTGCAGACACGGGTGATACCGATACTAAGCCAGAGGGTTTTTTTCCAGCCTCCCCTCGTGTTCGGGGCAATGCAGCACCTCCTGCCCAGGGGCTGCAAGGGGATCGCACGGGCAGCTCGGTTGCAGGTCGTGCTCCACTCCCCAAACATACAAAGGAAATATTTCGAGCCGCAAAACTTTGTGCCGGAGTTGAGATTTGTGCAAGCAGGCACTGTGATTTCCAGAGTAAGCTTTCAGTAACACACACTGTGGAAACACGCACCTCAGACGCTCACCCCCGTCCCCTAGAGCCAGCTTGGGGGGTTTTCTTGCTAGGATTACGTTTGTTTATAAAAATATTTTCCAAAATGTTGAACTGCGCAAACCCTGCAGAGCTAACGACAGCTGTGGCTTAAGCCCTTGGAAAAATTTGCCTGTGCTTCACACCTCTCTATGCTTATGCATATTTGTACAGTCCACATTTCCGCTTCGATAGAGTAAACTGCACTGCGCAAACGGGCACGATTTACAGTTAGGGTTTTAGGTATTAGCTCACTGTTTTGGAACTTGGCAGCTAAAAAAAATGACTCCTCCCTATCTGGCTTTCGCAAATGCAATTGGAGGAGGTCACCAAAGCTCATTTTCTCTTTGCTCTCCGGTTTCCATCTTGTAGCACCTTCGTGGGATTTGACATCTTTCCTTCCTGCTCGGCTGCACAACAGCACGTCAGAGCAGCCCGTCCCGGAGCAGCCCACGTACCAGCCGGGACTCGACGAGCGGTCCTAAGCCTTCACGGCACGACCAGCCCCGCTCGTCCCACCGCTGCTCGCACCGACGGGGTAAAACACTGCCTTGAGCAAAGGAAGCGATGTGCTGTCCTGCATCCTCCACCCCAAGACAGAGCGGGCAGCGCTCGGTCTCAGCTGCAGCGAAGGGCTGGCCCCGAGCCGGCAGCCCAGCGTCACCACCCCGAGGGCTCCAGCCTCTCCTGCCTCCTTACACCCGGGGGGTGATGGCAGATAAACCAGCTGGAAAACTTAAAGATGCCAGTTTGAAAGGCTACTGTACAGAGCAGAAAAATCAGAACGAGCCAGATCTGAGTACACCAGGCTCTGGGACATGACAAACCCCAACATCTAACTTACAGCCCAGCTCATTTTAGTGCACTGCCCCCAGCTCGTACTTGCAGCACATCGTCATTTGCGACTCGGAAAAGCTTGCCACGCAAGCACAGCCTGATTCCTTCCCTAGCCCGATTTCTTCCCCAGCCCCTCCGAGGGGGGGACGGGGGAGCGTCCAGAGGCTGCGCAGGGCAGTGGCCATCGGCCCCGCGGCTGCACGCGGCACTGTGCAAACGGGCCGGGACTGGGCGGCCAGCAAAACCCGCTGCGGCTGCTTGTTCACCCCAGGCCCTGACGGGGGGCTGCAGGACCACCCAGCAGCTCAGAGCGTAAAAGCCCCAGGGGTCCCGTGTGGCAGAGCACCGAGCCACTGCCCCTCGCAGCCAGGGACACGCGAGCACCCCGTCAGCGCCCGGGCATGGAGGGCCACCCCGGCTCGGAAAGCCCAAGCCCACGGGTGCACCTTCTCCCTGCAGCCCACTGATCGACCTGGCACCTGGTACGACCCACCTCTCCTCATGGTGAAACCACCTAAACCCGCACGGGAACATCACAAACATCAGGGCTTGCAAAAGTATTAAAAGCAACACGCAGAGGTGAAGCTTGCCAGGCTTTTGGAAGAAGGCAGCTCTGACATTTCTCCTTGCAAAGAGCCACGTACCCTGCGCTCCACAAGCCACCGCAGCAGCCAAACCATTTGCCACGGAGCAGGGTACAAGAGCAGTCATTTGAGCATGGGTAAGTGCGAGTGGGAGGGTTTCGGGTCGGCCTCCGAGGGCGGCTCAGTGCCGCAGCCCAGGCAGACCCGGGCTCTGCTCTGAGCCTCTCTGCGTTACAGCTCCTGCAAAGCGTGGCTGCTCAGTCGCAGCGCTTTGCCAACTTCTTGAAAAGACGAGTGCTTTTCAGTCAGTGCATCTCCAAACCACAATGTTTTCTGACAGTTTTACTGCGCTGTCAGTACAGCGCGGCGTGCTCCCGGCTGCCGCCACGTGCGACCGACACGGCTGCCGCGCGCTGACAGCGGGAAGCTCGCCGAGAGCCATTCCCAGCCTCCTCCCGGCTGCACCGGGCTGACTCACAGCCGCCACAGAAAAAGAAAACAGAAAACTCGAGCCAGTTCAGTGGGAGGCAGAGCCAGCCCCTAGCAAACCTCAGGAGCAAGCTCGCAGGAGCGGAGGCACGCGGAGCCGCTCGGACTCCCGGGCTCAGGGGGTCAGGGCCAGCAGCGGTGCTGGCTGCCTCCTCGCAGCCCCACAGAACAGTCCAGTTTCCAGAAAGCGCTGAACCATCAGGTTTTGGGGATATCTGATATTATCCCTTTCTGACCACAACATGCAAGCAAATATTTCCTGTTTCTGTGTCTCAACTCTGCCTTACGTAAACCGGGGTAAAAGCATGTTAACAGCAGCAGGGAGGCTGCAAGGCTTACTGTAGTAGAGAGAGACTCCAAGCAGAGGCGTTAAAGCAACAGTGTCCACAAAGAGGGGACAGCACCGAACATCTGAAACGCTCATCTCACGCATGCTCATCTCGCGCAGCGCCTCCGAACGAGGGCTGAGACGAGCCCGGCTCTCCAGGGCTGCACACCTCATCCACACTTCCACAGCCCAGCAAGGCTGGAGGCACCCTGGGCTCCAGGGCCTCTTCCAGCCGGGAAGGAAAGGCTGGGAGAGCCCCCGCCGGCCGGTGCCCGTGTCTCCAACCCCACCGTTTCCTGCCCTGTCCCAGCAAACGCAGAGGGTGGCATCGTCCCACGCTCTGGTCTGGTTTCATTCGGAGGTGCCATGGGAAGGACTGAAAACCCCCAGGCAGGTTAGCGGGGAGAGATGCCACCGGCGTCGGAACCGCAGAGTGGGGCTTGTTCCGCCGGCGCCGTTGGAGCACCCATCGGCCTCCGTCGGCTGGGGCAGAAAGAAAGGGAACGAGTCTCCAAGCATGAAACTGTGAAACAAATAATCAGATAAAACAAAGCCCTCCGTAGCGCACCGCGCGCTCCGAGCCCTCCTGCTCGCTGCGCTGCAAAGGTCGCGGCAGCGACGAAGGGTTTGCGCAGCGCGGCGGCGCCCGGCTCGAGGAGGCTGCCCGGACCCCGCACCAGCCCGGGGTCCTCACTTTCCCCTCTCCTCCAGCGCGGAGCCCCGGGCCAGCCGCTCCCGCCGCAGCGCCCGGAGCCGGCAGCCGCGGCACCCCAGCCCGGCGCGGCGCGGCGCAGCACGGCACGGCGCAGGCGGCAGTTCCCCCTGCCGGCCCCGGGGCGCAGCGCTGGCGGCCCTGCCTCGCACGGCCCTGCCTCGCACGGGCCCCACGCAGCCTGCCCGGCCCTGGCGGCATCGCACACCCCAGCCCCGACCGGGGCCTTCTGCAGGACAGAGACGCTGCGGCCCCCGAGGATAAACCGGGGCGCTCAGCCTCTTTGGGGGAAAAGGGAGCGATTTAGAGCAATCACGAGAGCGACCTTCCGACTGGAGGGAGCACCAGCGCGTTTCCCTCTCAACCAGGCGACAAGGAGGAGCAAGACTGGGTGACGCGTTAAGTGTCTTTAATCCAAAGGACTGAAGAGCAGACCAGGAAGATTAGTATAAGCCAACAGACAAAAAAAAAAAGATAAAAACCTGTTTTTAAAACAAATTAAAATTCCATACAGTGTCTAGAAGATCACCTAAAAACTAAACATTTCCTTAAAAAAATTTTTTTTTTCCCCATTCGAACACATTAAACGCAGTGAAACAATATGACAAATAATAATAATAACTCATGGACTAAAGACTTGCGAGTAGCCGTTCTGCCGCCGGGAGCAGAGGATCGTTCCCCAGCACGGTGCGGGGCGACGAGGGCCGGGGCCGCTGCCGGCCCAGCCCCGCTGCTCCGGGGTGTTTGCAGCCCCTCGCCCTCCCGGCACCCGCTTTTCCCGGGGGAAAATCACCCCAACAAACCGCCAAGAGCTGGGGGGAGCCGGCAGCACCCCGGACCCTTCTGCGGGCGGCGCGGGAAAGGGATGGGGGGGCAGCAGGGAAGCGTCTTTCCCGCGTCCCTGCAGACGGGAGGAGATGAGTTTGGGGCAGGGGCAGGAGCATCCTGCTGCGGGGCCGCCCCATCCCGCCGCGGGGGCTCCTGGCAGCACCCCGGGCGAGCGGGTGTCCCCGCGGCCCCCGGTCTAATCCCAGGAGGGCTGGGGCGCCCTGGGGGCAGCGCCGAGCCCGTCCCTCCTCCCCAAACTCCCTGAGATCAGAACTGAGGTCCAGGCACACGGACAGACGCCGGCGGACGGCGCGGGGACACGGGCGCCCGCCCGCACCGCCGCACCCACGCACAGGCGATGCACAGGCCACGCACAGACGGACAGCAACACCAACACGCACACACGCGACTCGAGAACAGCCCTGCGCGCGCCTGGGTAGAGCCAAGGCTTCCAGTTCAGGGAGGGTTTCTGCTACCACGCTTTAAAAGCGGCAGTTTTCCAGGCCAGCAAAGAAACGAGCCATCCCCAGGGACCTCCCAAGCCAGCGGGTGAGGAGAGGGGCCCGGGGGCCGAGGACGGCCCAGCCCCATCCCCTGCCGCTGCCCCACAGGCCACCGCGTCGGCATCGCCACAAAGCCAGAAGCCCTTGTCTCCACCCAGCGCGTCGCGCAGGGACCGCACTGTCCGGGGTTCAGCTCTACAGTAGTTTTTAAAAAACATTTATACGTCATATACCCTAAAAAGGTCACCACAGGAATCTCCATGTCTTTGGAAGGAAGGAAAAAAACCAAAACTGTTTCACAAAGGAGAAAAAAAAAAAAATCCGATTATCGGCGTCATTCTCCTACGGGACAAAACCCCCCGGCCGAAGCGTGTGGATCTTACAGGGATATCTCATCGCCTGCTCCAGAAAGGTCAGAAACACAGGTGAGTAGCTAAAAATAACTAGTCTGGTATAAATGTCTGAATTCCATGCGCTCGATATAACAGTCTGTCTCTTTTTGTCTTTTTCTTAAAAAATATATATATATAGTTATTGCTTTCTCCAGGGCCAGCGGGCGCGGGCGCCCTCAGTGCGGGAGCGCTGCCGGCTCAGCGGGGTTGGCTTTCTTCCGCCTCTTCATGAGCAAAGGGTTGGAGGAGTCTTCGATCTTCTTGATCTTGATTTGTTCATAGTCCACTCGCATGGTGGCCAGCGCGCTCGTCATCTCCTCCTGCGGACGGGAGGGAAAGGCAGAGCCCGGTGAGCGCCGGCAGCAGCGCCCCTGCCCAAGCCGGGGAGATGCTCGGCCCGGGGGCACCACCGGCCTTCTCACCTGCAGCCCAGACAGGTCCGAACGCCAGCGCGGAGCTCGCGGACCTGCCGCCAGCTTTTCCTGCCCCGTCCCAGTTTCAGGACTGCAGAAGGTGGGAGCTGGGCACGGCTTTTGGGGAGCTCTTCCAGCGGGAGCCACCTCTCCCCCCGCCCCGTCACACGCTGGAGTTTCAGCTCCAGGGTGGCTTAGCCCAGTTTCTAACCTGCCCCACAGGAGGTGAGGGCAGAACGGGGACGGTCCCAAAACGGCAGCGGGGCCCAGGTGGGCCGCGGGGCGCTTGCGGGACAGCAGCACCGAGCGGCTCAGGGCGAGCGTGACGCCGAGAGGGTTTTACCTTCACGTCCTCCCACAAGTCCTTCTCCTCCTTCAAGACGCGGCTGGTGTGCAGCGGGGTCTGGGGCACCTGCATCGATTGCTGCGGAGAGAGATGATGGGTGAGACGCAGCCGAGAGCTGCCGGCGCTCCCCGCTCCCGGCCCGCGCCCCGGCCGCTCACCATGATCCAGGGGTGGTTCATGAACTCCGTTATCGTCATGCGCTGCGTCGGGTCCGTCTTCAGCAGGTTGCGGATCAGCTGTTTAACTGCGAGAGGCGGCGCGGGGACAGGCGTGAGCAGGGCGAGACGAGGTTTCCGCCGCGCCGCGCCGCCAGCACCTCCCAGCTCCCCGGCGCGACGGACCCCAACCCGGCTAGACCCCCCAGTAAGAGCCGCTCGACCAAAGGGGCAAAGCTGCCATCGCGGTGAGCGATGAGAACAACCCCAGGTTCGCCTTCCAACGCCACCGCTGACCCATCAGACAGAGGCTGATCACAGGGAAGGCTGGTGACATTTGCACCCGGATAGCGGTGGAAAGCCACTCGGCACCTATCCGCCCACGAGGCCCTGGGACGTCAGCGGTGACAACGCTCCCGAGGTTCCCCCAGGCTGGAAGGCCGGGGGGGGGACCAGCCTGGCTCTGGCAGGGCAGAGACAAGCCCGTGCGGCCCACGCTACAGCGCTTACCTTCTTCTGACACTTCAGACCACTCGGGGTTGGGAAATTCGTACTGGCCCATTCGGATGCGCTTCTTCATGCCCGGAGAAATGGCCAGACCGTGGTTGGAATAGAAGGGGGGATACCCACACAGCCTGGCAGAGGAAAGCAAGGCGAGAGTCAACACGTGGCCTGCGGAGCAAACAGCCTTCAGGCTGTTCTGGTCTATTGGAAACACGGAAGAGCACGTGGCTTCTCAGCAGCATCCTCAGAGCCAGAGCTGGTTATTATTTATCTCAGAGGCATCCTGCACACGGGAGCTGCCGTGAGCGCAGGCAGGGGAAGGACCTGGCCAGGGACCCGGAGCTCACTGGGGACTCAGAAGTCCTAATACCAAGGGAAGAGACACATCTGAAGAGCCTGGGAGCGAGGAGGCAAAGCTGAGGAGGCGAAGGCTCAGCATGGAGCAAGGAAAGCTTCGCCAGCAGCGAGCTCCAGCACCGCGGGAGTTGGCAGGGCCTGGGATCGCCCAGCCCCGGCGGGTGGACAGGGCGCAGGGCAGGCGCTCGACCCTGGGAACATCCCTCCCGCCTTCAGCTGCGGGTCCCGGTGCAAGCGACACTCAAGGGTTGCTTCTAAAAATCCCAATTAGCTGTGTTTTTAGACACACAAACATCTCTGAAATCCTGCCTGACTTGACCTAAAAAATCTCCTCCCTTCTGGAGATCCCTTTACCCGCCCAGCGCGCTCTGCTCTATGGCCGGGAAGGCGGCATTCCCGGCACATCCCGGCAGCCCCAGGACACTGCGCGCAGCACAGCCCCCAAAAACCGCAGCTCCCCCGGCTAACGCCGCCCAGGACGGCCGAGGGGCCCGGCGTACTCACAGGATATACATGATGACGCCCAGGGACCACATGTCACAGGACTTGTCGTATTTCTCCGGGCCCAGCACCTCCGGGGCTAGCGAAAGACAAAAATTCCCAAGAGTCAGACACGCCAGGCAAGGGGATGCCAGAGCTACACGCCCGGACGTCCTCTCGGCAGCGAGGTGCTGCCTCTCGGAGCCAAGGAGCACCAAGAGCCGTGCACGGCTGCAGCCTGGACGCGAGGGACCCTTCCTACAGCACCCTGCCTACGCGATCGCGGCGCTCGGAGCAGCCCTCGCTGCACACCCGGCCGCAACGTCCCCCTCGAAAGGTCTCCGAAAGGAGCCGTCTCAAGCCCTGCTCCATGGACGGAGGGCTGGAGCTCGCTGCAGGTGCGATGGCCTGCGGTACGGAGGAATTCAGATGGTGTGAGCTGAGCTTTCTCCTGGTTTTATCCACCGACTCTGGACCTCGTTCACTGATAACACCAACATGGATAGGGGATTTTCAACGCTTGCAAAAAAAGGGAAAGCCCAGGCTCCCCAGAAACTCACCCACGTAATAAGGTGTGTAGCACGGAGTGGCCAAGGAGTTGTGTGTGGTAGTTTCTTTAGCAAAGCCAAAGTCAGTGAGTTTTAACACAGCATTGGGCCTTTTTGAGGTGTACAAGAGGTTTTCCGGCTGTGAAAACATAAGGAGCAAAAGGCAAAAATAAGAACCAGGAGCAGCAAAAAGCATCGGACTCGGCAGCACTTGTCGGGGTGGAGACCGAGACCGGGCCCCGGCACCACCAGGCACGCAGCACGGTACCTTCACATCCCGGTGCGCAATGTTGATCGAGTGCAAATACTGGATGGCTTCCCCGATGCTCTTCATTATCTCTGAAGCCTCTGAAGCAGCAACAAAAACACCGAAAGCATTAAAATTCAGTTACCCAAAACGAGCACTTCTCCGTGGGTTACCCAGGGAGCACCTACAAACCAGGAGCCAAGGAGCAGGCCAAGCTCAGCGGAGGCCAAGAGGGTTTCCCCTACCTGAAACCTCCCTTTCCAAGCAAGCTCCAGGCACAATCCTAAACACTAAACAGCATGAGCAAAGAGGAGGACTTGCTCCTGGACAGGGGGAGGCTTAACGGTCCTCAGGTGCCACCAGGGACCTGGAACCTGCAGGGCTGGAAAGAGCTGAGGAAACTGTCTCCATGGCTGGGAAACTAAGAGCGAAATGGGCTTGGGGTTTGGGTTTTACAGAAACTTTTCTAAGTCACAGGAGCAGAGGAGATTCAACTGTGTTATCTCTATGAAAACCACAGCCCCAAACTCTCATTTTTTGGACCAGGAGGGAGCATTTCTGAAGGTCACTACAGTTCCTGAGGGTGCTGGAGCAGGATGGAAGGGGTGCAGAGGCAGCACAATTTGAGGGGACCTATATTTGCTGAAAAAACACCCCTTAACTCTGCTCTTGATTGACAAGGAAAAGCTGGGCCATGAGCAACTGGGCACACGTATAGAAACCCCTCATTTTCCAAATGCAAAATCCTGCTAGGGAGCAGATTTAGAAGAGCAATTGAGGGTATGGGTGTAATCAGAGACATTCCTACGAATGGCAAGAAACTGTCCAAAAACAAAAACAAAAGTCAGTGTTGACTCCATACCCCGTTCGGTGAAGGCCTGGTCTCCTCTATCTTGAATTCGACTAAAGAGCTCCCCACCATCCAAGCTGAAACACAGAAGCAAGAGGCATTAGACAGTGAGATACCAATTCCCCACCTCGAATTCGCTCCAACAAGCCTTCAGGAGCAGCGCTGACCTTTTTCTGCAAAGGGGCAGTGCACCCGCAGCTTTGGGGAGATGCCGCAACTCAGTTTCAAAATTACTGATGCTCAGCCAGGAGCCCTACGACTAAGCAAGCGATGCGTCCAAGCCCTTAGCTGGGCACAGGGCGTTTCAGACTTTCTCCCAGAAAGCAGGGCAGAGGATTCGCACACCCCAGCAGGGACGCAAGGTGTGAACGGACGTGGTCTCCCTGTCAACCCACAGCAGTCGTGCAGAAATGCATTTACAGTAAAGACAGCAGGCTGCTCTAGAAGTGTGGAGAGAGTTCCCACCACATTTGGCCTACTTTAGCTCGCAAGCCAAACAACCTCACCAGTCAAATTAAACCCACAGGGCACGGAAGTGCTGAGCTCAGATTGTTCGTGCTGGGGAGGCAGCAGCCGCGCCACCGGCAGCGGTCAGAGCGCGGTGACACATGCCGTTCGCCCAACAGAAACTGGGTTGCGAGGAGACTTCCCAAGCGCCGTAGCAAACGGCACAGTGCAACTGCGTGCAACTGCTCCAGCACGGGCTGCACACGACAGTTCGCGCTGGCTCAAAAATGGGACGGGGAGAGACCATTTCCCCTGACAGCAGGGCACGCTCACAGGCAAGGTGCTGGAGAAGGACCCGGAGAAACTTGCTTGGTTCACTCCCTTGTCAGAGACTCCCAAGGTACCCTAAAGAGAAACTCAGCTCCGTGATCTCCACTGGTGAAAACAGGGATAACCTGCCTCATCTAATCCAACCAGAAATGGTTTCTGGCTTTCCCAGAGAGCATCTCATGGAATTGTCCTTTACGTTAGCTAGACATCTGCAATACAGATAGTGAACCCCATCTGGACTGACACTGCCTTGAGCACACAAGGCGAGAGACCGTGTTCACGTTGAAATCAAGTGCTGTTATTTTGAAGGGAGATATCAGCCGAGGCTCAGCTGCAGGAGCAGAAGGGACCTGCAGCACAGCACGGCTTGTTGGCTTCTGCCAGACTCTTAGAGGACACCGTGCACTCAAAGCTTGTTCCAGTCGATCACACCCAGAGCAGCCCTCGGACGCTGGCTGGCTACCGAAAAGATGCTTTGCACAGAGCTTTCATTGCTCGGGAGATTATTTTCCTATTATTCAGCTACTGCTCTCTTCCCACGCAAGCAGACACGCTGCACAAACCTTTCCGATCCCCAGGTGCCCAGGGTCTCGGTGCGATTCTCGAAAGCCTCTTCCCACACAAGAGAAGTCAGAAGCCCCTTGCGCGGCAGATCTGCAGCCTGCCCTTTCTCTGCTCGCGGCTGCTCCTCACACCCTCTGCCCCCCCCCCAGGCAACCTACTGGCTTGCCAGAGGAGAGGTTTTGGCAAGGAAGCTATATTAAATCACAGCTGCGGTTGGGATGTGGTTTCAATACTTTCCCCTTCATTCCTCCTCCTCCCCATGTTATATCAAACATCTACCAGAATCAGACGCGCTCAACTGCTGCTGCACTTCTGCCTAATACCCATCAATAAATCCGTCACTTCTGCTTTTCGGCTTGCTGCCCGAGCAGACCACACCAGATGCTGCTGCGGTGCCAGCAACCCAGTGACTACCCATCACTTTCAATGGCCAAAGCGAGTTTGGTTACGATCTATCTGCTTTAAACCCACAGGCCCGAAGCCTACAAACATCAGAGCGAGTTCTCAGAATGACTCAGAGCCAGTTTAGCTCCTGATCAGAGCGCACAGCACTTTGGAAGTCCGTCCCTTGAACACCTTTGATGCAACATCTCCTTCAGGTCTGGCTTCCCTACGCCCTGCAGACCTCTTCCCCATGCCGAGCACCTTCCTGCTGTCACTGAAACTTTCCACGGCCCAGCGATGGAGGAGTTTGCGCACCCCCTTTTCCACATCATCCAGCCATCCCACGTGGTGAGGGCTGTAGGCATTTTGTGCCAGGTTTCTGTACCAACTCTGCTCCAGTCCTTGGACTGCAGGGATGGAGGCTGTCCCACTCCTCTTTGGTTTTTTGGGGCAGGGAGGTCACGGGCAGATCTCCCGAGCTGAGCTGTTTTTCCAGGAGGGCCACAGTCCATCTTTCAGGCACCAGCACTGCGGGAAGCCTCAGCAGCTGGGCCGTCACCTCGGCATGATGCCCCAGCAAGCCAAGGCTGCGAGGGAGGACAGAAGAGCGTCTCTGACAGTCCCAAACGCTCTGAAATTCCTCGTGCTTTTTCAGCTGTTTCAGGTGTCTCCAGAGCACTGGTCCTGCTGAGCCACAGTTGAGAGAGGAGAAGGCACTCGGAGCATCGTCTCCTCTGCCGTCACTTACCACTCCATGACGATGAGCAGACACTTCCTTCCCTGGTAAAGGTTCTCGTAGACGTCCATGATCCTGACGATGTGCGCGCACTGGGATGCTCTCCAGTGGAGCTCCACCTCTCTGCGGGCTTTAGGGCAATCCTGCAGCATCTGTAAGGGAAGCAAAACCGCATCAGTCCTGACCCGGAATCCCCCAAGTCACCACCACGCAGGAGAGCTCTCGCCGTGGTGCCCAGCCGGCAGACCCTCCACGGGACCCCGGGAGGAGCCGGGAGCGGACGGGCGAGAGCGCAGAGGACAAGAGCCGGCGCGGAGGCTTCGTGCCTGCGCCGCAGCGGGGCGAACGCGGCCGCGCTCTGCAAGGCCTCGATCTCCATCTAGTGGGAAGAGCGCGAAGGCGGCTTCATTCATCATCTCGCGTTTAAAACTTCAGCTTTCCGCCGCGAGGATCCTGCCGCGTGCCCTCGACGCGGCCCCGGCAGAGCCCCGCCGCTGCGGTGGCCGGGGGCTGCCACCCAAGTCACACGTGCCCTGCAAGCCGCCCGCCGCTCCCGAAATAGCAGCCCTTCCTCGCGGGCGGCAGCAGCTCCTCAAAGAGGCCCTTGACCTTCCCAAAGGCAACCCTCAGCTCCCAGGTGCCGGGAGGATTTGCTAGTCAGCCACAGACTATTAATTACCATGTTTGTCAGGATAAACAAACAGCCTTAATTATTATACTCCTAAATATAGCGCAACAACCGTGTCTATCCTGAGCGCGTTTCATCTTCCTCCCTGCTGGCAGCAGCTCTCGGGGCCGGGCTCCGCGGCCCAAAACACGCCGCTGCATCGCTGGGGCTGCTAGCGGCAGCCCGGCCGGCCGTAAAAATAATCATAACAAAATGTTATCTCCGCCCCTTCCCGCGGAGCACCCCGACCAGCCCGCGGGAAAGGCTGCCGCACGTCCTCGCCCATCCCGGCGGCTCCACACCCTCCCGGGAGCCCGCGGCCAGGAGGGACCAGCGCACGCGGAGCAGCGAGCGCAAGCGCACCGCGTCCCCGGGGAGGCTCCGGGGCCGGGAGGAGGAACAGCGTCAAGGACACGTGCTGGCAGAAAACATCGGCTTGGGTCATTTTGATGAGAGCGACGAGGAAACGCTGCTTCTGGCCCCCGCGTGCTCCGCTCTGCATTGCCGCAGAAACGACGGCTAACGCTCGCTTCAGCCCCAGGGCTCGCGGCTCAGCCCGTGCTTCCAGCGGGACACGGCCGCGGAGGAGGGCCGGCGGGGCCGGGTGATGAGCACGAGCCGACGCGAACCGAAACGCTGGCTCCTGCCCCAGGGAGCCTGGACGCAGCCAAGTCCACGTGGGCGAGGAGCGAGGACAGCCCGGGAGCGGCTCTCGCCCGGGGGATCGGGCTCTGCCGGAGCCGCCTAAGGAGCTCCCGTCCATCGAGGTCTCCCTGCGACATAGCAAGAGCCGCGTGCTCGAAAAAACCCGCTAATCCGGCATCCGCTAATTTGGGACACTCCATGTGAAATTCTGGGTGAAGCCCGGCGCAACGCAGGTCACCTCCAGCTGCGCGGAGCCGGGAGGACGGGCCAGGAGAGGGGCTCATCTCACCCGGACCCAAAAACCTCTTGCGCAGAGCCCTGCTGTGCCACAGCCACGTGTCCCCCGCACCCGGGGTGCCCCCAGCCCCGGTGCCACCACCCCCGCGGCGGGGAGAAGGGGAGAGGCAGATCCCCCCGGCACGACGCCCGGCGCAGCGCGGCTCCCGCGGCCACCCCGGCCCGCGAGCAAACAGGAAGCCCGGGCGCTATAAAAAGCCGAGCGGCAGGAAGAGCCACGAGAGGGAGGGGAGGAAATCGTTGCAAAAGCTGCCGCGACGGCCGGGACCTGGGGGGACGGGGACGGGGACGGGGACATGCTGCTGCCCGCCGCTCCGCTCGCCCGCCGTCTCCCACGGCCGGGCAGGCGGCTGCCGAGCGTCGCATGAGGGAGAGAGAAACTAAAAAAAAAAAGAGTGAAAAACTAACTTCAAGGAAAACAAAGGTTGTTTTTCAGGTAAATACAGCGAAGGCTTAAAATCCCTCCCCTACACGGCAGCCCGGGTGCAGAACCAGCGGCAGCGCGGGGAGCGCCGCGGCCCCGAGCCCGGACGCCGCGGAGGAGCCGGGAGCCCTCGGCCGGCCATGGGGAAGGGGCCGCCGAAACGCTGGGTTATTTACAGCTTTGTTCCAAACAGGCTGGGGGGGGGTGGAGTATCAGGAAGCTTAAAAGGAGGAAAAAAAAATGGTAATTACCAGCTGGGAAAATTGGACAGCAGGAAACAGGCAGTTAACATAATTCTAAACAAGACAAACAGGAGGACAAAAGTATACACCTATTTTTCAGGGGTTATTCAGAGCTCTCTCAAAGCAGCCTAATTGTATCTCTAATGAGCTCGGGGGAAGCAGCCTCCATTACCTGCCCGAGCGCAGCAGCGACATTTGCTTTTGTGTCCGGGCGCCCACGGGCGAGCAAACAGCCGCCGCCGGCTTTCCAAACGCCCCATCTGCGATTCAGCCGAACGAACCGCCCGGCCTCCCTCCGCTCGGGATGCGGGGAGCGGGCCCAGGCCGGCAGGGAGGGAGATTAGTGCTCGTTTCGGGGATGATTTGGTCTATTTAGGAAATGCTCCTGGGAGCAGGGCCGGCAGCACCGGGCGGGAGCCGAAGGCCGGGGGAGGCGACGAGGGTGTTTGCAGGTCCTGCCGCACACGCAAGCTCCGTCCCGCCGTGACGCACGGCTGCTTGCAAAGCAAAGCAAAGCAAAGCAAAGCGGCATGAGCCAAGCACCCAAACACGTCGCTGCCTCCGCTGCGGCAGGGAAAGCGAGGCCAAGGCAAGCAGCTTGCAGGCCTCACCCCGCCAGCGCCCGGACCCCCGCTCCCCGCTGCCCCCCAGCCGAATTAACGCCCCTTTAGCACGGCAACGCCAAGGCCTCCGTGCAGCCGGCCGCTCGCCCCGGCCGCGTGAGCGCCGTCCCCAGCTCTCCGCATGTTTGGTAACACTGCCCGTGGCCCTAATTTAGCTCCGGTATCCAGGGCAGTCTGCAGCTGCGGCAATATTTATACTTCCTGGCTTGCAGCGAGGAGGCTGCGATGGGAAAAACAGCTCGGGTCTCCCTCCGGCTCAGGAAGGGTTAATCCAACCCCTGCCCCGGGATGGTGCCCCCACCCCGAGCAGCTCCAGAAGCAGCAGATTCGGCAGCCAAAATAATCGGCCTTCGAAGCACGGCGAGAGTTAACCCTTCCCGAGCAGGGAGCAGCAGCGGAGATAACAGCGGGTTTACTGGAAACTCTCCTCCAGGACCCGGCTGGTTTCAGTTCGGCTTTCTCCACCCCTGCTGCCTCGTGCTCCCCCTCCGAGCGACGGCACCTTCGAGAGCGAACTAGTAAATGCTGCAGCTGGGAAGCCAGCGCAGGAACGAGACATCCCAGGGAGCCTCCGCAGCCCTCTGTCCATGCTCAGGAAAAAAATCTCGACTGTTGCAGTCTCCAGCCTGCCCTGGGCATCCGCAGGGATAGGAGCTTGGGAAATGCCTGGTGGGAGGTTATCCACCCACGGCACGTTCCCACATCCAGCACGGCACGGCGTTCCCGCGCCGGCACGCAGCACCACGCTGGCACCGGGGCCGAAACCGAGGCGGTTTACGCAGAAACAAACCCATGTTTCATTCGAGGCCGCCCTGCTCTGCCCCAGCCCCTCTGCCCGCTGCGGCCCCCGTGCGAAGCCCCAGGCAGCCTGCCCCGAGCGGGGCGAGCGCTCCTCGAAGCCCCGCAGAACGGGACGGCGGCTCCGCCGCTGCGAAGCGGCCGCGTGGACGGTACCAGGGCCGGAGAACTGCAGGAAAAGCGGAGGCAGGGCCTGGCACAGCGCGCGAGCTGCGGCTCCGGAGCCGATAGGGAAAGCAGGCCTGCCACGGAGCTGCCGCGAGGAGGGGAGCCGCCCGGGAGGCTTCAGCATCCCCGGACGAGACGCACGCGGGAGACTAGCAGAAGGGCACCAGACCACGTTAAAGGGTGCAAATAACCCTGAGAAAGACAGCTGCAGTCTTCTCCATCATGGACAAAAATAAGAGCTACCCGACTGACCCTCTCCCTCCACCCCGGCCGGCGTGGGCAGGAGCAGACCCCACCGTGGCTCCCGCAGCATCCCTGCGCCCCGGCCATAGCGGGCAGGAGCAGACCCTGCCGCGGTTCAGACGCTGCCCGGCAGCCGCGAAGCCGCGGGGGAAGGCACGGGCACGCAGTAACCAGATCCCCGAGTTACGAAAGTGTCCCCTGGCTAACGGGCAAGGGCAGCGCTGCGGGCGAGGCTGAAACACGACCGTTCCCCAGCCTCCGCCGCCTCCGAGGGCGGAAGAAACCACCGAGGCCCAGAATTCGTTACAGCAATCACCTTTTACAAAGAGCTCCCTGCTAGAAACCTTTGAGCAAAATCTGGTTTCGTAGGCAAAGGGCTCAAATTGGATGCATTTCCCATCACTGAGGGGGTTTGATGTGTGTCAAATACAGCTGCACAGGAAAGAAGCCGGTGTCCAAATTTTTGAGAGGTTCTGTCTTAGCAAAACACTGCTTTTCCCTTTGCTCCTTGCTCCGAAACCTCTCGGAGGCACCGGACCTCGCAGCCGCCAGAGGAGCCTGTCGCGCTGCTTCGCAGGAGCTCCCCGGGGCTTGCTGGGCGCTGGCGGCTTTGCAGCGACCGAGCAGCGGCCCGTGGGCTCTGCAGACGCCCTGACCTTTGAGCAGCCGCTTAAAATTAAAAAGTAAAAGACGGGCCATCAATCAGACCTCCCTTTGGACTAACCAGGGCTTCACAGGCCTCGGCCGAGCGGCGCGGAGGCCACGCGGGCAGGGGACACCCGCCAACACCCAGCACGTCCGACGGCCGCGCGGGAGCAGAGCTCTTGCGTTGCATCACCTCCGCGACGGTCAGTGCAGACCTCCGAGCAGGAGGGCCTACGTGCATCCTCCTCTCGCTGTTGGAAAGTGCCTGCAGCGTTTAGCTGTTTAGCCCAAAACGGGGCACCATCGCACGCCAGCGGCACCCCGGGGAGATCAGCCCGGCACGGCACGGCACGCTGTGGCCACGAGCCAGCGTGTTCCTGCAGCGCTGCCGCAGCGGCGGGCTGCGGCGTTATCTCCCTGCCGCAGACACGACCGAGACGCGGGGAATGCGAGCTGCTTGCCTAAACCCGCAGGGGAAAACGCCAGCAGCCCGCAGATTAAACGCTCGCTTGCCAAGGCTGCCTCCAGTGCCTCGGCCCGGCGGCATCCCGGCAGCATCCCGGCACAGCGGCACGGCACAAGGGCCCTCTCGCCCTCGGCGCGCGTTGCAGGAGAAGCCCCACCGCATCCCGGCTCGCAAGTTTTCCCCCTCGTTATCTTCCCAGCCTGCAGGCGACGAGGGACCGTGGGTGGGTGCGAGCGAGGGACAGACACCAGAGCAGACGAGGGGGCGGCAGCGACACACGCACGCCCGCCCGCGCGCGTCCTCGGGTGCCGCGGCACGGTTCAGCCTCGCCGCCTCCTCCTGCCAGGCTCTGCCGCGCATCGTGCCG
This sequence comes from Dromaius novaehollandiae, assembly GCF_036370855.1. Taxonomy (NCBI): domain Eukaryota; kingdom Metazoa; phylum Chordata; class Aves; order Casuariiformes; family Dromaiidae; genus Dromaius; species Dromaius novaehollandiae. Next base: position 5,732,961 of record NC_088124.1, on the reverse strand, counting down.
GGACTCGTGCAGGAGGGCCCTGCCGCTTTGCAGGCTGCTCCCTGCCGCGGTGCCGTGGCCTTGCCCTCGCCACGGCCTTGTCCTCGCCGCGGCACAGGCGCTTCGCGCGGGAACAGGCCTCCCTCGCTCGGCTCAGCGCCTGCAAGACGGCCCCGGCCCCGGGTTGCAAACGCAAGCTCCCCTCCCGCTCCCGAGCGCAAGGCTGGTGCACCACGGTGCCTCGCTGGGGAAGGGGCGACGGAAGAGCACGGGGCGGATGCTGGGTGGGTCGTGTCAGATGTCTCGGCTAACGCTGCGGGAGAGGGAACCGACCGGACAGCAACGACGGTCCCAGTGGGGACACGAACGGCAGCAATGATGGCAAAATAATGCCATCAGCATCGGAGCCACGGGCCAGACCTGGCTCAGCCTCGCTGGGCCCTCGGGGCCCTCTGGAGCCTCATGCTGCGAAGCCGCAGGGTCCGGGGACACCGGTTCAGAGCCCGTGCACGTGGCAGAGCGACCCGGGAGACCCAAGACGACCCTCCGCGGGGACATGTCCCCTCTCCCGCCCCGGAGAGGCGCGGGGACGGGCTGGAGGAGACCAGGGGAGGAGAGGAGAACGAAGGGGGAAGGGAGGTGGCGAGCCGGCCGGCGAGGGAGGAGCAGCGCGCGGTGAAGCAACATCCTGTTTGCAGCAGCCCGGGTGCCGGGGGCCGTCACCGCGCTGGGCGCAGGGGCGGCTGCTCCGGAGCCGCGCTCACGCAAGCCGCAGGTTTTGCAAGGGAAGAAGCGAGCGGCTCCCGGGAGGGGGCTGTGGGGAGCTGCTTCCCTGTGCCCGCGGAGCCCTGGGCAGTGGGGCAGAGCCGTGCATGCGTGCGTGCACGCGCGGTACCCAAAACACTGCCCACGCTCGAGGCTCCCCGACTGCCACGGAGCACATCCCTATCCCTGTCCCGAGCGCCTGCATCCCGGGAACGGGAGAGCGTGGGGCGGAGAGGGAACGGCTCCAGGGCAGGGGCGGAGAGAGAACGGCTCCAGGGCAGGGGCAAAGCCCGACAGGACGGGGCGACCTGCAAGCGGGAGGGAAGAGGACGTGGGAGAGCAACGCGCAGCCGGGAGGGGGAACACAGGTCACCCGGGGCTGCTGCTCGCCTTTTCACAGCACAGGCAGAACAAGAGATGCAGCAACACCAAAGCCGCCTTGCTGACACTTTTCTCATACCATCCACTACAAAATTAACCATCTGGAGATGCTTAAGTTACTGCACAGGCTGAGGGTTTCTTTCTCTTTTGGGGTGCTCCTCCCTCCATGCCTTCCCCAAAGCTCCTCTGCAGCAGCCCCTGCCCGAGCAGGCCAGCCGCCCGCCCCAGCCCCCGGACGGCCACCGCCGCGGTGGCACGGCACGGAAACGCGGCCGCGGAGGGGGACGGCAGCGCGAGGCGTCGCGGGGTGCCGGCATCTGCTCCGCGCGCCCGGCCGGCAGATGCGGCGGCTATTCAGCCTTTCAGGCGGGGACAAAAGCCCGCGCGGAGCACAAAGGCGAGAGCAGCCACCTGCCAGGGCCCGCGGCCGCCCGGGCGCCCCGCCAGCGCCGGCCCCTCCGCCGCCTCCCCGGGAGGGGGGGAAACCCGCTTCCCCGGAGCAGAGCGCGTCCCGGGCGCCCGCGGGAGCCCCACGCACGGGACGATGGGGCGAGAGGGGGCAACGCCGGCAGTGAGCGGGACGGGATGGTGAAAACCCATCCAAAAAAAAAAAAAGTAGAAAGACAAGATCCAAGCCAGGTGCGAGGACCTGACGTGTGCACACCTCCGCGCGGAGCACGGAAACGCGAAGGGCCCTCCCGTGCCTCAGTTTCCCCATCTGCAAAGCACACGCAGATGCATCCACTGCTCCATCCGCCTGGGAGAGCCAGGAGCTGCGCGGGGACAACGGCGCTCAGCGAGGGGACAGGGGACACGAGGCCTCGGTCTCTGCTCAGCAGGGACGGAGATGGGAATGTTTCGCCCCCGCTTTGCAGGCGGCTGCACCGGGGACAAGGCGAGAACGGGGCACTGCACGCTCCCGGGGGGAGGCCCTGGGTCAGAGCTTTGGGGCGGAGGGAGAAGCGGCCCGGGAGCAGCGAAACCCCCCGTCGAGCACCTTGGAGGACGGCAACCGGACCCGGAGAGACTGGCGGGGAGGGAGGTCCTGGGAGCGCTGCGAGCGGGCGCCGCGGCACGGGGGGAGCGGGAGGAATGCAGGAAATAGGCGACCTGTTGTGTCACCGGGTATTTATAGAGCCGCGCGGAGAGCAGCTGATGGGCGGCAGGCGGAGGGGAGCGGAGGGGAGCAGAGCGGAGCGCTCGCCCACGGCCGGGTGCAAGGCTGCGGAGCCACGCGCCCACCCCGGAGGCCTCGAGCCCCGCGCACCAGCACCGCCAGCTGTGGCTCCCGCCCTCCACATCTGTCCTGGCCCTGGGTGGATCTTCCCCAGCGACGAGGGCAAGAACAGGGGCAGAAAAATGCCCTTTGGGGCAGGCAGAGCTCGTTGCCATCACCAATCCCGAATAATTCCCAAGCTAGGACACGCGCTGGCAGGAACAGCCGGCGCCGACGGTGGGATGGGGGTCCGGCGGGGGCCACCGCAGCCAAACGCCCAGCCCGGCCCTTCCGAGACGCGATTTCCTCCCAGGAACAAACAGGCCGGCTCCTGCCCGCGTTGCTGCCCGCTACGGCAGCGATACGGCACCGTGCCGCATCCCCAGCGAAGGGAGCCGCGGCCACCGGCACCGTCACCTTGGCCCTTTCACCTGCACCACGGAAAGCGAAAGGAAAACAAGAAATGAAGGGAGGATGATTGTCTTCGAGGGAAACGCACTATGCTTGGCTGAGGCCAGCAAACCCATTTCGTGCTGAAGCCCTTCATTCCTACCTCCTCGCAAAACCGAGCCCCTTCGAGGCTCGCCCCCTCCCCGGTACCCAGTGAGATTTCCTGAGCTTGCAAACGGGAAAGCACATGGAGGGCTTTTACAGTAGGAAGTGCTTCACGTTTACAGGTGTGCTTAATGCAGGAGTAAACACTAACGTAAACCATTAACTCAGCGGCGACCCGTGTACTTTGCACTTCCCTTCCAAACGCACGCACAGCGCAAAAACCAGCCGGGAGCGCGGCAGCATCGCCCCGCGGGCTCGTGCCCCCGGCTGCCGGGCTTTCCCCCACGCGGCCAACAACACGCGCCCGCTTCCCTTCCCCACGGATCTCGGAGCAGCAGGAACAGATGTGCACGCATGTACATGGAGATGTCTTTAAATACACGACGCCCCTTCGAGGGGGACCACGCTCCGCACGCGGCTCTCCCTGCAGGGATGCTCGGGGGAACGACCCGCGCTGGGCGGGCGGGCGGACGCTCCCCGCTTGCCCATCCCGCCGGCAAACACCCAGTTCATCCCAGAGGCTGCCAGGGAGCCGGGGCTTTTGCTGCAAGCAGGTTTTGCTTTCCACAGCGGGGAGGCCGAAGCAAGAGCACTAGCGGGATTTGGTAGTGCCCTTTCGTCTCCCACGACCATGCGTCCCCCCCGAACCGCAACGGCAAGTACTGTAGGTGAAAGCCTGGATTTTGAAGCAATGCAATAAAAGCAAGCAAGAAGCCGCAAATCCTCACCAGCAGCGGGCTGCCCGCGCTTGCAGCTCTCCCCCATCCCCAGAAGCGGCCACAGAGTGATGGAAACCGCTCTCGCAGGAGAGACCTCCTTCCCTCTCCGCCAACCCTCTCTGAAGCCTGCTCCCATTACAGGTTCTCCCTAACAAAAAGCACCGTAGAGCAGCGAGTCAGCAGCACAGGCATCACACGCCTGCATCTTTTAAATATGCAATTAAAGCGTACGCATCCTGGGAAAGGTTTGCTGACCCCCTCGGGGATGCCCGGTACCCCGCTGCCAGACAAGTCCCACCACCCAGCCCCAAGGTCGCAGCTCGCCGGGCGCTTCGCAGCGCAGCGGGCAATGGCGAGAGCGTCCCGGGGCAGCGGCGGTGCTTCACCGAGCCTCAGGGCATGGTCAAGCCAGGGAAACCGCTCCCAGGTCTTGTAAGACTTTAAGCTTCCACAATCCCACTTATTCACGGGAAGGGCTTAGGGCCGGGGGACGCCGGACCCAGGCAGCTGCCAGACAGTCCGGCCTTTGTGCTGCTCTCAGCTGCCCTCCCAAAAAGCCGCTTCCAAAAGTCCCGATATTTCTCCAAATGCAAATCCCTGCGGCAAGAGGCGGCACGGCACGCTCATCCGAACCGGGCGTGTTGCTACGGCCCCCTCGGGCGCAGAGGCTCGGCCGCCGTCACGAGGGCTGCACTAACCCCTGAGTCCGCGGCGTCCATTTGCTAAGTGAGGGGGAGAGACCAGGTCTCCCATCCTCTGTACGAAGATGGACATCACTAACCCTCAGTGGCCCCTCTGCAAGGGAAACAGGCCAGCTTTGCCCCCGTCTTCCCTACAACAACGCTCAACGATCTGCCCAGGGCTGCCGAGAAGGTCTGTGCCAGAGGCAGGCACCAAACCCGGTGTTTCCTGCTCTCAGCACCCTCCGCCCAGCTGTCCTCTCCCCGCAGCGCCCCGAAGCGCAGCGACCGGACAAGCTGCCCTTCCTAGGTAAGGCCAGTTGCCTGCGAGAGAGGTTAGTTTTAATTAGCAATAGCCAGCCTGAACGGAGCTAGCCCGCTCCAAAAATTCAAACTGTACAGCGTTAGCAGCCAGAAGCTTTGGAAACCGTCCCCTCCGAGCTGTCATCCCGCGGGAAGGGGCTCTGGCTGCCCACTGCGGAAGGGATGCACCCGGAGATCCTCTCTGGGGTCCCCTGCCTGCCGGCCCCGCGCACAAAACACGTTCCTCGCTCAGCCCCAGGAGTTCGGTAACTAAAACCCTCGAGGCAGCGTTACTGCAGCTCAGCCTAATGCTCCTTCCCGGCGACGCGCGCCTGGTTATTTCAGTTCAGTCTCTGGACCGATACGAGTACGAAATGGATGTTGTCCTGGTGAAAGCCGCATCCGCGGGACCTGCAGAACAGAGGCTGTCGCTGCTGCAAGCGCCGAGCAAAACCCATCGGCCAGACGGCAGCGGGGTGCTGGGAGCCGAGCTAGAGCGCAGCCAGAAAACTCTCCTCGCCCTCACCAGCTGCATCTAGCGAGGCGAGATCTGCCCCTAAGGTCCTCAAGGTAAAACCCATAAATACGGATACACGCGTGTGCCAGCAGCACGCACGGCACGGTAACAGCTCCGAAGCTCCGCGTGCCATCGCACCAGCCCAGCGCAGAGCAGAGAGCAGGTAAATCTGCTCCAAAGGGGCCCCGAGCAGGCAGCAAGTCTGGCTTTCGGCCCCGCCGCCTCCCGGCAGCCCAGGAAGGTGCCAGAGCTGCTCAGCAGCACGCAGACCACATTGCGATCGGTTTATGAATTCCCCAGCGCATTACTCACCACGGCCTCCATCGCACTAGCGTCGGCATCTCCAACGCCACGTGCCCGTTTGCTTCGGGGCAATGAAGGGAGGGGAACGACCAGGCCGGGGGGGGGAGCAAAGGTGCTCAAAGCGCTGCTCTGGCACAACACGAGCCCCCGAGCGGTTCCAGCGGAGCGGCGAGGTGCGGCCAGAGCCCCCGACCAAGGGCCGCCCGGAGCCGGCTGGGCAGCGGCAGACGCGCTCGGCGGCAGAACCAGTCCCACCACCCGGATTCCTCCCGAAATCCGGCCGCCGGCTGAGTCACCGCCGCGCTACGAGGGTGATGCTGCTCCCACAAGCGCACGGCTGTTGGTGCTGGCAGGGGCTGCTGGAAAGCCTCCAGCCTTGCTCACCCCAAAACGCCACAGCCGCGGACTCGCAGGAGATAACCCGGGAGGCTCCCGGCGAGCCCTCCCGCTCCGGGGAAACGCCGGCTTGGCGGAAGGCAGCCGCCGCAGCAGAGCGCCTTATGCAACCGCCGTCTCTGGTTTCAGAGCAATCTGCCCCACGTAATGGGCAGCCGACGTTGCGAAATGGGTGAAGAAGGGGAAAAAAAAAATAGTCAGTCACATCACAGCCTGGAGGGGAGGGAGCCGGCAGGAACAGGCTCTTAGGGGCCGGGAGCACCGCCGCGTGCAGCCGCTCCGCGAGCCGCCGTCACCAGCCCCGGCGATGCCTCCCGCCGCCGCGGCCCCCGCTGAAAGCAAACGCGATTCCTGCCCCTTTGCTTCGGCAAGCGGATATGCGACCATGAGAACTGCTGCGAAGCATCCTTAAGCACCGAGATGGGAGATGCAATCGGGCTGTTATCACCACTCAAAATAAAAACGCATCCCTGCCAGCGGGCCAGGATTTTGGGGGTTGTTTTGAGCGAGGCCGAGGAGAGCACGTACGCTTCCCGGTTTGCTCGGTTTGGAGCGCGCATGCTCGTCCCCCCCAGCCCAGCCGGGAGGAGTCGGAGCACCCGGCGCACTGCTCCGGTTCCCGAGGAGCGTCGCTCAGACCGGGCTCCCGGCCGCGCTGAGAGGAGCAGCGATCCGCAGCTACCGGAATTCCAGCCGATGGGACGCACTGCCAGATTTCCCCAGCTTTTGTTCCAGCCAGATTTCCCTGAAAACACACGTTTGGCAGGAAGTCCAAGGAGCCTTTCGAGAGGCTCTGTGCTGCGTGTCCCGGCCAAAGGACAGCCGGGAGGACAAGGAAGAGGGAGACTCGCCGCGTGGTGGACTGGAAACGCTCCTACCCGATTCCCTCCCACAGAAACCTGGGGACGAGCTTGCCAGGGCACTGGGAGGGAGTTTGATGCCTTCACCCGCCTCATCTTCACCCAGAGAGCAGACGGCAGCAGACCCGGCATGGAGAGAGCAATCACGCAACCACGTGCCACCATGGTCCCCGGAGACCGTCCCACGGGTGGGCACCGCGGCACGGCTCACGGGCAGGAGAGGACACTCGCTGGCAGGAGGTCCCGGTGTGGCGGGGCCCCTTGCCTTCCCCAGACCGTGTCCTGACCGCGGCAACTCGTCATCCTCCACCACCCCGAGGTCTCCTGCTCCCACCCTCCGGCACAGCCCTGCAGCTAGCAAATGGCCCAGGCGCCCGGCTCGGGCGTGCAGTGACATATCCCTTTGGACAGGGACAGCACCGAGACCTGCCACGCTGCTGTACGCATCGAGCCTGTTTCAGCACAAAAGGCACACGGTAACCACGATCCTGAGCCCAATCTATGCTCCTACAGACTAGAGCACCCAAGGAGGAGCAGCAAAGTTAATCACGATGAAGAAAAGTCCATCCCTCCGCCGATCCCAAATCTGTATCACAAGCCGGGCACGGATATCTTGGGAGAGCAGAGCTGCGACGTCGCAGCCTGGCTGGGAGCCCCAGGAACATTCAGATCTGGGCTTGCGTTTTGAACTTTATCTCTAGTTTAGGCTACAGCTTGCTGGACAGCCAGGCACATGCTCACATGCATCCCTGACGCCAGCGGCTCAAATAATCTCATTACATATGACGGCAAACGCCGTGCCTGGCCCAGGCAGCTGCAGCCAGCCTGCTCACCTGCCCTCTTCCCTGGGAGAAAGTGCTCTGGCAGAGCAGAGCAACACACGGACGTAACGCGCGGGACGGCACCGTCCTCCCCCAGCAGCTCCTAACGTCGCCGCGTGGTCCCACCAAAGCCCGGAGAGGAGCCGCCGCTCCGGTCCCCTGCTCCCTGCTCCGCCTCCAGCAGCGGGTCCCCGTCCCACCACCGCTCCGACCGCGCGGCAGTCGCTCTGCCACCAACGTTTTCACGGTTCACAGCATCTGCAGCAAAATTCGTGTTTCGGGTCACCTCAGGTCGGGGGCATCTACACCAACCACACGCTCGTGGCCTTTGGTCCCTGCCTGAGGCCACAAAGGAAACACAGCTAAAACAACAGTTAAACCCGCTGGCCACTATAGTCCCTACCCTAAACCGGTGAGATCTTAAAAGGTTGAAATCTTTGAAATGACTCAGTCCGTAGGTGTAAGAGCAACAGCGTAACAGGCTGCTGAAGCTGCCTGCGTTCAGACTCGCTCTCGCCTATCCTGCTGTAACCCCGGCGAGCTGTTCCCGTCCACCTCCTTGGACAAACCGGACACGGACTGTTCCCATCCGGAGCCCGGCCACGGCTCCTCTCTGCAGGCGCAGAGCATGACCTGCAGCCAGTAAACTGGAAACGGGAGGCCAAATTTTGCAGGACAAACTGAGGTACGTGCACAACCTGCGCGACCCTCTCAGCAGGAACTGGAAGACCCAACGACAGACTAAAAACACGGCGCGTCTCCAGCAGCATCCGCGCTCTCCTCGCTGCGGGCCCGTCGCGCAGGCAGGCTCCAGGACGGGGGCTGGAGCCACGCAGGCTCCTCCGGCAAAGCCGTACCTTCACGGCCAAGAGAAACAGCGGTTACGACGTCCTCTGCACGCCGCGCGCGAAGGCTCTGCAGCCTGTGCATGGGGAGCACCTCTCCCGGGGCACCCTCAGGTCCAGGGAAAGTGCTTTTTAGACGTTTCAGCATGCCGGTCACGAAAGACGAGCGGCACCCCGGGAGCCGAGGAAGCCACGCGCAGCGGGATGTGGGTCTTAAGTGCTTTTAAAATGCTGCGCTCCTGTGCTCCAGAGCTATAGGGCAGGAGCAGCCTGCGAGTCCGGCCAGGAGAAGAGCAGGAGAGGAGGGCGGCTCCGCTCTCCCAGCACACGGATGACCTGGCCGCAGTCCCACGCGCTCGCCTCAGCACCACGAGGACATCGCCGGCACCGGCCGAACAAGCTCTTAGGCAACCCACCATCCCCGCGCCGGCAGCGTCCCCCCGCTCTGCCCACCGCCCCCCTGCTCCCCCCTGCAGACGGGGCACGCGCAGCGAAGAGCATCGCCAGCCACACGTCCCTGCTGCCACGTGTCCTCGCTGCGTGTGTCCCGCCCCCGTGACCGCTGCCAGCCCCGGGGGTGAACGTGACAGCGCGACGGCTCCAGACAGCTCGGGAAGGTTAACCTCAACGCCTAAGAAAGCTCAGTTTCGCAACTGATTTTAAGGTAGAGAGAGGCCACCGAAAGCTGCGATTAAGTGCCAGCCGTTACGCAACGGTCTTCGTGGACCCACACCCCAAAACTTCCTTCTTCCAGAAGCGGAAGCCTGCAAGCTCAGCTGGCCCTCAAGACGCCTCTCCCGGTTCTTGCTCCGCTACCCAAAGCCCCGGCCGCACGACGGGGAGAGACGACCGGCCCGGCTCCCGCGACGCCAGGCACCGAGCGCAGCCGGCGGGTCCCCAAAACTCGGAGCCGGCCGGAGGAAAGGGTTTCTCCATGAGAGAGGGGCTCTTTCCTCCCAATCCCTCGATGCGGAAGCAGCAGGCAAATCGGGGAAAATCTGCTAGGTTTCATTTTGACGCAACATGAAAAGCAGCTGAGCGTGGAAATCACGGGGCAGAGGTCAGAGGGCCTCCTGGGACCGAGCGTGCCGGCCAGGACAGCACCGGGCCCGGCGTTGTCCCACGTGAGCCCCAACAGACACAGACCAACGGCTTTGGACAGGGAGAAGGCTGCTCCGCCGCTCCCCGGCGTTCGGACGTCCAGGTGAGAGAAGACAACCCCAAGATCCAAGAGTGCCACTCTGGCAGGTCTCGAGAAGAGACAAGTCACCAGCTCACTCTTTCAGGGCCTCCTAAGCGCGAATTTTTTGTGTTTACTTCAGCTGTGCCTGCCTACCATCTAGCAAATGCGCTTAGAGACCTGGCTTTCAACCTACACAACTCCCAGTGATTATTTATTTATGCACTGCTTTACATACGCACGCTGCTTCAGAACAGGCGACGTGTCCAGCCAAGCCCGAGTCCCCACACCGCGCTGCTCGCCCCCGAAGGCGCAACCAGCACCGCGCAGCGCGGAGGCGTACGTGACATAAACCAGGCTTTCCCGGAGCAGCACGCGGGCAGAAGCCTTGCTGAAGGCCAGGCAGGAGCTCCACGTGAATGGTACGTTTATCACTTTACCGGCCAAATTTGTCCACTTATCGCCCAGGCTAAGGCTGTATTTTCTGCCTGCCAAAGGCTCCCGCCGCCGCGCCTACGCGGGACGCGCTGCCCAGGACGGTTTCAAAGCACCGCGTCTGCCAGAAGGCCAGGCTGGCCCTGCGGTCAAGACCAAATGGCAACTGCAGCCATCAAAGTGCGGCTCCAAAGCCTTTCTCCATAGGCTTGGGCCACATCACTGGAGAGGCCGAGTACCTTGGGGAGGATGGGAAAATGCTCTGCAGCTCCTGGTGGGCACAAGCCGGAGGGGAAAGCCTCAGGATAGGGCCATCGCGCAGCATCTTGCCTGGCTCCGGCGGGATGGGCGCTCACGAAGGACCTCACCTCGGAGCATCTCTCAGCCTCTCCCCTCAGCCCTGCTACTTGCTGACTGCGGGACCTTGAGTAGATCATTGCATCTCAGTATCCCACACGTGAAAATGCAGGAGCCAGCGATCTTTCACAAGACCTACGATACTGCTAAGAGGAAGAACCCGGCCGTTTCCTGAGCACGTGCCAGAGCAGCAGTCAGCCCCCTGCTCCCGGGCTTTTATCAGTTTATATCAGTTGCAGATTTGACTGCTCAGCCCACGTTACATATTTAGAATGGATTATGTAAATCCTCAGTCATTTAAACAAACTCATAATCCAAGCCAGTAAACCCTTCTGGTCAATGAGATAATAAACCACTGCCTTGGAAAAGTCCCTGTGATGTCACTATACTTTCCATAGCTTTCAAACCATGAGTTGCACAAATGGCCACACGGAAGACGTTTTTGGGTAAATAAAATAAATGACAGAGTTTAAAAAAAGAAAAAAAAGAAAAGAAAAAGGTGCTTTCCTCCTTCGAGCACCTCTGTAAAGCCTCCTGGCCCCGGCGGAAGCGGGAACGCACAGCAGCGGCTGCAGGACCAGGCTCACGGCGGAGCTCCGCGGCCAGGGAGCACCATCGCCAGCCCCACGGGAGGCACCGACTGCCTCGCAAACGCAACACGGGGCGGAGGAAACGCCGGAGCGTTCTCCTCATCTCCCGCGGATCAAAGGCAGGGACGAACAGCCCCTTGCAGAGACCCCGCAGTTGGCGTCGCTCACGTAGCAAAGCTAAAAGCAGAACCCGACTCCGGCAGCTAATTAAGGCTGGAGGGGAGCAGCACTGCACTGTGCTCCACAACGTCCCCCACGCAAACTCCGGCAGACAAATTACACGCTTACGGAGACAAAAGACACCGACCCTCTCTGAATCGGCGAGGTAAAGGATCGCCGAGCTGGGTACCAGGCTCCAAAGAAAGCCAGAATTCCTCAAATAACCGCTCGCGCTCACCGCGGGGCAGATTGCGGAGCTCGCTCAGCCCACCCACCCTTCACTCCCGTCTCTAAAGGCTGGTGAGCAAGTAAAAGCCCAGAAAGAGTTTAATGAGCGTTTCAGCCGCACGAGAGCCGCAACAAATGAAAACACATCTTGCTTCTCAGCGCTCCCTCCCACGGCACGGCAGCAGCCGTGTGCCGGCTGAGGCACGGACGGACAGACGGCCACCGCCCTCCCGCCGGGGAGCAGAGGGTGAAAATGCAGCGGGCCGTCCCCCACGGACCACCACGCTCTTCGCTCGAGGTTCGCAGCTGGACGCAGCATCCGTGCGAGGCAGCATGGAGATGACCCGCTGGGGTCAGGCTGCTCCTACGCAGCCCGCCCCATTTCCACAGCAGACTTCGTACCAGAATAATGAACCGCAGGAGAACCGGGGCCTGCGCTCCGTCTCCACCAGGGGAACCACCGCTCGGATTACCGCGAGGGTGAACGCTGCACGAAGATGCTCGGAGCCGCCCTGCAGTTCCCGGGACGGCTCCCACGAGGCACGGATGGGTCCCCAGGACGCTCGGAGAGGGGGATGAGTTTGCAAGAAGTCTCCATGGCTTGCTAAGCTCTTCCACTTGAAGGGAGAGATGAGGATTTTCTGCTTTGAAGTTTGGGTTAGGAAAGTTTGCTGGTTTTTGTTCATTCATTTTAAAGCAAACCTTGCTCCGTGAAGAGCTCCACCAAGTGACATATGAGAGAGAAAGGAAAACATCCACTGTTAACTGACCCCCCATTCCCCTCCAATCTGGACGACCTGTGATTTCCTTCTAAGACACTGAATTAAGATAACATAAATCCAGTATTTTGTCTAAAGATTAGTCTTAAAAGTGGAATTCACAGCATGTGGCCCAGGCCTTGCTCCCCATCCCACCATCGCAATCCGCGTCACTTAATGCCAACAGCCTGACTGCAACAAAGCCAGGCAAAGTCTGCCGTGACCTACATACGGTAGGTTTGCCACAAATCACAAGCCTAATTTTGTCTGTTAATAAGTCACACCAAGGTACAAGGAAGAAGGGGGCAAGAAACCGCACCGACCTCGCATTTCGATGCCATTCATCACCTCGTCACGGCTACTACGTCCTCTCCCGCTAGACACCAAGAAGTCAGTCACGTCGCATCAGGCGGGGTCTAGTCGGTGGTGGCCTAAGCGCCGCGGCCAGCAGCGTCCCCCCTCCGTGGGGCTGGGGACACCGGTGGCCCCGAGGCTGAACTCGGAGGAGGAAGCACCCGAACGTGAAACCCTGTTCGGAAGCAGCCCCAAAGCCGGACCTGGCCCTGGACCTTCTGCCTCCTCCCGAGCCATTCATTCACCTTCTACTCTTCGGGTATTTTTCAATACAGAAAAAGGTTGTTTGTTTTTTTAAAGTTTGTTTGTTTTTTTAAAAGTCTGGGGTTTTTTTCCTAAGTGGGAAACTAACAACATAAACAGTAACAATCTACGAGGAAAGTGAAAGAACATCTCCTGGTTTTACCTAGCTACGGGGTAGCAAACAAAGCTACCATCCCTTAACTCGCGCAGAGCGGTATTTTACGCGCGTCTCCCACTGGGGAATCTCGCACTAGAAAGAGGAGAAATTGGCTGTAGCGTTTTTGTCGCTGCTGGAACGCCGCCTCCCAACCCAAACCCTCCCGGAGCACCGGAAAGGTCTCTCCAGGGACGTGACCCTCAGCACAACCCCGACCGAAACGCACCGCGCGGCTCGCGGGAGAGGTTTAACAACAGAAGAGTTGCACAAGATCCAAGGGGAAGCACAGCCGTGACCAGAAGACACCGTTAGCATTAACGAGACACACAACTGTTTCCCCTTCAGCGCAAGGCTGCACTAATACACGGCCTTTTGGAACAGAAAACACCCAGAGAAACGCTGCAAATGGAAAGATTTGCCGCGCAGGCAAAGCGGACGGCGTAAGACATTTCAGCCGCGGCTGCTGGCTACAGGCCATCCAAATTCTTTTAAACATCATCTGTAACCTGACGACTCGATGCAATCATTTCGGTACATCCTCCTTTAGGTCATCCTCTCACGCCGATGCAGCCTGTGAGTAACGCAGGTCTCCTAAATGCCTCTCCACCAGCTTCTAACGGAGATGTTGTCCTGCCCGCGCAGCAGGGGAGGGGATGAAGTCAGCAACCCCCCCCCCCCCGAGGCCGGGCTGGGCGTTTTGGTCCTGTCTCTGGGGAGGAATAGCCAAAGTTTGTAACTCGTGCTCGCCGCTGCCGGAGGGCCCTGAACCCGCCGCTCCCAGACCCCCAAGGCCCAGCGCGGAGCTTTTACGGCGCTGGGAGGGATCAGCCGGAGCAGCAGCTGTGCTGCTCTTTGAAACGCCAGACGGGCCGGTGGCTCGGCCACTCTTTTCCCTCTCCATCGGGAGAGGCGGAGAGGCCGGGGCAGGGGACGGAGGGACGAAGACCGACAATTTCCCAGGACAGAGGTTCAGCGTCGAACAAGCCTCGTCCTCCAAGAGCTGCAGATATTCTGCGCCGCCCTCACGCGTCGCAGTGTAAAATCCTACGTTACCAGACGCGTTTCAACACAGCCAAGGAAATAACGCAAATCGCAAGGCTCAATCCTGAACACGTCGGCCGCACCGCGCTCCACTGCTGGCAGGGCGACGGTACGAACCCAGGCTCCGGCCGTCCTAACCAGGGTTTTGACAGAAAGAGCCGGTTCGCATCCGCCTTCCTCGTACCTCACTCTGTCACCCTTCCCCTTTTATTATTTCAGGAGGGAAGTGCTGATAATCTGCAATTTAAACAGTTGAGTCCACTGCAGGCTGATGCAGGAGAGTGCATCTGCCAAAACAGAGGCCGTTTTTCAATTTTCTATTTCAAACCAGAAAAAATGCTATAATACGTGCCGTGAGTATATCATGGTGCAGCTAATGAAACACGTCTGTGTTTTTGAAGGAAAAGTCAAATTTCCATCAGCGAGCTGAGTAAGCCCCTCTCCGCCGGGCAGGGCACAGTCACCACCATCCTGTCCCCGTCCCACCTCCGCCCGCATCCCGGTCCGTACGTCAGAGACCCAGCGCTCATTCATGCGGGTTGGGAGCCCCGGATATCAACAGATGCCTCGCTGTGCCGACAGCAGACGTCTGCGCACGGATTTACGTGGGGGTGTTTTGTTGTTTTCCTTTTTTTTTTTTTTTTTTTTTTTTTTTAAATCCTCACGATTCGCAGGATAACGCCTAGGCTTTGAACAGCTAATGTGTGGGAGCAAATTGCATCCGAGACAGGGAACGCGCCGCTCCCCCGGAGCTGCCGCCGCACGCCGCGCCGCCAAGCCGCCCCGGGCCGGGGAACGCGCTCCCATCGCCCTGGGAAAGCTCCTTCCGAAGCAGAGGAGCTGCGATGATCTCGAGCACTTGGGGAGACGCTGTTTTTCTAAGTATCTTTCAAACAAAGCCCCGTTACGGACGAGGTGCAAACACAGCATCGCTCAACCTCCCCGTCCGAAGGGGGACGACGGGGGCTCGGCGTCGTGCGGGGTTTCGCGCAGCCCCGCCGGGCACCGAGCACCCCAAATTTTTTCTTGAAAAGCGTCATTGGGGCTTCGGGCTGAGCAGCCCGGCGGGGGCAGCCCCGACGCCACGGGGAGGGGCGGCGCGAGGAGCCAAGCGGAGCGGCCGGGCCTATTGTCCGGGCCGGCACAAAGCCCCGGCGCGACCCGCGGCCGCCCCCCCCCCCCGGCGCCCCCCCGGCGGGCCGCTCGCCTTCCAACCGAGCCCGGGGGCAGCTGCCTTCCCACGCCAGCCGGCAGCGGACATGTTCCGTCACCGCCAGGCAGGAGCCGCCGCGGCCGAGTGTCTCCTGCCCCTTTCCGCCGCCGCTCAGGACACCCTCCCCCCCCCCCCAAAAAAAGTTTAAAAAAATAAAGGAAAAAGGAAAAAAGAAAGAAAAGGAAAGGGAAAAAAAAGAAAAACACGCTACTCCGCCGCGGAGAAGCAGCGGCGCTCGCCGCAAAGCGCGGACGCTGCGGGGCCCCGTCGGGGCGCTCCCGGGGCGGCGGCGGCGGCTCCCCCCGCTCCCGGCCCCGCTCCCGCTCCCGGCCCCGCACCTTGAGGGCGAACTTCTCGCCGCTCTTCTTGCTGAAGATCTCCAAAACTTTCCCGTTGATGCCGAGCCCCAGCACTTGCGTGGTGACCTTGTAGTCGTCCGTGATGGCATTCTTCCGGATCTGCAGCGCCGCGCGGCCCGGGGGCGGCGGCGGCCCGTGGGGGGCGGCGGGCGGCGGCGGCGGCGGCTGCGGCGGCGGCGCCCCGGGGAAGGCGGCGGGCGGCGGCGGCGCCCCGGGCAGCATGGCGGGCGGCGGCGGGCGGCGTCCCCGAGCCCGGCGGCCGCCGAGCCCCGCGGAAGCGCCGCGAGCGGCGGGCGAGGGCCCCGGGGGGGGGGGGGGGACGGAGGAGGAGAAGCCGCCGCCGCCGCCCCCCGGCCCCGAGCGCGGCGACGGGAAGAGGAATCGCTCCGGTGCGGCCGGCTCCTCCTCCTCCTCCTCCTCCTCCTCCGCCGCCGCCTCCTCCCCCCCCGCGCGGCCCCGCTCTGATGTCAGCGCCTCGCCGCGGCCGTCGGGGGAGGGACGGGGCGGGGAGCGGCTCCGGGCCTGCGCCCGCGGAGGGGGGGGGGGCGCGGGCTGCCGGCCGCTCGGGCCGAGTTTTAGCGCTGCTTTTCCTTTCTCTGCCTCCCCTCGCTTTTTTTCTCCGAGGTTTTTTGTTTGTTTTGGGGATTTTTCTTGAGTTTTTCCCCCGGGCCGGGGGCGCCCTGGGCCCCCCCGGCCCGGGACCCGCTCGCCGCGGCGGCCCCTTCCCGGGGAGACACGAGGCGCGGAGCGAGCGGGCAGGGCGCCAGCGAAGGGGTGGGAAACCCTCCCGAAAGCAAAAAAAATAAGGGCATTCGGGTGGTAAGGAATTCCGCCCATTCCCACGTGCGGTGCAGAAGCCAGCGCGGACGCGGCCCCCCGAGGGATGAGGGGTCCCGGGGAGAAGCGCGTTGGCGCTGGGCTGCCGGGCGCCCGGCGAAGCCCCGCGAACTTCCCTGCAGCCGCAGCGGAACGGGGAGCCCGGAGCTTTCGTTTGGGAACGCAGGACAGGCCGCCTGCTCGTCACCGACCGTCCTCGCTTTCCAGTTAACGAACGCACGGTTATGACGTTCATTCCCACGTTTCCCGGCTCTCCCGCGGGAAGCAGCGGCAGGGGCATGGCGACACGCATCCCGGCCAGCACCGTCCGTGCCCGTCCCCACGCACGTCCCCACCGCGAGAGGCACCGACAGAGGGTCCCGGGGGACATGTGCCCACACCGCCAAAGCCCCCGTCCAGCCGCAGCAACACCAGCGAGTTCACGGGGCCCCCGGGGCAGAGCAGGCCGCAGAGACGGGACCTCCCCGTGCTACGTCCAACGCTTCATTTTCAGGTTTTGGCTAACGCAAAGCAGCAGCAGAAGAAACCGACCGAAGCGTTCAGGAGAGGGGACGCGCCACGCCAGGCCTGCGTGCACACCAAGTCCCCGAAAAGCGGAGAAAGGAAACCCCGCACCCAAAGGGGCAGGACGGAAGAGCCGACGGGGACCTCTGGGGCAGGTCCACCACGGCAGGGGACACTTCTGGGCCGCGTCTGCCAGCCCAGCTCCTGCGGCGGAGGAAACCCCCGCAGATGCGTTAGTCGAGTCGAGGGAAGCAGATAACAAAGAGAGGCAGCTCAGGCTTTCCAAAACCACCGTTGCAGCAGCGGCACCGATCGCCGTCAGGAGGCAGCAGCCACGGCCGCCGCGCGGACGAAGGAGCGGAGCGAGGTCCATCACCGTGCTCCCGGCTCCCCCAGCACGCGGCACCTCTCCGCGGCATCCCCACACGGGAGCGAGGTCCATCACCGTGCTCCCGGCTCCCCCAGCACGCGGCACCTCTCCGCGGCATCCCCACACGGGCAGCGGGTGGGCTCGGGGCTCGCGGTGCAGCTCCCCCGGGACCCGAGCCCTCTTCGCAAGGGGGTTGGGGCCGGAGCCGAGGTGCTTTGCAGCAACAGCTCATACAGAGCAGAGAGGCTTTAGAGCCACCACCACGCGTTGCAGGCTTCTCCCAGCGCTTCCTTGCCCTCGCGCAGGCCAGCGCCAGCCCGTCCTGGGAGCTGTCCTCGCCCCGGCTCGGCTTTGCTTTGCTCTACACGCGGATCTGCGGGTGAAGGAGAGCCATCGACCCCCTTGCTGCTCCGCTTCCGTCCGTGTTTACTTTGCAATCCGATCCCTCAGCCGCGTCAAAGATAAACGGCACTTTAAGGGATATATGGGCCTCGGAAGCGGCATTTCCCAGGTTTCCCATGGAAACCTCCCCGATGGCGCCGCGCGCACTGAGGGATGTGGGAGGGGACGACCCTTGTCCCCGGAAAGCTGGGATTCTGGCCGCGCGCCGCCGAGGCGAACGAGCCCGAGCAGTCGTTTCTCCCCGTTTCACAGCCCGAGGAGGGGTGGGAAGGAGGAGAGGAAGGGGTTTGCCGGGTCAAAGATGCCCCCTCCGCGGGTTTAACCCCCGCAGGAGGCCAGTGTGCATCCCGGCGCGGAGACGGGGGGAGCAAGGAGAGGCCCCGGGAGCCTTTGGCCTCTCTCTGCCCCGTGGGACTGCTGCTGCTGGAGATGGCACACGGCACGGGGCCTTTTTGGAAAGGGAAAAGGGAAAAAAGGGAAAAAGAAAGAAAAGTGAAAAGGGAGAAAAAAAGAGGGTGTCTTGCTCCAGCGCTGAAGCGACCGCAAGGCAGGGCGCGTTTCGCCGTTGGGGACCACAGTGCCACGGCCGTGCCAGCACCGCGGCTGCTGTCCCCGGGCCCGGGACGCGGCCACCAGGTGGCCCCCGAGTCCCGCCGTGTCCCCGTGTCCCCACGTCCAGGTGGCCCCAGTCCCGCGCCCCTGCGCCCCGCGTCCGCGCCTCGCCGGGCCGCCTGCACCCTGCGCTGCAGCGGGTCGCCCCGGCCGCCCCCGAGCTCACGAGCGCGGCCGGGACGGCGGCGGGTGTCGGGGAGGCCGTTCCCCCTCCGTCCTTCCCCGTCTCCGCCGGGGAGAGAGCAGCGGCCGGCCCAGCCTTCGCGCCTACGTGACACAGCTCCGCTCCGGCGCTTTCCCCGGCGAGCGATAACCCGGCTGTTATCTGATTATAGCGGCATCGCCCAGAAAAATAGATCAGGGTGACGGTCGTCACGGCTGCTTGCATCCTGCTCCCCTCCCCGGGGGGGTTTGCACGAGCACGGCGCTGGTGGAAAGCGATCCCACTTAAAAACTGGTAATGCATTTAAATAATCCTGCGTGCTTTTAGGACAGGGGTAATCGAGTTGGAGAGCGGTTGTTAATCCCCATTGCAGCTGCCTCGGGGAGACGGCGCCTGCTCGGGCCGATTCGCACAGCGCCGGGAGGGCTCAGCCCGTTGAAGCTGCGGAGGCCGCCAGCGCCGGCCCGCTGCACCGCTTCTCTCCGTGGCACCGGGCGAGTTTTCCGTCTCCGGTAGGAAACTGTGCCCTGATTCACCGCGCACAGGGTAGCGCGAGATGCGCCGCCTCGCCCGGAGTCACAAAACCGCTGCCCGGGAATACGGGCAAAAAACACGAGCAAAAACACGGATCACACGCAGGAAAACGGAGCTCAAAAGCAAACATCGGTGCCCGCTGCACCCGAGCAGCGGCCAGGCGGCAGCCCCAGCGCGGAGCCGGGCTCCCTCCACCTCCGGCCTCCCCCCCTTCCCCAGCACGGATTCATTTCCTTTCTTTCCAGTGGTGCCAGGCCAGCGAGGAGGCTGGATCTCAGCCCGGCGGAGCAGACCGAGACCCTCGGGGGGTCACGATGGAAACGTCCCACGCGGGGCCAGGCGGCTCCGGGGGGAAGGGGCAGCGGGCCGGCGTCGGGGGTCCCGCACTGTGCCCAGCCCGGCCCTTCCCACGCACCGGGGCTCGCGGGCACCCGCCCAGCACCCCAGATCCCCACCACGGGCAGGAGGTGTCGGCGCCACGAGGCCGCGGAGATGGGCTCCATCAGCCGAAGCAGCGCCCGGGGCTGGCCCTAACCCCACGGACGTGCGCGGTCCAGGTCCAGTGCTCCCGGGCTGCCCCGGACACAGCACCCCGGTGCGGGGAGCTCAGCAATGGGCCTGTGCCCTGCTTCTCACTGCGTGCTCAAGGTGAGATGCTGAAGGAGCCCACACACAGCAGGGGCCATGGGGGACATGCGCAGAGCCAGGCCATTGCACAGCCTAAATCAAACTGCTCGACTTACCCACAACCGGCAAGCCGAGGAAAACACCAAGCCGAGGGTCTCACCGCAGAGCAAGGAGCAGGATGCAGCCCGCAGCCCTCACACCCCAGCAACGCAGTACCAGTGCTGCTAATGGCACTGATTGCCAGTAATCAGCAATCAGCACCCAGCAATCAGCACCCAGCACCCACCTGCAGCCCAGCAGCCCAGGTGCGACCAGGGCTGCCGGGAAGGCCAGGGGAGTGCAACCAGCGGGGAAGCAAAAGTGCTTTGCTTCCCAGTCGCAGGGGAAAGCGTGCTGCGGGGGGCTGCGGGGGGCTGCGAGTGGTGCCTTGGCGCGGGCACAGCGAGGCCGTGGGCAGCTGCGCTGCAGGACGGCCCTGGTGCAAACCCAGGGGGGATTATTAGTTATGTCCCAACCAGGGGGAAATTAAAGACAGGTCTGGTGCCCCGGGAGCAGCAAGGCCAGGGCAGGGCGTCCCCAATCCCCCTCAAGGCCCAGACGGGCCCATTTCCAGCAGGGCCCAGGGGCTGCCGGGATTTTATCTGCTTTTTGGTGTGGTGGAAAATCCACCCCGGGGCCAGGCAGCGCTGCCGGTACCGTCGCAGGGCTCTGCCCCACCGCAGGGCTCTGCCCCGCTGCCGCATCCGCCCGGGGCGCCGGGAGCAGCGGCAGGCGACGGCATCGCGGGGCAGTGACCTGGCAGCGGCGCGAGCCAGAAATAAACCTGTTTGTGTAGCAACTGAGAAAATAGCAACGGCGGCTAGGTGAGGCCTTTTTTTAGGCTTTTTTTTTTAAGGCCAGATATATTTACCGATCGGGGCGGAGGAGCTTTGTTTCTGTTTTAGAGGGGCTGCATCCCCCCCGCCCCCCCGGCCAGGGGCTCGTGGCAGCAAGGTGCCGGCATCTGCATCGCACCTGCCTGCAGCACGTGCCTATGGGCGCCCGCGTGCACCGACCAAAAAAACAGGCCAGCAAAAACGCCTGAGCCATTTCTGTGCAAAAAATCAATGCAAAAAGCCCCCCGTGCAGCAGTGCTGTGAGCAGCCTCTGGAGAGCCGCCCCCATCTCCCCGCAACTTGCCGCCTTGCAGGAGAGAGCGGGGGGAGAAGGCCAGGCCTGGGGAGGGATTGCACAAGCCCCTCTTATCGGCCGTGGCTGGTCGGACATAATTAGCGGTGTGAGTGATGCGTGACAGGCAGCTTTGAGTTTAATAGAAAAAAAATGAATCATCAAAGCATATTTATAAAGCTTTGGGTCACTCCTGTGCGTTTCCCATCACATGGGGATGTGTCAAAGGATCATGCTGCGTCCCGCAAGCACTGGGGAGAGGGCTGGAAACAGTTAGTGCAAAGCACATGATCCTGCTAGACTGGGGGGAAAACCAGGAAAATCCAATTCCCCAGGGCTCGTCCTCCCCAGCCGCCTCGCTGCGGCTCCCGCCAGCCCGGCACGGGGAGACACCAGCTGTCCACTCCCCTCCTGCAAAAAATGCCTTCCAGCTGTTTCCCCATTTATTCACACCTCGCTAAGAAATGCAGCGCCTAAATCCCGTAAGCGTGGTGCAACGGGCAGGCGGCCGCCCCGGCAGCGGAGGGCGTTTCCAAGGGGCGCACGGGGATGTGCAGCTCGCGTGCCAAACGCTCACGCATGCACGCAGCAGAAATCCCTCTCCGCTTGCTTGCACGTGTTCATTCGTGCTTGCAGGTTCGAGCGCGGCGACGGGGTGTAAATTACGTGCGTGACCTTTCCCGGTCGATGGCTTTGCAGCTGGTCGCCCACACCTCGAATATCGCTTCGTCTCTGTCACCCGTCCCAGCACCTGCCGGCGAGGCCGGCGGCTTACGGCATTAGCGGTATTAGTGCAAGCGGCACCCGCGCCGCGGCGGAGGGGCCGAGCGGGGCTGGGCTCGCGCTCGCGGGCTGGTGTGCTCCGCTCCGCAGTGGCACCGAGGACAATATTCCCGGCGTCCCACCGTCCCCTCCATTCGCGGCACCAGCATCAGCGCCCGCTGCCGAAGCCCTCGCTGGTCCCCAGGGTGGAAATCCCATTTTTCTGTTTTTTACCCTATTATGTAAGAATTTCTTTGGCTTTCTCTAGGTTGGCCGCCTCTTTTAAAGACACTCAGGTCTGTGGACCTCACGGCAGCCCGCAGCAGTGACGTCTGTGGCTAGCGCGCTTTATTTCTCTAACCCCTTCTCGGGCAGCTGCGCTCGACGGCTCCCCTCGCTCGTCATCGCGGTGCTCTCTGCCTCCCACCTCCACCGCTTCGCCCATCTCCCCCGCGTCCTCCCGGCGCCGGCAAAGCCCGCGGCAGCCTCGGTGCGGGCGGGGGAAGGCGAACCCCTCCATGGCTGCTCCCGGCAGCTGCCGCCTCTTTGTCGTCTTTGCAGAGTTATTCTTGGCCCTTAAGGATGGACGGACTCAGCTCAGGCAGCATTTGCCTCCCTGTAAGTGCAGACCTCGCGGCTTCCCCGCGGCGCAGACGCCGGCCGCAGCCCCGCGCATCCCTGACGCCCTGCAAACGCGGCACGGGACAGAGGGATGCACAGAAAACCAAGGTGCATCACGCGCTCTGCTCGAAGGCCATGCTCGCGCGATGGGCACGGGAGCAGCCTCCGCAGGGAAAGGCGTTTCCGAGCGTTCGGGCACCTGGCTGTCCCCAAAAGTGTTTTTAAAGCACTACAGAATAATCTGACAAAAGGGAAAAACCAAACCCGACATCGCTTACCCTTCACTCATCCTCCATGCAGCAAAGAACTTAGTTTATAAAAGGGATTAGCTGAACCCTACAAAGGCTAGAAGGGGCTTGCTAGCCGGCGCTTGGAGAAAACCTAATTATGGGCAAAATTCACCTCTTAGAGCCGCGCAGTCTTCGCTACGGCGAAGGAGTTCGTGCTGCCCAAATTAGTTACTGCCAGGCAGCTCCGCAGCTACAGCCGAAATAGGTGATACGGCCCACAACAGTCGGAGTCGCTTGGACCCCGGTGCCGTGGGGTCAGGGATGGAGAAGCCCGTGGGAAGGCAGAACACGGCAGCCCGTACATGAGGAGTCCAAACATCGTCGGTAACTAATACTACTTCTGGTACTAAAAGATATGTCTGAAACTTTCACAAGCATCTGGTGATTTTGAGGCCCTTCAGAGCAGCCTCTCTTCCTCGAGAGCTCCTGGCACTCGTCCTTAGCCGAGGGCTGCAGCCCTGCGGTCTGACTCTCTGCACGGAGAGATGCAGCTTGGGTGGGTTTTTTAATTAACATCCCTCAGCATAATTTGAGCAGGCAATTCTTCAAATACAGCTTCACTGTTGGATTCCCCAGTTCCTCAGCTAACATTGAACTGTGCAACTCCAAACAGCAGAATTTGGGAAATGTAGTAGCTGATTAAATTATATTAGCAAGCATTGCAGCAAGGCAAAATAAGCCTTTTTTTTTTAAATGAGGTGCTATGCCTGAAAAAATAGCACTCATTCATATAAAATCCTCAGAGACCGCCCTATAAAAAGAGTAACCGTGGAAGCCTGACTGAGTAAAAACTGTGTGAGCAGGCATACATAGCTGCACACAGGTATATACATACTATGAGCATAAATATATAGAAATTCAAAGAACACTTAAATGCCTGTATGTTCACATTTTGTTATTTTTTCAGACTGTAAATATTTTTAATCAAACATTTGCTATTTAGTCATATTAAAACACATGAGGAAAAATTAATTCACACTGCTGTCCACAAACTGCTTTCCCATGTAGCATGCATCGTTTAATCATATATGCCATAGCTGGGGAGCTTTTTATTGCAGCATGACTTCATCTTCAAACTATTCCAGTATCTCCTTGTGTACAGTAGGTTACCCATTTATAGGTTTCTAATAAAAGCAAATCTTTCTTAAGTAGCTATTACTGGATTTCTCCTTTCAGCCTAAGGATAAGAAGGATTCTGGACTTAAAAAAAACAAAAACAAAAACAAAAACCACTCCAAACCCAACCCACAGCCCAGTGAGCTAAATGAGAAAGTGACAACTGCAGGGCGTTACGGCAGGACTTTGATATGTTCTAATTACAGCACCGTTAATGCGAAGAATATTTGTCAGATCGGAGCATTCATCGCGTTTGGCACACGCACGCTGGAATCAAAGCCGTCCACTGCAGGTTTCGGTGAGCTTCCAAGGACAGTAGATGTGAAAATAAGAAGTAAAGGATATAAAATTTAGCCGGTGTGTTCAAAAACAGCAGAAAGCAAAGGCAAAACCTCAACTCAAGAGTGCTTTTCAGGCTCTGCATCAAATTGTTAAACTACCAATTTCTTCCCCCTTCCCCCCCAACACATGAAACTACATTAGTGTGCTGTTTTCACACGTGAAGCTAAGCTTTATTGAAATACCAGTATAGCAAAAATGTTTTCCTGGCTCACCTTTCTCACTTTCTGCTTCCATACACAGATCTTTTTTTGGTTTGTATTAAATACAGCATTGTAAACATCTCATGTAAAGTCCGAAAATTTTGTATCGCTCTCTCATTAGACACCACAGAATGCAATATCTGGCAATACAAGGTAAGTTACACCATCTGGAAGTAATTAAAACTTTTTAAGTCAAGTACATCTTTTAGGAATTTACACAGTGTGTTGCTAAAGAAAATTATGCATTTATTTTCTTTTGATAATGAACTGAAGTACAACTTTAGGAAAAATCTGTTCATTACATTTAGATACATAGATTAAAACTGACTTATTTCAAAAGTGTTCCTTCACAGAGAAAGCTGAATCCACATGCACCTTAAATGTTTCCTACATTCTCCACCATATTACACCTCATCACAATATTTATAATAAAAAGGCTAACCTGCAAATTCTTTAGACATATTGACACTTAGTATGAATGTCTGGCAATGTATAAGAAACCCTGAATAGTAATTTGATTGCATTGAGACAGATGCAGGCTGGTAAAATAATAAGGCACAGTACTATGTATAGGGAACGTATGTGTTTGTTTATTAATTTTAAGCAACGTAGACTTATTGATCTAGTTAGCAAGTCTGTAAGAAGTGTAATTGGATTAAAATCATCACACCCTTTCAAACACAGTGAGGACAATGTTCACCTATCCAAGACTGCTCTGAGGACTCAAGAGTTTTACATGTTATAGTGGGAATTAAAAAACAGTAAGATACCAGTGGAGTTTTAGAACACTCGAGAAATCTTTCGCTGGAAGTATGAAGTACGATTTCCTCAAACTCTTATCAAAAAGAAGGAAATATTAAAAATAAAAAATAAAAAGTGGTAACACTGGCACACACCAAGTATAAAAATTTGATGTCCAATTTTCAAAAGTGCCAGGTACCCACAGTTCCCAGTGCTCAACACATGAAAAAACTGCAGCTTTTTCATTAAGAAAGTCTTTTGGTGCAGTTTGTTTTTAAATCTCAGTTGGGTACCGCATAGAAGTACTGCAGATCTTTCCATATTATTTTGGCTCTTCCCTTCTACAACAGTATTAAACTTTGGCAGGCAGGGGATTTGTATCAATCATTTCAGCACAGATCTCCGGGTGCAGAATCAGCCTTTTGCTTGTATGGCCAGGATTAGTAAGACATTGCTGAGATCATCATGTATATGTTTCACAGCCAACACAGCTATTAGTACCAAGAAAAAAGAACTATAGTTTGCAGTGAATATCCCTTTAAAAAGGACCCTAGATTTATTTCAGAGGTAGCTTTAAAGAGGATGACCATTGCAAAGACCCTCCAATGATAAATTATTATTTTAAAGATTCCTAGTATTCAGAAAGTTTTCGAATGCATCAGTGTCCTAACAGGTCACAATTATTGCAAAAAAGTTTAGATTGAGCAACACGCCCACTCTCATAGAAACTGCCTCAAAACTTTCCAATTACTTTTCTCTGAATTCTTCCATTGCCATAAGACTAGAATTCTTATTCAAACTGGGTAGGAAGATGAACAAAAATTCTAGTGGAGTATCTGCTTTATGTAGAAAACCTGTACAATGAGATCACTACCTTAAAACAGAAGCATCACATTCAACAGTTGCTGTTAAGTAAGATCAAGCCTGGGAAGAACCAAACAGGGTCTGTTTTGGTGTCTGTAATACCATGTTGCATAGTGCAGAAACGCTCCACTGTCCCACTGAGTTTAAAAACAAACAAACAAAAACAAAACGACTTTCTCCTTGCAGCTTGAACAGTCAGATAATATTTGGATCCCAGTGCAACAGCAATGTTTATCACTCATGTTTGATGTTCATGCCTTGTCATTCATTGATATAAGAAATATTGTTAAAACAAACAGCTAAAACCCCAGACAATAAACAGACCGTGTTATTTACAATACAGAGACTAACAATGTGTAGTAAAACAGAAGGAATAGCGTAAGAAACATTTTTTAAAAAAGTTCAGGTGACTTTACTAAAAAGTCTTAGAAATGTGACATTGTTTTGTTGTAAACCCAAGTCATTTGCATTTGTTTTGTACTCCCTTTCAAGGAGAATAAGCTTTAAGTTACAGCAGAACCTCACTAATGCTGGCAGGCTAACAAACCTGCAAAACGGAGTTACCACAAAAAGAAAAGCTATTCGGTTAGTCTATTTGGACAAATTTAGTTGCATATTGCTTTTAACTGTCTAACCAGCATCACAAATAGTGACACTGACGAACTTTTGGCAATTTCCAACCTCATTAGCATTTACCTTTCCAAAAAGCAAAGCATGAATTTGTGAGATTCTGCTGTATCCTCAAGACAGCCGGTGCAAGCGCGGCCGCCAGCTACAAATGACGCTGTTCAGTAACAGTCTGCCTTCCGCTCCTGCGAGTGTGGCTGAGCGCAACTCCTCTGCTGCTTCCCAGGGGCTTCCCCATGCACAATGCTTACAGGGATGATTCCTAAGCTTTCTCCCAGACATGAGATTTATTATCTACTTTAAATGGTTCTCCCAGTTTGGGAGTACTGGGTAATAATATTCTTTGAAAAGCAAACATTTTATAAAGAAAAATGGGGCTTAATAAATGGAAGCAGTGAGGGAATATTCTCAGCTGTATTCTCTGGCTTTTGAAGGCATCCTTTCCCACATAGCTGAAATCCTTTGAGGCTGCTTCCTTTTCCTTCTCATCTAATACGGTTATATAGATAAGAGCCCCAGTTCAGCAAGATAGTTAACTGTTTGATTTTAAACCCTAAGAGCAGTGCTAAGTAAGAAAGATCTTAAACATACATAACTCATAAAGGGCACCTTGTTCAATCAGGTCAAGATGAACACATTTTCTAGGTAAGAAGCAGTGTTCTCGCCTGCTAATTACTCTATTTGCAGTTTCACAGCATGAGCCTTAAATGACAGCACTGTATGTATACAAAAGGCTGCCACGTTAGAAGTCACCTCACAGTAACCAGTCCCCAGGTCACAGCAGAATAATCATTCCAAGTTTGGCATCTGATAGGTGAAAAAATATTTTTGAACCTGGACAGTATTCGTTCTTCCCAAGGGATGGGCTGTTTTGTCTTTTGTTTGTACAGCTCCCAGCACGTGAAGGCTCTACTCTCTACTTACAGGCTCCAGGCACTACCATCACCTTACAGCCTCAACATACCAAGTGCTCTTTTTCTACGCGTCTTTCTTACCAAGCCATCGCTTCTCAAAGTCCCACTCTCCAGGTATAGTTCATAAAAAATAAACACAGTGAAGGGCACAGGAGGGAGAAGAATGTTTCTTGCTTCTGAAAATGTGCCACATCTATCAGAGAATTTGTGAAATTCATGGTATCTTCTAGCAATTCTATAAAATCTGCTTCCCCAATTCTCCAGTAAAATAAAATTTAACTCAGTTGAGCCAAATAAAAAAAACCATTGATCGTGCATTAGTAAGAAGTGAACCATGAATCTACCATAGCCACTGGTCTTACTTGCAGCTGCGTGGATAAAAGCTAGACTTTTATTTTAATATGATTACTAAGCTTACTGAATTGACACTTGTAAAAACGAAAGAACTCAGAAAAGTTACATATGTAAGAATCTCAGTTTAAACAACAGTCTTGGAAAGTTTGGAGCCTGGGCTCTGCCCTTCTGACTTTTTTTCTTTGTATACAGCCCTCCATCCCACATTTCACCAGTATTGTAATTAAACACAGCAGAGGAGAAAATGCAGCCCCATCTTCTCAGAATAAGGGTCTTATATTGAACATTTGGTCAACTTATCTTAAAGATCACACAGATAATTCCTTTGATTGCATACAGAAAGTCTCTGTGTTTTGACATTAAAAATCTGTTACAGAGAAACTCATTAAATATAAAACCCTCTGTTCTTCAAAGCTCTAAATTGTATTTAAAATTGTTTTCAAGCACCTGGCAACAGATCAGATGTTTCTGTAAATGGACTTAAGCCATGTGGCTCCAAGGAATAACAACCTGAGAGCTCTGCTGTTGTCATTACAGGTCACACCACCATTTTATGTTCTTGGAAGATAAAGGAAAAGGAAATACAAGCTTATATACTTCAAGCATGCAAAAACTTAGGCATCTCCCTTTCGAAAGCCTGAAGAGATATGATTAGAAATAAAGCAATCCTTCCCATAACATACTTTGATTTGGATCCACCAGTCTGTCTGTACCTTATCAGCCTTTCCTGATACTTCACAGATTATGCCTAGTTTGCAGAGCACTCTTCCAATTATTAGGCCTGTCCCACACATGGTTTCTAGTTATGGCACTGGCCCTTAAAATTTTACTCGTCTGACAGGGATGGCAAGTTTGGTTTTTAATAAAAAGACCTCGATGTAATTCAACGGCATTCACTCTACACACACAAAAATTAAAATGACCAGAATCTCAAACAGGTATAAAGTGGCCTCTAGTATCAACAGTTAAGTTCAACATTTTTGTTTCGGGAATGACACAAGGGAAAAGAAACCCACAACTTGCAAAACTGGATACTTAAATTTGAGCTCCGAATAAATACACAATTAATTCATTAGCCCTGAACAAACTGGCCCACACTTGTGATGGGATGGGCCAGTTCTGATCTTGAATTCCCTTGATGGTTTCTCATAGATTTCTAAGGGAAATAGCAACTGTACAGAAGTTAGTAGTTTTATTCAGATATATCCTGTGTTCTGTGACAATTCTAGGCTCCTTTGAAAAATCAGACTATGACATTTTGACACCAAATTCCTCTGGTGCTCATATCCTATGGTGTTTTTTTTTTTTTTTTAAAGTCTCAGCCAGAATGGATAAGGGAAAGGCAGTACAGAGAAATCAAAATCTTCAAACATAAATTAGCTGTTTGCAAGCGACTTCCTAATACATTACATTAACACATTTGTGCTTTTGACAATAGATGTAAAAAATCTCCCCAAAATAAAAAGAGTTCACATGGGGATTAACTTACAGAATGTATTTTAAAATCAATTTCCCTTGCCGTCTTGTGCCAAAGAACCTGTTGAACCGTCTTGATAAGAAGTAGTTTGATTTCTAAAATAGCATTATTAAATAGCACATCTGTTAAAAGTGTCATCTTACTCAACGGAACAGATGTGCTGACCTATCAAGTAATGTAATATGCACCACATTGCAACTGAAAAAATTTGATAAAAGTTAGCCCTTTAAATATTTATATTTTGATTGAACTTTTTATATTCAAGATTTTGCATTTAATAAAAAGTAAATCCATTAAAAACCTCTGTATTTAACTTCCTGACATGTTATTAAGAAACAATTAAAATACACGGTATGTATTCTGGAAATACATAATTCTCTATTAACTAACCAGTTTTGGTAGCACAGTACATAGAGGTATACTGCCATTGGAGTCAGATGTTAAATTAGCCCTCAGCTTGTTTGCTACTCCAGCTACTGGAGGCAACTTGGAACCTGTTCCTGGGAAAGAACTTGTATAGTTAGATATCCGTTTACTGGAGGTTTTATCAGTGCTGGGTGGTTTGGGCGCTCGCTTACAAATCCAAGGGTGCCTTAAAGCTTGACTCGGAGTCATGCGTGCGGAAGGATCCCAGTTGAGACATTCTTTTAAGAACTCTATGAACAAGGGATCATCACAGCCTTTTAATGCTGTCACCCACTCTTTGTTCCCCGGAGCGCCTCGGAGTTTACCCCTGCGTGATCGACTGCCGTTCAAGGTCACTCTTCCATCTGCATGTGTAGTTATCGTGCAGTAGCGAGGATGACCCTTGGAGTTGATGAAGTTCTTGGCTCGCTTGGACTGATCCAAAAGCTTCTGAGGTGGCATTCCGAGAAGTTCCATCATACAAGCCAATTGGTCTCCCTCATCCTCTCCAGGAAAAAGAGGGTATCCAGTCAATAGCTCCACCAGAATACAGCCAAAACTCCACATATCTATGGGCATCCCATAGCGACTTCCCAGAATTACCTCTGGTGCCCTATAAAATCGAGACTGAATATACGTGTAGACTCTTTGGTGCTCAAAACAGCTGGACCCAAAATCTATGACCTTGATTCCACTCCTCCCTTGCTGCTTCAGGAGGATATTTTCTGGCTTCAGGTCACAGTGTATGATTTTGTTTCTATAGAGAGCATCCAAACATTGCAGTATAGAGTGGGCAAACTTGCGTACCAGCTGGATACTGAACCCCTGAAACTTATTTCTTTTGATCAGCTCATACAGGTTCATACTCAGGAGTTCAAAGGTCATACAGATGTGGTTGCGAAAAGTGAAGCTTTCCAGCATGTGAATAACATTCATACTGCCTGTTTTATCCTGCTTCTTCAGATGCTCCAAAATCCGGATTTCTTCTGCTGCTTGGCGATGGAATCTCTTTTCATTGCGAACCATCTTTAAGGCTAAGTGTTGGTGGAGTTTATGATCGTAGACTTTAGCAACTTGTCCAAAACTGCCCTTTCCAATGATTTTGAGTACTTCATACCGGTAAGCAAGATGGTCATGGGGCACATGAATATAGCTACCTTGATCATCATCATAGCCTCCATTGTTGGGGCCACCTATTACTCCTTGCCTCTTTTTTGCAGCTGGACCCACAAAGTAAATTTCAGAGAAATTAAAAATCTCTTGCTGCTCATAAGCAGACAGCTGATGTTTGTACTGTTTGACAGCTTGTTCTGGAGCTTGGGAAACGGCTTTGTGTGCTTTTAAGGAACTACCAGCACATTTAGAAGTGCTTAAGCCATCTATACTTTTATCTTTTGTCAGGGAAGGAAGAGATCTTTCTGAACTATTAATTCCTGCAGACTGAAGAGCGCTACTCCTTCTGTTGCCAGAGTCCTCAAATAATTGTTCAACTTTGACCTGACTTCCGGTCAGAGGGTGATCCTTCATGGCAAGTTTGTGGCTAGAAACCTACAGATGGGAAAACAACAAATAAGCTTTACGTTATCTTTTACAGTAGGAACTAATAATAATAAATACATGCCACGTAAAACAAAAATTGTAATATCAGCACATTTTGTATTTCTGTTAGGAATGAATATAAAATGCTGGATGCATTCCCTAAGCTAACTCAATTTACAAGCACAGTTATAGAAAGGTACACAAAGAGAATGCAACTTACTTAAACCAGAACAAACACAAATGTAGTGTACTTTTGAGTCCATAAAGGGTAAACCCTAGTCACCCAAGCGAGGACACAATACCTATCTCAACTGGTATGCACGCAGTCAGAAAACAGCCGGGGGAACAGCTATGTTTAGCTCTAAGTGTGGGTGCAGAGAACACAACCAACAACAGATGCAGTTTGCACCTGCCTGAAACATGCAACATAACATGGATTGGTAGAGAAGTGTTAGGAATATCGCAAAGACAGCGGTGCCAAAGACAGACAAGCAAATGACAGCAAGTGACATAAAGCTGGAGTAACCAAGCTGAACAAGAAGCAGAAGGATGACAAACCAGGACAAGATTAAAAAATAAAACAAAAAACCCACCAAAAACACCACACTACAAAAAACGCATGATTTAACGTGTTGTATCCACAACTCCCTTTGGAATCTTGACAGCTGCATTATTGTATTTGAGAATAGACTTGGAAACTGAATAATCAAAAATATTTGTTTTACTCAAACTTTTTTGAAAGTAGTGTGTAACCACTGCCTCTTACTTCATATAATAACTAAAATTAATGTATTGAGAATAAAATACCAAAACGAGAAAAGCATTATGAAATGTTTCAACCGTGTCATTTTCACAGACTGGTAAACGCTGAACTCCCTGGAATGCTGTTCCTTCCCTGTAGCAGCAGTTATTCCCCTTTTCAACTCGGTGACACTCCACACTGATAGACAGCAAGAGGTGTTATTTTATCCTATGCAACACTGAAGAAGCCATGACTAGTGCAGCAACATCTGTTTTCCATTCTGGCCTTTAATCTAAAAATAAAGATTTGAGACACTTGCCAAACCAAAACTCTGAAAACTGAAATAGCTACACAGGAATCGAACAAAAATAAAAAATAAACCTGTGGATCCACAGCAATAAAACCAAATTCCTTTTTAGTTGCATACAATCCAACATCATAGCACAGTCAGTAAATAAGAAAAGTGATTATTCTTGCCAAAAGCAACTACACACCTCTCTTTTAAGAGTCCATTTGCTGGTGCTGCCCTGAAACTCTCA
Source organism: Dromaius novaehollandiae (assembly GCF_036370855.1). Classification (NCBI taxonomy): domain Eukaryota; kingdom Metazoa; phylum Chordata; class Aves; order Casuariiformes; family Dromaiidae; genus Dromaius; species Dromaius novaehollandiae. The sequence goes on along the minus strand of NC_088124.1, from coordinate 5,700,798 downwards.
CTCTTGCTCACAAGCCCAGAAAACGGACACGTCCTGTAAGTCTGTCCCAGATCAGCGGTGACTAGGCCATCAGAAATCTATTAAGTCCCACTACTCTGAGCCAAATCAATCCAAAAATACAGACAGCATATTGTAAGAGACATACCTTTCCAGAAACTCTTAAAGAAAGACAAACAAAAAACACTTGCCCACCCCCATGCACCAAAAAACACGCCACACCTCCAACCCTGGTAACTTAGGATAAACACCTTTTTCTTCAAGTCTGTCTGAACCGCTGAGATAAGAATGACATACATATTTTCAGAGCTAACTAAAAGTCTATTCACATTAAACAGACACAAACAGTACATTTACAAATAAACAGGGAACAAGCATGGCACAAGGTTCACATTTGTTTTTTTCATGGGGGGGGGGGGGGGGGGGGGAAGCCTGTCCCTACAGAATAAATCTTATTTTCATCTTTGAAATCAAGACTTGATATTGTCACTACATGGGTTTCAATTGTATGCGCAACAGAAGCAACTTTTTATCATTGTACGGACTGAACAGATACAGCTACACATTTGCTGACAACCCTCCTGACAGAGAACATCTCTATGGCAGTTTATATTAGCAAGGCCTTTGTGAAGTAGCCTTTTGTTGTCGGATGAATGAATTAAGCACCAAGACATCAAAAATGCACTACTGTATCACATTAATACTGCTTATTTCTTATATAAATATTTTTCAAATATTTTACCAAAAGAGCATTAACAGCCTGAATGTCATCAATTCTAGCAACATGACAGACTTCCAAAGCCTTGCAACTATGTTTAATTTTCACTTGATTCAAACAATGTTGTATCTAAACATTCTCTACCAGGAGTAACATTAATTCTACTAATGCTGTTGTCTGTGACACTTTGTAACTTTGAATTCTTAAATAAAGAAGGAATTTGTGATTCCGTTTCCCCTGAACTATCTCTTAATAAAGCAAATACAGCTTTGGATCTCAAACCTGACTCAACACGTATAAGGAGTGAGGACTAATAATTTTTGTTCTTAGAAAACTACCAAAACATGACCATGACACACAAACATAGACCAATCTTCACTTGAACTCAGAAGGGCTGCATGAAAAGTGAGTTGACTTCTGAGTAACATCAGCCTTCTCTCAACAGCTTTCTTTAACAAATCAAGGACTGCACAGGTTATTTTCTTGGTAAACTTGCTATTAGCCATCAAGAAATGACTGCCAACACAAGTGGCACCCTGTTGAAGACTTTCACAGCCTTTTTTTATACAGTTAAGTTCTGACCCATTTGGTTTTTCAGAAGTGCACCAGTTATTTTCACAAATTTAATTAAACCCATGTATTCTCAAGGAGGAAATACTTATGTTCTCTTATATAGCCAAAATAAAAAGAAGGGACAGCTGCAGATATCAGAATTTTGCAATTCTCATGTAACATAATACCTCAATGCAAAGATCTTGGAAAGGAGGAAACCAAGTATCACTTCATTCCAAGTATTTTCCCATTGAAAATTAATATCAAGGTTTTCTTTCTTCCATGCTTTATCTCAGTTCCTGCTCACAAGATACAACTAGGCTAATAATTTGTTAGTGTGCCTTCATGGTAAAACTTGGCACTTTATAATCCTTAATCTTATCTTGAAAAGTTAACAGGCTTGATGAACAAAATACAGATGAAGGATAAGATACACCAGGGAAACAAAATATTCATAGTTATATTTATACTTAACTGGATAGTTCCATTCTACTGATTTCTGTTCCGTGTGAACAGCTGTAGTCATGTTACAACTTAACCACTGCATCTTAACAATTCAAAAAAAACCCCCAAACCCTCAAACATATTGTTATTAATCATTTAAAGGAACAAATCCCTGATGCTCTCCCTCAGTGTTCCCAAAAAGGGAAAAGATATATCCATGCTACTGAATTTTCTCAGTGAATTTGGCACAGACCAAAATAATTGCTAGTATATGATAACACTAACAGGAAAATTTCTTTATTTTCACTTTTTAGGGAGGGCTTTGTAAACTCAGGCTCCTTCAGTTCTGCCAGAATTCTGCAAGAGGCAGAATACATTCAAAAAGCTTATAAAAGTAAGATCATTGTACAGCTGAACGTGACTCCTACTGCTCAATTGAAACAATTTAAGAAAGATCTCATAACTCCACATCTGCTTAGGAAATATAATACTTTTATAAAGAAGCACGTTGACACTTTCAGTCTATAAAGAGCTATTTTGCTAGCAAATGAAGTGGCAGATAACGCCAAATTTTCAGAGGAGAAAAATACTTTTGTAATATGCTTGGCAGACATGCAAACCCACAACAATCCTTTTGCTGTTCATAAATAATTATCTATTGGAATTTTCATGAGGAAAACTAAAATGGAAACGTGCTGGAATTAAAGCAAAACATGTGTGGATTCATATACTTATCAGTATACAAGGTGATATGGCAGAACACTTTGACAATCTGTAAAATAATTTTCTTGACTGAAACATGAGCAGAGGATAATAAAGCAGGATTTCTAACGCTATGTAGCACGTTCTGTATCGAACGCAATACCACATTGTTTTCATGCTTACAAAAAGCAATCATGTCAGTAAGCTGTTACAAAGCTGCAATATCCCACTTTATTAATTTATTGTGTATAGTGAAATATATGATTTCTTAACAGTTTTTACTGCCAGTCAACGCAATATGAAGATCCAGAAGACCAGTAAAATACTCACGTTAGATCTTCCAAGGGCAGGAAGTCCCGAGGGGCTGTGTTCTTCATTTGTAGACTCTTGGTACCTAATCTGATCTATCCTCATATAGGAGTCATATAATCCATCTGCAAACCTGCCTGGAAGCGTCCCATATAGAAGCTGATTAGTCACAACAATTCACACACCGATACAATAATTTAAAATGCTACAAGTGCATCTCGCTTAACGCATTTTTCTCAGTAAAGCCATTAGTTTTCATTCATTTGGAAAATAAAAATAATCCTTAGAGTTTAACTATGGCATTCGGATTATAGCTTATGTTTATACTACAAAACAGCACAAGCCTTTTTGGAAATCTTACTTTAGGATACTTCTCTTTTAAACCTAGAGCACATTTATCAACTTTTGCACTGCAAATACCTTCCCAAGGCACATTAACCCATATTATAGTCCCCTTTTTCCCTTAAGCAGGATAATCCCGAACTAGCCTCATTTGCAGCGACAATAAAAAAACGAGCATGCAGTTAAATACTTGATAGGACTATCCTTTAAAGCAGGTTGGATTTTAAAAATGATACGTGGGAATTAGAGTTCGCGAGGAAGAAAGGCAGATTGGGGTGGAAGGGGCAAAGGCTGCTCAAACATCTGAACCCCTAAAACCCCTCGAACCGGCCTTGCGAGGCCGGGGGAGCCCCCCGCCGCCGGGAACACGCCGGGAAACTTGGAAATTGGGATTTTTTTTTGGGGGGGGGGGGGGGGGAGCGGCGCCGGAGCTCACCCGCGCTGAGGGGCGCCTCCGGCTTCCTGCCGAGCAGCATCATGGCGGGGGGGTGGCGGCCGCCGGGCCGCGCGCCCCATCCCCCTTCGCGCCGCCGCTCCGCGCTGCCGCCGCGCCGGGCCGCGCCGGGCCCTGCCGCCGCCGCTGCCCCCGCCGCCGCCCCGCTTTCCAGCGCTGCCGCCGGCGGGCGGGCTGCGAGGCTCCCGGCCGCCCGCCTCTGCCCCGGCGGCGGCGGCGGCGGCGGCGGGGCCCCGGCCGTTGCCACGGGAACGGCCCCCCCCACCCCGCGGGGCGGCGCATGCGCGGCGCTGGCGGGGCGGGGTTTACCTCAGTGGCGGGCGGGCGGGCGCTGTGTGGGACGGCTCGCGCGTTGTCCCCGGCGCCGGGGCGGGGGGCACCGCGTCGCCCCTAAACTCACGGGAAACCAAGTCGCAAAAAAACCTGTGTTTTTAAGTTCGCGTGAAAAGTGCTGCCAGCGCCAGGCGCTTTCCGGGTTTGGTTACCGATCCCCCCCCTTCTCACACGCGCTGTTAGAAGCCGAGAGCGAGGCGCCGCCGCGCTGCCATGACGGGACCGAAAGCTGCCGCGTCCGTCGCGGCGCCTTTCCCCCGCGCGCCCCCCACGCCGCCCGCTGCCCCAGCGGGTCTGCCCCGGCCGCGAGCGCCCGCCCCGCGGCTTCCCGGTCCTCGCGGCGTCGCCCCGCGGCGAGGGGGTGGCGGGCAGGGCCGGCTGCGGCGCGGGCCGCGCCGGGCCGCGCTCGGCGGGGTGGCGGTTTCCAGCCGGACGCTTTGTGCCGCGGGACCGCGGCATGGCGGCGCCCGCGGCCTGAGCGGTGGCGCCCGTGGCCCGAGCGGCGGCGGCCGGGCCGCACCATGTTCGCCAAGGCGTTCAGGGTGAGGGCCAACACGGCCATCAAGGGGTCCGACCGGTGAGTGCCGGGCGCGGGCAGGGCCGCAGCCGCCCCGGGGAGGCGGGGGGGACCCGCGGGCCCCGCCGGGCCGCGCTCCGTGAGGGAAGGGCCCAAAGCGGCCCCGACCGCGGCTTCCCCGCTCAGCCCGGCCCCTTCCTCCCCCCGAAAGCCTGTCAGGACTGATACCAACATCGATAGTTGTTTTTAGCCGAGATCGTTAAAATTCAGTCCGGGTCGGTGCATAGGTCATCAGCGCCCTCGCTTAAAACGCCCCTGTTTCCACCGCGGGCTGCGGAGAGGCGTGCAGGGGGAGGACGGTGGGACATAGCTGTCTTGGAGCGAGGCTGCTTCTGCCTTTTATTTGTGATTAAGCAATAGGAGCTACTAGTCCGAATATAAAATGCATTTTTTTGCTTGGAGGTGCAGCCATAATTGAACTACCTTTCAAGTGACTGTTTACATCAAGGCCACACTTACCCTTTCGCTTTACTTTCGTGTCCTGACTTGTACGGTGTAACTGTAGGGGTATAACGATGCTAGTGTGACCTGCCAGTGTTTTATATCCACTTGGCACTTCTGTGAATAACCACATGAAACTCCCCGCGGCTAAGTGTCTCTGGAAACTGTCAGAGGGGGAGAGGGAAATCCAGCTGCCTGCAACCATCTCCATGCTGGAGCCACAGTTGTCTGTCCGTGACAGGCCAGAGCTGGCTAGGTCTGCTAGTCCCCAGTTTGTGCTCAGGTTTTCAGAGCAGTAATGAAGTTACAGTACAAAACACACAAAGACAGCCACAGCAGCGATGAGCGGACGCTTCAGGAAGGAGCACAGGGCAAGTGTGTTTGATCTTTCTCCCCATTTTCTCCCAGTATGTGACCATTTCATGTGTAAACCCAGACACAAATGCTTCAAATTAGCTTGTGGAAAAAAGTGGGAATCTCGTGAATAACCATCAAAATAGTGACTGGTAGTTATTTTAAGAGGTGGTCTACACAGTTTTGTAACACATCTGTGATTTATCTTCACAGGAGAAAACTACGAACCGATGTTGCAGCAGCTTTTCCTAACCTTAGTGCTGAACAATTGACTGAGTTTATTCCAAACAAAGAAGAGCTTAATGTCATCAAAGTATACACTCACAAAGGGGAGGCCATTACTGTTTATACAAACAACAAGAACCCAATTCTGTTTGAAATTGAAAGAGCTCTATATCCAACAGGTACGGGAAGGGGACTAAAGTAATTCTCCTGCCCTCTTTAGCTATTGGACACCAACCCTTCCCCCCAAATTTTGCTCATGTCTTAAGTACTTATATGTCTCCCATCACTATAGCATCTTCACAGTCTTTAATCTATTTATTCTGCCAACATCTATGTAAATCCAGCAGCACTTCTGGATTCTTTGTGCTAAAAGGAAATTGAGATGCTGAGAAGTGACAGGGTTCAAGAAAGTCTGCTGTAGCATAGAAACTGGGAAACAAGTCTTGTAAGTCATAGGTTAGTGGCGTCCTAGCCCCTTTTCCCTTTTTGTCCAGTAACTGCAAGCTGTAATTCCTAGAAGCATGATGTTCACTTCCAGGCATCCTTGGAATTAGTCAACAAATTGTTCTGATACTCTGTGCTATTTTTTCTTTTTCCCCTACCCAGCAATTCTTCCCTTAGCAGTATAGCTTAAAGTGTCTTTGATTTAAGGAAAATAATGCAAAAATTTCTCTAATATATCCTTTTCAGTAATCCACAGAAGCTTGAATTCATTGGCAGTTTTTCTCCTTCACATCTACTAATTATTGTAGGATTGTTCTGACTTCAGATTTCTTCATTATCTGAGTGGCAGAAGAGTATTTAATTGTGGTTAGTATTGTACTGCTTAGTCTTAGAGATGACAAGAAGCAACAGCTAGAGAAGTTTTTAGTGATGCGTCTTTAAATTTGGTTCTGTTTTGGGACAGTGTATACTCTGTGGACCTATCCAGATCTTCTCCCTGCTTTTTCAACATGGCCCCCAGTACTACAGAAGCTAGCAGGAGGAGCAGGTAGGAAGACTAAAACTTTGTTATGGTGCATTGTAAAAAGCAGTTGCCTTTGGAATTCATATTTCACAACATGGCTTTTGTGATGTTCTCTCTCCCAGAGTCAAAAATGTACTTGAAACAAATAACAAAAAAAAATAAAGGCTCATTATTCACAAAGTAATTCTTGTTGATCTCCCAAAAGGAATATAAATTAGCAGTAGGTAAGTTTGTGAATGAAGCACAGTAGATTAAGCTTTTTAAATACATTCCTCTGTTCTATCTGAGAGACTCAGGTTTGGAAATATCTTCCCAGGGTGTGGAGTTGATTAGCGACTCTGAAGTGGGACACTGAACTATCTGTGTCATTGGTCTGCGTTTATTATAACTTATCTATCCTGGGCAGCTGAGTTCATCTGCTGCTTCCCTGCTTCTCTGTCAATTCAGAGGTGAGCTAGTTTATCCTATGGATAAGTGACTTTACATTGGAACTTACGGTTTTAATCACTACCAAGTAAATTGTGCAGGTGAGGTTGGATTTGAATTCCTGGATTACTGGCTCTACAATTTAGTTATGGATCAACACTAATAGGAAAGTCTATTTTCTGGAGTCTGCTTTGGATGCAGTTCAGACTCATGATAGTCAGGCTTTTATAAACTGAAATTGCAGAACTGCTCAACCAGAAGCAGATTAAATTCCAGCCATTGTGGCCTTAGTCCATAAATGGAAGTGTACGTGTAGAAAGAGATGTCTTTTTTTTCCATTACACTATATCTAAAGTAGAAGTACTCAAGTCCCTCTGTTCACTTTGTTTGCTTTTGGCGAAATAAAGTGCATGAATGTGTAGCTGTGATAGACATCTGAGCAAGCCTTGTTGCTGACTTGTACTGACCTATTTTCTGGGGGAAAAAAAAGAAGTCTTACTAATGGGGGAAGGACATTGATGAAAGAGGGCTGCAGGTCATTCATCTCCCGTGGCAACCAGGCTACCTCTGGGTAAGATGCAAAGATAAGAAGCTGGCCACTGAGACAATGGCCAACAAAGGCAGAGAGGAGCCGCACAGCTGCATTGCAAAAATACAAGGAAAGGCGTGAGACTTTCCAGCGCTGCAGGCATAGAGAAAGGGAATGGACTTAGGAGAGCACTACCTTAAAAAGAGGAAAAGCAAGCCAGTGCTGCTCTCAACTGTCTGTTTTGTTAATTCAAGTACCTACTGCCTGCCCTGGTTATTTACATACTTACCCTGACACACTGAGGTCTTTATGTGGTTTCTGTCCTTAGAGATGGGGGGCCCTGGTTGCAGTTGCAGACTTCTTTCTAGATTTGCTGAAAATAGTTGTCATAGCAGATGGAAAGGAAAAATATTGTTGGCTGCTTCAGCATGCACATTAAAATCCATGATGCTGAGAAAAAAGTGAGATGCTCTCAAAACCACACCATAGAACACAGCTCTGCCCATGAGACTGCAAGCTGTAGACAATTGTAGCTGCTATGAGGGAGGTCAGATGCTCTTAACATAACTTGGTGATAATGTGACGCTCTACATTAGGCATAGAAAACTGTCCTTTACTCACGTGGCCATCTATTCATCCCAGATACGGAAAGCAGAAGGAAGCGTGCAATGAGTTGTACTGCTTCTATCCAGATTAGCAAGGAGATGGTTAAGGCTATTTCCTCATGCCTTTGGGCCTGATGGGGCAAGGGCTGAGCATGCTTAGCTCTTCTGTTATTCTTTGGGATGTGCTCAGCACCCTCCTGAATCGGACCCCTTACTCCGCAGGTTGGTGGCAAGAACGCTCGGCAGGAACAGAGAATCATGTTTTACCTGGCATGTGCTCAGCTGTTAAAAGGCTTGTGTTTTTTGCTGAGTAACAGGAGGGATGGCGTGGAGGAGGTGGTGGCTGAATCCTTCATTGGTAGTTGTTTTACAAACGCTTATTAAAGAGAGATGAGCGCACTTTGTTCTTTTCTTCAGATCTGATGCTGCCAGGAGTTGTAGTGCCATCTTCTGGCTTTCCTCAAGTGGAGCGGGGCACGCTCTGTGCTGTCACCCTCTTGGGAAACAGGTACAGAGGACTCCTTATTCATACCTTTTCTCAGAAGTCTATAACGAAAGGAAAGCTATTTTTTAAAGGAAGACTCTGGGGGTTTTGAGGAAATAAAGGCAAGCCTATTCCCCTGCATTTAAGGCACTGTGGAGCTAAACAGGGTGGAAAATTCTGCAGAAAAAGAAAAGAATCCAGTTCAGCTTCTGAGTAAAAATAGGTTTCAACTTGGCTGGAAATCTTTGCATATTGGTTCTTTTGGAACTATTGGGGCACAATTAGTGGATTTCTTTTGAAACAATGTTTAATAAAAGATTCTATTCTACCCAGTTATCTTTTGGAAGTTGGCTCATTTTTCCATTGAAGTGTGTGGGATGGCAGGTTTTTTTTTCTCCCAAATCTAGAATAGTAAACCTTGCATCTTCCAATTCCAAAGGCTGATTTGTTTTTTTCTGTATTTAGTTTCTGAGAAAAAAAGCTACATAGTTGAATTACTTAAAAGGATATTATAATGAGGAAAGACAAGTATTTCTGACAAATTATGTGGAAATTCAGGGAGCGGAAGCAGCGCTAAAGCTTTCGTTTCTTTCTCTGCCTGCTAGTATCTGTTGCTAGTGCATATGGTCCTTGTACTTTGTTAAGGAAAAGGATGTGTCACTGCACAACTTTCACTTCGGTATCCGAGCTACATGTATTCTTGGGATTCTTTGGAAGACCTTACCAGAAAAACGGGACAAAATCAGAAAATGCCTAGATGCTTTGAAAAAGCAAGTTGCAAAAGAAAGCCAGTATATCACAGTGGCACCGTCACTGTTTGTCCAAGAAGCACAGTGTATTTGTGGTGTCCTGCTATGATGCTCTCTTCTTTCCCCAGGGCTCCGGTAGCAGTCGGAGTTGCCACTATGTCCACCGCAGAGATGCTTGCTGCTGGAATGAAAGGGAAGGGGTTTGCTGTATTGCATACTTACATGGATCATCTCTGGTGGGTGTATGTCCAGGTGTTCAGTAAAATTTTTAACAAGTCTTAAATATTTATTGAAACCAAAATCTGCGTCCCAGTAGGCTTACTCTATCATTAACGTGTCCAATGCACTGAATTATTGGGGTACAGTTTAGAGAAGACCTCTGTTAAGGTTTCAGCTGTGCTACATGTTTTCAATGACTACATGTTTTTAGCAGAAATAGGAGTCTGTCCTGGAGTTTTCCTACCTATCTGTATGTAAAATACATATAAAAAAATCATTCACTTGATTCAGTTCTTTTGACTTGAATGTAATCATTACAGAAATGAAGCCAGCACATCCCTATTTGATTTCAGAATATCCGCCTGTTCTATTAAAACTCTGAATTATTTTTGCTTAAAAAAGAGCAACTTTGCCAGTCTTAACTAAGGAAATGAGTTGTTCTGCATTTGAGTTTAACTAGTTTGCTCAGTTTTAACTTAGATTCATGGGGGAACAAACAGCTCTTAGAGGAAGGTGAAATAAGATAAGTTTTATAGTTTTGAGAATGCAGAAAAAGATCCATGCAGCTGCCCATGTCTTTTATCAGTGGACATTTATGCATTGTCCCATGGGTTTAAAAGCAGTAAAAAGAAAGCTATTTTATGCTTTTTCTTCCTTTTTCAGGGAATTTGGTGACAAATCTTATCCTCCTACCTTAGCTCCCTTGGTAACAGATCCTCCTGAAAAGGACAGTGCTGAAGATGAGGAAGAGATGGAGGGGCAAGAGCCTTTCATCAGCTGCACCACTGACCCATTGCTGCATGTGGACATTGGCGATTTGAGCCTGAAGGAGCAAGACAGTTGTGCAAGACTGATGGGAAAAGAGGAACTCAATGAGAACAGAGCTGCAGAAACAGCTGAAGATGACAATATAGACGTTCAGCAGGAAACCGAGGACAGCAGGACACCACAAGGTATTTTTGCATACCAACGAAACCAGATTACATCTCTTCTGTTTGCTGAAGCTAGTTCCCATGATCGAGGTTACTGCGTATTTCAGACAGCTCACTGTAAGAACAAGGGCAGAGCCAACCAGCTAACTGTGGTCTGGAAAACAGTACATAGAGCTAAGTGATAAGTACTGCAACACATGAAGATTTAGCTGTAGTACCAGAAGATCGTATTTATATGGATTTGTTTAGACAAGCTCACTTCTGCTTCATTTTAATCCCCAGAAGACATTTTTATCTCAGTGGTACTCTCGTGGTCCAGAGCATTAACCTACTTGCAGTATGATCACCATTATTTTATATGCGAGAAGTCCAGGAGTAAGACTGGCCCAAATGTGGAAGGCATCAAAATTGGGTTGAGAACGTAGAATTTTTGTCTCCTGGTCTTGCTCTGTAAATCTTGGATGTAGAGCTTAAAGGGATGTTTGACAATTTAGTAAAAGACAGAAATCAAAGATGAAAGCTTTGAAAGTAACCTGAAGTTTCTGGTTGTTGAGAACACTTCCTTGTTCATACAGAAAGACAGAATACTTACTGCATACCTATACTTTTTTCTTCCTGCAGAGCAAATGGATGAATTATTTAATCAGTGCTTTTTTCATGCTTTAAAATGCAAAGTAAAGAAGTCAGATCTCCCTCTACTGACCAGCACATTTCTGCGCAGCCATATGTTCTCATGCTGGTATGTGGTAAGACAATTATCTTTGGATTTGTATGGTGGGTTTTTGTCCTTAAAATTGTGGAGAAAGCATGTCATATTTGGGATGAAGTTTTTGACTCAAAAGTAAAATTCAGTCCTTATCTAAGGATATCTAAGATTGTGCTGTCACTTAAAGTATTTGATGTAAGTGCTGTCCAGACCAGGATATGCGCTTGGTAGCTACTTGAGTTGGCTGACATTTGTTTGAAGATTTCCAACTCACTTGAATGGCTGTTTGCCTACCCACAGGAACATCAGCCCTAGCTTCATTCATCATGGTCTACCTATTAGCTTGTTTGAGTTAATTCTTTCTGTGTGATTCATGTTTCTGCTGTTAAGAAAATTTTAGCATAAGTAGCAAGATATAACAAGAAATGTAGGGCAACTAATAACTAAATAACTTTTAAAAAAATCTATCTATAGCCCTGCTGGACAACAGCTGGACATAAAGAAATCAAGCTATAAGAAGGTGAGATTTTTCTCTATTTTTTGCATTAATTTAAATGAGAAATTGAGAGAAAAAGCTTGAAGTCAAATTTGAATTCTTCAAGCATTAGTTTATTAAGAAAAAAGGCATACAAAAAACCTAGAAGCTATTCTTAAAGCCAAGTTTTTTTTTTCAAGTCTCTGCTCATTTGGCATCAAGGAGGAGAAGTTACTGTCCTGAAAGCATAAGCATTGATCTGTTTTGAACATTACTAATTCTATTTGGTGCTTTAAATTGCAATAACTATTAGAGGATTCTGATCTTATTGGACAGCATAATTACTTGCAGTAAGAGATCATTCCCTTTCTAAAACTGTTATGAACAAAGGTGAAGAGAAAGGAGATGGTATTGTCCCTGTTGTGTAGTGACAAGCAGAGACAAAGTGCATTGCCAAAGATCTCACAGTAGTTAGTTTGCGATGCACAGGGATTTGGCTAAGAAGGTCATAGAGCAAACAGGTGGCAAAGCAATGAAAGGAATCCTTGGCTTGTCTGTTTTAGAGCAGGAGAGAGGCACTAACTCTTCCTTAGCAATTGCTGTGTTTACAGAAGCAGGGGGTGGGGAGAGCTGCCTTTTTATTATTATTATTATTTTTCTGACTTAGTGAGTCACTTCAGGCCTGTGAAAACACAAGAACAGGAATTTAATATGCCTAACTCTCTCCACATTTCTGATTGTTCCTTCATTCAGTTCTCCAAATTCCTGCAGTGTATGCAGCATCAGAAGATCTTACAAGTGAAGGAGCTGAACAAAGGTGTGGAGAGCATTGTGGAAGTGGACTGGAAACATCCAGAGTAAGTAGAATATTGTAATCTTTAAAAGGATTGGTAGTCTTTAAAAGGAAGGAGAGGAATCAGCTGTTCCTAACTCTATTACCTATACTCTGCTTGAATTCCCTTTCTGAACAGCTATAATAGGTCATGGTATGACTGAAATTATGTGATTATTTTATGATACATTTTATGGGACAACTCTTCGTTCAGCTTTGGAGTGAACTTACCTGTCTAAAAAAGAAATAAAAAGATGATACTGCTACTGAATAAATGCATGTGAAACTACAGCCCCAGAATGTTCTACAGAATCAAATAAACCTCTTTGCAAAATCAGCAGCCAAAGTTACAATCTGAGAAAAATATAAAAAATAATTTGCTTTGTTTTCCATGACAGAGGTTGATTTGCACAAATTTATTTTTTCATTTACCTATTACCTGTATCCTGTATCAGCGTTTCCATTATCTTGCCAAGGATTGATAATTGCCTCGTATCCAGGACATCCTACTTGCTCCTTTTGAATATAAGCACATTAGCTCTGTCTTGGAATTTCCCGGTGGGCCTGAAGTTTTCTGTTATATAACATCTCCTTGACGATTAATGGACTGGAGAATATTTCACTAGATACAAGCATATCTTCTCTTCTGTATTTGGAAAGAAGCAGAATTACTTTGACTTTTTGCATTAACTTTTCTCTCATCATACTTGGCCTTACCATTAGGAGACAGGCATATGCAAACTCAGTTTGCCAGGTTTCTTACCTGCAAGCAGAGAAGCTGCAGCTCTGGCCAATGAAACAAGACTCTGGCACCTGAACCGATGTGGGTCTTATCCCTTTCTTCCAGAATGGTCTTTTTTACTGACCTATAAAGAATCACTTCATCTTTTAAATGTCTGTTCATTTATGGAGAGTTCAACTGTGGGTTTTTTAATTAAATCCTAGATATTCTATGGAATGGGATTGCACCCTTTGAGTTATGGCAGTCCTCTCTAATTAAGAAAGTCAAATATGTGCAGAGTAGGGAGAGTGAGTTATTTTTTCCCTAACATACAAGGCTTTGCTCGGAGCAATAGGAAAAAATGTTTACCATTAGCTGAATTAAGGGGGTGAGTCACTGCTTATTTTTGTGTATCTTGACATGTGTACAAGGACAAATTTAATAACTGCAGCTAGTGCCTCAAAATACTGTTCTTTCAAATATACAGTATTCTTCTAACTACTTGGAAACAGCATTCCAAAGGAGATTTCAGCAAATGCATAAAAGCCATGGTTTTTGCAAAGCCACAGGATTTGCAAAGATGCAGGGTTAAGTTTGTGCACAGTGGATCATGGTCATTGCTGCTAATTCTAAGATATGGTGTCTTGCTCTATCTAATTCACTAGAGGTTAGAAGCATCAGCCTCTCTCATCTACTGAAACAGGCCTCATGGCCATGAACTGACAATAGACCAGAAAGCTTTTTGCGTGGCTCTGCTGGGCTTTAGTTTCTCAATGAAATGGAATTGGTAAGTTTCTTTCCTTTCGCTCCACCAAGTAATTGTTGTTTCAGCATTAAAGCATTTGCAGTGCCTGAAGGATTTTCTTCATCCTCTGCTGCCCAAGAGAGCAAGAGCGAAGACAGAGAACAATTGTACCATGCTCCTGAAATCATACCGCTTTATGGGGTCTCAGCAAAAATGGTCCCACTCTTCCAGGAATCTGGACACAGGTGAGCACTTGAAAAGTAAGATAAAACCATGGTTAGGTGAAGAGAGGGGCTAACAGACCCATGCTGCTGCTGCTGCCACATTTGCAAGTTGGGCAGCCTTTCCAGTAGTCTTCAAGGGAGTAGCCCTGTGATGCTATCAGGAATGGTAATAGCAATCAAGAGGATATTCATTGTTTCACAAAGGGAAGAAGGGTAAGAGGCTGTGACAACTGCATTCAGCAGGTATTCACATCACTCCTCCCACAGCTAAGGAGGTGATAATGCAAGTATCAGAATTGCTACATTTCACATGGATTATGTTAATTTGCTATTGGATTAGGCAGGTTCTGCCCACCCACAGTATAGTTTACAGAATAGTCAAACCTGAAAAGAGGGTACCTCGGTGATTTGAAGAACTCATTTGCCTCATTCTTCCCACATCTTGGCTGTTTTGATGTAATTTAGATAGCAGTTATTGGCAGCCTTTCTTCAACTGAGTAGCACTTCTGCACAAGTTATCCACAGTGCTCTGGCTTTATCTTGTGCATTAGGGTCATCCTCTCAGGCTCCTGGAGCCAAGGGTTTTAGAATCTATATAATTACTGCTATGGCCCTTTTATCTGGCATGCAGCAGCTGAAGTGGAAAAGAAATCACCTTCTAGCAGATTTATTTCAGTATTGAGCTGTTGCTGCTGAATGTAGTTGGGGTGATTGCTATTTTCTGTCTGTTTAGTGAGTCTAGCCAACATCTGTTTCTTAAAGCAGTAATAAAGTTCTCTTTCTCTCTAGAAAAGGCAGCATCCTGTCAAGCAGTGAGGTGAGAAACATCATCATTAACTACGTGAAGACTAATGAGTTGGTTGATGAAACAAACAAAAAGTAAGTAAATGTGAAAGTTGTCCTACCCTGTTTCCTGCTGATGGTAGAGCAAAACATGAACTTGTCTGCACCTAATGCATGTGTTTTTCTGTTGCAGCTTTGTAAAGGTGAATGCCATTTTGTGCGACTGCCTGTTAGATAAATCAGAACAAGATGAAATCACAAACCTTAAATGGGATGACCTCCTGAGCAGGTGACTTAGATTTATTGCATGTAACTCAAAGTCCCATGTTATCAGAGCTACCTAAGTTGCAACTTCCTACTGGTAAAATAAAAATACCTTTTATTGGTATTCAGTCTGAATACTGAAGTTGTTATTTCTCACTGTTCACCAAAGTAATCTGTATGTACATATTTATAAATCCACCCTTTGCAACAGATAGCTGAACATCCCTCTTTTAGGCAGTGGCAATTTTTTTTTTTTTTTGAAACCTCCGAGGGTTTTTTTGTCTAAGGGATTCTAGACTTGACATGTATCAGGCCTCTTTCCCAGTGTAGCACAAGGGAACTGAGATTCACAGAAAGGTCATCAAGGACCTTGGTTTGGCTTTCACCATAACCTGATTGCAAGTGGCAGCATGACTTCTGCATTTTTAGCCTAAAATCACCTTTTAGTTCCAAGAGGTACTAGTATCTGACACACTATTGTTTAAAAATGCAGAAAAACTTTGCCTAAATGGCTCAAATTTTTTACTTGCCTTGAGTGTCTTGATCACACAATGCTTCTGAACATCTCCAGCAGCCTCCTTTCTTTCTGAAACCAAGTTTGTTCATGGGACAGTAGCACAGTTTATGCTGAATTTTAAACTGAAGTTGCTTCACTGGTCTGTCTGAACAATATTTAACTCAGTTAAATACATTAGGATATACTAATTGGATTTATAAACTTTGTTCAGGTGCCTTGAACGGCTGCAGCCCTTACACCAGGTGACATTTTTTGGACAAGAACCTATTGTGAGGAAAGGAAACATTGAGCCCATCAGCATAACCATAGCACAGAGATCATCAAATAAGAAGGTAAAGACAAAATTAAACTGATAGGTTTTGAGCAGAAGCCTGGATTCTGAGAGCAGCTTTGGCCGCTTGCTTTTTTGGGTTGAGCGGGACATGATTTACTAATACATACAGCAGTGATGTTTGTAATAATTATTAAAACCTGCAGGTGACAATTATCAAGAACCTTGAGCTCTATGGTCTAGACCCACAGTGTGTTGCCAACATCCTTCAACAGAGAGTACAGGCCAGTGCCACGATCACCCCAGTACCGGGAACAAAAGACAGAGTTCAGGTCCAGATCCAAGGCAATCAAGTCCACCATCTGGCCAAGATGCTGCTAGGTAAGTCTCTTCTGGAACCAGGCCTGGACTGGTTATAACAAGATACAATGTTAATTCTTCAACTCTAAATATTTACCTGAAATGAACTCTTGATTATATTGCAGAAGAATACCAGCTACCTCGGAAATATATTCAAGGCCTTGAGAAGGCTCCAAAGCTTGGCCGGAAGAAATAGGAGAAAAACCTAGTGTAAGAATTATTCAGATCTCATTATTTATAAAAGTGTTGTGCCTACAGATCAAGGATAATATACAGGCCCCATTCATGCAAAGACGAGTTATGGATTTTTGTAATGTCTGGAATTCACCCAAATAATAATATTGCTCTAGCTGTCCATTTTTCATAAAAATAAAAGGCTGGAAAAAAATAGCATTATCCTTTTCCAGATATTCACCAGAAGTTCCCAGTAGTGCACCAGTTTCCTGCCTAGAGTGGCTTTTGTCTATTTTAACATTCTTGCTTCCCTTCTTTTGACAAAAGTGTGGCAATATAACCTCAAACAACCAATATATAAGCAAAGTACATTCCTAGCATTGTCTTAAAACATGTCAGTATGTTGTACCATAGACTGTATCAGTCAGAAGTAAAAAACACTTGGTTTTAGATTTTATCCTTTTAAATATTTAAACAGGTATTAATATCACACATTTCAACAAACACTGAGAATTAACTCTACATTAGCTGTAATTTTATAAATTTCATATTATTTTTATATGTGGGTTTTTTGCATGTATAAACAGTATTTTATCATGGGTAGACATGGACATACTAAGACATAAGTTTGGCTACAAATTAGATGGATGGAACACTGGTGTTGTTTCACAGGAGTATATGTTCTATACCGCTTTAGTTTAAGCTTAAACTTTCAACACTTTACAGTGGGGTTAAGAAGCTTGAATTCACCTCTGGGATAGATTTCTGTATTTAGGCTTAATACATGTAATACAAGTACCACGGGAGGGCGCCAGATAAATAAATTAGAAGAGATTTCTTTAATTACTGACAGTTTTATTATCTTTGTCTTTTACACTGTCTGCATATGAACAAGTAATTTCAGAATTTTCAAAAAAGCTGGAAGTGAGACATTTTTTAAAAATGCCATAGAATTACTAGGGAGTAGTAAAAATAAATTACAGCATTGCAAAAATGCATTTCACTTTGCCATAGAAGCTTTACTATTCCATTCTATACACATTATTTTACATGTTTTACAATAGACATGAAAAATAAATTCACACAAACTAGGCAACACAATATACTAACCAAAGGCACTGCCAACAGTATTTTGCGCTTAAGGAAGGGGCCAACACTCCTATCCTAGACTCGTGCCTTAGCACAGGTCAACTGACTGTTGAGAATTTGAGTTTCAAGATCTACCTATTCTTCAAATGCCCCGTATCTTGAAAAAACAAAAGAAACGGCCCTCCCCTTTGCAGGAGGTTTTCAGCAGCATTCACGGTAATTGCATAAGAAGCCATGCCTTCTACAAAATGTCTAAGACATGCTGGGTTTCAGGAAGGGAGAGGGAGACAGTCACCGAAACTCTAGTAGAAAACAACAACAAAAAAAAACCCTTTACAACTTTTAGCCAGAAAGCAAAGGGGTTTAAAAACAAGCTTCTGGATCTTGCTTCTCAGAACCAATGGCAGTTTTTGCAGCGTTCTTCCTCTTGACTGAACAGAAGTATTTATACAGTGCTTTCAAGACTCAAAGCGCTAGATAAATGTTATTTAAATTACTTCACAAGTGCACAGTGAAGTAATAAGTATTCTTACAAATGGGCAAACACAGCCCCAGAGCATGAAAAATCGCTGCTCTATTTGGGCTGCCGCCACGTTGTTAAAGGTCATCTGGGTAGAGAATACAGTACAGCCGGGAGGCCCAGCACCGCACGCCCGAGGCCGTAGCCCTGTGAGCAACCCTTTCTGCACTACTGACTAAAACGTGAGCTGGAACTGAGCTTGCAAAGTGGCATTTATACAAACCGAGGGGCTTGAAGTGATACAGTTGCTCTCTTATGTGTTATAAACAAAAATAACAAATATACTCAAGTATAAATCTGGAAAAAAAAATATCCCAAACCGTTACCTTGAAGAAAGAAGCAAACAGTTCCTCTTCCCTCTACGGACAAAAGCAGCCTCATCACGACAGTACTTTAGGTATTGGGGGTGGGCAGGGACTGACAAGGCCTCTTGACAAAAGCCCCTTCCAACTTCCTCCTTAGCCCAAATGTAAAGTTTTTACACTTAAGGAAAAAAAGGCACTGAGGTAAATTTTAGACTCTTCCAAGTTGTCTGTCCTGCCTAGTAACCTGTTCCCTCCCTTCCCGTTTCACCCAGGTGAAATCACGGCAATTTCTAGAGCAAGTTCAAAGGGACACTCGGGTCACCAAGTCAATATAAAACCATTTCACAGGCTCCACCTGAACGTGGCTAGTTTTAATTTTCCATTTTCCTGGTAAGCGTTGTTGCTGTGTCCTGTGTAAACAGAGGGAAGACTGAAACTGGCTGCGTGCAGTGTGCTCAGTACAAAGCATCACGCGTAACCCTGGGGAAGCCATCTCAGCTCGGCATCCCGGGAGCCTCCCTTGCTCTCCAGCGGTGACGGCGTGGAGGCTTTGAGCTCGGGGCAGTGGCTGACGCTCCAGCTCCAGCTCCAGCCAGACGATCTCTGCGAGGGCTGAGAGGTGCATGTGTCTGGCAGCAGCGGGAGCACTGCACAGGGAGAGCAGCTTTTTTTCCTCCCCTAGCTCCAAGCACGAAACACAACCTGGTAACCTTCCTGTACATGCAGAAAGGGTACGGATGGAACAGGATACAGGCAGAGTGGCACAGGCAGAGGCGAGCTGCTACCAGGGATGGTGGGACACTGCAAGGAGGAGCGGTACCAAGAGGAAACATGGTAGAAGATGGCAGTGGGAGGAAAGCCTCTGAGGCTAACAGTTCCCTCCCTCTTCCTGGTGCTAAGCGTTTCCTGCAGAGGCGGCCCGTGCTCCAGGTGTGACCCACACATCTGCACGCTGGCCTCAAGAGGAGCTCTTCTCCCTCAGTTCCTGACCTGTTCATAGCACAAGATCAGCTTGATTTGTAAAAAGGGTGTTTGAGCTTTCCTGGGTTACTCTTAGACATGTATTGCTAGATGTTCTATGCCGAACCATTGTCCCATGCCCCGACCGTCATCTTTACACTTTTCAAACAATTTCTTAAAACACTGGTCCCAATTCCTACAGAGTAGGAGACTGGTAAAATGCAGGCTAGCTAAGCTAAGCATCAGGAATATTTGCTTTAATTTTACTTCAAAGCTTTTTTTTAAAAAAATTAAAAATTAATTAGGATGAAAATAGATGACTTTTCCTTTACTAAATTTCAATACTACTTACTAAAAGACTGTTGTGGTGTTGCAGCTGCCTTGGCATCATGACTTTACATGTCACTGGTTAACTTAGCACTGAACAACAGTCTGTTTGGCATCAGTTACAGCTGCAACGCCCACGTGATTTGGTGCAACAACCTCCTCCACTTTATCTGCTGTTTCCTGTGCTCTACTTACGAAATGAGACCTCTGCCACACAGACACGCAATGCAGCTGCAGCACCTTGGAACAGGAAAAGCAAGCTGCCGGGAGGAGGGCGAACGGTGGGCTGACCCTGCTCAAGACAATTAGCCAGTAGATGTTCCTGTTGGGTTCAACACTCAGCATTTTCCGTGATGTTTCTTCACCTGATGGTTCAATGCAAAACCAAAAGTTAGCCAGCAGCTGTGTTGGCTTGTGGAGGGCCACAGTTTTAAAACGGGCTTCCCATTCCTTGATTGGCTCTGGTCCTGTGATAAGAGGTTTCAGAAGAAGAAAATGCAGTTTGTTCGTTTTATGGTTACTATGTGCCAGTCCATAATGGAAGGATGAAGAGGGACAGTGAGTGACCACTGGAAGGTGTCCTGAGAAGTGTCTTTTCATTTTAAAAATAATACCTAGCTTAGTCTGAGTCTGTGTGCCTCCTGAACAGTTATCCAGGCTTGCCTCCTGCTTCTTTCAAGGTCTGTTGCAGTCTTTGTTTAAACTTCTCATACTTCCGTTGCACTTGCTGGATTTTGTCCTTTTCTTCTTTGTCCAGTATCATTAAGAAGTTCTGTAGCTCTGGGATGGAGAACGCGTCCCACTGCAGGAACAGCAAAAAGAGAGGGAGAGTAAGCACACACCAGTTTACTTTACTTTTGTTTTTTCCTGACTCTGTGAAGAGGAACAATAGAAGACATTTAAATATGCATCTGACCTCCAGGTAGGAGGTGTCATGTTGTGAGAGAGCCAGGATAACAGGCTACAACACACAGTACTGAGCCCCTGAGACTGCAGTCCTAACAGAAGTCTTACTGACCCAGGTGGATCAAAGCTTCCACTGCAAGAGATGGCCCAGTTCCCTAACGGCACTGAAATACACATGCAAAGAATCGACCTGGCATTCACCTGCACTCCTTACAGAGAGGGAGCAGGCAACGTTCACTAGCAGGAGCCGGTGCTTCTCGTGCTTTATGGCAAAGTTACCTCGATCGCTGGTGCTGCAGTAAAGCTCTTTGCGTAGGGCACCAGGAGACAAGCTTCTCCGACTGTTCACCTCAAGCACAGCGTTGTCAGGGGGTGACACAGGGTGGAACATGCCAGCCACAAGCTGATGATTTAGATCACTTAGCAAACACTGCTTTGTGCCTCTTCAGAACTACAGCGGAAGAGTTAGCATTCCTGTAGCATCTCTACTGACCGCAACCTGACTTCTCCGGCTGCGTGGCACCTGCCCCGCACGGCTCTGAGCTAGGGACTCTCCTCAGTGCAGGAGCTGGATCTCGGTGGGCTGCTGCAGTTACTAACATTTGCATTCGTCATGATGTGGAGCATTACTGCAACTAACAGCTGATTGTCAGTTTACTGCCTGAATGTCCCTAGCTTCTATTTAAATTAGTGGATTAGCTATAGCAGTATTTAGCTAATCTAATTATTGAGGATTGACTTTGGGACTGTTGCTTGGTTCCGTAAACAGACTATGGTTTGGCCATCAAAACTGGCCTCAGCTTTTTTACAGCTCAAGTTTAATTCCTTAAAAATCATCATAATTTATGAGCAATAAATGGTCTAGACATTTCTCAAAAAGTAGGTAAGGTCCAAGCAGTTCATAAAAATTTAACTTCAGAGAAAAGCTAGTATCAAACTCAGTATTTTGGATGGTAAAACCAACACCAGAGGGAGAGAACTTGCTCGTGTGCCACCGTGTCAGCCTGTGCTGCTGCTGCCATAAATCTCACAGGTCCGTTTAACGTTGCCACGTGTTTCGGTAGAGCTGTTAACGTTCATGTAAAAGCCAAGGGAAAGAGTCACAGACATACCTCAACTTCCCCTGTTTCGTTTTCCTTCAGCACAAAACTGAGGACATCTGTGTCAGGGCCAGCCAGCAGCCGGAGATACAAGGGATACTCCGTCAGAGGGAGCTTCTGGAAGAGAACTGCAAAGGGACGGGAAGAGACCCACAATGAGCCGTTGGGTACCGGGCAGAAGAAAGCTCAGGAAGTTAACGTGAACATGTGCTAGTGGTTCACACTGCTTAGGATCATGATGGAAGTAGTGAGCATCTATCTGACATGTATCACGATCTCTATTTTAGGTCCTAAGTGGATTAACAGGGCTTTAACCCCATTTTGAAAACTCAATTCCTCATTGACTTCAAAAAAACGTGGGGGCAGTATCCATTTTCTGGACATCAGGCCATTTATTCATCCAAAATTTAGACACTGTCTGACACACCACTGAGAGTGCTAGACCAAATGCTTTGGTACCACACTTTTCATGAGAAAATTTGCCAGCCAGATCTCAGTGAACAACATGCTTGAAGTTCACTTTAGCAAAACAGAAAGTCTGCTTTGAGGAAAAATACAGGCAGATGACTCCTAATTAAAGCACTGATTGGAAACACTGGATATCTGGTGCTTCTCTCTGTCACAGACACCCTGTACCAGCATGGGTAGCACACCTAATTTTTCTAAATCCAGTTTCACAGATGGAGAACAGAAGCCTATTTCTGCCACCATTTGTCTATAATTCTTTTTACTCAATAGCCTTTCGGGAGTGGGAGAGGACAGTACAAGACCTAGCTTAAAAAGGCTCAGTTAGGGAACTCAGTGTTTCTGTAACACAAAATAGTAAGCAAAACCGATCAGCTGTAGGAAAGCTGACCGGTCCAAGGAAAACAATTCTGCGTTCACATCTCTGTCTTGCTGCTCTAAGGGCATGAACTCACCCTGCCCATCTTTCCGCATTTCCTTGAAAAGTGCAAACTTCTGAGGATTATCCACCACCATGAACTTCTTCAGGAGCCCCTGGATCACCTCGCTCACCGTGGTTGTACTGCTAATGTGGAGCTGCTTGATGGCATCGAGCGGCAAGTAGAAGGAAGTTCTCTTGTCCGTCATGTCAGCCAGGTTCACCTCTTTGAGGGCGTCATAAATGGACTGTGGCCGGATCCCTGCTGGTACCGTCACGGGACGGCGCAGTTTCAGATGCACTTTAATGAAGCCCGTGTAGGTTCCATCATCGTTCTAGAGCAAAGGAGATCGGAGTCACGTTCCTGCGAGCTTTCCTGGCCTGGGACTAGGTCGTGCCAGTCTTTTCCCCCACCACACAAGGGGCCTTCTGATCTACTAACGCGGTGCTTCAGCCTGTGGGATGACTGCAGAAGAACTTTCCACTGTACTTAGTGTGCTGTTAGGAGTCTGAGGGTTTCTTATTAATCACGTAAAAAGTAACCAGTAATTTAGGTTAGTCACTACTGAATTTTTCCTGTTCCTTACTACTCCATAATGACTCATCCCTTCCTCGCATCTGTGCTATCTTGCCTTATTTAAAATTGATCTTGCTACAAGTTAGTTATGAAAATATTATATGTAATTGGCAGTTGCACTTAAATGCGGATTTGAAAACTCTGCGTGGGCCTCAACCCCCAGTGTTCAGCTGGATCTCCTAACTGTACTTCTAAAGTTTTATTCCCAGATGATGAGATTCTCACATCTGCATGCAATAAACCATCATTCAAGATCAGCTCGTCTCACAATTGGTCCCTTACCCTGTCCCTCAACTCTGCAAAAATCAAAGAAAAAGCCTGGCTATATACAGACGTTTCATGGGTGTCACACAATAATAAACTGAACACCCCATCTCAGATAAGTAACATTTACTGTTTTACATAAACTTTAGGTTTATTTCAGATGTCATCAAGCACCAGGAAGTTACATAGCTGCTATTCTTGTAAGTGCCAAGAATTATTTCACTCTTTTAGACAGCTTTCCCCCTTGCTCTGTAACAGCCTGGGAAATTTGCACGTTTCTGCTACTCTGATTACTAAAACAGGTGATTTCCTCTTCTTCTCAACACATATCATCAGGGCTTTACTTACAGGCGGGGATGAAAAAGCTTGCAATCAAAGCTTTGAAATATAAGAAATCTACGGTGGTTCTTAGACCTCTGCTTAAACGAGCCTGGCAGTGGCGGCGAATAGCATCTGTTTCTAGAAAGTCCTTGCGTTTCCAAATACACTTTGTGACAGCTGCTGAACTGCAGTGTTGCAGCTTGAGATCTGCTATGACTCACCCGCACCGGAACGACGCAGCCGGAGCTATTCGTGGCAAGCTGTTTGCAGCACGGGCTGCCCAGAGATTACTGTGCCAATTTTCCCAGTTGGAGGAGGACAGAGGCAGAGAACGGTTATCTCAAGTGTCAGGTAACAAATGCAAAACAAACCCAAGCAGGACAGAGCAGGGGACGAAGCTGGTCAGGTGTGGATGGCAGGAACAGCTCTAGAGCCCAAAGTCCCCTTGCCTTGGAGACTAACTTAATACAAGCTGACTCTAGTCATAGCCCAGAGAAATTAGCATCACTCTCTCTGTGTATTATGCAAGAAGAAAAGTGGTACTTACCAGCTTCATCAACAAGCAGTTTGTAACCTTTGCATTGTACTTTTCGATTTTCTGTTTAATCTCCTGAACGGTAATGGTTGGAGGCTCAGGTTTCTCCTCTTCCACTGGTTTTGTTGCATTCTGAAATAAGAAGGGACAGGCTTTAGTTGCTTTATATATTGGACAACACCGCACCTGTTTGGCTCTACTTTTGCTTGGGAAATACGTGAACAAAGATCACGCACGGTTCCCGAGCTCACGTCGGTCGTGACGGCAGACGGAGGCGGCACTCTGCTGCCTCGCAAGCTGCGGTCGAGGATGTCCAAGAGGCCAGATACGCAGGGATACAACCGTCCTGCCCAACCCGCTTCTCTAGAAGGCTAAAGGCAGCGGTAACACCACATCCTTCAGCTAGCGCGCGTCTGTCTTTCTAATGGTAACCATGTCTTGGTTATTCGTGTCTCTCCAAGCTGTCGCTTCAGCAATGATGGATGACTGCTGCACAGGCCAAACTGCAACTACACATCCCAGCCACGCAGTCCCCCCCAGCCCACCAAGCGGGCCAGGAACCTGTTCCCAGCTGCCTCTAGCATCGGTGCTGGAGGTGGAGCACGCAGGCTGAGTGTCGGAGAAGCCGCAAAGGGCCGCAGCTCACGCTTTGCTTGTCGAGCATCTCGGTCTGCAGCGTGCCAGGAGCTAGCAGAATCTGCACGGCAGCTGGCTTGTGATACTTGCTCCTTCCAGTCCTGGCTTCAGATAGGGCCCAGGAGGAGCAACTCCAGGACAGAAGTTGCTGATTGCAATGAAAAAAAAAAGCCTTTCTTGAGCATTTTCCTCTAGCGTGCAGAGACGCATCTTTTTTTTCCTTTTTTTTATTAAATAACAAATAAAATTTCAGCTAAGAAGAGCTTTCAACGCTCCACGAAGGAGCGCAAAACCTTCACTTTAAGTGGCAAAGCATAAAACTGAAAGTCTCATTTGGGATTAGAAAAAGGGTCGCTCACGGAGCAGAGTAAAAGCAGAGAGCTCCTGGCAGGGCAGGACGCCCCGCATGGCTCGCGGGAGCTGCCCGGCAGCAGCGGGAGATGCCGGGTCCGCGTGCTCGTGGGCTCTGGCCTCTCTCCGCACCCCAGAGCGGTGCCTGACCACGAGCCACTGCTCTGCTTCCAGAGAGCAGTAAGGACACAGCCCAGGATAAAGCAGGGAAAAGAGTCCCGGCTCTAAAACCCACTTTCCAAAAAAATCTACCCAGTCATCCGCCAGCACCTGCCAAGAGTTTTCTTTGCTTCTCGCAATGCGGTTGAAAATCACATGCTATTTATAGTGTTCACTGGCTTTGTGTGGCCAAGCGAGGCGACCCCCCCTCCAAAACCTGCAGCGTTCCCGGAAACCACCTCCAGCGGGTTCATCCAGGCAGAGCCTAAAGTTAAATCTTCCCTGAATTATTCCTCAAAGCAATGCACTTCTATTGTCCAAAGGTTTGGAAATTATAGCTAAAAGCAGTGAAATCACATAGGCAGCAGGCAGCCTGCATGACTAAGAAATCAGTGCACTTGCAGCCTGCAGCAGAAACCAGCCAGCTCTCCTACACGAGGCACCGCTGAAAGGGCAAGAGCTCCGGTTTCTCTCCCTCCCCGGGAGATTTTGGTGAACTTCCTCTTAGGAGGCAAAATCACAGCCAGACTCGGCGTGCGGGTGGGTTCACATGCAGGTCTTTTCTGTAAATGTCTCTAATGAATAACTGGAAAACACGGGTCCCACCAGAGAGGCAGCTCCGGGGAGCTGCAGCAAACGTAACCGAGGGGTGAGAGCACTTGAGTGGAGAGGAAATAAATGCTTTCGGATCTCGCCATCACGATGGAGCCACGAAGGGGGTCCATCTCGGGAAATCACGCCCCGATTCCCAGGGCTGGGCTGGGCACACGCGGCTCCCGCCGGTGCCGGGGCTCCCGGTGGGGCTGCCCATTGCAGAGGCAACCCAGTACTGAGGCCGGATCCTCCACCGGCAGCCGCCTCCCAGGGAGGCCACGCTTTCCTCCGGGGCCGCTCGGACAGGGAGGGAGCAGGGATGACACCAGGGGAGCCGCAGGAGGCTCAGGAGCACCGGGAACACGCACTTGCAGATGGTTTTCTGCAGAGAACCAGGATCGACGCAATCCTCAGCGAAAGCTCGAGCTCGGCTCCCACCTCCCATATGTGCAGCGACTGCGGCAGCCCACAAACGCCCCGAAAACGGGATGTCAGGATGCAATCCTCCCTCAGCCGCCCCACGGAGGTGGGCAGCTCCAGGCAGGCCCGGGCACCGGGGAAGCTCACGAACTGTGAGCTCTTCCTAAAGCCTGCTGCCAGCCAAGAAACCGTGCACCAACACGTACCGGCAGGGTTTTGTTGTTGTCGTTCACCCACAGGCACCCTGAGAGCTCGCACGCAGCCCCAGAGACCCCCCCGCGCGTTACCGGAGGGTTTCTCCCCGCGGCAGAGCTTCGCGGGACCCGGGAGGCGCAGGGAAGGGAGACCCGGAGCAGAAAGCCGTGCGGCCGCAGCAAACGGACAGCAAGGGCCTCCGGGGGCCCCCAGCATCCGTCCCCTCCACCTGGGCACCGGGGCAAGAAGCCCAGAGCAGGTACTTCAGATACAAGCACTTGCTCGCCTTCAAAATGAATACGCAGCAGGGTTAATGGCCCTGCAATGGGCAGATGGAATCGAGAGGATCTGCCTGACCCCAGAGCAAATTTAAATCCACAAGCAGGCTAAGCAAATCTATTTAAAATAATGAAATACAGCGAGCTAAACAAACGCAGGAGTTCCCTGGCAGCGTGGTACAGCCCAGCAGCCGCAGTCAGGTCTCCTTGGGGGAAATAACCTGCTGCAAGGACAGCACTGAGCTGACTGCAAAGCGGATCGCTGCGTGCAGCCTCTAAGAGCAGGCTCGGATCCCGCAGGATGCACCGCGAGCTGCCTCAGCCGAGCTGCTGTCCTGAGCCCATCGCAGCTCCAGGGACACCAGTTCCTCGAGTCAAACCACGGGGCAGGATGCAAATAAGCAGCAAGAGTCGCAGCCTGCAGAAACACCTGGTCGTCATTCCTTTGCACCGCTTCTGCATCTCTGCACTGGCTGTTTTAGCCCCTCACCTCGCCGGCAGCAGGCGGTCGGGTCTGCCTTCGAGGGGGCTTAACTCACGCTGTTAATTACAGATAAGTAGTTAAACCAAAACACAAGAATAAAATTCTCAATCCAAGAGCAAAGCCCAGGTTTCCCCAAAGCCCCTTAATGGAGGGGCTTTCTGGTCAAGAGGCAACGGGAACAGGTCTCCTTTAAAGCACAGCCTTTAGCATCCCGGACCTGTACCTGCTGTGAACAGGCTGGCGCGTGCCTTGGAATACGCTCAGCGAGCCGTATTTCACACTGCAGCGCTCTGCTGCCTGCCATAACACACCACCTTCCCCAGAGACGGGCTATGAATACATTGCAGACGATGCTGCCTGGAGCCGCTCGCACGAGTCCCATATTTTATGTGGGTTTGCGCAGAAGTTGGCATTAAGGGAAAGCAGGCAGCGTGAAGGGATGCGCTGTCGAGGCTGGTAAGGCTTAAATTGAAAACTGCAACTGCCAAGCAAAAAACAACCGTGGGAAGAGAGCCCGTCTCCCAGGCACGGGCCCCCCTGGGGCCCCAGGGACCATGGGGACAGCAAGACCGCACGCGGGGCAGACCGCTCGCTCCACCGAAACAGCTCCGGCGAGGAGGAGAGCACAGAGCGGGACCAGCCGAATCCCAGGGCACGGGAGACGAGGACCTGGCAGGGCAGTAAATAACATGGTATCACCCCAGGCTACCCGTGATATTTCTTTTAGAAAGAGAATGAAGTAAAGGACAACCAAAAACCCTGGCTGCAACCTGGCGAGACAGCGGAGGAACCCGATCGTGGATTCATTCATTCATTCATCGGGAGCCCGGGTCATTCCCAGGCTCCCAGGCTCGTTGTAGGATCCAAGTGATTCCCAGGCAAGATTTCAGAATCCCCAGCTGTGCCTGGCCAAACCATATGAGACCTCTCGAAACGCAGCTCTGTCATAGTAACCCACTGGAAGAACACTTTAACATTATATTACTCAGTCTTTCTTGCTCACTGCCTTTAAAAAAAAAAATGCCACTTTGCTATGGTATTTAAGGATTGCACATAAACATCCATTTATGAAAATGGCAGTTGCAATCCCAAGATTTGCCAAATCGGCTCGGTCCCCTCCACACGAGAAGCCGGGGCAGCCGCGCGGGTGACGCGTGCCGTGCTGGCGTGCGGGATACGTCTGCGGCCCGGACGCAACCCACGCAGGCGGCATCGCTCCGGACGCGCGTTGGAGGCGACCAGAAGGGCCGGGTCGGCCTCTGGCACTGCAATTTGCTTCTCTCCGTTTGGGCAAGTCCCTCCGCTGTTGTGATGTTTCCAGAGGAGAAAAACACCACGTGCCGGCAATTAGGAGCCTTTTGAGCGGCTCTGAGCCTGATGCCGCGTGGTTTCCATGGAGGGAGCACGGAGCGGGGAGCGACGCGGGAGCGCTGGCGTGTTTTAGGTTTATTGACCTCAGTGGGCTGCTTCAGGAGGGGAAAACCTAGGTACGGGTGGAGGTGGGATGTCCCATTCAGGCCACCTTTCCAGGCAATTGCTCTGTGCATTACAAAACTAGTTTTTAGCTCCCCAATACGGAGCACTCGGCACGAGAACGGCGCCCGGTTCCCCTTCCCAAGGGCGCGTTTGCAGCCCTGCTCCGCGCTGGCCACGTGGTCCTTTCTCCCAACCTCACGTTCTTCATTTCTGACACTTAGAGAATAAGACAGACCAGGGTCTGTGAAAATACATGAGCTAAAAATCACTGCCCATAATTTATCTGTTTATCACATCCATTTGTTTTGATTAAAACAAACACGCGCCGAAGCATCCAGACCTCAGGATCTACACGCGAGCGCGGATCAGCGGCGGCTGCAGCTGAAGGTTCCCCAGAAAACCAGACCTGCTCTCGGCTGCCGCAGCTCGGCCCATTTACGGGGCTGCGGCCCACGGCTACGGTAACAGGTTGCTCCTTCCCTTTCCACACGCAGCTGCAGCTGAAAGCGAAACCCGGCGTTGTGACAATTTGACAAACACGGGTTTGAACGGCCATATTACGCTCTCCTGGGGTCATTTTACCTGTCATCTTGCATCTGGCATGCAGTTAATTTGCTTTCATTAAGCTCCCAGTGTTAGTGAGCGATGGTTTAACCCTTTCCATTGCAGCAGACGGTTTAAGGCATGCAGAGAGCGACCAGCTCGGACGAGAAACCAAGAAAAGTTTCTCGCTTTTACCCCGCTGGGACGCGGGAGCACTCCTGCAGCCGGCATGCCCCGGCTTGCACCGCGGTCTTAACCGAAGGGAACAAAACCCGGGTGGAAAACCCGCGCTGAAAGCACCGCAGCTTCGCATCGCCACCACCATCACAGCCAGGGCAGGGGAATTCGGCTGGAAATAGCACTCCTGCCCTGGAGGACAGGGGACCGCACGGGGGCACAGACAGACACTGCCTGGAGAGAAAAGTGCTGCTTTTCCTGCTACCAGATCAGCTCTTTCTTGCCCTGCGCGGCTCTACCCAGACCTCCGGTTTTGCAGAGTTTCTGGTGCAGAACGTGCAATTCTCGCTGAAGGCAGAAAAACAGAAGCTCTTAACCATAAACCGTTGCCACATTTCCTGTTGTACGGGCACAGGATGAAACACACCGAGAGCAAAACAACACGCCGGGCCCTCCCCGCCCGCGCCGACCCCGCGGCTCCCCGGCCGACGAGCCGACGGGCAGTGCCGCATCGACGCGGTGCAGCGGTCCGGGGCCGCTGCCCGTGCGGGGCCGCGGGTCGAATGCGGCCAACGGGACTTCGCTCCCCTCCGAAACTGCCACAAAAGCAGGTTTCCAAGCCGCCGGCCGAGGCCCGAGCCGGATGACGTGCCGCGGCCACGTGGGCACCGGCGCAGAGGCGAGCGGGACCGCTCCGCTCCCCGGCCCTTTCTCCGGGCAGCGCGGCCTGCTGCAAACGCGGCTCTCTCCCTCGGCTGCCCCTAACCTACGCTATTTCTCCGCTGTAAGGAGCGGCCCCCGGCCGTAAGCCGCATCTGGCACTGGAGTTAATGCTCAGGAGAACAAAAGCTGCCCAACGCAGACGCCCTGGGAAGAGCAGCCGCAGCGAGGCACAACCCGCCCCGGGCTCCGAGGACGCAGCGCACGAGCGCAGCAGCCGTGCGAGCCTCCTCGCCGCGAGCTCCTGACGGACCAGCACAGCGGAGGGAAAAACCCCCGGGCCATCACCATCGCGGTGATGCACTCTCAAAAGAGCGATTCAAAGCCAAGAAAGGCCACCTGGAAGCCTCTGTGACCCATTTCAGCATTTACAGGTTTGCAAGAACGCTGGGAGAGATGCGCTCCGCTCCCAGCTTTCTTCTTGTAGCCTCTCACTTTGCAAAAGTCAACCCCCAAATTTAAAAAATAAATAAATAAATAAAAAAGCACAGGCAGCAGTTCCTCGCCATGGTTTACCTCGCTGTGGGCAGTAGCAGCCTCGCTAGGAGCTCCCACGGAGCAGAGGACCCGGCAGCTCGTGGCTCATCGCATCTCCCCACCGCTCCCGGGCACCTGAGGGACCTCCAGGACCCAGGGACATCTATGGCTTGGACACAAAGCTCAGGAGGGAGAAGGCTGGCAGCTAACGAACTGCACGTTTGCTATTCATTAAACAAGATGTGACAAAGCACCGTACGTGGACAGGCCGAGCGTGCACATCCCACGGGACGCAGGCCGCGAAGGGCAAACTTTGCCACCAAGGAAAGAGCTGTGGCTCATCCCAGCGCCCACCAACACCCTCAACGTCTCCTCTCCTCCCACCACCCTTCCCGGCTCCGTAGGGCAAGGAGAGCTTCCACGCAGTTAGGACCCAGACGCCCTGGAGATGCTCTCCCCAACCCCTCACTCGCAGCAAGTTTCCCCCATCGGCTAATTAGTTAATGAATTTGACTGCAGAACTTAAAGATGGATTTGGCCCAGCATCGCAGCATTCTTGGCAAAGATCATCCTAACCAGAGCGCGGAGGCCAAGTCCTCCCGCGGCGTGCTCGGGCACAGCTCCATCTCCCCTCAAACCAGCAACGCCGGGGCAATTTACACGCCCAAAAACGCAGCCCCATCTCATCCTTTGGCTCAGACCGCATGCGTATTTCGAAGACCCGCTCTGAAGGGATCTTACGCCTCAGGGCAGCAGCGCTCAATTCTTCCACGTATTAACCGAAAGGTTTGTTTTAAAGCACCAGAAGACACAACACGGAGAAGCTCGTCCAAGTGCCGCATCTCTGCTCCGCACCGGCCTGGCGATGGACGCGCAGGGCCTCCAGCAGCTCCCGCCCTGCGACCGTCACCCACCGGGACACGAGGGCTGGAGAAAGCGATGAAAGCCTCAAGCTGCGAGCCAGAAACACTAGCCAACGGCTCAGAAATGCAAACTCAGCTCCAACAGGGAGGGGTTGCCCTAATTAAACGCCCGGGGGCCTGGGACGCGGGCAAGGGCCGGGGGAGCCGACCACACCAGCCCGTGCTGCCGCGGCACATCCAGCACCTTCCCCTCCATCTCACGCGCTTGCAGGCTGCAGCGGGGCATGGGGAAAGGAGCGGCTGCCGGAGCACGCGTGCGCCGGGGGAAGAGTCAGACAAGAGAAAAAACCCCACGTATTTCACCCCCTTCAGAAAGTTCAGCAAAGATGCTGTGGTTTGCTTCGGGGTTCAGAGGAAAGGGCAGAAAACACGAGAGCGCTGCATCTCAAGCGAAGGGGAAAAGCATCACTGCGGCATTTCAGAGAGGTTACAGGCAAGTGGAAAGGGGCTCAGTGTTTCAATTTCCATGGAGATCTCACTTAGAAACAGCTTTTCCTTGCCACATCTCTGCTCAAAAGTGCCTGACGGGAGATGGGAGGGAACGCTGTCCCCAGGGAGCACCAGGTCAGTGGAGACCCAGGCCGGAGCAGTCCCGCATGGACCAGGGCATCTCCACCGTCACCACGCGGGGACACAGTGGCAGGGAAGAGGGGCAGGAACACGGAAACAAAAACACGTTCCCGTCTTCAAAGACCTGCCTGGTGAGATGCTCTGGCCTCTATCAGAGGCTGGGCTACATCCCAAGTATGGTCCCCAGGCCTGGCCGCCTGGGAGCTGATCGCAGCCGTACGAGGCCGGGAAAAGCCCTGCCTTTGACGCAAAGGCCACCCTGGGGCTGAAGCGTCCCTGGCCGGGGAGCTCTCCTGCGGCACCGGGATGCGGCCGGCCCCGCTTCCAGCCTGGTGCTCGCTTCCACGCCATTCCCGCTCTTCTTTCCCCTTCCCACCAGGCAGCCAACCCCCCATGCCAACCAGGGCCAGGACCAGAGTGAAAAACAACTCAGAAGGACAAAGTTTCTCCCCGCTCCGCACACGAGCACCACGTGAGCCTTTACAAGGGACGCGCCGCACCAGGGACTGCTGCTCGGCTGCTCTGCCCGCTCGTGAGCCTGTTTGCTCTGCTTCCATCTGCCACGGAGAGCCCCATTAGCGGCTGACAGTCCTCCCCGGGGCAGAGCAGAAGGGGAGTCTGGCAAAACATCCGCCAAGCTGCAAACAAGCTCCTGCAGACCAACTGGAAACCCGTCATCCCACACGCAGCACCGCCGCTCTGGAAGCGGGAGTCTCGGCTTTGCAAGGCTTAAGCAGCAAAGCCTGATGGTGGCTGATCTCTGTAAGTCATCCATGCTCTTATGCGCCTTTGGTGAAGAGCAGTAGGTAGCCAAGGAGCTAAGACGGGCAGAGGACCGGACCCTGCGCTGGTGTCCCGGCTCAGCCGCCACGGGCTCGTGCCGCGCTGCACAGCGCGAGCGATGCTCTCGTTGCCTTCCGAGCAGAGCAAATGCCTGCTGGTTATTTGCAGCCCATAAAACAGCACAGATGCTGCATGGAACAGCCAGTGAATTCTTAAGCCAACATTTTGTTTAGTTAAAAACCAGTGAGATGTTCCAGACACCACCAAGCCCTAATGCTCATTTGATATAATCTTCCCCACGCAACACGGATAAGAGCGGGCTGCCTGGGTCCAGCAAAGGTGGGAAGGAATACAGTCAGAGAAGAGGAGCCAGCTTCACACAGACCCATCACCTCCTTGCAGGAGGAGAGGACCAGGCAGGCCTGTGCCTGGTGGGGCTCCTGGTCCTTCTCCCTCCACCTGCCCTGCGCCCGAGCTCTGGGACACCAAGAGCTTCAGGTCTGTAGTTTCATGAGGACGGTGCACAGCCACCATCCCTGGGGCTATTTCCATTGCTCTCCTGCTTGCATTAACGTACTGGCCTATGTGCTAGAGGAACGCCGGGATGAAGACACCAACCAGTCTGCAGTGCTTTCTGGCAAGCTGCTGAGCCCAAGGGGTTTCTCTGAGAACTGCAGAAGGGTCAAGGTTGGAAGGGACCGCTGGAGATCGTCTAGTCCAACCCCCTGCTCAGAGCAGCCTCTTTTCGAGCCAGTTTCTCGGGGCACGTCCAGTGGGCTTTGACCATCTCCAAGGATGGAGACACCATCGCAAGAAACACAACCGATACCCTGTGAGCAAGGAGTGGCTCCTACCTTGGACACCTCACACTAAGGAGAGGAAAGAGACACGGGGCCAGAGAAGCAGCCGTGTTACCACTCGCTGACTCTGCTTGTCCAGCGTCGCGCACGTGTGACAGCAGAGGCTCCATCCCAGCTCCCGTCCCGGCGCGGCGCTCACAGCCTGCAGCTGTGCACCGAGCGCGGTGATCAGGGCCGGGAGCCCCGGAGCGAGCCCCAGCACAGCTGCGTTACCTGGCAGCATAGCAACGCGGCTCCGCAGGTCTCCATGGCAAACACCTCAACAAGATTTAACGTCTTTCCTCTTTTTACCAGGGAAAGAAATTGCCTGCTTGGTCACTCCGGAGCCGCTGAAGTCTCGGCCCAGCTGCACCTCCCAAGGGCACGCTTCCACTCCCCCACCTTGCAAACACATCGGTATTTTTGGAACCGGTGCCAAGAAACAAATCTCCCAAACCGCCTGCGTTGCCGCCCCTCACCGCCGGCCCCTCGCGGTCAGAGATCACCTTGGTGCTCCCGGGCGGCCGCGGCTGCGACGTGCAGCCCTCCAAGGCACCGAAGAGGGCTGGAGTTTGCCCGGTGTCACCGGGACTTGGTGACCAGGCGAGGGACGGAGAGCCAGCCCCTGCGAGCCGGCCGGCCAGCAAAGCCCCGACTGCTTCCTGAGCCTTTCGGGATGTGCTTCCCTAAGCTCTCTGTACTTATTTATTCCTGCCCAGCCGAGGACATGGCCAGGGAGGCCAGGGACGATGGCTCTGCAGGGCGGGCAATGCCAGAAGGCGGCTGGCGCTGCCGGAGCGCTCGTCGCCCTTCGCATCCTGGACTGGGG
Organism: Dromaius novaehollandiae; assembly: GCF_036370855.1. Classification (NCBI taxonomy): domain Eukaryota; kingdom Metazoa; phylum Chordata; class Aves; order Casuariiformes; family Dromaiidae; genus Dromaius; species Dromaius novaehollandiae. The sequence goes on along the minus strand of NC_088124.1, from coordinate 5,666,126 downwards.
AATCGTTCCTGCACGTCGACGGATGGACCAACACGGCCATTCCCAAACGTACCGGGCCGGTTAATCAGCCTTTGGATCCCAGACGATGTTAACTGCACATGGCCACGAGCAGATAATTCACCAAGTAGCTGAAATGCAAAATTGCTGCCGCACGTAGGTGTTTCATAAACGGTGGCTGTGGAAACGTTCCATGTTTAATAAAATTGTTCTAGAAGAGCGAGATGCAAAGCAAAAAAAATGGGGGGGAGGGGGTCTGGTCCCTCTGCCGTGCTAGCTGCTCTGCGGGACGTGCGCTGTCCCGGGGGGGGATGCTCCTCAGCGAGGGGCGACCACCCGACCAAGCCATCACCCGAGCTCCCGGACCTGCTCCTCACCGTCCCCCTGCCACGCTGGGCGACTGCCCCTTGCAGAGCTCAGGCCCAGCCTCACCAGCACGTTTTGGGGTCCCCACAGCTCGTCCGCGGGACCTGCGGCACCGCGAGCCCTGACACCACCACGGCCAGGAACGACTTCCACCCCCAACCGGAGACGCGGCGGAGACCCACCGCCACGAGCGAGGCCTCTTACGCCGTGTCACTGGCCTGGGTGGCAAAGTTTGGGGGTTTTTTTCTTCCCCTCGAGCACAGGAGCTGTTTCCTCCCCAGATAACCGCCCCTGCGCGGCTCCGTCCTGCCCGGCCAGCACGGGCTCGCTGCGGCGGACGGGGACGAAGGGCACCCTGCACCCACGGGTGCCCAGAGCATCATCTGCCCGGGCACCGCAGGGATGCTTACCGGGGGATTGCACAATCAGGCTTGTTTTAAAAGGTAACTAAAGGCTCTGCAGTGCCCTGGCTGAAAAAGAACGGGATTAAAAAGGAGGCAGATGCACGGTACATCGTACTAACTGTGATCTTTTACATCTCCTACACACATGAATCATCAAATGACATTTAAGAGCCAGCAGTACGCGTTGGTTATTCATAGCAAGAGGGAGCTGGTGGCTAACAGGGAATATCCCGTGTTAAATCTGAGGGAGCATTTCTTGAAAAAAACGTGTTTTTCCAGCTGACCGAGGCTCTGCCCAGACCAGTGCCCCCGTAACGCCAACGGCTCGCGCTCCAGCCCGGCTGCCGAAAGGCGAAGCCCGAAGAAGCGAGCTCCGCCGCCGCGCGATGCCGAGCGAGGCCGACGGGCAGGGCTCAGGCTCGTCCCCGCGGCCGGCGCGCTCCCCGGCACGATTGCATCTCTCGGCGCGTCACCGTGCTCCTTCCTGAGCAAAACCCCCACTTCCGCAATGGCTGCTGCTCTCCTTCTCCTTTTACCCCCCAGCCCTGGCTGGCGAACCGAGCGTTATGTCGGGGAGGCTTTTTTTAAATAAACACTTGATGGCACGAAGCAGCCTGCTGCACGGCCAGCGCTGGGGTTATCGGAGAAACCCCGTCCTGGGGGCGAAGCGTCGCCCATCCGGCATCGCCTCGTTCTGCCCAAAGGCCACGTCCGCCACCGTGCAAACGCGCCTGCACGCGGGCTCGGCCCCACGGCCTCCCCGTCCCGCTGGCAGCCTCCCCATCCCACCAACGGCCTCGATGGGGGCCGGAGCCCGGCTCTGCGCCGGGAGCTGGTCCCGGGCGGGCTGGCGGGGGCTGCAGCCTGCCCTGCTAAAGCCACGGGAAAAAAAGCATTTCGAGCATCTCCTCCACCGCTTGGTCCTTGGGGGGGGACAACGTGGTGCACAGGGGTGACACAGGGCCGAGGAAACCTGCCGCGGGGCCGGCGCGGCGGCTGACCGCGGCGCGTGCAGGCAGCACCGTGCCCCCGCGGACGGCACGCTGCCAGCCCCGCTCCAGCTGCAAGCTAATTTCGGCAGCGCTGCAAGCAAACGTGCACCGACGCCGGCACCGGGGATCCCTCCACCCCGCGCCCGGCCCCCGCGGCGGCACGAGGCCGCTACCTTTGCAGGGATTTTGCTCTGCGCGCTCCGGAAGAAGGAGGTTTTCGCTGTGAAAAAGCAATCCTCGAGGTCTTCATCCAGGCTGCAGTACCCGCTGCTCATGCTGCTGCCGATGGTCATCTAAGGCGGGGGCTGCGGGCGGGGGGGGGGTCCGGCCGTCGGGGTCCGGCCGACGAGCACCGGTGCTCTCGCCGGCTCCTCTCACATCCTCCGCTCACGGCGCCGGCTGCGCCTGTGCATCCCCGGCGCGCGGGGCTGCCGCTCTGTCAAAGCCAGCCCCGCCGGTAACCCTTCCCTCTCCTCCTCCGCGAGCGCGGGAGCCGAGCGCCGCCGCTCCCCGCTGCCGCCCGCGGCTCAGCCCGCTGCCGAGCCCAGCAGCGCCGGGCGCGAGCGCGGCATCGCCTCCCCCTTCCTGCGCCGGGCTCGCGCCCCGGGGCCCGGCCACTTCCTCCCGCGCCGCCACCGCCGCCAGCCCCGCATCCCCGCGGGCCGCGTTTCGGCTCCCCGGCTCGCCCGGGAGACCCGAGCCGCTCCGGTGAGGAAGCACCGCGGAGCCCCTTCTGCTCGGCATTTGCTCCTCCGTTTGCACTCATGCAGGAAGCGTTTGCTCCAGATGGGCTAAAACGCTGCATGAGCCCCCGCCGTGGCCATCCCGGTCCCCTCTGGGCTGCAAACCGAGCCCGGGGCAGAGCCCGGCCGCCCTCCCTCCACTCAGCCCTGCATTTCATCCCGCAGGTTTTCAAACTCCTGCGACCTTCCCCGCTCCGGTGCCGTCACGCGTGCATCCGCGGGGATTTGCACGGACAGTTTGCCGATCCCGGCCGGCGGCTCCCGCGCGGGGCCGAGCCTTGGGGGGACGCGACGCCCCAGCGGGGCTCGGTTACATCCCGCCCGCCTGGGAACCGTGAGTGCGTCCGCGCCGAGGCCGAGGGGCCAACGAAAGAGCCTAGCCCCCCGCGCTGAGAACCGCGCTGCACTTCGGGAACTGCTCGGACACCAAGATATTACTGGAAATGCCACGGAGAATCCTTACAATTTCAGGACGGATTTTTCCCCCCGCCAAATAAGTTTCAAGAAGTTCATCTGCGGAGCAGGATAGAGGCAGGCAAATCAGGAAGCTCAAGCCTTCTTTGTCGCTGCTCTTGAGCTATAAATATTTAGAAACCTCACGGCCAGGGAATGCATTTCTCCTCTCCTCCGCAACGCGAGTCCTGCGGTTCGCCTGATTTCTCACCAACGGGGCCCGACCCGACACCGACCCGAGGCAACGGGAAGCTACAGCAGACCCTCATTCACGGCCCTGCTCTCCCCACCCTGCAGCACGCGGACACGCGCTTCCATTTCTCAATGCTCGTTACAGACCCCAGGATCACTTTAATCCCAGGTAGTTTTTAAACACACACAACACAACGCGCAGCCGCCGTCGACGCAGCAACGAGACCCGGCAGAATTACTTGGGAAAGGAAGAGCGAACAAAGCCAGAAAATATTATGCCACCAGATAAATCCATCCTGTGCCCCCACTTCAAACACTTCATGCAGGAGCCGTCCAGCCCATCCAGGGAAGAAAACAGAATTGTAAGAGCTTCAGAGAAGAGCAACCTGGACTAGAGGCAAAGGCCGGCTCCCGCTCGCGGAGCTGGAAAGGAAGGACAGAAAGAACATGGACATGACGGAGAGCTATAAAACCATGGAAGATGTTTAAAGTCAGAGGAACAAGTAGTTTTTAGGCTATGTAGAACTGGAATTCGTCACTAGGTTGCTCTTAGGTTAGTTCCTGCACGGCCTTTTCCAGGCACGCTTCTCGTTGCAACGCTGCTCTCGCGGGGAGCGGCGGGCGGCCCCCCGGCTCCATCCCCCCCGCGACGGGCTGCGGTCGGAGCTTTCTTCTGCAAAATGGGGCTACTGCTCGCTGCCCCAGCTCGCGGGGCTCCCTCCTTCGCGCCCTTCGATCCGCACCGGCACCGCTGCCCTTCGGCCCGTGCCGAGACGCGGGAGCCCCGCGGAGCCGAAGCCCGGGGGTCCCAGCAGACTCCCTCCGCGAGGACGGAGCCGACGAGCCCACGCTGGAGCCGGCCTGGAGACTAACCCCGCGCCCGGGCGCGACGCCGCTCCCGAAAGCCGGGTCCTGCCGAGGCCGCGGGGAGGGTTCGTCGGCTGAGCCGAGCCTGGACTTGGCCCAGGGAGACTAATCTGGGACCGGGATGTAACACGCTCTTAAGTACTTTGCTGGATCAAAGCCCAAAATATTAATGCCTGCTATTACAAGGTAACAGTACTTAAGTACGTGATATTAAAGTAGGTATTTCTCTGCTGTCTCTGGGTTGCTTACATTTGATAATGCTATTTATCGACTTCCAACTATGCCAGCTATTAATCTGAGTTGAGGACCGCCGCCACGCACAGGCCCCCTCCCCCTTACTGCAGCCATCACGAACCCACCGGCTGTTTTTATCACCCAGAAGAAGACACAAGCCCTTCTGATTTTTCAAAAAAAAAAAAAAAAAAAAAAAAACCAAAAACCAAAACTGAAGCTTTTCTAACTTCGCTGAGGGGAAGCCCAATGACATTTGAAGGAGATGCAGACAAATACATACACGGCGTCATGCTGTGTCTAAAATAACTCCGTGCTTGGTGCATATTCCATTCGGATCCTTTTTTAATGTATAACTTATAAGAAAGTAAATCCTACCTAACTCCTGGTTCCCTCCCAGTTATTTTCTTTTGAGTCGGAATAATCCCCTGGATTAAAAGCACTCCGGAAAAAAAGGGATGCACGTGCTGTCTTCTGCAGTCTCGGTCCCTTTGCTCCGAAGGCAGACTCGGAGGATTCACATGCCGGAGGGAGGAGAAGGACCGCGCGTCCGGGTGCTCCAGCCTGCGCCGGTGCCGGGGAGCCCCAGGCGCTGCAGCACCCGCGGAGCAATTCATGCCAGGAGCCACTGCGGTGGCCCTGCTCTCGCCTCCCGCCTCCCGCACGGAGCATCGCCCGGAGCATCGCCCGGAGCAGAGCATCGCTGCCAGCACTGCCAGGGGCATCGCCGCCGGCCTCCCTGCTCCCCCCAGCGACGCCCCGCGGGAAGGCAGCTGCTTTCGGGGAGCCGAGGCGGCAGACCTCCCTCGAACGCGCGCTGCATCGCCAAGCCCCGGCGCTCCCCCCGGCACGGACCGCAGCGTGCACCCCGTGCCCGGAGGATGCAAGCGAAAGCAAACAAGCCTGCAGCGTTGGATCCTGGCCCCCCCCCATGCACATCGGATCCGATTCTGCTGGGTTTTAAGTGATGTTTTAAGCTTCCGCAGAGCCTAGATCCCCCCGAGCCCTGAAACTCTTAAATCAAGGTTCTTAAGCCAGCAAAATCCATGCTCGCATCCTGCCAAGCCGCAGGAGGATCCCCCTCTGCCTCCGCTTCCGCGGTGCTTTGCAGCGCACCGCTCAGCGCCGGGGACCCCCCCACCCCTCGCCCTGTGGCCACGGTGAGGGCGACCCTCCCGAAATCCTTCGGCAGCAAGAAATCAGGTCTTCCAGAAAGAGGAAATTTATGGTCAGGAGGCCACTCAACCCCCCCCACCCCCCCCCGCCCCCGCCCCGCGGCACGACGGGCTCGGCAGCAGCCCCGGCCCTACCTGGCTGCGGCGCAGCGGCAGGCTGCTGTCGGGCGAGAGCGGGCTGGGGGGCCGTCCCGGCTGGCGGCAGTGTAGCTGCACGAGGCTCCGGCAGCCCTGGTGGCAGGTGTAGCGGCAATCTGCGGGCAGAGACACAGGCGTGACACGCGGGCACGGGCAGAGCGCGCGGACCCGCTCGGGCACGCTCACGCGGGAGGGCAGAGCTGCAAAGCACCCCGTCTACACCAAAATTGCTCCCACACCTCCTCGCGCTGGAAACCTTCGCTTTTTGCTGCGGTTTCCGCCTCGCACCCCACTGCCTCTTCTCCCAGGCTGCTGGCGGATTAACACCCAAAATAAACACTCAATTTTTAGGGAGCTGCTTGGGGCAGGGAGGAAGCAGGTCACCCAGCACCAACGCCTCCAGGGCCAGTTGCTGTAAGAGAGCGATGGATCCACTATCGGATCCTGCCAAAAACCCCCTGGAGAGGCTGTGCCGGAGCACCGGCACCAACCAGCTCCGTGCACACACACGGGCCGGCTGGGATCAGGAATTGCTGCACGGCGCTCGCTTTGGCCGCCGACCCGCTCCGCTGTAAGACATTAACTAGCGCGAGGTCAAAATGGGACAGAAAACTCAACAAAGCCCAGGTGTAATATTTAAGGTGTGCGCGACTGCTTCCCACGACAGCGGCTGCACAGCCAGCACTGCCAGAAACAATCGTTACACTTATATATTGCCCCGTCGCTGCCCAGCCCTTGCCCCCGCCGGTCCCGCTCTCCCAGCCCCTCCTGGCTGCAGCTCACCACCTCCTGCCGCTTTAACGGCCCTGCCGATCCTTTTAATTAACTCCCACACAAACAGAGCTCAATTTACTTTTAAGCTACCCAAAATTCCACAGAGGTCACTGAACTGGGGGGGGAAAAATCCTAAAACCAAGGCAAAAGAGCTCGCTGTGCAGCCGGAGAGGGGATTTGGGGTCTCTGCTGGAGCGCGGGAGTGTTTCAGCGCTGCTCACACTGCTCCTGCCGCCGCCGCGGCTCGGCTGGCTCGGCAGCCTTTTTTCTGCAGCCTTTTCTCTGGCGCGGGGTCACTGCTTGTGAACGTTTCGGGTTTGCAGGGAAGCCAAGGAGCAGCCCCGGTTTGCTCTGGAAACGGCGATCCCACTCGGTCGGGAACACCCGGGAAGCAGCAGAGCTGAACAGCCAGGAGCCGGAGGGCAAAGGCAGCGGCCCCCGGGGCAACAGGGAAATCCCTTATCAGCGGACACTCGTCCAGCGTGAGCTGCCGATCATCTTCTTATCCCGAGTCGGTTTGCTCGAGTGAGCCGGGGGGGGGGGGGGAGCAGGAAGGGCTTTTCTTTTTTTTAATTAGCCATAAGCAGAACAGTTGCACGGTAATTTTAACGCACGGCCCTCCGAGCAGCCCTTGCACAGGCGAGAGGGAAATCCGCGGCCCAGGGCTGCCAAAGCAGCAGGCACCAGCTGGCAGCAGCATCGCCCGAGCATCGCCCGGACCCCCGGCTCGGGCCCGTTACGGCCAGGCGTTTGGTTGCAGGATTAAAGCGTGACACCTCCTTAGTCACCGCCACCTATTAGCGGAGCTAATCGCCCGGCAGCTGGCAGGAACACTAATTTTAGAAAGCGAACACGGCTCTGGGACGCGGCCACGTGAGGGGCTCGCCAGGAGCCACCGCGGCGGGAGCCTCCGCTCGCCGTTCGAGCTTCCACCGAGCCCAAGGGGCGCTCGGAAACGCCGTTTCCTTACAAAAACGTGAACGGCGTCGGATCCTGACGCAGCAACGAACCCCAGGACCGAGGGGCGGGGGGGCAACGTGGGGGCAGAAACCTGAGCCATCGGCCACGGCTTCTGCCCCAGGACAGACCTGCCGCCCCCGCGACGCGGCAGAGGGGATCGGGTCACCCCAAACTCAGGCAGAAAGGGCCCAAAGCCCCCCGCTGCCTCCTCCATGACTTCAGCCTTCGAAACTGGGATTTGGGGCGCAGGTTTGCAGCTCGCTCGCATCCGCGTACCGAGAGCCAAACTGCCAAGCCGGCGCGCTGGTCCACGGCCCGAGCGGGCAGCATCCCCACGGCGAGGAAGAGGAGGGCGCGAGCCCGCGGGACAGCCTCGGCGGTGCCCCACGGGGAGCCCCATCGCGCCCCACTGCACCCCCCGGGCAGCCCCACTGCACCCCCCGGCAGCAGAGAAGCTGCAGGGCAGCGACCACGAGCGCGCTCCGGCGAACACCCACCTGCAGCCAGCCAGGCCTCCCCGCCCGGCCCCCGGGGCGGCCGCGGTCCCGCCGAGCGAGCTCTCGGCTTGGGGAAATGCCGGAATATTTTGCGTATTCGCTTCGCCAGGAGCCCGAAGCAAGCGGCTGCCTCGGCGCTGCCTTCGGCCATCCCCGCGACGGGCAGCATCGCGGCGAGCTGCGCCTGCTCCCGCCGGAGGCCTTTCCTCCCGCGGAGATAACACGTTGACACTGTCCATTCGCGACCTGCCGCCGCTCGAGGGATTTCTGTTTTTTTTTTTTTCCCCGAACAACAAGGCGACGCAGGGCTGGGGGCTCGGGCATCCCTGGGCTCGCTCCGCTACCCGTGGAAAACTTTCTATTTCTGGGGCTTTTTACTTGATAAGATAAAACGACCCAACGGAAGCGATTAGAGCGGGGAGAGGGCAGGAGCCGCCGCGCACCGCGAGGGCTCCTTCCAGCGGCCCCTCTCCACTCCGCTGCTTTTCCCCCACGCTCTTCTGGAGCTTAAGAAAAAAAGGCTCCAAAGTTTAATGAACTGCTAAAATAAAAGAATGCACTGAGATTAATTAGATCACACTAAATCTGTCACCGTACAACCCTGAATGACGACCGCCTGGTCTCTGTTCGGGCACCTTCTTACAAACGCACCAGGGTTTCCAGCATCCCGCACGGGACCTTCCTGCCGTTTGCACGCGGGATAACGAAGATAAAGGTGAACCGACCTCCCTGACGTCCCGCCAAGCATCGCGGGGGACCGGCTAAACCCCCACAAAGGCAAAATCGTCACCCAGCCCTGCTGCCCCGACCCCTTGGCCGTTCCCCGGTGCCGCACGCGCCCCCCTCGCACCCGGACCAGCAGCCCCCCCCGAGCTTCCCGGAGCGGCCAGGAGGGGTGGGAGAGAGAGCAAAGCCCAGGAGCAACCTCCGGACGAGACCTGGGGCCTCTGCCGGTGCCCGCGGGAGGCTGGGAGCCCCGGGCGCCTGCCGGGAGGACCATGGCATCCGCGGTGCCCGCCCAGCTCTCCGGGAGCACCTCCGCCCGCCGAAGGACTCGTTATCTTGAGCAAACACCTCCTCCAGAACCGGTAACGTCAGCACTGCAACTCGCTCCGCGAACTCGAACGGGAAACGGCGGCGTGTGCTCAGCCGCCTCCCTCCTCGAGGAAACCGGTCCCGGTGCAGCCGAGCGTCGAGCACAGACCTCGCTGCTCCGAGCGAGCAGGGCGGACCCAGGCCGGACGCGCGCCCCAGCACCCGGCTGCGGGCGTTTGTGCCCTCGTGCGAAGGGGCCGACTCCAGCGGGAGCAGACGCAGAGAAGCAGCAGGAGGAGGGAGGGCAGCTCCCGCGCCCACCCCGCGCTCGGCCCGCTCGCCCGCTGCCCCGGTCAAAAGCAAAGCGAAACACGCCCAAGGCTTTGAGGCCGCGCTAGTCACTGCGTCCAAACGCCGGCACCTCACCCCGGCTGCACAAGCACCAGGAAACCCCGCGGCAAGGGCGCACGGCTGCCGTCCGGCCCGGGGCCGCGCACCGGAGCGCGTGCCCAACCCAGCGGGGCGGCGCGGGGGCCACGGACAGGCCTGGGGCAGCCCAAACCTACCGGTGCCCAAGCAAAGCCGTCCAAGCAGGGGGGTTCTTTATCCCGGAGCTTGCACGGCCTCAGCCTCCCACCCCTTTTCCATGCAGACTTCCCGCTGAGAAAGGAACCACGAGGATGCAGTTATTCTTGGAAAGATTGCTTCACCCCGCCCGAGAAAGGGGAATCGCGCGGCGGGGATTTCGGCGCGCTTCTGGTTCGCACAAAACCCCCGCCGTGCTCGGCAGCGGCCCCGCGGCCCCCACCCTCGTCCCGGGCAGCCTCGGGCCGAAGCGCCCGGCGAGGGAGACCTCCGGCAGGTGAGCACAGCCCATGGCTCCCAGCTGCGCTCGAAGGGCTGCACCGCGGGGACGATCGCCATCGCAGAGGATGGCACAGGCACCGCCGCCGGCTCCCTCCCTCCCAGCGATGCTGTTGGGTTGTTTGGGGAATTTTGGAGGCAGAACCGTTCCCTCAGCCTGAATAACTCTCCTTAGGAATGGAAAGTGAAACAGAGCTGTTTGTTAAGTCCTGTTTCAATATAACTATGGGGAAAAGAAAAGAAAAACCCTGCCGGGGATGAAGTCCCCCGAACGTCTATCCACAGCGCTCTCGCACGGCCGCAGTCCCGTGCCCCGACCTCGCAGGAGCAGACTACCAAAACCGCCCCGGGGGGCCGGGACCCCCGGCGCAGGCTCACGCGGCTCCACATAACGTCACCCCCTTTCCCTGAGCACCGTGCCCACGTTCAGGTCCACGTTCGCCGGGGACACCGGCCCCGCGGGAGCCGGCCCCAGCCAACCGGGACGGCCGGCAGCAAGCGGAGGCACCGGGAGGCAGAGCCCCTCCACGCTGCTGCCTCCTTCACGGAGCGAGTCCCCCGGCCCCCACGTGCCCCCCTGTCACGTTGGGCCACCCGGGCGGTGGTGGTGGCTGGGTGACACTTAATTAATAGCGGCTGGTGCTAAAACCTTAATGCGGTGCACAGCGACCATCTGGTGCTCCCGCGCCGCTCCGGCCCGATGCCGCGGCCTGCAGCCAGCGATCAAAGCCCCCCGCCAGCTCCGGCGAGCAGAGGGGCTCGGCCGCGAGACGAACCGCGATGGACCGCGGTCCTCGTCCTTGCTACGGCAAAACCCTCCCGGGCTGCGCGTGCGGCCCCGGCTGCACCGCTGGGAACAGGCCACCACCGCCCGCCCGCAGCGCCGGGAAACCTGTGGTTTTTCCCACCCCGAGGGAAGGGGAAAACGGGGCGACAGACGTGGTTTTTCCCCGGTGCTCGCGGTCCAGCTGCGGCCCCCGCGCCCCGCCGCTGCGGACGGCCGCCTGCCCTCGAGCCCTCGCCCCGGCCTCCCCGCGGACACGGGTGCAGCGAGCTGCCCGGCCTCAGCCCCAGCCCCTTCGCAGCCCCCGGCCGGACCCTCCCCGGGACCCCCCGGAGAAGCCCCGCCGCGCCCCGCGCTGAGCACGGGGCAACTCGGTGCAGCTGCCCGCGGCGGCGGCGGCTGCGGAGACGCTGGGTCGGGGGCGCCGAGGCGGGTGCCGGAGGGCGGCGGGGCGGGCAGGGCAGGCAGCCGCGGGCAGGGCAGGCAGCCGCGGGCAGGGCAGGCAGCCGCGGGCGGGACTCACAGTCGCAGCGCAGGGGCCGCTCCAGCTCCCGCACCGCCGCGGCGCACAGGTCGCACCAGGCTCCGCACAGGACGCGCGGGGCGAAGCGGTGGCCGCGGCCGCGCTCCTCCTCCTCCTCCTCCTCCTCCTCCTCCGCCGCCGCCGCGAAGATGCTGCGCACGTCGGGGCGCCGCCGCCGCAGCCGCCGCCCCGCGGGGGGGGCACCGCGGCCGGGCCCGGGCCCGGGGCCCCGCGGCAGCGGGCGGGGGCGCGGCCCCACGGCCGGCGACGCCATGGCTCGGGTCCCCGGCTGCGCTCCCGGCCGCGGGGCAGCGCAGGCGCCGCCGCCCCCCCCCGCCGCCCCCCCTCGGGCCGGGCGGCGGCGGCCCGCCCCCAGGGCGCGGCTCCGGGCCGGCCCCCCCGTGGGAATCCCCCGCCGGACTTTCCCCGGGGGCCGGTGCCCCGCGGCCGCCCTCTCCTCGGGGCCCCCCCGTGAAACCCCCCACTGGATCCTCCCCCCCCCCGGGATCCGCCCAAAGCCGAGGGCTGCGGTCAAGCCCCCACCCCGTGGGGCAGCAGCAGGCTTTGCCCCTAAAAACGCATTGCACGCGGCTGCTGAAGTGGGGGGAAGGTGCGCAGGCCGGTGCAGAGGGCGCGGAGGAGCCGGGGGGGCGGCTGGAGCGTCGCCCTTCCCCACTTACCTGTCCGCAGGGCTCCGGGGCGACGCCGAGGGCTGCGGGGGGGGAGCAGCTCTGCCTCCCCGACGAGGCTCCTGCGGCCGCGGGATGGGAGAGGGAAAACGCCACGGGTGCGTTTCCACCCGGCTCCACGCGGGCACCGGCTGCCAGGACACCCGGGGCTGGCTGGCGGCTCGTGAACCGCTCCGGCTGCTCTGATGGAGCCTGGGGGGGCCCACAAACCCCTCCGGCTGCTCTGATGGAGCCTGGGGGGGGGCCAGACCCAGCACTACCACCTACCTCATCCCCAGCCCCTCTGGTCCTCTCTGCCCTTGCAGCCCGGGTGAACCCTGCCCACAGCACCCTGAGGGCCGGCGCAGGTGGAGGTGCTGAGGCCCAGGTGAGGTGACTTTGCCTGAGATCCCAGAGCGAGTCAGGCTAAAATAACCCCGAATTCCCAAATTCCCTGAGGGCTCATTCCTTACACCGTGCTCAGGTCCCACCGCCACCGTGACACCCTCCTCGTGGTCCCAGAGAGGTGCGTGTCCCCGTCCTTGTGCCCGTGGTGGGGACGGAGGACGCCAGGGCCAGCCTGGGCAGTGGAAATGTCTCACCCAGTCTGGCAGCACGGGAAGCTCTGCCAGGCCAAGGGTTAATATATTTGGGGAAAAAATAAAAATAAACTAATGAACCCTGGCAGGGGAATTACTGTTTCGTGTCGACTCCGGGATTTCCGTGTGCAGTGGCTGTGTTATGGCAGTTTAAGCATGACAGGGACTATTAGCAAAGAAAAAAAAGGCAGTTTGTGCTAGGAAATAAATCCCTTTCTGTCAGAGCCAAACACATTCCAGGTCAAACGCTCGACTGGTGCAACTCAGCGCAGCCCCACTGCGTTTAAGGAGCCCGTCGTAGCAGGCACTGCCTGGGCTCCTTCGCTGCTGCAGGGCACGGCCGTGAATTTGAGCTGCGGTGAAAAACGACACTAGTTACAAAATTAGGAGAATCCTAGAAAATAATTTGCAGGAAAAAAAAGCTTTTAAATGGTGGCTTAGTTCCACCCCTTCTATAATAAGCAGCTTGGTTTGACGGTCAGGATGTTGGTTTTCAAAATGAAGGTGAGCGGGAAGGCTGAGAGGCTGCCAAGCGCCCGCGGGGACGGCCCCGCGCGGGGAGGCTCCGCGGCGCCTTCGGCCCGTCCGGGCGGGCAGCGAAACCTGCCCAAAGTGCCCCAAACCCGCCCACGGGGGCTCACCTGCCCCGCTCCGCTTGGGCTGGAAACTGCCTGCCTAGACGAAGAGGAGGGTGCTCACGGGTTCACTTCTGAGCTTTTGCCTCGGCGTTTATTAACAGCCCCGGTGAGGACAGGAGTGTATTCTCAGCACAGCGTTGTTTGGAGCACGCGTGCACTCGTGCACAGACACAGACCTCGGTACATTTATGGAAATATCCCCCCAAAAGAGAAACCTCCCTTGGCTCCCCATTCCCGCAGCCATCGGCAGTGCCAGCGCGCGGCTCGGGTGGGGACGGACCGACGGACGCGCGAGCGGCGGCCGCTGCAGCGGGGCTTCGCCGGCGCCCGCCTTCCTGCGCTGAGGTCTCCGGTGAGGCCAGCCAGGGCTGGACCAGGCCCCTCGTCCATCAGGTGCACTGTCCCCGCCACGCCGACAGGGCAAATTTCACGCTCAAGGCTTGCAAACCGAAGCTAATGCTGGTGAACTGTGCAAAAACGCGGGAGCAGAGGTAGGACAAGGAGCGCTCCTGAAGCACGAGCGTCGAGTCCTCCGCTGCGCTCGACCCAAAGTGCCGTTCGTGTCCCTTCTGCGGAAAGCACCGCTCGCTTCAGCAGCTGCCAATCCGCCGCTTCTCTCAGATACCCGGCGCGGGAGCAGCCCCGCTTAACCTGCAGGAACGAAACCGAAGGATTGAGCCGCGAGAGCCCCCGCCGTGATCGCCCAGAGTCACGCAGCCCCAAACCTGGGCCAGAGTTGGGGTCCGGAGCCAACTTTGGGCTTGTTCCTGCAGCTCCTGGGAAAAGCTGCTCATGTCAAAGCATGCCAGACCTTTTCTTCTCCCCTGTTTTTGCTCACAGTGGACTACAATAGCACAGTTAGTCCCTATAAAAGCACGTCTGGGATGAAAGGGACTGAATCACTGAATTTCTTTCTTTTAAAACCTGATCAGAAGCTTTTTGGGATTTTGATATTCCTATTGCTGTTTTGCATTAAGGTCCTCAAAAGAAAGGTTGCACAGGGGGAAGCACAAGATGGTTTTGTCAGCAATAGGATGCTGGGTTTTCCGTGGAGTTTAATCCAGAAGCAGAAAGCATCTGCTCCTCTGCAGGCACCAGCAGCTCCCTGTGCAGCACAGCACAGGAGAAACGCTGGAAACAGGGTGGTGGACGTTAAATAGCATTGACAGAAGATCATGCTCAAACATCCAAGAAAGATGAACTCCCTTGTGCTGCCAGACTGTGATGTAAACCTAGTATCATTAAAACATCAGTGTGAACCACCCAGTACGTAGCTGCGGTCCTGCTCGGTGCCAAGTGCTGCTCTCCCTCCTCGCGGCTCCAGCGAGCAGGACGGTTTCCCAGGCAGCGCGTCCGGCCCCGGCACCGCTTCCCGGAGCAGCACGGGCTCCGTCCTGACGCTGGGAAGCGAACGCGACGCTCGGGCAGGAGCTCCAGCCACGCTTACTCACCGCTCGATGACGCTGTTGTTGAACTGGAGGTCGCAGGTGACGGATTTCATCTGCTCCAGGAGCTCCTGCATCCTGTTGGGGATGCAGACAAGACCTTGCAACCCCCAAAACCTCGTTGTTCAGAGGAGCGAGCGGGGAGACCCCCCCGCCTGCACGGCCCCGTCCACGGCACTCCCCGCGCTGCTCCCGGCCGGCTCCGGCTGCCTCTCGCCGGCTGCTGAGGACTTACCTAAAAGCCATGTCGTGGCGTGCCTGGTTCAGCTGAGCAGGCGAAGGGACCGGGGCCAAATGCCGTTTCTCCGGCGGGACCGTTTGGAGAAACTTGTCCAAAGCCTGCGGAGACACGGGGGCTGGCGTTTCGCTGCAGGCAACGTGCTGCCTCCCATGGTCTCATCCCTGGGCACTGCCACACCCCGGTCCCCTCCACGGCCCTGCAAGCATGGAGTGCTTCCCCGGGGGGAGAGGGGGGACGAAACGCCCCCGGGAATGGTGCACGCGTGGGGATGCCCAGCACATCCACCCCGTCAGCACAAGGGAAATACGATACCCAAGGACCAGGGCATCTGCTGGGTGTCTATACTGGAAAATGTCAGATAATCCATCATAAAACCTGAAGGTGGAACATCATCTTTTCTGCTACCAAAGTTTCCTGTTTATCTGGGTACAGACTACTCACGTACTGGCAGGCAGTCACTTGGCTAAAGGTGCCACCGCGGAGGATTTACCCAGTCCTTGCTCTGCTCAGCAGGAGAAAACAGCACCTAGCACCACCTCGTAGCTGGCTCACCCACAAAAATTGCAGCAAGTCATTTGGAAACAGCCCGGTGGGGAAGAGCCGATGGGTTTCTCTACGTGCATGCCCAGTTCTCTACGTGCATGCCCAATTCTCTGCGTGCATGCCCAATTCTCTACGTGCATGCCCAATTCTCTAGGTGCATGCCCAATTCTCTGCGTGCATGCCCAATTCTCTAGGTGCATGCCCAATTCTCTAGGTGCATGCCCAATTCTCTACGTGCATGCCCAGTTCTCTAGGTGCATGCCCAGTTCTCTACGTGCATGCCCAGTCAAGCACAGGGCAGGAGTTAGGAGTGAGGAGCGACAGCCGTATGGAAAAGCGAGGAGAGCCCGCGGTGCAGCGTCCGGCGCTGCCGCCGGCGAGCACCTACGTGCTGCAGGCAGTCCTGGCACTCCGTCATCGCCACGCCGCAGGCGCTGATGCAGTTGCTGAGCCTCTTCAGATGTTTCTTTATCTCACAGACTTTCCTGGTGAGAAAAAAGCACAACAAAAATGCCAGTCAGTGTTTAGCAGCGAGGTGGATTTTTTTTGTTCAATTTTGTATCGTTTTGTGCAAGCCATACCAGATTTAAGTTAAAACCCTAAAGGGAAGCAAGTGAGTCACAACGGTGTGGTAATTCCAGCTGCGACTCTGCTAACAGCCACGGCCGGGGCGGGTATCCAAACAGCACCACCAGCAAGCTAACCGGGAACGCACAGCTTACGCGAGGGATGGTGCAAGACCACGACTTCGGCCTTACGCGATGCACAGGCTGCTCCTTCGTCCCTAGTGAGTTTCCACTCTAGAAGGCTGCTTGGTTTCCTATTGATGCTGGCACGCTCTGCTCTCAGACCCGAAGCTTATGAAGGCTGGAAAGCTCTGCCAGCCCCTAAGGTGCCCCGCAGCCCCTTCTCCGCCGCCCGTTTCTGCACAGACGCGTTGCACGGCCAGGCAGGAGGGTACGAGACCGGCCGCCCTGCTGGACCGGGGCTGGCGCGGGGCAGCCCCAGCACCGAGCCATCCCTGGGTCCTTCGGGGACCGAACCCGCAGGTGCCCGAGGGCGGAGGTGCAGTCTGCCCCGCAGGCGACACGAGGCATAAAAAGATTTTGGTTTGGTTTGGCTCAGAAAAAGGGAAGTATTTAAGGTGCATGGTCCACCTCCAGCGGCCAGGAAAACGCCCACCCCACCGCAAACCCTAGCTGCAAGCAGGAGCAAACTCAAAACAAGGCGATTAAAGCTGAAGTCAAAATAAATTTAAAATATCCAGCTGTGACTCACAATATGTTCTCCCCAAGGACAGAAAAACAGATACAAAAATATTCTGGGAAAACACGAAGAATCTTTTTTTTCCCCTCCCGAGCAAACGCAGAAGCCCGGCCACAGCGCAGACGGGGTTAATAGGCTGCGCGGCTCCGGTGCGGTGGGGGCTTCTGCACCGGGATGGGTTTCACTCCGAGAGAAAACGCTCGCTGCAGTCGATGGGAGATGTAACTGCGCCGTGATTAGAGGCGGCAGGAGAAAAACCTCGACCACGTGCAACAAGTTCAGCCCCCGAGACGGAGCCGTGCCGAGGGCGAGGAGGCCCCTCCGTCGGGACCCCTGCGCAGGTCTGCTCCCCATCGAAAACTGGGGCCAGGTCGAAAGCAGGTTTTAATGCTAAGGCATGGTAAAAAACCGTTCTTTTTCCACCCACACTTAAACCCAGAGGAATAGACGATCCACTTTGAAAGCAACCTTGCAATAAAAATCCAATTTCTGCAACATCCTCCTCTAAACGCCTCCCCCTCACTCCTGTTCCTCGCTGCTGTAATAGTCAGTGGACTGCACTCAATCACTGCGAGGTAATTTGCTCTTTGCGTTATTCCCCAAACACCATTTAACATAACATCGTTCCCAGTAAGTAGATCTTGCCGTCTCAATGGCAATTTTGTCCTGATACAATAAACTCTCCCAATCAGAGAGCAAGGAAACCGGCTGCCAGAAGTGAAGCTGCAAGTTCACATTTGGCAGAGTTTGGGCTTTTTTTAAACCTTAGAACAACAGGGCACAAGCACAAGTCACAGGGCAAGAACCAGAGTACGCGGGATTTTTCTTCGCAGTCACGTAGAGCTGCTTCTTTAAGGTCTTAGTATCTCTTTACAAGTCCCTCGCTAGCAGTTACCGCATCTTCCCCAGCCACATGCCCCTATTAGATCAATACCGGAGAGCGTCGGGACCCCGCGGAGGGTGTCTGGGGGTGATGGCAAGTCCCTCTCCCCCGCCACCGGCCCCCGGGGTCCGCGCGTGCAGGGGCTGCCGGCAGCTCTCGTGGCGAAGGAAAGGAGCCCCCCAAAACCCGGCGGTGAGACCCAAGGACGGGGCTGAGCGGGGCTGGTACCTCATTCTGCTCCCATGGAGAGCCAGGACCTCCTGGTACTTCTGCACGCAGTCGTCCTGGAAAATCAGCAGAACCTTCCTGGCCAAGTGTCCTAGATTCACCCTAGGGACAGGGCAGAGAAAGCAGGAGGGGAACAAATGTTACTTCTTTAGATGCATGAAAATAAACACTGTGGTTTCAATAACGAGAGGCCTAAAGCGGGCTCCAGAATGGAGCACGAGGGGTTGGACACTCAGCAATGAATTTTGCTTCAGCGTTAGAGATGAAACAAATCCAAACTAAGACAAGGAGAGCCGTCAAAAGAGGGAGATTTTCTGCAGGGCCCACGGGACCCGGGTGGACAGGTCCTCTGGAAAGCCAGACCGGATCGGAGAAACCTTTGCCCTATGGTTTAAGGCACATGTCCAAGGTTAGCGAAAAGATTAGTTAAGAGAAAGGATCAGCCTGCTATATTTCAATAGCCCTAGTAAATATTAAAGTGTATGTTTTATTTTTCGCACATGTTAAATTCCCCTGGCTTCAGCAGAAGCTATGGGGAGAATTTCTAAAGGTATAAAAGGTGCTCAGACACTTAACTCCCACTGAAAATTAAGCGTATCTGCAAGCACTTTCCCAGACAAGGACACCGCCTAAATTCGCATCTCAGTGAGTAAATGAGGCACAAACTGAGTAAAGTTTTGTGGGAACAGAGAGCCTGAAATGGGCTTATTCCTTGCAACCCCCTGCAGGGATTCAGACCCAGCGGCAAAGTTGCTGCCGCCAGATGTGTGCAGGTGTTCTCACGTCTCTGCCTGAAACGGTCTGCAGCTTGCAAACTTTCGCTGTGGAAAGGCCTGCAGCACCGAACGGCCGCAGGAGCCATTGGCAGGTGCCTGCTCCCAGCACTGATGGCCCAGAAACCTTCTACCTCTTCTTAAGATTCAATCAGAAATGCGAAACACCTAGCTGGCCTCGATTTTGGGCTGGTGACCCTGGAAGGGGGAGAGGGTTGTTACTTACTTATCCAGCTTGTGTATTTGCTCCTCGTTGTAGCCCAGCCCTGGGGGGAGGAAAGACACCCGTCACTTGCCGGGAAGCAGCTCTGCACGTTTTCACGTTCCTAACCCAGTAAACGGGCAATTTCGCAGCACACGTGAGATCACCCGGGGGCTCCTCGGAGCGAGCGGCAGCTGCAGCCCCGCGGTTTTTGTCATGGCACAGAGATAACTGCTAGAAACAGTAAATTGAAATAACTGTTTTTTTGTGCCAGGCCACTACCGCTGCGAAGGCAAGAGCTGCTCCCTCTGCGCCACGCTCCGCGGCCCCTCGCGACAGCCGCGATCACCCGCGACTTACGCAGACACGTCCTGGCCTTCTTGAACTGCTTGTGTATGAGCTGCATCTTCTCCAGGCAGCACTCGATCTGCCGGATGCTGCGAGAGGGGACAGAGGTTTCAGCCGACGGCAGAACCGGCATCCGCGTCGCGCGTCCACGCAGCCCCGGCTGGGACACCTGCGCCACGACCGTATCTCAGCGTGGACATCGCCTCCTCCGCGCATCTGCCCCAGCTGGGTGCTTGTTCGGACCCAAGCTGTGTCGGTGTCATTCAGACCAAGCTGTATCGGTGTCATTCAGACCAAGCTTTGCCGGTCCCATACCACATCCCCATCACTCCAGAATGCAACAAACTGCCCCCTCAACAGCAGCCTCAATCCAACACGAAGCATCTCCGAAGCTGGATGCCAGGGACTAAAGTCAGTGAGTACTGCACAGTACTACGACATCATCTTGGTCCTCCCTTCACCTAGGAGTTGGGTTTGAATTGCTCGGAAAGCTTCAACAGAGACAGATGGCAATATTAGAAGAGTCCTGGTGCCTGTAAAGGGAGCGTGGCCCAGGGGAGCGGATCTGGGCAACGTCTAGAGCCCAAGCTTTATTTCTAGCTCTGTTTCTCAGACCATTTTTTTACCAGTAAAAAGGGAGAGTACAATAAAACCGCACGAAAGATTGCTGGCACAGGCAACGCCAACCGTGAAGCTTTCGAAGCTTTCTGAAGCCACGTTTACCACGAGCCGTCATGGACCGCCACTTGCGAACACACAGCAACATCTACCGAATCCGACCTGAAAACAGTAAGATGTTGACAGCAGTCCCAATAAAGCCGGGTCGACAAACCTTTTATCTTCCTGGGCTTGCTGCCTGTGCTTTGCCAGCTCAGCCAGAATGCCGTCCAGCAGCCCCTGGTAGTCAAAGACGTCGTGGGAGCACTGCGAGAGATCCTCCACCACCTGCGGACAGAGCAGGCGGCTCGGGCAGGTCCTCGCGCAGCCGGAGCCGGCCGTTCCCGCGGGCTCCCCCGGCCCCCGCAGGGACGCACCGCCTGCAGCCGTGCCTTCACCCCGCTCAGCTCCTTCAGCGCCGGCGTCCCGCCGTCCCCAGAAAGGGTCTCGTACCTGCCGAAAGCCGGAAAGCAAAACAGAAAATAAGCCAGAAGCAGCCATCGCCCGGGCAAAGGAGAGACGTCGTTTCGCGGAGGCAATATTGCGGTCCCGGAGGGGAGTTTGGCTGCGGTTGGGCCGTGCAATGAGTGTGAGTTCAGGGTACCAAATCCCAGCTGCAAGGTGCAAAGTGCTGGTCTGGTAAAAACGTGCCCTACTGTACCCAATTTGTTTGAAAATTGTCAACTCCATACGCGCAGATTTTGCACCAGACCAGACGTTGTCTGTCTTGCGGCAGCTGCCACGAAAGCGCGAAGCGAGGAGGAACGCAGAAAGGTGCCTGATCCAGTCCGTGCTGGAAAGGATGGACAAGCCATCAGCCTCCAGATGCAGCATTAGGGATCGTGGAAATGCAGCCCTGCACTGATTCTGCTGAAGCAGCAGGAACCCTGTGTCCGTATCTTTCCAGATGACGCGGAAATTAAGAGACTTGCTAAATTGAAACGAATGGGGAATAAGAATCCAACAATTCAGCATTTTTCGCTACAGCAACAATGAAAGAAAAAAGCAGCAGCAACACGACTGTGGGTTACTGAAGCTAGCGCGGGCTTGGATTTCCCTGCGGCAGTGCTGGCGGTATTGGATGCATCCGTACGTGCTGGGACTGTCCGAGGTTTCCCTGTAATTTAGTCTCTGATGGATGTTCCATTAACGGAGCCTCTTAATGGAAATAAAAGACATCTCATCACCAACAGTGTGGTCAGGCCGGATGCCGGCTCAGTGGAAACGCACTGTAATGGGCTGAAAACCGGGGGATTAGAGACAGCAGGAACCCATGAAGTCACCCTGTAGCCAGAGAGCAGGGACTAATTGTAGGCTCACGAGAAACTGGAGACTGATCATTAAAAATCGAAGCAAAGGGGGAGAAAAAAACCCCGGGTGGCTTGTTTCCTAGCCTCCATATACGGTGAAAAACTCTTTTACATTCCAGCTACCAGCTTATTCCTGGAATTTTAGTTATTTCTGATTATCCAGGCACCTTTGAGAGTCCCGTATCTTATCTGCAACATACTGATGGCCAGAAGACCGTGCGCGCCCTGCTCCACGCCGCGACGCAGGGCTGTACGGGGCGGCTGCCGGGACCTGCCCCGGGACCTGCCCCGGCCCGGCGCCCGCGCTGCCCGGCGCCGCAAAACCGCCCTCGTCAAGCCACACTCACAGCGCGCGGGTCTTCCCCTCCGTAAGCTGCAGGCAGGTGAGCAACGAAAGGGCTCCTCGTCTCTGCTCCAAAATCCTCGAGCACTCGGTTTTCAGGCTGCCACTGCCAACGGAGAAAACAGCCGGTCCGAGGGATGCCCCCGCAGCCCGACGCGGCTCCGGAGCCGGACATCCCTCTAATCCCAGTCTGGTGCTCGTGGCTCTTCTTGGGCCGCCGTCAAAGCGAGGGGCAGGACGCACATGACGCGGTGGCAGGGCCTCTTTCTGCTGGGCGCTGCTCAGACACAGCGCGGGAAGGTCCTACCCCGAGGAAGTCAGTAAGACAGCGAACACGCACAATAATGATGATAATAATAATAATGCTGTTCTCCTCAGCATCTCCTGGATGAAAACAGTGACTCAAAGGCAACGAGCGGGGATAGGAGCATCCTTACAGCACCGAATGGTATTTTCTTGGAGGTCCTTAGCTAGCTCTAGCTCTCTCGTCCCTGCGCACGTAGCACTGGTATGGGAGAAGCTCCAGCTCGTTGCATCCCTCCAAGTACCCCGTGGCAGTGCCACGAGTGAGGGCACACGGTGACGCTGCACCGTCCGGACCAGGACTTGAAAATCCTGCATTTTCAGTTTTAACTCTCCGCGCAAACCTCTCCACGAAACGGGCGGACCGACGCACCCCCGCAACGCCGCTCCGGGGCGGAGGTCTCGGCACTTACGCGACCCAGTGCAGCCCCCTGAGCACGAGCTCCTGGCAGCGCAGCAGCGAGCGGGCGATCCACAGCGTCTGGTGCGCGGCGCCCACGGCGCTCTGCAAGACAAAGGGCCCTGCCGGCGGCCGCCCCGTCGCTGCGCGGGGGGCCGGGGGGCAACGGGGCAGCCCCACGCCTACCTTGGCCGTGCCGCAGTCCGCGACGACATCCACCTTGGGGACGAACTTGGGGAACTCGAGCGCCGCTGCAAACAGACACGCAGCCGTCGCGGAGCGTGGGAGAGGGCCGGCGAGCCCCGCGCTCCCGGCCGGACCCGGACCCCCAGCCCGGCGCTGAGCCGCTGCTCTTCCACGGATCCACAGTGACATCTCGTGCCGGCTCAGGCAAACCACCGAGCCGGCTCGGCCCCTGCTCCCGTGTTGGGAGGAATTCGGACCCAAAAGTGCCCTTGGTGCCGGAGGCTCGGCACGAGCGAGCCCCGCTGGGACCGGAGAGCAAAGGGCACCCAGGGAACGTGCGCATGGGGAAACTGAACCTGCAACCTCCTAATCCTGCGCCAGCGCCCTGGCCCCTGTGCTTTCCACCGTGCTGGGCTCCATGAGCGCCTGCTAAGGATGATAATTCAAGCAAATCTATTTTGTGGAAACGGCTGTCAGGAGACTAAACCCCCTGCCCGGGCTGGGGGTACCGCGCTGCACCGCAGAGCTAAGGGTACTCACGGTCTCTGTATCTCACTCCTACCGGGTCCTCCGGCTCGGTGCTCAGCAGGGTCAGAGGGCTGTTCTCCGTGGTCTTGCAGAAACTATGAGCTTGTAGGTTAGGATCCAGTTCATACAGATGGCCTTCAAAAAAATATTCTTGATGGTGAGGAGGTATGTTTGTTTGTTTGAATACAGCGTCTAAAAACTTGGTGGTACTAAAATGAAAAGAAATGAAAGGATAGGGAATGAGAAACGAGATGAGCACTGAGATTTCCGTTGCTTTAGCAGCTGCCGTGGTCCCGCAGGGTCAGCAGGGCCTCTCTGACAGTCCCGCTGGGCCACTCTCAGCACGTGGCTGGCCACTGCCGAGCACCAGCAGCCCACAGCTAACGCCCGGCCTGGGAAAGGCTGCTTTGCACCCGTTTTGTCATGCTGTTTGGTAGGGAGGGGCTGTTTCCTTTCAACCAGCTTCAACTACGTGCAGAGAGAACCAGCACTGCCCCCAGGTTCACATACTGAGATGAGGAGCTGAGGCTCCCAGCTCCTGCGTTTGATGCCCAGGTTTGCTTTTAACGAGGCCTTTCCTGAGGTGTCCTTACGTGTTGTGGGAGTGGATGTAAACACGGTGCAAGGAAGCCTGCTGCAGGGAGAAGACATCAACCACGATCCTGTGCAAAATGTCACTGGTTTCTGCAAAAAACTGGTCAAATCCCCAGCATTTCTCCTGATCTGCCTCCAGGATATTAGCCAAAATTGGTATCAGCTGAACCTTCAGCCCCCTGCAGCAACAAGAGGAAGACGAGAAGAGTTGTTTTTACATACTAGCAAAACCCTTCGCCATAAACGTGGTGACATGCAGGGCCTGGGACTGCAGTGGTAGCTCCTGTGTTGCAGCAGGGTCTCTACCAAACGAGTCACTGCCCTGGTTTATGCCCCCTTTTTCCAGCTGTAAAAGCAGGACATCTCTGGTCAAAGAGCTGTGAAATCCCTGGATGAAAAGCTAAGCTGCCTCATTAAGAATCTGCACAGAGCATGGCTGAGATTAGCCACCCTCTGCCCTCAGCGCGGCTGTCCAAGGACGCAGGACTTATGGCGTGATCCAAAGCCCGGTGGCCCGGGGCCATGCTGGCCGCCCCGGCGAGGGACACTCACGCAGAGAGCCGGCACGTGGCGGGCAGCTCGTAGCTCCACTCGATGGTCCCGTTCTCCTGCCTCTGGACCCCCGCGATGGCTCCGGGAGGTTTCTCCGTGGTAATTTTATACCTGTTGAAAGGAAGCTGGTTGATTTGTCCTTGCTGGGGACCCAGGCTGAGTGACCTCCGTCTGGTACTGCATCCTTCGGGTGCAGCAAACGGACGGGTGGGTGCAAAAAGGGAAAGGGGCGGCAGCATGAATGGGCTGAGGAAAACACGATTTATGAGAAGAAAAAATAAACGGAGAAAACAGTGCAGTGCAGGGAGCTAAAACATACTTCTAGCAGTAAGTCCAACAGCCTTGTACGCGGATGCAATCCAAGCAGAGGGCTTAGGAGCTCCTGGCTGTGCTAGGACACGGGAATGGCAAAGCCATCGTGGGCTGGCATCATGGCACACCGGGAGCTCTGCAGTCAGAGCATGCGGGGTTGCATGTGCTCACCCACTGCCAGCTTCTCCTCCGGCAACTCCAGCCACCAGTCACAGCCCCGACACCACCCGGGCCAGCAGCTCGAAGCCCTCTGAAGCTGCGGCCTCGCTGCATGTGCTACCTACATGATTTCTTTGTTCCTGCGAGGTCCGCCAAAGGGGATGAAGGGGAGGCTGCCGGTGGCAGCATGGTAGAAGGTCACCCCGATGCTCCACAGATCCACAGTCACACCATAGGCCTTCTGCTGAGGTTTCCGCAGAACTGCTCTCTCGTACATATCTGGGTGCTAAAGGGATGGAGCAGAGAGCACAGACTGCCGATGGACCCACAAGGTCCGCAGCAAGTGTCCAGCCTTGGATGCTGAGATTTAGAGCTATCTGATCATTTTGGCTTCTTTATTTCTGGGTCCTCAACACAAAACATCTCCTGTAACTTTATAATGAAAATGCTGCACCCCTCTGAAAATCAGGCCCCTTTCAGGTTTGCCTCTCCACATCGCTTGTTATCTCTAAAAGGTCCTGCAGCTGTTAGGTGGAGACCGGCTTCCCTGGCATGCATGTTAAGCTGTACTGATAAAACCCCTTCATCCATCCATGAGGATTATGCGAGAAACCCAGTGTTTCTCCTCCCTTCTCTCGAGAAGGTGGCTCAAACCTGGCTCGGGGAATGTAGTTTGGCCTCCACTATGTTGGAGCAAGTAACGCTTTCCCCAGGACTCCCGGGATCAGCAAAATGGTGACGTGCTGTACTCACAAGATATTCCTCCGTCCCATAGACGGACACAAACTTTTCATCGTCATCCAGCTCTCGGGCAGCCCCAAAATCTGTCAATTTGTAGATGCTCTGCCCATCTTCTCCCATCAGTCGCATGATGTTCCCAGGCTTGATGTCTCTGTGGACAACGCCGTTCTCACGGAGGTGGTTCATCCCTGCCACTGGGAACAAGGTGGGAAGAGAGCGTTTGTGGGCAGAGCCAGATCAGTCTGCTCAAGCTGGATTTGATTAAAATGTAGTAGTGTGAGCAGGACTGGAGAAGGAAAGAGCCCCCAGGGCAGCTTTCACAGCACCCAGGACCAACGTGACTTTGGGAGAACAGAGAGGGGGGGTGAGTACATGGTAAAGCAACGTCCTCGTGGTCCTCTGCTCATGCGACACAGCCCGTTGGCCACCGCCGCTTCCTAGAGGAAGGGTCTGTGAAGAGAAATCCTCCGGCTTTTTTGCAAAGCAGCGAGCTCAGAATTAGCGCCCGTTTGGAGGTGCAATGTCTGACCTGCTCAGGCAGGCTGGTCACACCGACACTCCCAGTGTCCAGCAGCCTCGGGCTGGTGCCTTCGTGCTCTCACCGGCACTGCCGATGGCAGCGGGATACCGCGGAGGCCCGGTCCCACACCGACCGCTTGGGGTGACGGGCTCTCACCGCGCCTGCGTTCGCGGTGACAGGCTGCTGCTAGCGGGTCAGCTGCCTCGGGCAGGATGAGCAGGGCCCGTCACAGCAACGACACTCACCAACGCACTGCAGCACTATGAGAAACTCCGACTCGGACAAGCCGAAGGCGTTGGCTGGATCTTCCAGCACGTTCAGCAAGCTCCCGCTTGAGCAGTACTCCATCACCAGCACCTTCTGCTTGCTGGTTCCCTGCGTGGGGAGCAGAGAGGAGAGGCGGTCTAGCAGCAGGCTCCCGGTAAGGAAGCGCTCAGCGACGATGCCCGAGCCCCGTCCCAGTCTGCGTGGCCTGTCCCACACCAAGCAGGACAGGGCCCCGTCCTTGGCCAAGAGGTCCATGGGTTCCTCCTGCTCAGGCAAACCAGGAGACTGGAGAACACGGGCGGGAGACGCTCTCCTCCCCAAGAGATGCTCAACACACAACCCCAGTCCTGAAAGAAAGGTGGGGGCCGCACGGGTAGGTGACACCATATCGGCTTCCAGGGAGAGGGGAGCAGCATCGAGCAGACGTGAAGGGCTGCTGAAGGTGAGGACACCCGGCTTCTTCCCAGCTGCGCTACCCGCCTGGTCTGTCCCTTCAGCAAATCGCTTTGACGCTCCAGCTTCTGCTTCCCCAACGCCCCCCGTCCCCCTAATGCTGAAGGGTGGGAAAGGTTCGATAATGAAGCAAACAGGACGGAGGCAGGAGGAGAAGCAGTTACTGGGGACAGTTGCCCAGGAAAAGGATAGACAACATCTATCTTGCAGCTCAAACCAAGTCCCCATCCCACTATCGGCGAAGTCGGCTCCGCCAGCTCCCGGGCTGGGGGCAGCCTTACCGTCTCCTCCACGGCGAATAACTTGACGATGTTCTTATGGTTCAGCTTCCTCAGCATCTCGAACTCCCTCATCTGAACCTCCTGTGGCCTGAGGTAGCTGGCATTATTAAAGACCTTCACAGCAACCAGCTCTCCTGATTTCTGGACAAAGAGGAAGAAGAGAGCAAGAAAAATTGGGGTCGAAACACTGTCGTTTGCCCCCTGAATCAGCATCACCTGGAGAGAAGCGAGGGAAGATGCAGGACAGGAGTCATGCAGGGGCTTCCCGCGGCCGTGGGCCTGGGGAGGGAGATGTGGGAAGCTGCTCGGGTTTCTTGGGGGAGAGGAAAAGCAGAGCCCGAGCAAAGGGGGGGATTTTCCACAGCCTGGGAGCCAGTTGCCCACAGCCCCTGCACTGGCTGACTTGCTCCTTGACTTGGTTCCCAGTGGCTCCCCAGCCCGACACCCCCACACAGGCCCGTCCTGAATAACGGGGCTCCGTCGTTGCTGGCACATCCCAGCTTTGAAAGCAAACTACGGCAGCAGTACCCTGTGTTTTCTTAGCAGGCTTCCCTCGGCCTTTGTCTTCTCTGATGCAAAAGCAAAACAGCGTTATTCACCTCATCTGCTTCCTGTCTCTGCAGCTCATGTGCTCAGCACAAACATGTTTACTCAGTTCTGTAAAAAGTTTATGGCTAGATCCGAGGCCGCCACCTCCCTGCCTGCTCCTCGCAGGAGAGAAGCGTGTTCGAATCCCCCTCGAAGCCGGTCTCTGCCCTCGCCCGCGCGCAGGCAGCGTGCTTAACGCGCTTCAAAGGCCAGGGAACCCGCGACTCCCTGTTGCGATCCCTGCAAGCGTTTGCATGAAAAATGCAAATCAGCACCAATGGGGTTTTCAAAACTGCCGGGCATTCCCCCGAAGACAGCCTCCCCGCTGCGGCGCGTGGGAGCGTTAAGCAGGGAGGGCGCAGCGCTCGGAGACCTCCGCCTGCACCTTGCAGCGCGGCCGGGGAGAGCCCGGGCGACGCGCAGCACCGAGGATGCTCGAGCATCCGCGCAGCCGCCCCGGCGGGAAGCTGGCGACCCCGACGCCGCTGCCCGCGCCCCGCTCACCTTGTTGCGCGCCTTGTACACGCAGGCCGTGGCTCCCTGGCCCAGGACGTCCTCAGTGTGCCAGAGGTAGTTGGGGGTGCTCTGCATCTCCGGTGCGGCACCGCTCCCCGGGGCTGCGGGGAGAAGCAAACCCGTCACGCCGGCGGCAGCATCCCGGCCCCGGAGGGAAGGGGAACACGTCCCGCTCGGCTCCAAGCTCACGCTCACGCCCCGCGCGCACCACGGCCTCGCCACGGGCCCAGGTGTTCCGGTGCCTCCGGAGCTCTTATCCTTTCCCGGAAAAACCCGCCTGCGGACTTGCCCCGCTTGCAGCCTGCTTGCAGCCTCCTACCTGGCGCGGATGGGGAGCGGGCGCGGGGCCGAGCATGGGCAGGGACCAGCCGAGCGCCCCGTCACCGGGACCTGCCGGACCGGCGGCCGGGCCCGGACGGATGCGGGGAGCGCGAGCGGCCGCGGAGCTGCAAGGTGGAGCGAGGCGCCTCCCCCGCGAGGGCCGAGGCCTATAGGATTGCAAAACCAGCCCGGCGAGCACGAGCACCGGCGGCGGCAGCAGAGGAGGAAACGCTCGGCTTCCTGCTCGGGGACGAGAAATTCCCCAAGTTGCAGCCGCCGCCGCTCGCACGCAGCCGCCCGGCGCCAGCCCCGCTGATTCACCGGCCGAGGCCGGGCGGGACGCGCCGAGCGCCAGGAGACCCCCCCGGCCTGGGGCAGGAGCAGGGGGAGGCAGGAGGCGTCAGGACCTCAGTCCGGCGCTGCAGCGGGCCACCCTGCTCCCGCGAGCCACGACGCCACCATGACGGGCTCCAGCCACATCCTTGCTTTTGGAAAGCCTCCGGGTGCTGCCGAGGGTGGTCCCGCAGCAGCGGGGAGGGTCTGGCGTGGAGGCGGCCCGTGACAGCCGGTCTCTGCCCCAGCTGCCTCCGAGGGGGGCAAGTCCCGCTTTCCGGGCTGCTCTGCAGCAGCAGCAGGGACCAGGAGTTTGCCACGTCCCGTTGCAAGGATGTCGCCAAGCCGGGGCCAAAACCTCGCGCTTGTGCAATAGCGATGTGCTCTCAGCATGCTCCCCCGAGGGTTTCCTCATCTTGAGACGATGGAAATATCCAGCCAATCTGAGTTAACGTGAAACATCTGTAACATCTGGGGGTTCCTGAAGACCCCAGACTCAGCTGGGCCCCATTGACAGCACCACCGACGCCACTGCCGCGCCGGGGCTCAGCAGGGCGACCCGGAGCCTTCGAGCCCGACCCTGACCCAGGCAAGCACTGTAACTGCGCAAGATAAATGCAGAAAAGGCAAGAGGAAGCAGGTGCAAATAAAACAAACACGCTAGCTCCATCCACCAGCCTCAAACCCAGCCCCACGCGCACCAGCGACGGGCAGGGCCAGGCCCTGGCGCCCGCGACCGCTGCTGCCGGGCATCAGCCCCGGAGGATGCGAAACTTCCCCAGCCCAGGCGCAAACTCTGCCCCGAGCAGGATAGCAGAGCTCACGACGTGCTGCAGCTACGGAAGTGAAATAAGCGCAACCAAGGGAAGCTTTAAACCACCGAGATTAGCGTCATTACTACGCTGGGGCTCAGCGCACGGGGAGGGAACGGCACTGCAAGACTTCTTGGAGTTGTTTCCAGCCTGGTTTTCTCAGCGTTTAGCCGTTGTTTCCTTCAGCCAACGTTCGTCCCCTACAAAACAGCCCATTGCTTTAGCTGCCCCGGCCGCTCCACGCCTGCAATTATTTTATAATGCATTATTTTATAATGCTAAAAAAAGAGGTAATTTGCCCGTGGTGCCGCAGGTTTTTCCACGCAGCTCGTTGCAGCCGTGCCCAGAGGAGCTGCCGAGGCTCCCTCGGTGCCAGGATCGCGCCGGACAAGCTGCAAACACGTCCTTGAAAAATGCATCCTGGAAACTAAGCTTATGCGAAAAACGCGGGGTCCAGGCGGTGGCAGCAAAGGCTCGGACATGGCGGTGCCGGCGGGGCCTCGCGTGGGGCAGCCCCCGGGCTGGGGCACCCGGCAGCGCGGAGGGCGTCGAGGCATCGGGCTCACGGTCGGACCCAGCCGCGGGGACCCGCAGAGCCCCGGCCACCCCGCGCAATCGCTGCGGCCGCCTCGCCCTCGCGGCATCCCACCCCTCCCTTTCTCTTTTGGTTAAAAATGAATAAATCGGAGGGCTTGCGGGGGAGACCCACCTGCAAGCTGGGAGGAACAATGTGGCGAGAGGGGTTTCAGGGCTTCCAGCCTCCTCTGGCTACAGGGCAGCAGCAACTAGCGGAAAATCAAAAATCGCTTGTGGGTCTCCTCTACCCCTCCGCTTCCCATTTCACGGCTAAGAAAAAACTCAGAAAAAGCAACCAGGACCCCCTGTGCCCCCCAGAAGCCGATGGAGACCAGCTCCGTTGGTTAGGGTTAGGGTTGGGTGTTTGGTCCTCGCACCCAGGAGGATTAACGAGGAGGGAGCCGGGGTCCAGCGATGGGGACACGGTCCTGGCCCCACTGCCGGCTTGGGGGGCTCGGCCGGGCTGGCAGCAGCTCGCGCCCCGGGCCCGTGCCGTCCCCACCGCGGTGCTGAGGGGCTCCCTTAAACATCAAACGCTCCCTCCTGCCTCCCATCGACCCGCCCTGAAATAATTAATTCTGTGACACCGAAACAAAGAGAATCCAAAACGTCAAAGCCCCGATGCCGCGTCCGCAGCGGGGCTGGAAGAGGCGCTGCAAAGCCGAAACGGGGGGAACGGCAGCAACAGAGACCTGAGCTGTAATCTTGATCCTAAAGCCTTTCCCAGGCAGGGCTCGAGGCCATTGCTCTCCTGCGGAGCCTGGAAAATTAAGCGTTCTTAATCAGGTCAGCACAAGGGGTTTGTGCTCCGCTGAGCGGGACGGGAGAGGAGCAAGGCTGAGCCGAAGGGGCACCCGCTGCTCCATCTCGGGAGGATGATGCTGGGCCACGGACCTCGGGAGAGGGCAGGGAGGGCGGCGTGTGCGGACAGCGCGGGGATGGATGCTCGAGGGCAGCGCCGGCGGCTGCTTCTCCAAGCGCCGACGCTGAGCGGCTCCCTGCTCCTCGGGCTGCACCGCATCCCTGCCGAACAAAACACGACGGGGCCCGCGAGCCGTGCAGCGTATTTTGGGATCCTGCAGGTTCCTCCTCCGCTACTTACCGGCACCAGCCACTATCCAAGGAAAATCAAAGCCTTGGAGCGAGATCAACCGCAGAGGAGGGCCGCACGGGGTACCCGCGGTCACGCACGCTCACGCGACACGTCATTCACTGCTGTCCATAGCTCAGTACTTCCACCATACCCAAAACATTTATTTCTCCAAAACTATTGCTAATGACAATGGATACATTTTGTTGCCCCAGTAGGGATTTAACATTTCCAACACATATAACTCCTAATACTGTACAATACTGTACCAAAAGGAAAAAAAAAAGGATGTACCTCCATATTGTACAGAGTTATATATACAAAGTACAATTTTACACAGTTTAATATATACACCATATATATATTGGTGTAGAAGACATGAAACAATGGAAACTTTGAGCAAGAACATTCCATCCCACCATTAACAATCGCTGTTAATAAAAAAGAAAAATCCGACGCACCAGACGAGCCCAAGCCCGCCGCCGCGGGACCCAGGTTTCGAACCACCAACAAAAAGAAGATTTCTAGACTTTGCAATTGAACTTTGTTACATTACAGTAGAACCGTGACATCACTGCTCTTCTTCAAAGCCTGTCCGAGACGGTCTCAACCAATGCCCTGTTTTGGCTACATAGAGCTGGTCTTTCGCAGACCCTGCTGCTTGCAAGTATTGCTCCGGCAGTTTGGCACACTCACGAGTCCAACTCCGTTGGACTGAATTTACTCGAATTGCAGCACTCCGCCTGGAGAGAAAGGCTGGTGAAGTCCACGTCAGAAGTAAGGTTACTACAGTGCCTCTGAAACCGAGGATCTGTCCGTAATTCCCATTGCAAACTGCTGAGGATTTACCCTGTACAAAGCTTGGCGTATCAAGTATCCGCGCAGCGGGGAGCTGCCCTCCCTCTCTGCTTTCACCTCTTTTTGGCCCATCTTTGACAAACAAAACTCTACGGTCTCCAACTACGTTATAGGAAGCACAAAAATGTAACAGAAACAAATCTCACGTTTTCCAGGCTTTGAACTGCCGTTTTGGCATCTCGAGACCCACCAAGAGGGCACGCGAGAACCAAGCCTGGAAAACCACCCCCTGCTCCCGGCCCGGTGGCAGGGGCGCAGGCGGAGGAGCGGCGCCGGCAGCCGCGGCGCTTGTGCGTGACGCCTGTGCGGGCCCGCGGCAGCGGGTCAAGTATCCTGTTCAAGTACCAGGCTGCTGCGCGCGGAAGAGACGAGCAGGAAGCCGACCCAGAGAGAGGAGCATCTTCGGGAGTGATATGTTAGCCCAGAACCAGAAGTTCAGTCCAGCCCGCCAGTAACGCTCGGCCTTTTCTCCAGGTTGGGAGCTTTCGGCAGGGCGTGAAGTTTTAACGCACGAGAAAACATCGCTCCCGTCCGTGCAAGCCCCCAGCGCTTCCCGTCCCCTAAAGAAACATCTGTATTTCTCCTACTGCACATGTGGGACCCCAGCCAATGCCAGAGAAGCCCACAAAAAGGGCAATACTTTTGTGAAAACTAAAAATGGCAAAATAAACAACCCCTAAACTAGTTTGTTAAGCTGGTTTTCTGTTCGGTTCAGCCTCAGCGGCGATGGGAGCGCCCAGATGCTGTTAGCTTTACCGCTTTACTAGCTTGTGGCTCAGGGTCGAATGAGTAAATGCATTTACACTCTGCAGCACGTTCCCATGCAATTAGGGCTTGATCCTGCTAAGTGCAGGGACCCCGACCTGATCCACAAAACCAAAACATATGCTCAGCCTCAGAGGGCCATAGACGGGGACTACTCCTGGGCTTAAAATAAAGCAGGCGCTTACCACTTTGCTGGATAGGGGCCACACAGCTCAACATTTCACCAAATCAATCTCAGACAAATCGCCTCCATGGGTATTTTTCCATCATTACAGTTGCCTTACTAGCAAACTATGCCCTGCTGAGAATATAATCTACTTTAAGTATTCCCTCAACACATATCTCATCAAGTGACAGAGTATTCCAGTCTATCAGGTAAACGTACGTAAAGCATCTGAAGTGCTAACTCAGACATTTATTTCTCTTGGGGGGAAAAAAGAAAGTCTCTTAAATACTTAACAAAACCCAAAACCTATACAACGTTCAACTGAATCTGAGGTTTTGACACAGGCAAGGAGAAGTGGCAAGGCAGCAAACTCCATCTGCAGTGACCTCTTTTGGCTGAGTATTGCTAGAGCTGCTGCGAACGCGGGGGCAAACGCTGCCGAGCGACTGCTCGTCCCGGGCCACGCGCCAGGTGCGGGATTCACACAGATGGAATTTCTTGCCAAGGTCCAAAGTGTTTTGCTTTGTAAATAAATTTATGAGAACTTGGTTACCTTAACCTACTGTTGTGCAAGAACAATCTTGCTTTAAAAAAAAAGAAAAGGAAAAAAACAACCCCCCCCAAAAAACCCAACATATGAGGTATTCATCACAGGAAACCCAAAGACTCTTTTTAAACAGGTATCAAAATACATACATAGACAACAATTTTTTTCTGCTGTCACAGTGCACTCTAATCATTTTCATTGCAACAAAGTATCCAGTACAGATAAAATGAGAATGTTTGGTCATGTCCCACTGCTCTGACATGAAGAACAAATTTACCATTTATAAACCGTGAGCCTTTGGATTACCTCAGAGAGGCAGAAATTTAGCAACCATTAAAGCACACTGCTCAATTCCCAACTAGGGAAGTAAAACATACAAGGTTAGAGCTTCAAAAGCTATTAAGATTGATGGCCTAAAAGTGTATTTTATTTTAAAAGTTTTGCTTTGGATTATTCCAATCCAACATCTGATGAACAAGAATCCTTTGCTCATACAAAGCACTATCAAACAGACATACGTTATTCCAGTTATCAAACACTTCTTGTCTTTATATTTGACACAAACATTACATAAAAGTCATGAAAATTTCCATGGAAGAGCTAATATTCCTTCTGAATATGAAGATATGAAGTAACGTTTATACCTCCCCAAGCAAACCACTGTGTCTCATTTGTCCACGATACATTGGTCTCCTCTGTAAGATGCCCACTGGCTCGGTGGAGAGCGGTGCCGACACTTCCAGCGTCTCTTTCCCACCTCTCCTGCAACAAACGGTAATAAAACACTTATCGCAAATGTTCTCCCAGCCTTGTGCGTTCACAAAGTGAGCAGACAAGCTACAAGTTGGGGCTTTTGGTTTTTTTTTTTATTTCCTCCTGCGTGTGTGCGCATGTGTGCGAGTTTCCTGCTGGTTGGGTAGGCCCAGGTCACGGGGAAGCGAAGATGTTCTTCAGGCTGCCGTATTGCTTGCTGTAAGGTAAGTGTCAATCACAGTGCACACCAAAATTCCAGTTGAGTTGCTCAAGATACAGTTTGTCCTGCTAAGGCTATTCCCCTTGGCAGTAGGATTGTCCCAGAGCTGTGGATGCTGGAGATAAGCACAGTAACTCCACATACAGACAGTTGCTGTTACAGGAACCTGAAGTCTTTTTGATCTCTCATTTTCCATTCATACTTCAGACCTCGACGACAAAAAAGAGTATCTCCTCTCCAAATGTGCTGTGGTGGCTGGACGCTGATTCTTAGAAACAAGAATGCTAGGCATAAAAATATAAAGAAAATAAGGCATTACAAATGAGTCAAAGTAAGTTTACAGAGATCCTGCTCTTGACACAGATTCACTTCGGCCATTCATGACCCAACAAAACAAAAAAAATCCCTACTTAAAGTAAATGCCAGAAAGTTCTGCCTGAGCGAAAAATTACGAGTTTGTTTTAATTCTTTTTCCCCAAAAGAACAAGTGATTCCTTGGTGGTAGGAGTCCATCAGAACCTGAGAGCAAAGTTCGCTGGTCAAACTGGTGGGATCTTCCCCGAGAGCCGAACAGGGCAAGACCCAGGAGAAGTCGCGCGCGTACTGCAGTGCTTCCCGCAGAGAACCGCTGCTACGAATCCGTTCAGGAAAAACGAATAATGAAAGTGGTCTCACTGAAATCTTTCCGGTGTTCATCTCTACTGGTGTCCACAATTTTTTTTATATTCTTAATTTAGGGCACAGAAAAGTTTAAATAGACATCACTCGTTTAGATATGCTTCTTTTGTAGAAATGGGCGGACACAGGGACAATAAAACCCTGTTAATTTCTCCAAGTAACATCCTTAAAATGAGTCAGAAAAGTATGTTTATGGAAAAACTGTTCTTAATAATGCAAGTTTTGTTTGCTTCTTTTTTAATTACTAAAGTTCCCATTGTAATGGCATTACACTCACAAGGAAGCTAAGTGCGAGAAACCTACAGATTTAAAAGAAACTCACCTAAAAGGAAGAGGAAAATAACTTATCTTGTCTTTGCCTGAATTTATTGGATGAAAACCTAAGATGTGCAACTATTTAAGTCCCAGAAAAGCTTGAGAGCTAAGGATCAGTCAAAAGTTTCCTCTCTTGTGGGACTGCAAGATCTTCTTTACTGTTTTAAGTGGCACATGCCTTTTTAAAAAATTAAATAATTGTTAGCATTCTGGAAATTCTCAGGAGAGTACAAAAGAGTCCATGCAGCCTGCTAGCGGCTGAAGCACTTGCTGTCTACCGTATAAATACATGTACTAAGAATTCATTCAAACGTCTGCAGAGTCCGAGGAAGGCATGCCAGTCTACCGCAGAGAAACGCAGGGAAGCCACTCCAGAAGCCGCATGCTGCCACGTCGACGTCCCAAGCAGCACTTCTCACGCCGCTCTATGAGAGCGGGGCTCCCTAAAGCAGTTCACAGTGGTCACAGCCACTGACCAAAGCATTTACAACCAGAAACTGGGAGAAGATACAAAACTTGAGAACTTCTGATTGAAGTTTTGCAGTGCTTGTAACTGGGGTTTTGGTAAGGACCCATCTTGATACGTGATCAAAACAAGGATGTGTGCGTTCGTAAATGAGCTCCTATAAGAGTATGCTAGCTAGTTTTCAAAAGCTAAATTGTTTTTACATTCAGTCTCCCAAGACCACACACCATACGATAGCCTATGGGCTGAAAATTACACTGAAAAACAATAAAGCTGTTTTTAAACACGGGAGAGCAAAGGAGGAAAAGACAGCTAGATTGTCCATAAGCAACAACTGAGCTCTTTCTTCTGGGCTCTTTCTTACGCTCCTAAACCTCAGGAGCATATTTGTTTATATTTGCACAGACACATATTATGTATAACTCCATAAAATCTAGGAGTGTTCCAGAGTAAACTATTTGTCGTGACAAGTGCCGACTAAAGGAGGAGGCTGGATGGCTAAGAGCATTGGCCCTTGGGGAAGGAACGGGGGAGCAAACAAACAAAACCAGAGGATGTAATGGAAGTTGAGACAGACCCTTAACCACAGTGGCACCAGTGGGCAACGGAATAACGCACAAGAAACAGGCATGTCCAAGCTCCACCTAGCTAGTGGCACCAAAACATGCAGTAGACTAATAGCTATCCTATTGTTTCCCTGTGATAAATGAAACACAGAATATATAAGTTACTACACCAGTATTCAAAACATGATGCCACTAAGTATTTTTCAGTGGCCAAACACTTGAACAAGGCATCAACTAGAAACCAAGATCCAACTCATCACTTTGTGTTTTCCTCCTCAGCTTCACAGTGACCCGATAGTGGATTTCCTAAGCGTGGCATGTCCTGTTTTGCCTTAAAACCATCACTGATTCGGGTACATGGGATGAGGCTTAGTTACCAATGTTTCACTCCCAGGAAGTGTTCCCAGCAGTAAGTAGCAGTTCACAACTGACCTTCAGCAGAAGTTCAAAAATTAGTTAAATAGGAATTTTAATGTCTCTTCAATATAGTCTCTTCATCTGAAACAGTACAGTTATATCCACAGTGCAGCATCAAGTTCATCAGACAGTACAGGACTTGTCAGTAGGCTGCTGAGATGCTGAAGAGGCGACACCAGGGCTCGTGGCATTAGTTTTGGGGAAAACCGTAGGCTTCGGCCTCGTTGCTGGAGGTTTAACCTGGGTGGCCATTTTGACGGACTTCACTGGCCTGAAGGTGCACGGGATGTCGCCGGCTGTGCTAGCGCTCCGCTGGAAGGGGGGTTCAGTGTCCTTGAGGATCTGGGCGTGCAGGGGGCTGGAGGGCTCGGAGGTGGGGGCCACCACCGGGGAGGTTTTCAGAGGCTCCAGGGTGTCAAGGACAACATCTGGCGTGTGCTTTACGCTGCTTTGCCTTTCCAGCTCCCGCAGCTCATTCAGAGCAGAGTTCATAGTTGCTTCAATATCCTGCAAAAGCAAAAGAGAAACCGAGTGAATCACAGAACTGAGACTCATAAATGAGCAGATAAGAGTCAGTCTCAGAGAGCTGCGTTTTTGGATTCCAGGCTGTAAACACCAAAACTCGATGCAATTAGGAGGTCAAGAACCTTCAGGTGAAGTGAAACCCATGCCAAACTATACTTGTTACATGGCACTATATACTGAAGCCAATAAGCAGCAGTATTCTTCTCTGCTAGGGAGTAAAATAATTATTACGCTTTCTTTGATGCTAATCTGGTCCTTTAGTGATGCCAAGGTCTCCTGATTCTGCTCAGATTTCAGTGACAAACCCAGTTCTAAGACACCGCTATGAACAGAAAAGCACGCAGCTCAAAATATCAGCACCCTTTCTTGCACTTTATTTGGTGCATGAGATTCAGGAGAGTAAGTTCCTAAAGGAAAGGAAACATGAGGCTGACTTTCTGGGTACTGGCTGATGGGCCAAACACTCTTAATATATTGAAATCATTGCGTGCTCTTGCTGCTTTGTTGGTTTTGCTGCTATACATGTAGTTTTATCTTCCATAAAGATATTAAACGGGACTCAAAATTTCGATCTTTTTAAAAACACAGAAAGTATCGCAGATGCATAAAAATTCAAGTTGGTAGTTCTCCTTTCTCTCATAAAATATTACAGTTATTAACAAACCAGTACAGAGAGAAATTTCTGAGATTAAAAGATGTGGGCTTTTGTTCTAAACGGTATCGAGACCTACACGTTTGCTAAAGCCTGCACTCCGGAGCCCACGGGTGCACCAAACTCGCTGGAGAGCAGAAGAGCTTCGCCTTTCCGTGACTCACAGCTTGGCTACAGCTTTTCAGCTTCCTCAGAGGTTTTTCAGGGGGTGGGGAAGGTAAATCAGTCAAGGAATGGTGGAAGAAACCGGAGACAGTAATCTGACACCTCCAAGTCTATCTTGGGGCCAAGGAGATTTTACTTATGAAGTTAGGGAAAATATGTCAAGTGTATGATGGTTATGAGATGGTGTTTAAACAGATCCTATGGGGGCAAAGAGAAATATTAATTTAACATCTTTCTGTTGTTGTTTGTTTTTTTTAAGACTATTCTCCAGTGAAAACAATGGACTTAATATTCTGTCAGGAAGAGGAGACAGAACAACTTCAGTTAGAGTTTAATTGAAAAAAACAAAGAAACTGGGTTTTGTCAACCAAAGCCTTAGAAGGACAATGAAATATGAAGATGAGAACTGTATATTATAATTTCATTGGAGCAAGTGGGCTAAAGATATTCATAAGGGCAAAATACAACTTTCCATCAGAATATGAATGAGATTTTCACTTGTGTTTTATTTATTACTTGATGCTGGTGCCTTTTCAATGAAAATGGTGTTTAATTTTCATGCATCTTCCCCCAGCTTTTTAGAAATCTACAGATTTCAGAACCAAAAGAGGCAAAGAAGTCCAGTCACTCTGCTGGCTTTGTAACCTGAGATCCAGGCATTCCTTGGCTTTAGATAGATCCATCACATACCGAAAACAGTTGGTATAGGCAAGCATACATGTGCAGACACATAACAGTTTGGACTGGGAGAGGGGGAAGATCCTTCAGGGAACAGGGAAATCTGCAACATTTACATCATTCACCCCATTAGTAGCTGTCACTTCTTGAAATCTCCAGGTCTGACTTTCAATCGTTTTCTGTTCTACTTGTGAAACCACAGATGTACAGATGCAAAAAACACCAGGTGCTTTTTGCTTGACACCAGTCACTGCTGTGGCAGCTTGTGGTCCCAAACGCAGTGGGACAGAACAGACTTTTGTGTACAGAGATGCAGGCAATAAGCACAGAGACAAAGAATTTGTAAGCAGCTGGTCTGTGCCAAAACCAGCAAAGCCTAAGAAAAACAACACCACCTTTCCCTTTAAGCTGAACAGAGAGATCAATGTGAGCAGACTATTTCCCTGCCATACACTCAGTATGTGGAGCTAGTCCCAAAAGCAGAGCACTCTCTCTGCAAAGTTAAAGCACAGCTCTATATGCACTGGTATCCTGTCCTCATTTCAAGGCACTTGTCTAAATAAATAACTAATGAAAACTAGGAGGATTATGCCCAAAGTTGGTTCCTAATCACCCACTCAACCCTGCGAGCATACAAAGATGGTGCTGTGAACACTGCTCAGCTCAGCAGCCTGCTTTCGCTTTGCTTGCACTGCTACATATGCTTCCAATGTCTGACCACAGGCAAGTCTGCTAAACTGACAGGAAAACGTTAAATTGAGAAAAGTGAAGTATTTAGTGTCATGTCTTGAAGTCTAGATTATTTAATTTTTTGCTGACAGCTTTGGAACCTGTGTAATCTTCTGTAATGGATGATTTTATTGTTGCAACTACATTTTGAATAATGAACAAGGCTAAGTTTTTATGGAGCAAGGACCTGACTGTTTATCTGCACTCACGAAAGCAGTCTCAGCGACTTACACAAAGGGAGGCTAAAAGATTAAATTCAAGCTGCGAAGTAAATTAATACTGCATGGCTAGAAGGAACAGCATACAAGTTATAAGATTAATTCAGACTTTGCATTAAAACATTTCACTGCATCAAATAACCTTTAAGTATGCTCAGACAATCCTTAAGGTAGAATACTCCTTTCTACCTGTGCAATAACTTCAGGGTCCATGGGCCGGTGGTTGTTGAAGCTCTTTGACCTCCCTGCTGTCACAGTTTTCCGGATCTGCGGGCTGTCTATCCTGTTCTTCAGGGACGAATGTCGGCTGATAGAATTGAGGCTGCCGTGGCCACTGATGGAACATTTATCTGGCACCTCCTTGGGAAGACTTTGGCTCATAATGGGCTGAGATGAGGGTCTGGAACCGGCTATGGCTCCTGGGGAGGCTGGTTCTGCCATTGAACTACCTAGTCCGTGGCTGTCACTTTGACGAAAGGCTCTTCTGATGCTGCCTGACTCTGGTTTCTTTCTTTGCCTTCAGTCACAAAAGCAAAACAAGTCAATACAAGCAGGAATACATGATGGGCTGTAATTTGAAGATATCCCCCCAAGACAACACAGAAGACAATGGGAAGAGACATACAGATACCCAGATTACAAATATACCCAGGATTTTAGGGAGTCATTGTGAAACAGTAAATCATTGCACTTTAACACTTCTAATAACAAGACTGAATTTCTGGCAGCTGTGCACAATCATAGCAAAAACAGAAAACTTGGATGGAAAGTAATTGAGTTGGTCATGAAGTAAAGATTTTATATTTGAACAAAAAACACCCTCTGTGCCATCAACAGGTTTTGATGTGTTTTTATTACATTAGAAGAGCAGAGCTACAATTTTTGACTGGAGGACACAGTATAAGTCTACTAAGCTCCTGGCCCAAGGCATCAAGTTATTATTTTCAGAGATTGGCAAGCAAAGAACCCCATAGATATTTTGGGGTTAAGAACCGCTTCCAATATGTGCTGGTGGTAAGAGAGACATCTTTTCCAGTGCTTTAGTAAGACCATGAGGCATTATCTATAAAGGGCTACAGATGTACCAAAAGATGACATCAAATGGATGAGCTGGTCCAAACAATTTACTTTCTACCCCAGCAGCATGTGGTCTGACAGCATGATTCCATTCAAATTATGTAAAGGCCATTGTAGCAAGAATACTTTATGCCATAGGTCTGAAGCTTGGCATCCATTATACAGGCAAGGATCCACTTATATAGCACCAGCCCCAGGAATAACTGCAAGAAAGTGTTAACTCCAGTAGGGTTTTGGCATCCAAATAATAATTCAGTGGGTGGCACAACTGTCATTGCGAAACCATCTGATTTAATTTTGCTCAAGTCTGTTCACACATAGGTCAGAAGATTCATTCCTAAAGAAAAAACAACAAAATGAGTCTTATGCTACTATTGCTAAATATCAGTTTCCCTAGTAAAGGGAAAAAAATGGAGTGGACATTACCCAGGCTTCCTACAAACACTACATACAACACACTACCAAACAGCAGATGGTGAGACTCCAACATAGGCCTGATCATTATACAAATTTTTCCACAACTGACTGAATGACATACTTGAACGGCTCATACAATAAATATCGTAAGAGAAAGACCAGATCCCAAACTGATGAGTGAAGCTCCGCTGATCTGCGTATCAGCGGAGCTCTGCCGACTCCCACAACCTGAGGATCAGGCTCTGTGCAGGACACCAGCTGTTCCAAACCTTTTTAAAAGAAATGCATTTCTATTACTGCCTTTACTGACTAAGGTCTGTTAAGTTAACTGAAAGTTAAAAATGTCCACTTCTAAAAGCCAATTATCATCTTCAGGGCACAAAGAGAGGCTTTTTTACAGTAAGGAAATCATCAGAAGGATTTGGGGAACAGTCTGCTCTAAAAGAAATAAAAGATCAAGAAATTTAGTCTCTTCCTAGCTTAATTTCCCTGATTTTTTAATCAAGCTGACTGTTGGCTAAGGCAACAATTTTTATTCAGCAGATAAAGTTAGGAAAATAGGGAGATGTGTTGTTTTACTGCAAGCACATGGTTAGTAACTGCTTAAGGTGAAAAGTGCTGGAGAAATGAAAAAATGTTAAAGGCAACATAAGATGGTGGGATTTAAGGTATGTCATTTAACACAAAATGCAATACTAATTTCTGAAGAGACTGTTCCCGTCCCATAAAGCAAACCACATTAAATGTAAACGAGACATAACAAATCACAAGAACATAATAAGGAATGGGAACACAACCTCCTTCTTTCTCAGTATGTTTATCTTACAAAAAAGGGCATGTTTGGGAAAACTGGGACAGATGGCACCTTAGGGATAGGGAAGAGAAGCCAGTGGGATTTTAAATGAACACTGGCCATAACTGGTAAAAGAGGGAGAAGGACAGCAAGAGGCAGGCAAGTTAGAAAAGGTAGAAGCAAAGAAAAATGGTGGCAGTGCTCATTCGTTAACCTCTCTCAGGAAAGGAGATGTTTCACTGGACTCATCACCAAGATCTTTATAATTAAGTAAAATAATGCAAGGCTGTTCTTACTTGTTGATGTTTGCAAGGTAAATATCTGCGACGTGACCCCCACTTGGGCAACTGGCACCGGCTCTGGCAGTCACTTTTTCTTCTGGTGGCTCAGAATTTATTTCTATTTCAGACTTCGGGCTGGATCTTTCAGAGATACCATCCTCACTAGGAAGGAGGAGGGAAGGAAATCACAACCAAAACAGTACCAACAGCACTGAATTTTACATACAGCACTGTGTATGCAAACACACAAAAGCACTATGCTAAACATCTTTTTCCTAAGAATCATTATATATGTATCTTTCAAATTAGAGAGCCTGATTTCTGTAAGCGACTTGGAGGTCCCAGCTCTGCGTCTTTATCAGGCTGGCAGCACCAGTACTGTTTTGGTATTACAAAGACACTGAAACTTTTAACTTTCACATAAGTGGACGCCTATGCTTCTGTGGAGCTCTACTTTTTTCTTTTATATTGGATTCCCTTCTTGAAGGGAGAGTTGAAGGATGAAGAAGATGCCCCACGTGGTGTCAGCATCCTGACACAAACACTCCACACCTGTTTTTTAAGCAAGCCATCTTGCAGATGGACTTAAAACATAACATACGTGTCTTGAACGACGATATACTGATGCGGAATAAGGCCGTCAATTCCATTGTGGCGTCCCTCCCACCAGTCATCTGAGGCCCGCTGATAGAGCAAGAGAGAAGCTCCCTTCTTAAAGGACAGCTCTCGTGCAGTCCTGCCAAGGTAGTCGAACTTCGCTATCGCTTCTATGGGCTCACACTCTAGGAGATAGAAGGGAATAAACAATAATTCACTAAACACCTGGGCTCAGGTAAGCATGTCACAGTATAAACCGACCACAAAGCAGTTTACGGAGAAAGCGTGGACAGAGGACAAAGGCGGCAGAGGGGCGAAGCACTAAGATCAGAGTCGAGTCCTACAGCGTGGGATGTCGCAGTTTCAGCGTTTATCTGCTCTCTACAGGGATGAAGCATTCAAATTTTCTAAGTCAAAAACCCTTTGACAGAAATTCTAGCGTACAAAAATAGAAACGACAATGAGAAAGTTTAATATACCCTTAAAATCACAAAATTTAAGAGCTGGGTAGCAATGAGGTATATCACAGACAGAGTCTGTCTGCGGTAGGCTTTCTTACAGGTAGCTGAGCTAAACCTCCTGAGCTGGCAAGCTGAAGCTGTTATTAGCCTCCAGGGAGGGAAACATCCTCTGCTTCCAAGCTGCTTCAGAAATAAAGCTCCTATTCAGGAGGAAATTTCGGCTGCCTGCGAGGTTCACCTGCCCCCGGAGGCCGGATTCGGGCGCCGTGGGAGGCCGAGCTGCTGCGGAGGCCAGCAGAAACACCCCCGACCCTCCCGGCGCGGCCTTCACCAGCACGGCCGCTCTCCCGAGCCCCCCGGCGCACTCCGAGCCGCCCCACGGCACCGTGCCGGGAGCCGCGCCGTGCCCCCAAAGCGGTCCTGCCTCCCCAAAGGGCTCACGGAGGAACCACAGCGACGCGGCCACCGCGGCCCGTCACCCGCCCGCAGAGCTCCT
Source organism: Dromaius novaehollandiae (assembly GCF_036370855.1). Taxonomy (NCBI): domain Eukaryota; kingdom Metazoa; phylum Chordata; class Aves; order Casuariiformes; family Dromaiidae; genus Dromaius; species Dromaius novaehollandiae. Next base: position 5,622,615 of record NC_088124.1, on the reverse strand, counting down.
GCACTGCGGAGGGGACGACGATACAGGCAAAATCTGGAAAAATCAGTACAAAATTCATGCGGATCATTTTAAGACTTTCAAATCCTGTCGCTGGTTGAGTCTAAATACGTATTAAGCCAGCTCCCAACGCGAGGCTGGAACCGGGGGACGGGAGATGAGCTCAACCGCACGGCCCCGGGGGACTTCAGCTCACTAATTACTTTAAAGGAGCTTGGTAACACGGCGAGGCGCTCCATGGAAACCCGGCTCCTTCTCGGGGGAACAGTCTCGGCTGCTGTTCCCCGACAAGGAAAGATATCCCATTTTGTCCTTAGATCTGCATCAGCATCGTGGGAAGCTCCTACAGTGCAAGAGCCATCCAGAAGGGATTTGAAGGCCAAACATGAGCCACAGCTTTTAAAATTATTCCTGGGGAGAGCACATGATGAAGAATGAGCTCTTCCAAGGCTGAGCCTAGGCAGGCAAGGTAGGAGCTGGGCTTGTGCAAATGTGCAGTGTAAATCCATCCGAGAGAGCAGCTGCCGCACTGTCACAATCTTATCACAGCTGCTCTGACACAGCAGCACAGTATTATCCAAAGAGCCACGATCAACACTGGTCATTACCGAGCACGAACTGACCGAGCGCTAAGGCCGATCAGCCACAGGACCTGCCCGATCACCCCCAGCAACGACTTTCTCTATTACAGAATCAGACACAGCACAGAACTCTATCGAATCCCACATTTCACGTAAATGTATGGGCAGCCTCACGTGAATCCAGGTACCGGCCCTCGGCGGCCAGCACGATGTTTGCAAGGGTGAGAAAAGCCCGGCCTGGGTTTCCACCTTGCAATAGCTGCCTCGCTTCAGGCTCCCCAAAGCACACGGTTATCTGGTTTTGGCTCCTGGCTCCCTTCTTTCCTCCTCCTTATTTTGTTTCTGCAGCCAACTTCTTCATAACATTAAGAAAAATGATAATGCTGTTTTTTGCTGTTTCCCCTTTCTTTATGAAGGGGAAGGGACCACAATTCTGTACATTTCATCCATTTCGTTAAGGAGTGTTTATTATTCCAAATGAGTGGTGCACTCAGGTTTCTTATGTTTCCAATTTGCCTTTTAGGAATCTGGCTTTCAGCCAGAGAAGTGATGTTAGACTCTAATTTCCAGTAGCTTTTTCCTACTACACTCGTGATCACAGAAGAAAGCTGTGAGAATAAAGACCAATAAGACAGAGCCAAACAATGATCCCTGCCAGTCTGGGAATCCGTGCAGGAAAGCAGCAGTTTAAAATCTTTCCACTCATACACGTAATTTAATGAACATATTACATGCTTGTGTTCCAGTATTATCAACCTCTTGCGCTTGTCTCAAAATTGAATGTTCACTCGTCCAGTGAGGTTGAAAGTTAACAGCGCAGAAACTCTGCAAAAGACAACATCTCCCCCACCCCGGGACTGATTCCTCCACCCCTCTGCTCCATAAAGACGAGCCTGTGCCACCGGCTCTTCTCCGGAGAGCCGTACGGGCACTGCTACGGCTCTGCTGGACATTTGAGGCTGCCAGGTCTAGAACACCGAGGCCAGCAAGGTGGGTTTGAGCTCTCAGACACCTCCAAGTAACGCACCAGATTAATTCCACTTGATAGCCAAAATCGAACTCAGAATCAGTAATGCAGCTGGGAAAGACTATTCTTTGCTAGCTTTACTAAAAGTAGGTTTATTTGCTTACATTTAGCAATATGGCATGTTCCCTTACTGTTCAAAACACATCTGCAGGTTTGAACAGCTTAGCATCCATATTTCCCCAGCCTGCTAATCCTGCCTAGGCCAGCGAAGGTGCCCTGCAACGCAGGCTTTACTTTGGGAGGACCAGTTCCAGCATCATGGAAGAGCTAAAGGAGCAAGTGTCTGGTCACATCTAAAAAGCAAAGGAGCGAGAAAAAGACTAAAGTAGTTCAGTCCCAAATCCCAAGAGAGAACACGAGTCGCAAAAAGGTGTGTGCAGCACTTCTGATGAGCGAGCCCAAGGTGTAACACTGCAAAAATCTGTTACGAGTGTGCGAGACTCTAGTTAACAAGACCTTGCTGTTCTCTCAGAAGAGATAGAGGCCCAGTTCTCTCCTCAGCTTCAGTGCCAAACTCTATTTCGCATGGAATATTCTGTGTAGGTTGTAGGACTCCATCCAAAACGCCTACAAACGTTACTTTGCATAGAGGCCCCACGCAATCAGTTCCAGGGGCTGTAAAATGGTGTCCTTCTCTAATCTCTAATTGCTCATTTTCCCATCATCATGCCCTCTTGCTACGTAAGCTATTTAGAAATCCCATTTGGACACAGTGCAAGTACCCCAGTGGTGTTTCAGCCTGCAGATTTTAGTCCCAGGCTTTACAGATGTGGGAAGAATTAGCCTTGCTTTAATTAGAGCATTGAGATTACGCCTTCTTTAAGTACAAACTCAGAAAGGACATGTTTTCACACATTTTTAGAAACTGGAGCTTTACACGAATAACAATCTCTTCAAAAAAAAAAATACTAAACTCAGCGTTTCATTTCCATATTCTACATGTTTCCTCCCAACAACCTTGGTGAGAAGTCGCTGCAGCAGTGATTGACCTTGCCGAGGGAGAACCAATTTTGCAGCATTTCTAGCGGTGCTCGACATTGCTTGCTTTGTTATTGGCGTGCGAACATCATTAAGCCAGCAGGAGCACAGCAATGCCACGGGAAAGGTTTGTTAGACAACTGCTGGAGCAGAGCGAGCAAGCAGCAGCACAGGAGCACAAGACAAGGCTATTGAGTAAATTACGAAAGACCAGCTCGAACAGCATGCTCCCTAACTGAAAGGGGATGCCACCTTCTTCCCACCTGAGAACATCACAAGCACAACCACCACAACAGATGCTACCACAATTGCAAGAGGCCAAAAAGCAAGAACGAAAATATAGGCTGCTCTGTTTTGGCCAGTGTGCTTCACACGCGGGTCAGCATTCTGGGGATTGCTGTCTCACATCACTAATGTCATCTTTTCCTCTGCTCTGGATGGGGCTCACATGCAGCTGTTCCTCATTGCCAAAAAGAGGCTTTGGAAGCAGGACCAATAGACCACTCCAAGGCCGTGGTGTTACCTTTTCCTTAGGAAATATCAGGAAATCCTCATAGATGTTAAACACAGGCAACTCGGTGGTGAAATTCCAGGCACCCCTTTTTATTAATCAGACCACAAAAAAGGTAACAAGTTCTCCCAGGACTAAACAAAAATTATCAAGGAGAGGCGCCACCAAGATGCTCCGCCCTAAAGCCTGGCTCCAAGCAGACAGCAAACAGTTTTTTATTTTATTTTGCTTGCTTCCTTAAAATAGAGCTGTCGGAGGTTAAGGCACTCGACTGCCTGCCAAAGCTACTGAAAGGGGAGATGCCTGGCACATGCAGAGGGGAGCAGCAGAGCACGCTGAAACACATCCAGCCTTTGGCTCTACACTTAGCTCATGATTTCCAACTCTAAGATCCTGCTAAGGTACAGATGAGCTCAGTCTTGTGAGCATGCAGTGTGCCCAGGCAGGCCTGCTGCTAAGATGAGGTACTGTTGGAAAAAAGGATACTTTAAAAATAGACAGGCAACTTCTAAAAATTCCTGCTGATCCCATACCTTTTCTTTTTGGCATCAAATGCTGTATGCGGTGTTTCAAACAGCTACTGTGACTTAAACTCCATTTTGGATTTAACTTTGAATTTAAGCTGCAAGGCACTTCATTCTCTACCACCCCAACACCAGGCTACCTTAACGAAGGAGTTAATAGGCTTTGCATACCATCATCGCTGGTGTGGTGTTCAGCTGTGACGTCCTGAATCGAGTCTTCTGTTGAGGCTCGCTCTCCGTGCGGACTTTCACTGCAACAGAAGGAAATACAGACAGTGCTTCATACTGGTTGAAACTGAGTTTCCTCATTTACGAAGCTCAAAGATAACTCAGCTACGAGCATCCCCGCAGGATGTCCACAGCGAGGTTCTGCTGTGCCAGGTGCTTCGTGGATGCGTTTGCAGGCACTCAAGTCAGCGTGTCTAAAAATCAAGCTAAGTCCTTGATTTGCTTGAGCAGACAGAACCACCTTGTCACCCTCTGTACACCATCGGGAATTCATGCAGGAAAGTCCAACTTCAGATCTCACAACCCACACCTCCCGAGACTTTTGGAAGTCAGAGCCAGCCGTGGCATGCTGGGCCCAGCTCATCGCTGCCTCTGCCATGCCAGGACTATTCCCCCAGCTGCCTTCTCCAGTGCTCTAATTAGCTCATTGCACAGCTGATGAGATAGCTGCCACTTCCTGGGGGAAATTATTTCTCAAATCATAATGACATTTCCAGGTCCAAGTTTGTCGTCTCCCTCCTTCCCTTTCATCACAGTCTTAGACTGTCCAGCTCATTTCACTGAACGACTCCCATAGCCAAATTAATTGACTGGAATCCGTATTTACAGAGCACCTTAAACACCAAGAGCACTCATTCATGTTTTGCAGAAAGGGAAGCCTTGGAAGCATCCACAGACAACAAGTGGCACGCAAAGGCTGTGTTTTGGTGAGCAGTCACACGAGCGGCTCCCTCGAGACAAGCAGCAAGAGGGAGCGGGAGGAGAACTGGCCGCTGCGCAAGGGGCTGCACGGACCTGGCCGCCAGCGAGGGCTCGCCTGCCGTTGCTGCTCACGTTAAAGAAAAGAAGAAGGGGGCCGGGGGGAGGAAGAAGAAAAGCTCGCTCCTCATCTTGCCAGATGCTGCTGCTAAAGCCAGGACGTTGCCGTTGCAGGACCTCGCTGGTGGCGGAGCCCAGCGCAGGCGGGCTGCCCCGAGGCAGCCTCCCCGCCGCATTAGAGGCGATTTTGACTTCTTTCCAGGCAGTAATAACCCGAGCAGTCTTCTTGGCCTTGCAATGGTTAAAATAAGTGATAAGTGATGTGCAGTGTTCTCCCTTTCAAAAACCATGTCGTGGTCATCTAACTCCTCTACTCTTATTTAAACAGAGAGGAGGGAGTTTGGATAATTCCAGTGTCTCACTGTGCTTAATCCACATAACAAACGCGCAGCTTCCTCACCACCTTCTGAGTCAGTGCCTCAGGAATCAGCCTTCCCCATCTTTCGCAAAGCCTTTCTGCTACTTAATAAAGTTTACAAAAGAACTGAAAGCCAAACGGAGGTCCCAGGAGGAGTCCGGCTTTGAGGGCTACAGTTTCCCTCGGACTGTGAAGTCACGTCGCCTACGCCAGCCCTGCAGACCTGAAGATGAACGGAGAAAAGAGAAGACCGCGGGCCTCCTCCTGCCCCTTCCACCAGCAACCCTCTGTCCTTGCTGCAGAGACCCGGCGGCATGCCGTGGGGGCCCGGGCTGCAACCCGAGCGCGCCGGACCAGCTCTGAGCCCCGGCCGCCCGCGCGGTCCTCGCGACGTCATTACCAACGCAGCGCGCGCCGTTCCCTGATGAATCAGCTCAATACCGGAGGCTTCGCGCGAGCTTTGCAGCAGAGCGCCCGATGGGCAATAACCAACAGCTATGGAAATACCATGGCTCTGAGGAGGCTCGAATGGGAACCAGATGCTTCCTCCTGGCCCTCTCGAGCAGCCTCCCTCGCTCGCTTCTACCCTTCCCTACTCAACGGGGTCTCGGACCGCGGTAGTTAAGAGGAGCAATGAAAAAAAACTGCCTTCAGGGACAGTTTGCCTCCTACATATTCACACAAAGTGTGACACAGACTACAGGAGCGTGCAGAACATCTAATATTCCCTTCACCTTACGGACAAAACCTTTTGTCAATGTTAATGTCTCTTAAAGGTCTTACATACACAAGACTAACATGTTTTTTTTAAAAAAAAAAAAAAATCAATGAAAAATACCAGAACGAAGGGTAAAATTAATGCCATCTCCCCAAGGGCCACTGCAAGCCCTCTGCACATAGCCGTTTCTTGTCTGCATAAAGCAGCCTCTCCTCAAGCACATATATGGAGTGAGCTGATAGTTAAAACTACTCTGAAACAAGCAGGAAAACAAGGCTAGCTCTGTCACTAGAATGACTCCATTTTTAAAATGTATTTATTTTAATATAAGAAAATAATCATTTGCATTCCTGGGACAGGGAAGTGGGGTGGGGGGAGGAGGACGCAATTTAACATTCCTCATTTTCAGTGGGAGAGATCAACTTGGCCAGTAGAAAAGAAAACACCTCCTTTCCTTCCCCCACTCCCAACCTTCCACCCCAGATGACAGGAGCCGCTCGGGCTGAATTGCTTCCAGATGTTGCTTTCAGACTGAGCACGCGGCCAGGCCTCTTGAGCTTTAAGCTGGATGGAAATGGTGATTTTGCATTCCTCCCTCCCCCGTCAGCGCTGCCCTGAAAATTAAACCATGCTGCAGCTTTCTAGGTTCAGCTGCAAGTGACCCCACCTCTGAAACAAAGTCACTCAAAACAGGCGGGAGAATGTCAAAGGAAGAGAGGGAGAGGGCGGGGGAAAAAGAAGAAAGAAAGTCAAACGTAAGCACTAGCAGTAGTTGGTGCATCAGTTCCTCGTCTTTCACAAGGAAATGGTGGCAACTACCATAGCAGAATACGCAAAAAAATCTCTGTAAAGCCTTGTCCTTGCAGGTAAGTGAGCACAGGTTTGACAACTGAACAGTGTTTAAAGTTGGTGGGTCTCCAGAGATACCAAAGCCATCTTCTCCTTCACAATACAGATTCTGAAAGTCTTGGCTAGACGCTTGAATCCAGCATTGGACAACACAGAATGCGTAAGACTGTAGCATACTAATCAGAAAATTAATACGCATCCATTCTTAACATACCAGTAATCCTCAGTGTTTCCACCTCTGCTATAGACTGGGCCCTCCAGCTCCCTTGGCCCTGGGAAGATGTTCTCATGCTGGATGATGATGGTTTTGATCAATTCATTGACATGAGCCTGGCAAGAGACTTGATCATGACCTTCAGGCACAGACATCAGTGTTGGCCCAAAGCAGATGGCTAAATTGTAGGGATCCATCATATTCTCTTCACTGAACTGAGATAAACTGCAAGAGACAGAGATGGGGAGGAGAGTTAACAGGCGGAAAACAGCATCAGCATCATCATCTGCTGGAGAACACACCGCTGAGTTGGAAAGATTTGCTTTGGGCTTTCTGCTCTTTAGAGCTGATCTGCTGGGACACAAGTGTTTTGGGTCCATTTAAGAAGTGAGAGACTGATGGCACATACAGAGAACAACTCTTGGGGTCTGGTAACTCAGTCCAACTAGGCTTATGTTAACTGGGATCACTGGCTGCAATCTGGAAAGTTTGCTGACACATTGATTTCTTTATTGCATACCCAAGATGCTTTCCATTTTCCAAACAATTTTCTCCTTAACTAGCATGAACAACACTAGGGGGAAAAACGCCATTACACTTTTCCCCCTTTATTCTCATCATAAACAAATAGTTGGCAATAAAAGCCAGTCTGTCAGCAAATCGCCCTGCGCGCCCCGCTCCGAAAGCACGCTGCACGTTTAGCCCGGAGGCCTGCACAAGCCCGACAGCCGCTGCGGCTCTGCAGATCCCAGCGCGGCGCCGCACACGGCGAGGAGCTTGTCAGCCGGGAGACCCCTCTGCTTGTTCCCATTTGTGCCCTCTGTCAGGCCAATCTGTCCCTGCTCCCGAAGCAGAGAGCCCAGTCCAGGATTCAGCACCCGGGGGAACACCAGCATATTCAGCGTGAGCTGCAGCGACACACCGAAAGCGGCTCCCAAGCAGAAAGTCTCCCAAGCAGACCAAGAGCAGCTGAAGCTGCAGCTTCTGTGAGAAATTCTGCTTCTCAAATTCTCTGGAAGTCAAGTAAAGAGTATTTCTCAAAAGGGAACTGCTATCCAGCTACAAAACAGGAAGGTTCATCTAGTCTGGAAGCTCAATGCTCCAGCACTGCATTAGAGTCAGAGCTGGGAAGAGGAGAGAAGTGCTATTTAATCTGGGGAGCTTTAAGTCCCTGGAGGCAGAGGTACGAGAACTGACAAGATGTTCCATTTTCCTGGGTAACCTATTTATAGCAGAAACCTCAAGCTGCAGCACAAGGCATTAAATCCATCACAAGGAAGAGGATGAGACAACAATCTTCCACACTGCCAAAGTCTGATTAAGAAAAAGGAACTTTGTGCAGTTTTCCCTCAAGTTCAGTTCCAAAATATGAGAAGCTGACTGTATTTTTATCATGGCTTCCACTAATCATGGGACAAACGGAATTCATATAGAAATAATGTCTAGTTATTAACAACCAATGCTGATTTCCTATTACATTATTTTAAACATATCATTTCTGGTAGGTTAGGTGATGACTAAAAGTAGGTTGGAAAATACTGTTCTAAATCTAATCTTCCCTGGTGTTCAAAGGTACCCTGACCTGGAAGTTTGTCTGGAAGTTTTAAGAGGGCTTGCGACTGCTGTAATTCCGGGTATTTTGACCTCAGCCTTGCTCAAATCCCTGTTTATAGTTTAACCTTCCTCTATAGGTTTAAAATACTCCCTAATGCAGTCTCTCCTTTTTTTTTTCTTCTTGCTGTAAGATGAACATGAAGAAGAATATCAGCATCACATTTACACTCATTTACACTCAACACTACCAGCCTCAACAGGGAGCAAAGAATGTTTAAATCCTGTTACGCTTCTGGCTAGGATATTTTTCCTTTATGCTATCCTCGGGTGTCAAGACCACACTACTGCAAGAAGCTATTGACTTCTTGCTGTCAAGCTGCCTGATGAATCAGCCAGATGTAGCGGACTGTTTAAAAATACAATAACCTCACTCTGCATCACTCTCACCACTTAGTATACGCTACTCCTTGCTGGTGTGGGACCCAGCTTCCAATTTCCTCCTATCATTTTTTGCCTGAATTACCAGCAAATTATTCATTTTCATTTCTGGAGCTCCACTGCGATTGCAGCACTACCATCAGGATACATTTCAGCAAGGCTCGGAAGCCCAGCAGAACAGATGCAAGAGCAGGCTACAGTGACATTTGCACCTTGGCCTGTTGCTTGGATCACATGCAGCAATATTAAGGCTGGTTCTGTCATTCATCTCATTTATACCAGGTATTACAGCAGGAGCACGGTGCCCTCAGGGATACTCACTGATTGAGGAATGCAAAGAGGTATCTCATTACAATCAGAGTGGTCTTAGGCAAGTTCAGGAGGACTTTCCGGATGTGGAGCGCTCTCTCTTGTAAATTATCCATTGCTGAAAGGCAGAAAGAGCACCAGAGTTATGAGATCACTATAGCCATGATTTGCCACCAAGTTCAAATACAACCATACACTGTGATGGTTCCTGTGCAAACCATTAAAAAGGGAAGGGTCTGCCCCCTTCCTGGGCTCCCGGCCGTCCCGACGTGGGAACGCGCGGGCTGCGGAGCCTCTGACAACGAAGGCCCTCAACACGTGGAACTTAGCTGCGAGCTCCTTCCCAGCGTGGGAGCACTAGATGTCATCTGTTTCAGTAGTTCTGACACAATAGCTTATTCAAGTTAGCTTAGAAAGGTGGGTGTTTAAAGAAAAAATTGTATAAGACTCAAAGGCAGATTAACATAGTTAAAGGGTGAGGCAAAAAGCTCTGTGTGCAGCAGCCTACTGAGAAATAAGTGGGCAGCATAAATCATCTCAGAAGAGAAAAGTTATTTGGAAGCAGATTTTTCTTTTCATATAATGCGAATTCAAGTCTGCAAATGCATTTATCAGGAGAAGAAAACCACAAATCATATTAGAAGCCGTTATCTTCTGCTTTACCTCAAAGGCTGCCACTGCACGGGCCACTGGAATCGGGCTTTGATTCAGAGTGACACGGCAACAGTCAGGCCATTTAAGCAGGGGTTGTCCAAGTACAAACAAAAAACAAACCCCTGCCCCCCCAAACCACTTTCAGAAACAAAGATGTTAACCACTGCACCGTGATCGCCCTCATGTTTGATATCCTGCAACGAGAGTCGATAAAGGGCCTCTCCTGCTGATGAAGTTAAAAGGCATGTAATTACCACCTTGCTGGCTAAGCAGAGCATGCAAAAGGATGGCAGCAGAGGAGCAGGCAGCACATCTATTAACATCAGGGAAAGCTCATGGGGCAAGAAAACCCTGCTGCAGATGCGTGTTTTGGAGAAGGCATTTCTGGAACCTTCTGAACAGAGGTCTTAAAAAGATCATTTTTCAGAAGGGAAGGTCTTTTGTTTCATTCTTTAAGCAAAGAATCCTGTCACGAAGCACTGTCTCAGAAAAATACATGATACAGCTGTTGAAAATACTATTTGTTTCTATCTTCTTGCTCATTTATGAAAGATCGCTACCAAAATAATGAATGCTGCAACCAGGTAACCGTCCTGACGCTGGCTGAAGCACATGGCCTGACAGACTAGGACAGCAGTGCGACGCAAAGCCAAAGTAACCATAAACAGATTATTTTGGATAAAGAAAAGGGCAGGGGGAGACAGGTGAAAGAATGTGGAAAAAATCATCTAATTCCTTTTCAGATCTTTGTATACTTACTGACACAGGCAATCAGATCGTGAAAGATATCCTTGGGGAAGAGAGGGTGCTCCAGCCCTCGAAAATAGAGCTTCAAAACGCCTGCTATTGAGTCCATGTCGTGGTCATTTTGGTCCCCAGCCAGCGGATCTTCCCCTTTGTTACAAGCAAAGAAAAACAGTTAGAAAAATCAGAATGCTGGAGAACCGAATCAGGCTGGAAGGCTGCAATTCAGCTGTAGAAAAGGATTTATGCAGCACAAAGTTAATCCCACCTACTTCAACTAGACTTAAACGTGAGGCGGAGAGAGAGCTCCCCTGCGGAGAGCAGTGGAGAAGGGAAGCCTCCGACAGCAGTCCCTGGAGACCTGCGATGGCTCTCGGACAGAGCGGAGCCTGGCCCTGGAGCACCGGACTCGCGCCCGTGTGAGAGCGGCATTGCTGCGCTGGCATTTAAAAGCTCTGTATTCCAGATACTTGGGCAGGGGGTGGGTTTGAGAGCCACCATTGAGGTGAACATTACACCAGCCTGGGAGCACATCTTTATGCAGACTCACAATTGAAGCTAGGCTTGGATTCAGCGCACACGCAACGCGGCAATGAGCATCTTTACTAGGCTCAGCAAGATGCAGGCAGCTTACGCTGAATTAGGGGAGGGGAAAAAAAGAAAGAAAAAAAGGTTTCTGGGACATAAAATTTGTCATCGTAGCTGTGTCACAGTTTGTCTACGTTACAAAAGAAAAGATGCCCACTTAAGTTGTTGTTCCCTATGGAAAACTCCCTATCAGATATAATTAGATTTAATGATGGGGCAAACCTCAAATTGAAGCTATATATATCCATTATGTGACTGAAATTACCAAAGCTTGCCTATTATCTTAATAACACACAGGATAATAAATGGGCCACTACAAACCAGAGCATTATCCTTGATATTAACTGCCACCAAGGGTTCTGGGTGAAGTAATAAACTGCAGAGACATTATTGTTAACTTTGTCAGTTCTGTATATCATGTGCTTTAGAGAGACAAGTGAGATGAAGCTTAAAAAAAAATTCCTGAATGTTGGTGCCGAAACAACTGTCTATTTTCTCAAGATGTCTGGTATTGTCATTTATTTAAAAAGGGCCTTTGAGGCTGATATCAAGCCTTTCACCTGCAGCTTGTCATACACATTCCCACTTCCTCTGTTCTTGAGGATTTTAATTCTCAGGTTGGAATGGAATGGAAAGATGAAGGCAAGGGAAATCAGATGCCATATTTCACATACGTTGTACACTAAGCTCCGTTCTTCCCAACAGCAAAATGAGCTTGCTATGCCTAATTAATTACTGCTTCTCTCTCCAACAGCAAGCACAGAAACATACTGAATGTGTTCTTGGGGAGTGACACATGTACGGACTCGAGAATTAACACAAGCCCTGTGGTCTCCAGTGACCCAAGCCGGATCGGGGAGACAGGCTGCAAGGCTCGACGGAGGAGCACGCTCTCCTGAGCCCAGGGAGCCCAGCCCAGCTGGATGCTCATGAGCCCGCAGGCCCCAAGCGGGTCTCTAGCTTTGTTTGGAAACAAACGGTTCTTCATATAGAAGAATCAAATCTATTACAAGATGTGTCAAGCAAACAGTGACTTGAAATTTACTCTCTCACTTGGGCATCGTTAGAATAAGCGTAGCCAAGCTGCATCTCGAACACGAGATGCACAAAAGCTCATTCTCTAGCAGAGGGGTCTATTCACGAAGAGTAAGGGGAAAAAGGGACAACGTAGTTATGCCCAGTAATGAACTTCTCTGAATCCTTTGGTGTTGCAAATAATCATTAAACTATGAGACATGAGAGATGACTGAATTCAGAATGTTTATTAAACAGACACACAACAAGGCATAAAGCGTAATGCCTTGAATATTCAGCATTAATGAGCGCTACAGAAGCATTCTGGCGAGAGTCACTTACGAAGCTGGAAAAAATTAAAACAGAATATAGTAAGCTGCATTCAACATACTTAAGCTATTTTAGAATAGTCATTTTAACAAACTAATACATTTGGCAATAATTTCTGAGATACTGGAATAGATCCTCCTTACCTCTCTCAAATGCATTTTTTATATCGTTCACTTCAACTTGTGACCCAGACACTCTGAATATTCCTTCATGCTGCAACCCTGCAAGACAATAAGGGACATTGATAACAGACACAAGCTAAGCTGGCACCTCCATCAAGTACAGCATGATGAAGGAAACATAAGCAACACAGGCAAAGTATCCTCTTTTAAAAGCCACCTTCCCTTAAGTGTCCAGGCACAAACAGAACGTGGAAAAACAGAACTTTGGCACCACTAAAAAAGCATTAACCCTTCCTAGGACGCTGAAAGAATAATTTGGTTATAACATCCATGCATTTTATCTTTCACCCTGAGGGTTCCCAAAGGATTTTCCAACCCAGAGAAAGTCATGAACTAACAGTATACCAGCCAGAAGTAATATATGGCTAACTACACAGTAAAACAGTTTATTTTTCAAGACTAATACGCAAAAGGCCCAGAGCAAATCAGCCAATTGAAACTGAAGCATTTAATTACCCTAAAATGCCTTGATATCTAGGCTTCTCAGATAGCCTTTAAGACATTCCCAGGAAATAGTGCACATAAACAAAATCATCAAAATCATTTATCAAGTAGGTGAGATATTCTAATAAACTGCCATCATGGTTGTGTTGGTACATGAAAGATTAGCAGCAAAATTTACAAACCAAGGTTGAAAGTACTCTTCACATAGGGAAATCAATGGTACTCATTTAAGCCTTGATTAGAAAGGAACACAAAAATTACAATAAACCTATAAAATGCTTTACAGCATTCACAGCTATGGAGTTAACCTTACAAACACGTACAAATCATCTCATTGCTGCAACAAGCAAGCAATTAAATCGCTACTTGACCTCCCAAGTTCAAACACTTGGAGCACTCCCCCTCTCTAGGAAAAGCCTGATTATTATTGATGAAAACCACATTTCGGGCCTCAAAGCAAGGTGACTGGAGGTGAGGCACGAGTGGTGTTCAAGGATGGGAACCTTCCTCCAGGAGGAAGAAAAGGCACTTTGCTGGAAGCACAACTCAGCGCTCCACACTCGTGGTGTCCGCAGGCAGCGTCTGCAAAGACGCTCGCACACACGCTACCGGCGACACGGCCGAGGGGGCAGAGCCCGTTTCTCTGCCTCGCGCTCCAGGATGCCGCTGCGGAGGAATCCAGGATTGCAGGAGGCTTCCACACCACTGTTCACGTGATGGAAGTAATACAGGATTATACAGGATTTTTTTGGGGGGGCGGGATGTCTATAAACTCACCGTGTCTACTAATGAATCGTATGCAGCTCTCCACGACCAGGGGAATGGCTTGGCTGGAGTCCTGAGCAGAGAAAGAATTAAACAAAAAAGCAGTCAAAATGCAGAGCTGATGGCAAAACGGTATCAAAACGCACAGCTAGGAAATACTTATTCGGATGCTACAGAGCAGTATCGCTGACCGGAGCCCGGGTGGGGACGGCAGGGGTTCACCGCACACACAGCGGCACTGTACGGTTTGGGGGACACAGCACTGCCTGCTGCAGACAGATGGGGAGCCACCTTTACACCAGCTACCCCCCACCCCAAACTACACAGATATAAGTAGAATTACACACGATAGAAGACTAAGCCATAGAAATGGGACCAGAGAGTCTCATCCGGACTCATCACAGTGACTGCAGATGAAGGGAAGCCTCCTCCGGGCTGCCAGAAGCCCAGAGCAGAACGTGCCAAGAGCAGTCGACTTGCTAAAAATCTTCTACCTACTGCTACTGCGGACGTGAACTTTGCTTTCTACACTCTCCATCCTCTTCACATTCAAAGCTGCTGCAGAAGCATAAAAAGGAAGAAGCAGCAAAGAAAAAAAAAAAGAGAGGACAAAATTGCTTTCTACTCTTATCTGCCACATTCTGCTTCCAAATGGTGCCAGATCCGCATAGTTTCTGGAGCGATTACCGAACATCTCAAATACGAGCAGTTTCAGGACTGTATAACAAACTCCCAACACCAAATAGCACACCCGTGCCACACGGTCCCAACCCATGAAGGTGCACTATACAGATGCCTGCTCGCAGCCACAGTCCGTCTTCAGTCCAAGGCCCAAACACAGTAAAACCTCCTAGATTGCCAGCTTCCAGCTTAAAGAATGGTAATTGAGACTTCAAGTACAGGAACAACCTTTTACCCTTCTCTAGTCACTCCTTCCCAGGATCACAGAATACTTTTCAAATGATTAAACTTCCACAGTATCCAAAGGAAAGGAATCATTGCTCCCATTTCGGGCAACAGTAACTAAGCCACAGAAGCTCCGCAATTTGCTTCAAGTCAGATGCAACTGATTGGTGTTTCTCTGTGATGGAAATTTCCATGTTTCTGGTTACATATAGCATCTTCCCCAGCAGCTTTGGACAATGACTCTAAATTATATCCAAACGCTCACTTGTTAGGATGCGACTGTGTCACACTGCAGTTGGCCCTTGCTCTTGAGAATGGCAAAAGGGTGACAGACCTCTGCTCAAAAACAAAATCCAGCTCAATCATTTCCCTAGCTTGTTTAGGTTTGATTTTGTTTTAATGAATTGCCACAGAATTTGATCATAAAATCACTATTAATAATTTCTCTCCTAATTAGCCACGGTCGGCATAGAACTAGTTTTCTACATGCTATCAAGTACGGGGTAACCAATTAAGGATCGTTCAGAAGCCAGGGAGCTCTGCAGCTCCGTGGGCCCCTGAGGATACGCTTTATTAATAATCACCCAAACAGCATTATAAAGCCCCCGACTCATTCTAGAGTCTGACAAGAGGAATTCACAGAGAAGCACACATTCTGGGTCCCCAGCAGAGATTAAAACTCTCAGAGCAGATGTGTCTTAAATGGTTAGGTCACACTCAAAAAAACCCCGTTACCACCACATGCAAGTGATTTCACGTAGGCTGCTGAGAGCTGCAGAGAGATTCAGGTTCTGCAAACAGATTCGTTTTTAATTTAGGTTTCCAAATCACAGAGACTAGTATGTCAGTTCTACTCAAGTCACGATATGCTTGTGAGACACCTCAAAAGCTACTTGGGAAACTGGCAATCAAACATGCACATGCTTCATTTTCTGCATAAGGAGGGAATGGTTTTGGAGCATAAGTAAAGCAACAATAATCGAGCTCAGAAAGTAACCTCTGCATAAGATAGGAAATGCAAGTTTTCTACATATACAGCTTGATAACGACCAGTTACCAGTTTCACAGATGAGAAAACCTTACAAATCACATTTTGACACGGCCCTCCTCCCTCCCTGCAGAGCTGCTCTATCTTAATTGAGGTTCAGCTGCAGCCTCAGGACCACAAGAAGAGAAAGAATTCTCGAGAGGCAACATGAAAACTGGGCTTCCCGAAACATCGCATTATGTTTCATGTGTAACGTATATTTATTGCTCAAAATACAGCCAGGCTCAAGCATTTTCGCCTGCCAATTCAAATGCCAGCAAAGCTGTAAAGCACATGGTTAGCCTTCCCTGCAGTCACATGAAAGAGTTTATCTTGCTACAACAGTGACTCCAGAATAGAAAACACAACTTCTTCTCTTACTATTGCTAATTTCCAACACATACAGATCTTAAAAACTACAAAGCAGAAACCAAAAAGACTATATGAAATGAAACACTTAAAACTTTTTCACTACAGTAGGCAAAAGAAATTTAATTTTGCTTCTTCTCTATCTGAAAGGGACATGTTTTAGCTCATTAGGTATTAGAAAGTAATAGATTATCCGCTATAGCCAGGAAAAAAAAAAAAGAAAAGAAAAAAAGCACTGCTGGTGTTAGTTTTTATTACAGGAAGGTACCGCAAGTGGTTACAAGTTTAATAGCATTCCAAAGGCACACGAGCAAAAATAAAGGGAAAGGAGACAGTGACATACAACAGCATGAAGCCCATAAACCACGACAGTCAGTTTGAGAACTTTCAGTGTTATTACATATGCAGACCGCAGCCAGGAGCATCTAGGGGACAAATTAGTCTCATATATTCATCCAGAGTAGCAGCACATAAACGTCACGGGCAAAAGGAAGAAATAAAATTAATTGGAGTCCAAAACAACCTTTAGCAAGAGCCCTATTAAATCCGCCCTCGTTGTACGTGGCTCAGTAGCAAGGCCACTGTGCAATTCCTGTAAGCAATGCTACACGTCGAGGGCAGCAAACCGACCACGCGGCTTGTGAGGCCGGCGGCAGTCCGACGTCGCGTGCTCTGCTTCTGGATCTACCAGGCTTTTGAGTCTGGAGACAAATCACTCCAATTCTGTACCTCACCTTTTTTCTCTGCACAAAGGGATGGTGCTGATCTATCCCACACGATGGAAGATTCATTACTGTCTGCACAGTCCTTCGAGAGCCACAAAAAAAAAGTCTCGTGGAAATGCAAGCGCTGCTGTACTTGGAAAGCACCAAGCGCGTTCAGGAGAGAAGTGCAGACCGGCCATCGAGCACAGCTGCTCAGAGGCAGGGGACACCTCCGCTCCGAGCTCTCCTACCACGGGTGGCAGGAAATCTAAGAGCCTCGCCTAGAGTGAAAAACAAGCTGAATACTGTAAGAGTTTATTTTTCAGAAAGGGTGTTAATTTTAAGAGGCCAGCATGATTCCTGAATGACCAGAAGACCCTGAACACCTCAATTAACATCTGCCTTGAAGAGCCCATAGTCCAAGCCAAGAGACAGCTCAAGGTGTTCTGGCATTTTTGGTGCCAGGTCTCAAAGCACTGAGAGGATAAAGTTATTTTAAAATTTTTGTCTAAGAAAATGAATCAATCAAGGCTGTAGACCCATGTTTTATCCACTTCAGTTACTGAATTACTAGATACTAGTTCCGTTTAAATAAGAATGAAAACGTCCACGTAAGAGAAGGGGGGGATAAAAGCACTTTCCTGCTTTCCATCTCTCCTCATCTACACACGCGCACACACACACACTCCCATCCCCATTTTATTACTCAAGGAAATGTTTATTACCTGCTTCCTTATAGTGGAGCTGCGTCTGCCACTGATTAGATGATCCAAACCACCCATTGGCGTAGGAGGAAAAAACAGAATAGAAAAGTCAAGATAACCCTCCATCGTCACCGAACTTGCTCATTTGGTATTCCAAACCATGCTTATTTTGGAGGAGGGAAGAAGTCAGATATACAAGTCAATCATAATGACTTAGTCTCACTCAATTTATGGAACTTCAGAAAAATTTTAAGTGATTTTACATCACTAAAATCCTGAAAAAGGCACAAGGGAGCCTACTGCTTTGACAAAAGATTACCCTTGACATTTTAATTCCAACCGTATGGAAGTCTATTATATAAGGCTCCTCGTTCGAGATGAAGTTTGTTATAAATTGAAGATAGCACTTCTCCAGAGGAGTCATTCTGCAGAGGGGAAGAAGCAGGTGGGAGCACGCTGCTTTCCCACTGCACTGTTAACAACTGTCACTGTGGATTCTTTATTATAGTTTCTGATAGATAAAAAAAAAAAAAAAAAAAAAAAAAAGGCAACAAACCAGACCACCACGACACACTAGCCAGACTGAGCCATCTCAGTTTAAACCATGGTTACCAGTGGTCTCATTTAGAACGGTGGTAGGCATTAATTGCAGAAAAAAGGAAAAAGCCTTCCTTTGCCAGGATTTTCTCCTCAAATTTATTACTGAGGTTTAAAATTCCTATAGATCCTGCTAAACATGAAGCAGGAGAGATAATGGTAGAAAGGCCTAATGTATCATTCAAGCCAATTCCCTGCTAGGGCAGATGGCTGCTGAATTATAAATAAGGTGATTAGAAATGTGATTTTTAAAAAGACAGTACAATGTGTTAATTCAGCAGAAATTCCTTCGTAAAAAGCAAAAACACTGAATTAAAAAATAAAGTAAGAAATCAGATTCCATGGGCTGTCACAGGTAATAAGGTTACTTTAAACTATTAGCAGTAATGATTCTTTGATATTTAAAGTTGTTTCATGATGAATAATATTTTATTATTACAGATGTCAGACTCTAATTAGGGCCTGTCAGCTTTGCTTTGCCGTAAGGAACGTGAAAAGAAGTAATGATTCCCGATCGGGAGTAATCACCTTCCTTTTGTTAAAAAGGCAGGATGATGCACAGTCCCCACTCCAGCTCCTTGTGCCCTTTGAATCCATCAATTTGGAGATGGAGATTTTTTATGTTTTATAAAAACCCCATCAAAAGAAGCTTACTTTGGCACTGCGACTGGTCCTAATTATAAATGGAAATTTTATTCTCCATGACCTCTATATTGCTGCAATCCAGCTCAACGCCAGAGCAGAGAGGGTCAACAGGGCAAAGGGAAAGAAAAAGACCCCTGACCACCAGTTACGTTACTCAGCCCCTAAACAAAACAACGTGGATAAATCCTGCAGAGTCGCTGGCCCATCTCTATTGCAGAAGGAGAGACAACGGCCACAGCTGAGGGGCAGCACAGGATGCCAACAAGAAATGAGAGGCTGGAGCCTGCACTGCATCAAACGAAATACCATTCCTCAGCTGACCAGAGGTTACACTGATTTATGAATATCACCTTGCACTGACGCAGATAATGGCAATGATCTTTAATGCCATATTAACTAGCAGGAATTTGCTTATATATTAGCTGAATGTCCTTTCCTAACGGATGCATATCTTGGGCTGGTATCTGATCCTGTTTGGCAGTGACCAATTTGTAGCAGCTTTTCCTCAAAAAAAATGATTCTCTGAGCCACACCTACCTGGCAAGGGAGCAGTCAGTCCTTTGACCTGTTGGGAAGACAAAGAAATACAGCATTAGGGTAAAGGAATGGGAAAATACCTTTGACTGATGCATAAATCCAGTTTTCAAAGCGGGGGAGGCAATCCAAGAGGGAGAGGAGCAGCTGGAGAGCTGCATCGTGCCGGCTTCCCGCTAGGACCGCGGCTGCTCGGAGCATCCCCGCTGGCACGGCTCCGCCGTGGCTGACCAGGAAACGCAGGGAACAGCCTGGGCTGCCTGAGGACTCTTTCTTTGGAAAGTATTGTTTCTGAATATTGGTTCCCTGTGCATTCTAATTGTTGACTTCTACTGCCAAAAAACTAGGCTTGTCAATCTCTCCCTCCCTCCTCCTCCCCAGGGGAATTAGTAGGGAGATAGATTATACTTCATAAAGCCATTTAGCAAGACTGAAAACATTCACAGATTTGTTAGCCCACAGCCTGAACGTGCTAGCATTAAGCTATTTTGGGAGACAGAGGTTTAATGATATTTTCCACAAGCATTTGTGAGCGCGCTCCATTAACATGCATCGAGTTTGCAAGGGAGCAGCCAAGCTAGCAACAACTGCTAGCACAGGCATCATTTCAGAACAGCGCAACAAGGAGTAAGAAAGACAGAAAACTAGCATGTGCCTTTGGGAATTTTACAGGCCAGATCTTTTGCTGGCACAGATCATCATCAGTGAAACCATGCTGATTTACACCAGCTGAAAATCCACCCTCCCTGCAGTGTCTTCCTGCTCCTGGGGAGATGGCAGAATGAAGTAGGGAAATGTCTAATTGCTGATGGCTGAGAATTAGTTGAACACGTCTTGATAGCCACTTTCCTCTCCCCATGTAAAGCCAAAGCAGTGCATGATTTGCATGAAAATGTTATTCTGAAGCAGCATTTCCAACCATCTGTCTCACTTCCATCATGGAATATTCATATATATAAATTACATGACTGTGGCAAGATCAAGCGGCTCCTACATTATAGTGACAAATGTGTACAGTAGGCAGGGACATAATTACTTGTAGATAGGAAGACTTGCTGTTATTTTTATTACTAGAAATAGTCCTCTTCAGATTAAGGTAATTTGCAAGAGGACTAATAAATGCCACCTAAGGAAAGGGCAAAGAGTAAAAATCATAACAAAAACATGAGGTTTCCAGGGACTGAACACATGCAACTGTACATATCTCTTGCAATAAAGCTTCTAAAAATGTTTCTGTGACTTGTGAAAGGAATTTTATTTGCCCAAATCCCAGTTAAGTGACATTTTATGAATGGGCCTAGACATGGACCCAGTTTGTACCACTAATCTAACTTAGTTTTGGAGACAAAGTGTACCTCACTTTCTCAGCTCCTTTTGAACTCACTGATGACAGAAGTGATTTTTTTTCAAAAATTTTTGGAGCTTACCCTGGCACACACTGGATCCCTTCACAAGAAGGGCCAAGAAAGCTTTGATATTGCAAAGCAACCTCAAAACACAGAAGGAGCCTTTAAATCTACATAGCAATACAGAAATTGCATTAAGTTTCCTCCTCTCTTGCCCCACCACAGCTTGAGATCAGTTCAAGGGGCAGGCAGGTTAAGAGGAAATCGGTCTCGGTATGCAGAGGTCAGCTATGATCCAGGAATGTGATTAGTCACAGGGGCAGCATGGGTGTCATTGGGAGATATTTAGAGGCAGAAGAAAAATACCCTCAGGGTACAGCTCTCTGGCTTCACCCACCCTTTTTATAGGGCAGCTGAAGAGAGAAGGAACTTTAAACAATAAAGCACACGATGATGACAAGCTTCTTTCCTTACCTTCTAGTGGCTCGAGTCTGATAAACATGCAACTCCTAATTACTGTAGTAATAAGTATTTTATTTTTATAGTACATTTTTAAACTGAAAGTAATGCACTTAAAAGACCACATGCTGTTTAAGTTTTCATTCAGAAGATTTGCACACCATAAACTGTGGGGAGTCCAGTTGAGTTACTAAAGAAAAAGTGCGCCCTGCTGCAGGATATAAACCCAGGAAGGAGTTGAGCCATTTTCTGACCTGACATTTAGACTGTTAAACCATCTCCTCTACAAATACTAGGCAGGCAGGTTTCTATGGGAACTTGGATGAGTAGTTTAAATAGTGTTTGGCCATAGAATTTGCCCATGCCACGAAGGGAAAGAAATCTCCCTTTGTTCGGACACCAAGAGCAAATGCATAATCAGTTCTGGCTGCTGCCCTTTGCCTAATGTCCTGCAGATCGGCAACATATTTTACATGCTCTGAAATTTGTTTGCAATTGTCCTTACATAAGCCCACGCTCACATACGGTAGCTTGGTCTGGATTGAACCCACAGAGGTCAGAAGCAGCTAATCTACCATGCAAATGAAACTTTCGACCAGACTAATGAGGCAATACTTCTAAACTAATCAGTAAGCTGTCAATCATAAGGTTTCCCCGATATAGATTAAGCGAGAAGCAGAACGTGCACGCGGGGGGCAGGATGACTGAGCGGGCGTATGCTTCATTTAAACGAATAAGCGATGCACATTAGTGACTCATTAAGCATTTGCCTTTCACCATCATTCAAGCAGCCATGTAGGTCATTTGGCTTCTCCAGCACACAGGTCAGAAAATAAATTCATAAAACATGAATACATCCAGTTAGCATCAGTAATCCAAGACGGTCCTACTCAGTCAGCTATTTTGGTAGCTGCAGTAGCCTGGCTAGCAGTGACCGAGGGTGCCACACTCACTTTCTCCCAAGGTCTTCTGGAGAAGGTCGTGTTTGGCTTGGAGCTTTGTTATCAGGTTCCTGCCTTCCAGGTACTCTTTCATTTTCTGTGGAGGTGGAAAAAAGCAATGTGATGAGTGGACAATTTATGGTTTTTCGACTGCATCCTTAGGCTGCCGGGTCCTGAACACAATGCTGCAGTACAGGATTACATGGAAATTTACAGCACAGAGGAGGCACTAAGTGCTTCTGGCTTGCCCAGGGATGTCGATCTGATGCTCAGTCCACCCCCGCGTATCTGCAGGGTCATTTCTGCAGCTCCGCTCGGGAATCAGGAGGATGTCGGGCACCTTCTAGACATCAGAGGGGCTGTCGGGCACCTCCTCGGCAGAGAGGGCAGAATGGAAACGCGCTTCCCTCGCACGCTGCCCTCAACTGAATGAGCAATTTGTTTTAACAAACTAAAAGGCTGCTACTGTGGTTATTCTCTCACTTAACCTCTCTCACCCCACTTTACTTGTCAAATACGGCATCTGCCTCCACTCTGGGTGATGCACAAGGACACACACACAACAGATAAAGATATCATTTAAGTGTAGATATGCGCTCTCCCTGAAATATTACATAATCATTTCTCCCACTTGTTTCCGATTTTTCCCAGCTCTGCAAATGCTATTTTTCACAACTCTTTCATCTCCTATTTTGGAGTTCAAAACAGCATTATCTTTGCTGTGCTGCAGCATATAAAATACATTCTGCTGCGCAGGAGGTGCCTACGTTGTAATTAGGACATGTTTACACCCAGGAATACAGGAGCGGCAGACAACTCCGCGACAGAGCAGCCACCCCAGACCCTTCTTCGGAAACATGGGATATTTAAAAAACTAAGCCAGCAAAAGGAGCACAAGGAAAGGTTTCTCTTAATACCAAAGGGGTCCAGTTCACGTCTGCTGCCTTTCCCAGCTCTGTTCACCATCTTCCACCTCTGCTTTTATATTGCCAAATTGAGACTGTAAATCCTTAGGATAAAAATGGCATTTTAACTATAAGAGTGCTCCGCTTCTCTTGTGCAGACTGCAGCAACGGCAGCCTACCCGCGAGATGAAGAGAGTCAAGAAGCACCGTGTACCGACACCGCGGCGGTGCCGACGGCGCGGAGCCTCCCGGGGCTACGGAAGCTGCCACCACGGCTCCCAGCAGCCGCGTGCACCGACAAGACAGACAAAAGGGGCCGAGCTGGGCTTTGGAAGCACAGACTTCTGGCAGTTAATTACGTCCCTCTGCTTGACAAAACTGGAACAAAAAAATTCACAAACATTATGTCCTTTCGTGGAGTCTCAGCACTTCCCAATTCCTATAGGGCCAATACTTCAATTTTTTTGTTCTAGAAGAAAGTATCAAGTGATCAGTCTTCATGAAGAGTGAACAATTTAAAAGCTAGCCATTCTTTTTTTTAGAATTTCCCTGTAGAACCTGTTTGCCAATCCCCAATTATGCATTTTTCCTAAAGCAGTTAAATTTTTGCATCAAATGTTTAACAGAAAAAACAAAGAGTGTAGACTACAAAAACAACCATGAAAGTTGCAGCGGGGATATGAGGATAAATCTGATTCTGGAAGATGCCAAGCTCAAAACCTGTCTCAAAACTGCAAACAGGCAGCCAGACAGGACTACAAGGCTCATCTCAAAATAGCTCAACCGGAAGCTTAAAGATCTGCAAATCAACTTGATTTGGGAGAGAGTTATGCTTCCCTTTGAAGCGGGTATAGAGACTTGAGCTCGGTCTTTCTTGCGTTACCTCTATGCTCCCAGTGTCCATCCTCTTTCTAAAACCAAAGCCTGCTTCTAAAAGAAACTGGATTGATGATCACTCCTGCAGAGAAAACAGATTGTTTCCCCCCCCCCTTCTACCGTACATCCCACTCCCATCACGCAGCGGCATCGTGGCAGAGCCCCGCACAGCCGTTCGCGCACTGCGGAGAAGCTCCGCGGCTGCTCCGGCCGGGGCACACGGAGCATCGCCTGCCGCGGAGCAGCGCCGGGGACGGCGCGTGCAGAGAAAGAGCTGGGTCCTGCCCAGCGCAGCGTTTCGTGAGAGCTGCGCGTTTCCCTCTGCCTCCCGTTGAGCACCCTGACGCTCCCCAGCACGCTTATAAAAAGAGAAACAGTTTAGAAATAAAGCTGCAGGCTTTTCTCAAAGAGTTACAAAGATCCACTAGCATTTGATTTCTGGCTTAATAAAAACAGCCGAAAATCAGAGTATGGGAGGACCCCTTGGGCTTCCACTTGTGGCTACGTACAGCTGGGCTTCGGCAAGTACGAGCAGCCTCCGCTGCGCTCCTGCCCGCGGTTAAACGCGGGAACAGCGGCACGTCGACAGAAACAGCATGACATTGCTGCAAGATTGATTAGCAGGGGGATTTTATCTAATACTTATCCGTGTCTTAAGGGTTTGGTAATAATAAATTTACATTAATTTTTAAAGCACTTCACAGAATGAGCATTGTACCACGTTTTAATCTTTCTGGAAGAAAGAAATAACATTACTACAAAGAACTAAAATTAACCCCTATTTTAGGGGTAGAGAGGATCGAATCCTTCACTCCCCTTTTCACGCCCGAGGTCGGGTAGCGTGCCGCCCACGTTGCAGTTAGCAGCACGGTTTCAGCCCTGACAGCGATGCTCTCGGTACCTTCGGTTTTGCGGCGCAGCAGCTGCAGCCGCACAGACGGCGACGCGCGGCACGGCTCACCGGGCGCTGCGGGCTCAGCCTCGACATGCAGCTCGCCCAAGTCGCTCCTGCTTCCTCCCTTCGTTCACCCACACTAGCTGAGCGAAGTCAGTCCTCCTTCCTACGCTTTTGGCTGGCGCAGGGAAGCTTAAGCTTCTATTCTGAATACAAATCTTCTTCCAAAGAGCTACCTTGGTGCAAGTATGCAGTGACATACCTCTAGTGGAAACACAACTAATACTAGCATAAGGTACCATAGTCAGTACTCCTTAACTTAAATTCCCATAGTGGCATCACTGTATTTACCTAAGAGCCCTGCCTAACTACCACTACAGCATGTGGCACTTCCAACCTTTGTTGCATGGCAATATGCAATAGTTTTTCAAGTTAGTATTTCTCCTTCACTTGACATCCCCCAGCACATTTAGAGGGGATTTCAGTCTCTGCTCTGCGCTGCTCTTCTGAAGGCGTAAGCACTCGCTTTCTTTTGCTGCACTAAGGACCCTCACCCATGCTGCTACGTGGCTGTCCTCCTTCCCCTTAGTACTCACCTGACCATCTTCTCATATACAGAAATAACTGCTCCTTGTAGATTCACAGCTTGAGATTCTTATAAAGGATATTTATAGGTCTGCCCAATAGCAGATCAATCATGGATCTGATTAGGCTGGTTAGAGAAGCCCTTCATACATCAGCTTCGCTCTGTTGATAGTTATTTTATCCGGGTTGGATGTGACATGACAAATAGCACCTCTGTTTGCTGGAGACAGCGCTCCAATCCTGCTGCGGCTTCCCCGGTCCGGCTGTGCGGGAGCAGGATGTTAACACTACAAAATGGAAAAATACTACACCCCAGTAAAGTCACGGGCTCCGTCTCCTACGTGTGCATTTGAACACGTAATAGCCCATCTCTAGAGAGAGAGCGCTTACAGTTCAATTAAAAAATCATTTTTCTAGTTCCATAATCACGGGCAGGCTGCTTAATCCCTTCTTAATTGAATCGGTTTCCCTGCCCACTTTTCTCGATAGCCGGCTTCACCTTCTAAGAAGGCTTTTAAATTAAATGGGTTATTTTAAGCTTTTTGAGCACTTCTCCAAGGAAATGATAAACTCACCGATAAACCTACAATAATGCAAGCCCTGACAAAATCCATCCCGTCAGCCACTGTAATTTGCACAGAAACATCACAATTTTAATAAGCAACACCATTCTTGGAACAGGAACCTGAAGGAAAGCAAGTATAGCAAAAGATCCTGACTACTTTCTGACATTCCCTTGGGTATAAGAGGTATTATTTTTGTCTACTTTTTGAAAGATTTTTAAAATAGAAAAGAACTCAACAGCTCAACGCAAAACAAATTAAATTTAAAGAAAAAACATGTACTCTGGTATCAGAGTCAATACAGAAAACTCTTGGCATCTTGTAAAAATGCATCAGTTCTATTAAAAGCTTATTTGAACTTCTGAAGTTGCAAGAGGATAACAAAAATGAAAGAACTAAATGCTCTTTTAGCTTGTATTATTTTTAAAAATTTTATGTTTACGAGCTATTAAGTTCTCTCTTGGACAATTCCGTTTTAGAAAAGAAAAAAGAGAAGAAATCAAGTTTTACTCAGTTTATGCAGAAAGTTTTCACCAGCAGACAAAGGTACCTCAATATATTCAAAAGAATTCAAAGCACCTATTTTTAAAACCAGTATACTAACTCTGCTTTCCCAGAATCAATTACAGGGGCATTTTTGTAAGATGACAGCAATGTTTCACACTCCCTTGTAAAAATATTTCTAAAAATACTAGAAATGTGTATACTTCTAACAAAAAGTTATAGCAAAAAGCATATAGGTATATAGTTCCCAAAAGCTTTGGATCACTCTGAACACCCCAAAAACTTCATTCCTCACCGTGAAATAGAACTGCTCCGTCTCCTGTTGGTTGGCCCGTCTCTTGGCAATGCTCGGTTTGCTCATGAAAGTTTCGGAGACGGTGGATTTAACAGACTCCATCGAGTTGCTGTACTGAAAACAGTCAGAGACATCAAAGTCCTCTATTGTGACTATATCCTGGATGGTCTGGAGAGTAGCTTCCATAGTCTTCTTAACCTGCCCAGTACGAATAAGTGTGTTTAAAAAAGAGTGAAGATAATATGCTGCAGGTGAGAAAAGAGGCAGTAAGTACCCCAGAGCATTTTACTAAATGAACAAAGATGACCGGTTTCCTGTTCTGTGGGACACAACTAGGGTACAGGTTTCTGCTAATTGACCGAACACAGTCAATGCAAGCGAAGGGCAGGCAGGACACTGAGCCAGCCAGCAGTATGAAAACAGTAGCAATCTACAGGCTGGGGCAAGGAAGGGAAATAGGGAAATTTAACCTCAAAGCAAAGAGTGCTGGAGGAAAAGCGATGTGCTCATCTTCTGTAAGTACATCAATTGGGGATCAAACGTTTGATTAAAAACAGGACTTTGCTGCACTGTATTTTTTTTATTATTATTTTATTTTTTTTACTGAAGGCCAGGATCAAAATTCTAGACATATAAAGGGATTGCCAATTTTTCCCCAGAAGAAATTAAGAATTCCTGAATACAGAGGTGCAGATTAGACATTTTGATCTGTTCCCACACAAATGCCATTCATCTAGTGGCTCTCATCTTAGATGATCAACAAAAATTAGCTCTTACTTTGCATTATGCAAATTCAGTGTCTTCACTTCAAAACATTACTTTTTTTTTTTTTTTTTTAAGCTATCCAAATTTAGCTTCTTGAAACATGATCAGCCCGATCAATTTAGGGTTGGGAAAAGGGATGTTTGCTGCTTTTTTGAAAGTGTCCTCTCTGCACACCCAGCTTTCACATGAAATTGCAGTCAGACTAATATGTTTCTGGCCTCAGTTGCCTTCTTTCTGCATTTTACCGCAAGTCTTCACAAAACAGGATCACAGCAACTACATTCTTCTCAGTCCCCACTCCCCTTTGTGAGTGGCAAAAGGCTGTTGGTTTGAGCGGCTCACCTCTTCATTTTCAATCTTCAGTGTAGATAATCTGGACTGCAACTGCTGGCACCTCTGCACTAATTCACTCTGGACTGGCTGCTGGGCACATAGCTGTGACTCCTGGAAGAAAAACAGCAGCGTTTTTAGAGTGCTAAGGAAAAACAGAGACTCAAAACCAGTGCAATTGCTTCATTATATTATTGCAAACATCCTCCAAAGTGCTTCATTTTAAAGCTTTAGAAGGCCTGGATTTTGTCCAGTGAAAAGGCCCGCATTCTAGCGAGCAGCACGTCTACCTCCTGATGGTATGAAAACCAAGTGGAAAAAAAAAATGAGAACACAAACATCTCAAAGGAACTAGAAAAATTAGCTTGTAAGTGATGTAAGCCTGTCATTTCTCTTTGGAAGTCTGAACGTGCTTTATTACAGAGGTTACGCTAAATCAAGCCCTAAAACCTCATGGAGATGAGAGTGTGCTTCCGTCACATCAGAGAAGAATTTGGTTGCATCAGCCAAGCACCTGGGGCAGGGGGTATGACAGGCTTAGCTCGCTCAGCTGAGCTACCTGTACACCACAGCAGCAGGCAGGGTTCACTGCGTATTCTCTCATTTTAGGGACAATGGCGTTAGAGAAACTCAACAGCATGAAGAATTGCCACAAGTGATACCACACATGCAAAACAAAAGCTGATTTCTGAAGTGCATAATGAATCTTTCTTTCAGATCTTGCTTCAAATCTCTAACTTCAGAGTCTGTTTCAGGGTGCAGGAGTTTACTGTGGCTTGAATAGGAAGTGAATTTAGTATTGTACCTAATCAAGCATTTTCATCCTTAGTGGCTTTGATAGTCAGCCACCTGCATCCAGATATCCATGGCACAAGTCACTGCTTAACCTTCAGATCAGCTCCCTTTTCTAAGGCTTCCCTCAACCTTTCAAAAACAGAGCCAAACCAGTGGCCTTTTAGTGGGTCCAACTATCAAAGGCAAGGGAAATGAAGAGGCAAAGCTGCAGCTAAAAATTTGGGAAGTTGCCATTTTCCTTCAAATCTATATGGTGCCTTAAAGGGAAGAGAAAATGCTCCTTTGAAGACTTGATACACTTCTTTACCTGATATATTAACTTCACCTTACAAGCTGATGCACAATTTAAAAGAGTCCCAATCAGCAAGAAAGTTTATTTTGCTAAAAATGTAATCCTATAAATGTAACTAAATAGAAGAATGATTCCTACAAAGTGTCTACAGAGCTGGAGCTGAAGGAAGAATATAAACTGACCATGTCACCCATATGGGGCTGAAACTCGAACTTCATGGGTGGACAGAAGACGTTGTTGTACATCTCCATCAGGCGCTGCTTATCACTGTTTGCATCCAGGTTCTCAACAGCATTTTCGATGGCATCCAGACCCTCATGCTTCGACTGCTCCAGGTTCAGCTCAGCAGACAAGAACGTCCTGAGAGCTCTGTTGAGGCTAGCATGATATCCCAGGTCACAACACTGCTGGAAAAAGACACACAATTCTATATGAATAAGCGAAGAAACTCAGAAATGGAAATTGTTTCTGAGGCTACAGGACAAATAAATGGATAGCAAGCCAGGCATACTTCATCGTGTTCTAGGTACCACAGTGGTCTCATCTCTGATTGACCACAGAGGTATCCTGACTAGCAGTTTTCACAGTAACTAGAACTCAGCCTATATTCCCATACAAATTTGAATGGCAGTGTTATAATGAGCTTCTGCAACATGCATAGACAACTTAAACTGTTACAACAGATTGGGAAGTTGTCATGAGTACTATAGACTTCATCCCATGCTGTTAAAAAAAAAAAACACGCACACAACTCACACCACACTAACAAATTTTACCCTAGACGTGAGTAGGTTCAATGGCAGGAGAGTGGATATCTTTAAATTCTTTAAATTCTAACCTTACTTCCAGAGGCACCAATTTCCACTAAAAGCACTCTGAAATCCATAAATAAAATTTTTCCAAGTTATTCCAACTAAAAGGAAGACAATGCACTGAAGTCCTATCTTGAGAAACAAGCCATAGGATTTGGATCACTGCAAAGGTCAATCTGCATCTAAATTATTCCACCCGAGATACAGAAAACCGCTTAATTCAGTACACTTCAGGAAGCAAGAATATGACCTGTACAATCATCAGCATAAAGAGAGTTATCCAAAGAGCAAGTAGTGATTGGTTGAGATGATTTCATTTGTAGGGTGAAACAGAAGAGCAAAAAACTTCCAAGCAGAAGGTGGCCAAGGTCAAGAATTTCCTGGCTATTACTGACATTAAGATGATGTCACTGGAAGACAATCAAAAGCAGCTTCACTTCCACTGTGGCTGCACAGCCAAGTCCTAATGTTTCATAAGGGAGAAAAGCACTTTTCATTAGCTGGTCAGAAACAGCCTGAATTTTTCAGACATCTAATAAATTGAGCTAGAAGGGAGCCCACCTTCTTGGAATTACAGGCAAGATTACACATGCTAGGAGAATATCCAAAAAGAAAGAAAGAGACCATCTGCTTGATTGCTGTGCTGCTCTGTAAGCAAAAAAAATCACATGAAATCTCCTCCTTACCCATCATTTGGGTCTCATCACTGTCATTGTGAGTAAACGGGGGAAAAAAAAAAGATTGAAATAGAGAGGAACTGAATGACTAGTGGACTATTCCCCGCTTTCACAGAATTTCTGCCACCGATGCGGCTGGATGCCTGGCTCCCGTGCCAACAAGCTGCGGCAGGTGGGGAGTCTTGTAATGGAGCAGCAGTTGCTGGTTAGACTGGAGGCAGAGAATGAAAGGACATTACATTCAATCAGAAAGAACAAAAACCAACCAAAACACAAAAGACGCTTGATTGAGAATTTGCACGTGTGGAGGCGGCCTTGGATAACCAGCCGTTCACAGCCACTGCTCTTCTGCATGCACGTTGTAATTCCAGCCCCTGCAGCAACTTGGGGAAAGCCAGGCTGAGTTGGGCCAACAGTCCAGCCACGACTGGAATCAGCTAAGATTTACAAGAAGCAGACGCTCATTTTCACCTCTTACTATGTGCCGAAGCATTGCCCACACAAACCGTCGCCCTATTCCAACACACATAATGCAGCTGGAAGGAAAACCGATGTGCTGCCCAAGAGGAGTCCACTGATGGGACTGGAAAGTCCAGTGAGACTTCATATTTTATAGCCCACCTCATTAAGCAGCAGGACTACATTAAAGCTGAAAAAAACGTTACCATCTTATTTTATTGAAGCCGGTAACAGAAGACATTTTTCAGCCCACTCCCCCACTTTAATATTCCTAAAAGTCCAGCATACCATATTTATAGAGGTATCAGTCTTGCCATCCCTTTTCTGGGTTATATAAATGTTTGATGGAATCGTTCTCCAAGGAAATCAATTTTTTATAAGAATTTAATGATAACTCATTCAAATTCACTTCCCAACATGACAGCTGATTAACCCTTTGCCAGCTAGTGGCTTTTAAATAGGCCCAGAATAGAAGATTCAAGGAAAGAAGAGAGCCCTCTTTTCAAATGCAATTTACATTTGGAAAGGAAAGTATGAGATCCTGGAGTAAACAGCAGTAGTATACTTATTCCTAGAATAGTAAAGTAAACTTCAGAACTGAAGGGTTTTTTTCCAAAAATTCTGTCCCAGTGACCCTTCCATAAATATGAGGTCTTTGTTAATACAAACCTCTCCATTACTGTAACATTTCATTAGCATCAAAGAGCTGCCTCAGTCCCAAAAGTCAGGAAACTCAAGACTACTGGCCTATGTCAGGAACAATTTATCATTCGTAACTCACTATTAAGAATTAACTCACTGTTACCCTACCAAGGACGCTGGAGGGGGAACACAATGCACTGCACCAACGTGAGGAGTGCAATGCCATCCGGCCTAACAGTTTACTTGTAAATAATTTTGAAGGCTTCTTTTGTATTACGTTTCCAGATGCATTGTCATCAAACAGTAAGATCAAGGAAAAGAATTAAGATTTGACTTTAAAATCACGTTTTATTTAAAGTCAGATGCCTCAGATAGCCATTATGGGTTATCATTGCCGATTTTCAGTCCTTCATATCAAAAGCATTAGTAAATCTCATCGTTAAGACACAGTAAATACAGACCACTGAACTGGGTGTTCCCAGGCAGACCCACATCTTCCTATGCTTTCTCAAAACAGAGCAGGTAATATCTATCTTTTACAGGTTTTGAGAACTCCCAAACGAATGTTAAGCCGAATGTTTCAAGGAGCACACAGGGGTTAACACGGACGCGGACGCACCCAGAGTCAGGACGGCTACTGTCCAGGCACAGCGACAACTCCCCGCACGGCAGACGCCTGGGCTCGTCCTGCACCACTGCCTACCGTGGCCCAGGGAGGGCCGAGAGAGGAGCCCTTCCTTCAAAGCTGGATAAAGTGCTGTGCTTGTCACTGGAGCTCCTAAAACGCTTCAGCTCTGTGCTTAAAAATTGTTATGGGTTTATGAAATCTAAATGGATTCTTTGAGCATTTCTTTACTATATATGATATGAAAAATTAGTAAAAACAATCTACTAAAAGACAACTGATCCAAGCACATTTGCAGTATTTTGGGGAGGGATTATAGCTGGAATTGTCAAAAAGTTTAATTTTAAAGCAATCAAGTTCCACTGATTTCAGTGTGATGAATCCCTAGGTGTCAATATAAAACACTATATAAAGTTATTATTTGCTACAAAACCAAGATGCCATAATTCAATTTAACAGAAATTAACCAGAAAAAGGTCTCCTAAATAGGCAGTAAGTATAGAAGAAACACATCTCTTCAGTATTGCAATTTTGCAAAAAGTGACATTTTGAAATGATACGGTATTTTTAAAGCCATCTAGCACAGACAATCCTGACCTCTACACAACAGATTTTCAAAAGATATCTAGCAGAAATAAGTGTAGTTCATTTGATTTTATGGACAGTTGAATAAATAACTATATATATTGTTATAATAGCTGAATAATTAACAATGATCCAAGTGATCGTTATCTCCTGGGTCTAGAGGAACTCCTGCGAGTTACCCCCCAGCGCCAAAGGAAGTTCCCTCCAGGCTTTAGAACTGAGTGTTTTTAATCTGGACAGCAGTGGACTGTCCGTGACAAACAACAAAATAAGATCCAGCAACAATCTGTGACTCAGACGTAACCTGTTCAACGCATTTGGTACTGCAGTCCTGCGGGTTGAAGCGGGACAGTTACGCATTGGTGAAAAATCTGCTTATTTCTTAGTTTCTTTGTTTAGAGAGCCAACGAAGCCAGGGAGTGGCTAGCAGCAGAATTTCCACCGTTTTTGCCACTCCTTTTGACACCTTTCCGAACCAGTCTGACAAAGCGTTCTGCAGTCCCAGTGACAGCAGAAAGAAATGCATCAAGCTACGGCAGACTTACTGGGGGTGGGTATTAGACAATGGAAGGCCCAAAAAGCAGGGAGATTTATTGCTCTTGTGAAATATGCTACAAGAAGCATTAACCTTGAAAAGTATGGAATTTTTCAAGGCAAGTTAAAAGCAGCTTTGGAAAATGCTTCTGTCCTTGATTTCTTTTACCAACTGGTATACTGCTTTACAGTACCATTTTTCTTTTTAGAAACATGCTGAATTATAATCCTGAAGGTTTGCTTAAAACACTAAATAGAAAATATCAAATAGTGATACTGAGTTTCACTTTAACTAAGCAATTTCTTCTTCTACATGTTTCAATGCCAGGTTTATTGTGCAAACATCTATCCTTGTAACAGACTAAGTAAGCCAGCTAAGAAAAGCTCATTTAACAGCTTAATGGTGATCATCACACCAATTGTTACTGCCTGAACTGCCCATCAAACATGATCAGTCTACTGTTGTTGAGCATGTTGCTGGTTGTGCTGGTAGGTAACACGTTGAAAAAGGAGAGGCACACGTGAGGGTTAATGGCAATGATATTCACTGCAGTCACCCAAGCAGCAGAACTTACATCAATGAGATCAGACAGGTCATGAATGTAATACTTGAATACAGATGCGTTGGTGGCTTCCAGAGCCAGCAGATACTCATTTCTTGCCTTAATAGCCTTCAGTCTATTTTCTGTGTACTTAGCTTGGCGCTGAAAGAGAAACCAAAGACAGAATTTATTTTAACAAGAGCTGTGGAGGGAGTAGTAGCGTTCTTAGTAACACTAAGCTGCATTCTGAACAGTTCTTACCCTGCTCATATAATTTGCTTAGTTCAGGTGGATTCTGGTTTTATCAAGATTCAAAGGCTTGATTAATCAGCTTAGATTAATTACCTAGAAGTGTTTAAGCATTACTGTACTACACAGCTTTAGTCCTCTCTGAAAACAGACTATGGTGTTGGCAAAGAGTAAGGGAAGAATGAAGGAACGAGATGGGTTTATGAGACTGTAAGGTGACTTATAAAAAAGATGTAATTTCAGCTAACCTCCACACCTTCAGCAGTAACTGTAGCTCTAGGCACCACCTGCCACTGAAGCTTGCACAATTGCAACCTAGCTCACAGTACGAATCTTATTAGCCCAGCCATGCTAGTAAGTCCCAAAGCTAAACATGACCATGCAGCCCAAAGTCAACACCAGCTCTGCCCTTAGCTCATCTGCTGCTGCCGGCCCTAGACTCTAATTTACAGCTGCCTTTTCTAAAACTTGCCCTATCTTTTTTGAGGTGGTCCCAAGCGTGTACTTGTTTGTGCTGCCAGGCCTGCCTCTTGCTCAGTCATCCCTGGCTCAAGTCCCAGTGCTGTATATCAAGCCCCTGTCAAGGAGAGAGGTCCTCAGTAGCTCCTGTGCTGAACTACTGCAAAGGTCTCCTGTCTCCTCCTCAGGCATTCTACACAGGCAGCAGCAATGCCACGCAAGTACCTTCTCCTTCATTTTCTCTATTTTCTTGACGGAGCTTCGTCGAACATGTTTTTCTTCAAACTTGACATTGGAAGTTGAGTCGGGGGAACGTGGTGTCTGCTTGTCCTCTTGTTTCACTGACTTCCCAATCTGCTTTTCTTCCTGCTTCTCTGCCTCTTTCAGCTTGCTCTGAGCACTAATGCTGTCAGCGTTGTACATGTGGTAGGTTTTCATAACCTGCGGAAGATACACAACAGTCACATAGCATAACAGTTCCATTTGCGGAGGAGGAAACAGGTTACCTGACCGGCAAGCCAGGCATGCAGAAACTTTGCCTCACACCATCATCTGCACGACCGAGTCTCAGGGTAGAACAGTTCTACATATACCTGCAAAGTTCAGAAGTTAGGAAAGAGGGGGGAGAAAACCCTAAGAAAGAAGTCACATGCTACAACACAGGGACGTTATTTGCATTTGGCCAGGACACTCCCCCAAAATTATAAGTTTCTTTAACATAACTATTTCACAATAGCTGTTCATCACGTTCATTTTAAATGCAAGGTATCATACTAAGTAAACAAAGGCATTTGGAGAGCAACCAACAGGTCAGATCTGTTTGCCTGTTGGGAGTCAGAAATATCTAAACTGGCAAAATACCCAGGGAAACATCACATCTCAAAAGCATGCCAGAAGAGGCACGAATGAAAGCATGGCTCCCAAAATGAATTTGAAATCAAAAGTAGATTATTTTGCAGCTGCTTCTTTGTTTAATTTTGGCACACGCCTTCTTGTACAATCCAATGGAGGATTCAAAAAACTCAAAAATATAGCAATTATATCTTGCCTTCTTACTACTGAAAGAACATTATTTGGCAAAGTTGGAAAAATGATAGCTTTTCATCACCAGGTAAGATTTCAGAAGGGATGTCCATCAGTCTCCCATCCAGATGAATCAGTCATTTAAATATGACAAGTCTTAAGCAACTATATGCAAATCAATAGTCTGATAACAACTGCAAAAGTAACTCATGCTCAATTTATTAAAATCAAATTTGACATAAAAAAGCACTTCTGTTCATTTTATGTAACAATAATATCAATAAATGAGTGCAGTTCTTTCAGAAGGCTCAAGGAGAGCAGGAATTTGTGCTATATGGACTACAGCACATATTTTTAATAAGTATAGATAAATATTATCCTAAAAGGCACACAAACAAAAATCATTTAATTGGACTTTCATGTTTAGTTTTAAGAAAACAGAACAAAACCCCCAAAGGGCATCATATCTAAACTGGCTTTTCTATCCACAATGAGAAAACAAGCCAGTTCACACACACGGACACCAAAGCGAGCACTTATGATATAATTTTGATGGGGGCCAATAAATGCACAATAGCATAAACACACCCCAACAGTGTAGTTCCACCTTTATTAAAGATCCCACTTGCAAATCAATTGATTTAACATGCAAATCCATTTATACCTATTTCATCTTAGTTTGAACTGTAACATAATTTTACATAAGCAGGATGTATGTTCTCTCCTCCTGCAGTGATCAGCAGAGGCTCTCAGATACAAAGAGAAGTTGTATTTAAACATGAAAGCGCAGGTGAACGCAGCCAGTATTAAAGAGAGACTTTCTGAATAATTTACACACACGCTTTCAGCTACCGCATATGCTTAGACTATAAAGCAGGTATTTATAATAATAGAGGCAAAGTAGTTCTTCTCCTCTATCACTGAGAGTAGAGCTGGCAGAAAGCAGGAGAAGCAGTAAACCCCCCCCCCCCCCCAATTTTAATGACTTCGCCCTGCTGACAGTGCCACATTGGCAGCCACAAACACCGCCTGCTCCGCGGCTGGCAGCGAGGTTCCCGTTGCCGCACCAGTGCCTGCTGGGGTCAACTGTAAAGTCAAGGACGACAAAAGGCTCATGGGGAAAAGCCCCTGTATTTTGTCGATGTAGGGAAACTAAAACCTGTGTCCATTTTCACAGACATCCACCTACCCTAGGAACAGAGATACTGTCAATCCTTTACTCAAAAGAAAAACAAAAACACCAAAAAATCCCAAAAGGAACATTGTTGAAACAGATTGCACCCTCAAAAAAAGAGAAAATCATTTCTACAGGAGGCAAACCTGACGAGCCATCTTCGTTTCCAAAGGAAATTCTCTGCCTTTCCAGAAGAAAAGGAAAAACTCATACTCATACTATCGTAAAACAAAGCAGCACTGACAAGTACAGTGGTGGTACAGCACATCCCAGTCTAGCTTTACAGCACCTCCAGCTTCCACCATACTGCTGCTTCCCGGTCATTCCTGGCAAGGCTGTCAAGCAACACAAAGTGTCTTTGTCCACAGACAAGATTCATTAAAACTAAACACTATAATGCAGAAAAGGAGGAGAAATCATAAACTGGATTCACCTCCTAAAATGCCATTTTCCAAGTCATCAGGGCAGAATGATGCCCAGCATCACGCAGCAGCTAGAGTCCGGAGCAGATCACTGAAAAATCCCACTTTAGCTATTGCAGCAGCAAGAACAGTGGAGCACGATGATTTCTTTTTTCCTGCTCTTGAGCTCCCTTCTTTTTCTAAAAGATTAATCTGAACATTTGGCTTCAATGCTCTAATGTAAAAATTTCCTTCTATATGTTTTGTTGACAGAAAATTTCAGGGAAACCTCCCTAATGCTCTATCATTACTATCAACACCTAATTTCATCACAAGGTTGATGTGTCCAGACTGCAGACACATCTCCGGATCATCATCTTCAAGGAATGAGAGAGCGAACTTGTATCTCAACGCAATGACCCAATGCATCATTAAGGAAGAAGGAAAGAAAAGACATTTTGAGCAACAAAGCCATGGAAAGCCATGTGTAGGTTCTGCTTTTAAAACAGAACCAATTCACTAACAGCTCCTGGAGGAAAAAAAATTTAATCAAACAACAGGCTTTTCCATTCATCTGT
This sequence comes from Dromaius novaehollandiae, assembly GCF_036370855.1. NCBI lineage: Eukaryota > Metazoa > Chordata > Aves > Casuariiformes > Dromaiidae > Dromaius > Dromaius novaehollandiae. The sequence goes on along the minus strand of NC_088124.1, from coordinate 5,584,992 downwards.
GTGAGAAGAAAAATCCCCAAGCAGCACATGAACTTTAACGAACACATTCCTTCTCTTTCCCGAGGCAAAGCCTCTTTCTTGGTGCCTCCAATAGATAAACTGAGTAGCAAAAAGCACAGATGGAAGGCTATTACTCTAAAGGGAACTGTTTTGCTGGAAGAGTGGAGGAACAAATAAACACAGTGGGGTTTTCCTCCCCACTGAAGTTGCATGCTTTCTTTTGTATGCTCATTTCCAGAAGTGGACCATGCAAAACCACTATGCTTATCTGATTCAATCATGCAACAATCTGACTGAAAATTTTTAGTGTATTTGGAAATAATGCTCAACATTTTTTTCCTTTCTCTTTTCCTTTTTTTAAATGCTGCAGCTAGTAGAGGTATGTGTTAACTTGAGATATTTGGGAAGTGGAGCCAACACTTACAGAGCTGAAACAAAATATAAAGATGAAGTGAAAAAGGAAGATTTATGGTACTGTATGGACTGGTAAACACAAACTGCCTCCAATCACAAGGACTGCAGACATTTGTCAGTCTTAGTGCTTAGTCTCTGCTGTAAGAGCAGGCTGGGAGAAGTCAAACACTTCTTCCTTCTGTCTGAAAAGATGCCAAGAAGTCAGTTTGATTTACCGTATAGAGTTCATTCAGGACCTTCATCAAGTCTTCCTGGAGCTGCAGTCCCACTTCCTTACTCTGCAACAAAATAGAGAAATGAAAGTTAATTGGGGAAGATGGGAAAGAGGTGAAGGAAGTGAGCATGCTCCACATCTACAAATAATCTAGACTTAATTAAGCGCTATTATTTATGCTAGCAAATCCAATAACTGCTCAGCCAACAGCCACTTACGGTCAAACTGCACAAATGGTATTAATAAACTGAATGTTATATGTACACAGCCAAGGAAGTCTTAGAGTATGGAGACAGGAAAATTTCCAGCAAACATGAGATTTTCAACATTACAAGTCTAGAAACAAATAGATTTTCTGATCTTAGTGATCTCACTTAGTGTCTTACTGTGACAGTTTGGCACACAGCAGAATACGGAAGCTGAAAAAATGCAGGATAAGAAAGGCCGCAGTAATGATATTCCTTTATTTAACACTGTATCACAACACAACAGGCAATACTTCAATTTTCCTGATTTATAAGCTAAGTGACAAAGGCTCAGTGATGCTGTCGCCAAAAGGCGGGTCTTTAATAAAGGCTGTATTATGCCAAGGGTTTTGCTCCATAGCATAATAAATAAATATAATTGTGCAGGTATAAGTGCCGTTACACCGCATTTTACCCCACCCTTTCCAAAGGCAGGGAAGGAGGAAAGTAAAGGCTCCCAGTTCGCAGAAGACAAAACCCAAGTAAGGGAGGTCCTTGACAAAACCGGACTCTGCAGGCTGTGGTGACCGACAGCCACCACCTTCATGCTCCCGTCTCTGTACCGCAGTACTGCTACTCTTTTCTTTGACCCTACATCTCCCTCGCAGCCCTTCAGCACCACCCTCCTGCCTCTCCTGTCCTTATTCCTTGTCCCGTAGCCACAAGCACAGCACGGATTGCCAGTGCCACCCCCTAACATCGGTTCCTTACAAAATGAGGTTGCTCAACCGGGGTCTTGCGAGCGTCCGAGCCTACGGAGACTCACCGAGGAGGGAACCGTACTCGAGGGTCTGCCAGCTCTCGCTTCATAAGCCTCTTGGCCAGAGTAGAAAAATATCAAATCCATTCCACTGATTTACTAAGGCGATAATCACTTTTGCCTGGATACCGAAATGAAAACAGCTCACTGAGGAAGCAGGGTTTGCTAAAGAGGAGCCTGGAGAACCACCCTAGGAAGATCTGCGTGCAGGGAGACGTGCTCCTAAGCGGTTCTTTTTGCCTGTTATTGAAGGAGATACGCTTTGGCCAACCATAGTTTCTACTGGCTGTATTTGAAAGACTACACAGAGCCCTTGCTTTATTTGAGTGCAGTGCTAACGCCAACTTTCTGGGGGGTTTTGTTGTTTTTTTTTTTTTTTTTAAAGTTTGTATGGTAAAGTCGCTCAGTGTTAAACAAGAAATACATGCTTTCAGACTTCTCCTTTGGTTGTCCAAAAGTTCACTTCTTCCCCCTGCCCCCTCATAAAACAGTAACCTGCTACAACCTGTAACATCTTTTTGCAAATGTTCTTTTCCTCATGTATTTCATCACCGTAGCTACAGAAAGAACTTCCACTTCAAGATTAATAGAAGAATTGCTCTGAATGCATGCATGTAAATCCCTGTCAGCAGTCAGTTCTTCCCACTTCCATTCAAATTATAAATTCAGATATGGGATTTACCTCAACAGACAAAGCAATCAGCTATTTTTAAACTACAAAGACTACAATGCAATTTAACTATATCAAGAGAAATCACTCTCTCCCAGGGGACACTTGCATTAGTGAGCTGCCTAGTTAAACCCAAGGCTCTATGACTCATGAACTTGTTTCCTTCTCTAAGAAACAGCAGAATGAAGAAAAATAAGGATTAGCAGCAGACAGACATGATTGGCTGTCAAAAACCAGCTGAGATCCAAACTAGCCTGCAGCCAAGTGTCAGATTTTAAAAAATATATTTACTTATTTAAAAACCCTGCTAGGTGACAGGCAGCGCACATTTCTACAGTGCAACTGGACACAACTGCTGTACAGAGGCAAACATTTGGCTCTAGCTAAATACAGAAATAGGGAATGGATAAGTATATATATGTATTTTTTTTTATTAAAGACTACCAGAAGGTCAAGGAGTCACATCCCTAATTGCCACAGGATGACACCTCCGTATGCAAAGCTCTCTTTGAAGAGACATTTCTCCTTGCAACGCTTGCATGCAAAGGAGGGGGAAGCAGCTTCCTTACCTAGCGAGTTCAAGGGTGCTATTAATCTCCACTTGATTAGAGACAGCATTTCTTGCTGAAACTGATTCATATTCTGAAGAGCTTCCATGAGAAAACTGGAGAACGGCAGATGCGCCAAAGAGCAGAGTCAGCACGCGTTTAACGCTGCTCCTCGCGAAGCGGCGGCATGGCCCAGCTCTCCCGTGCCCCCTCCGTCCGCACCTCTGCATTTGTAATGAGATTTACATCTTTTAGCCTACGGTACTTAGGCGATTAAAGCCAATAAAGTCACAGTTAGACCCAAACAGATGTTCCCCTTTGCTGTCTCGGGCTCCAAGAAGAGGTGTCTCCACCACTGCCCCGTTCCCTTGAAGAGGCTGCCGAAACCGCGCTGCCCACGGCGCACGCTGTCGCGCTGCGTGACCCTTCCGAAAGCCCAGGAAAAGCCAGAGCTGTGCCGACGCGGAGCCGGGCAACGCTCGCTGCCTTGGGGCGAGCGCCAGGACCGCCGGACTCGGCATCACGCGGGATGTCCTTCGGGGTGAGAGGAGGAGGGGAGGGAGGGGAAGAGAGGGAGACACACACCAATGTTTACTTGTCCATGAAGCCACGCAGCAGGCAGAAACACAACAGAAGGGGGAAAAAATCTCCCCCACCTCCCCAGATTCGAGGATAATGGGCAATTATTAAATACATGAGACAGCACAGCCCCTACGAAAGGAAGGGGCTCGTTAGCCGCACACCAAAATGGGGGGGTGAGAAGTATAAAACAGAGCCGCCTTTGTTCGCTATCGTCTCTCTCGGCTTGGTAGCAGAGGGTGAACCACACAACGGCTCTGGACAGCGAAGGGGCGAAGCCTGTCCTCGAGATCCTCCTGGTCACCCCGGCCGGGCACTTGGCACCACCTGCACTTGCTGCCGCCTCAAAAGCGAACAGAAAACCCCAAACCATCGCCACGCTATCCGGATGCAAAGGATGCTTTCCCCATGTTTTTCCACTAATTAGCAAGCGTGAATGTATCTGCCACCACGTCTATCCACTCTGCGGATCGTACACACTCGCTACAGGCAGCGTTGCTGTCTGCTAAGCTGCAGAGCAGGCGGGTTCGGTCGCGCAGGACCTGCTGCGTTAGGCACGTTTCACAGACTCAAACCTGCTCCCAGGGTGCTACTGAAAAAAATAAACCTCAGACAAAGCTCTGAAAAAGAGCTGACGACTCCCCGTCTCGGAGGTGTTTTGCAGTAATGGTTTCTACGCTTCTGCCACCCCTGGAAGCCAAAGCTGCGCTCATCACTGCGGCGATACGGGCCGCAAGGACTTTCTGCCTGCCTTTTTCTCAACTTCGGAGATGATTAATGAAGCTGACTGGCTGGGTCTGCTTTAAGTGCCCCGAGCACTGAACTTTTCACTCAGAAAGAGCTTTTCAGCAGCGCGCCTCCCCGCTGCCCGAGCCGCCTGGACCAGACCGATCGCTCTCCTTCCCCCCGGCTCTTTCCAGCCCGCCTGTTTCTCTCCCGCATAAAATTGCTCATTCATTGCACTAACTGCTGAAGCATCAATTATGCAGGGATGGATTGAAACACATACTTTAATGCATATTCAGATGGAAGAAGAAAAGAAGAAATGTAAACGGCAAACTGTCAAAACACACAATCCCCTGCGTTCCCAAATGAGCTCTGAAGACAGAAGCTGCCAGATCGCTGGACTGGAAAAAAGGTGCATTAAGACAAAGGTACGACAGATCACAGGTGTCACGAAAACAAGTGCCGTTTCCAGAGCTAAGCAACGCATGCTTAATTTAACACTGCTCCCCAATGCAGATTTCGCCAAAAGAGATATAGGAGGAAAAGTTGAACTAGCTGAGCCTAGCAAGTAAAAATATATTGTAGGGAGTAGCAAAGTCAAAAGAAAATGCCTTAAGCTATAGGAAAAAAATTGTTGCTTGAGTGTTTTAGAGGATGGGGGACCTGATGCACAGAGAAGCTCCCTGAGGTCCTGGACGGTGTGAACTGCACCTGGATTAGAGGCAGCTCATCTTGACCTTTGCCATAAAGGCATAAGGGATTTCAAGACCCTGCTAGAATAGGGTGCAGATTTATGAATAAAATACATGCTACGGAAAGACTGCAACGCAGTCTCTGCAGCTGCAAACATCTCCAAGTATCAATTCTACGCAGGCAGAAACCCGATTCAGACGTGGCTGTGGCCCTGTATTCCAGAAAACTCAAATGGAGATGCCTTCTCCAGCTGGAAAGGCTGATCCCTTATAGCATCACCTTTGAGATGAAGCAGAGTTCTGAAAGAGCAATAAATAAAACCAAAAGAAAGTTTAGAAATATTATCTCTGCCTAGCTGTAACTGGAGTGTATATCCCTTAAAAAGCCTGAGGAAGGGCTTATGCCATCAAAAGCTTAACTGATTAGCTCAAATAATAATTGTGGGGGGTGGAGGAGGAGAATGGAAGATATTACCTCTCCCCACAAACCTTGCCTCCTCCTTTTCCCATCACAACTACAATACTTGCCTTCTTCATCTCGGAGGTCATCTGGTTTGGTGGGCATCACTGGCACCTCTTGGAAGGTGGCACCGCACAGCGACGACGGCACCCTGAGGGTCGGGACAGGGGAGAGCAGGGTGCCAGCAGGACACCCACCCATGCAAAGGTACACGCTGATGGCAGTGATGCACACCTTTCTTTGCAAATGCAAGAATTATCAACAGCACCCCAGAATTATTGCAGCACAGTGAGAAGAGTAGCTGTCATCCAGGATTATTTGCAAATCAGTATCTTTCTTGCAAGCTGTCCCTCTCCGGTCTCTTCTTCAGCCCGAAATAAGAGAGCAAAGGCAGCTGCCCTGAGCGTGTGCGTGCATACATACACACGCACACACATGCACACACACCCTTTGTCACAAGGGAGGGCACACGAACCACGTGCCGAGCTGTAGGTTGCTGCCACCCTTAACCGGCACGTAAATTCTCAGGATGCTGCGCCAGCTCCTCAACACGCGCTTTGTTCCAGCTCGCCGCCCCTCCACCTCCCCTCTAATTTAATCAAGATGTTTTTGGGATCTACTGCAGTGCTCGCTCGGCTGTTCCGCATTCCAGGGAACATTAACGACTTCAGCTTCAAAATATTTAGGGGGAATAATAAATACGAGTGCTAAGGAATGCTGTCAACATTTTATGTCCCAGATTTCAAGCCTCAGCAACATCGTTCCAAATCGGATAGAAAGACGGTATGGCTTCAAAACAAACATACCACGAGGTTCCCTAGATGCTTTCTGTATGAACTCAATAGCAGCAAGGAAGCGTTCAGAAACTATTGATGGGTGAATGCATAAAATACTAAGATAAAAGATTTTATCTACGCTGCCTGAAATTCTGCGAGTCAATGACAGGGCTGAGACTAGAATCCAAGCCTACTCATTCTGCAAATGAGTCTTTAACACCACCATTTCTCTATCCTTTTTTAAAAAGTGTAAGCAGAATAAATAAATATACATAGGTAGAAAGCAAACATTTAATTTTCTAATTCTGTTTTAAATTAACAGAGAGAGTGGAGATGCAAGTTGATCGTATCCTTGCTGAAAGCAGTGATGAAATTTCCAGAAATGCAAGATCCTTTTCTATTCCTGGACCCTAAATCTTGTCAAAATGGAGATTACAGAACGTAGTTAAGTTTGTTAAAGAGAAGGCTTGCTAGGTAAAATTTTCCAAGTTCAAATATGATGTAGTACTTTGATTAACAAATTGTGTTTAAGCTTAGACATGGGCAGCCTCCAGATAACTTAGGTGTTTTTTTACAGACTTGCCTTAAATAAATCCATTTGCATGCAGTAACAGACACGATTCATCATTTTCATGTTCTCATCTAAACAAACGACCAGATTCCGTGTACAGAAGTACTCCATCATCAATCCAGTTCATTTTTTATTGATGCAATCCCTATTTTACAAAGCTTATGCAAGTTTTATGGAACTCTCTCCCACAGCTTTCACAGAGAAAGTGTCAGACACCATCGCACGGCCTGACAGAACAGGAATTCATTAAAGATTTCTTCTGCAGCATCAAATTCTCCAGAATTTAAACAAAACCTAGGAAAACGAAGTCCATGGTGTGATGTAATATACACGCACACTGGTGGGACAGTCAGACCACTGGTTTCTAGTGCAATGACCCGTTGTGCATTCGTCAGTCATAGTTAAGTTACCATTGCAGTCTCTAACTTTTTCCACTAATTTCACTAGCGATTTGTTAAATTCTGTCTCATCGCTATATTAGTAAGAAGGAATCTCATCACTATATTAGTAAGAAGGAATTTTCCCCATAGAGCAAAAATGTGGCACTCTGAAAAAGCCGTTCCTACATAAAACCACGTCACACCACTGCCTCCTGCGCTCCGGGGTGAGAGCGCTGCTTCCAAGCAACCCCGTCCCCTTCCTCTCCTTTTTTCGCTGTCTTCTGTGCTGGCGCTATTGAGTCTTGGGCTTCAGGCGCTCGGTCCCAGCAAATCAAGCAATTTTATGGCTGAGAGACCTCATTCTTACGGTGAAGCCAGGCACGCTCTCACCTATTGAGCGAGCAGTACGCTTGACGGGCTCCAGCAAGACCCACCAGCAAGCCTCCAAGTCGTGCAGATACTGGACGCGAGTCCTGTAATTGCGCTCAGGGTTTTCATGCACGGCGCGGCCGCGTTGTGCTACCTGCTTCCCCAACGTCCTTTCTCAAACTGCTCTGACGTACGGCTAGAACAGACCTGTCCCGAGGGATGAGCGAGGCGAAGGACTGGGAGTTTAAGGAGAGCTGTTACCACGCTCCCGGAGGCCCCGAGTTCAAACGGAGGCGAAGTAAAGGCAGGCGTATTGCTGTAACGAAGGGCAGCGTAAGCCTGACCATGTGAATATAGAAAATAAGGAATGCAACGCAATGACCGCAGACAGCTTCCACCCATTCGACGCGGTGAAACGCAGCGCGTGCCCTTCCCAGCCTGCACGCAGAAGTGACGTGCTCAGCTGGTGACACAGGCAGCAGAATTTCTTCAGCTGCAGCCTTCGGTGCTCAGCACGTCACCCGGCAGCAGGCCCCGGTCCCAGCGTTGGATGTGACCTGCCACAAACAGCCGAGAGCGTAACAGCGACCCTCCGCTCCAGCCCGGGTGGGGATCGAACCGCTCACCCCGCAGTGGATGGGCACCGGCACGCATGTTTTGTCGCTCCCTCGCCCGTCCCCCATTGCATTTGTTCTAAAAATAAGCAGGTAGGAAGACGGGGAGATTTAATTTCACCAACGAGGAACCAGAGCTGATTGTTTCACGACAGGCCTCCGTGTCCTTTAGCAGCGAGCGCCGCATTACCTGGTCCTCAGAGAGACTTCACCAAGGGACGCAATACCCGCGAGCTTCACGCAATAACATTCCTCCGCCACGTTTTTAATTTGACGCTAAACCAGACACTCTCTGCTGCTAATAGATACCTGCAAATTGTTCTTGCTTTCCTCAGAGCAATTAAGGAGCTGGGGAAGGCACGGGGGAGGCGGAGGAAGGCTCGGGGCTGAGGATGCAGGCGTGCAGCAAGCACTGCCCAGCTCCCTGCCCACGTTGGAGCTTTACTTATGCCATTTGTATACTTACCTGCTGACACGCTCCTGGAAAAAAAATAAATACAGTTTAAACAAACACCCAGCATCTTGACCAGTATGCTTGCTTTACAGGTTCGGCTTTTCCATGTATGCTGTGTGTTAAAATTGTTCCTATTCCAGTACCGATGCAGTAAATGAGATACTGCAGCTGTAATGTAGGTCATCTTGAGCAAGGACCCCTTAAGAGAATTAATAATTCTGCTTCCTTGATTACTGCAGGCTTCTAAGCAACTCATCATGGATTCTTCCTTTCACATCAAACACTGTGCAGTATACGAGTAGATAAAGTATTTTTTTCCACGATCAAAGGTATTAAACAGGAAGCAAATTCAAAATTGACAGTTTAGGGTTTTTTCATTCCTCCTAGGGTTTCTTTCCTTAAATATCATTATTGAATTTGATACACTAGCGTAAAGGAAGGAACGCCATGCTCTCAAAGCAAGATCTGCAGGGCAACCCCCCCCGCAAACACCCACACTCCTCTGTGCTGAAAAGACGCATCCACCCGATAGATCCAAGCAGCGAGGAAGACCACAGCTCTCCAACCAGCCTCCCAGTCAGCACTGCTGGAAGCAGCAGGAAGCTAAAAACAGCAGAGGCCCACGGCAGGGCCACGCTGCACCAGCGGAGCAGGGCACAGCCACCTCAGGGGCCTGAGGATCTACCTGTGAAACCAGGCAAATTCAACACCGGGCTCAAAAAACCCATAAACCGCATCAGCTATCCCAGCACAGCAGTTACGCTGCTCAGATCTAAGGTCTTTACGGCAAGGTCGTTCCAAGGAGTCAGCGAGGCAGCCGAAGAGCTGTCCTGGGGAAAAACTCTCCAGTTACGAGCAATAGGATGGAAACAAGATCTGAAAAATTAAGAAGCGGTAGATAAAAGCTGGCATTAGGGTACCAAATAAGCCACCAGGGCATGAAGAAATTATGGCACAAAGAAAGAGCTATTTGATTTCAAATATTTCACAACTTTGTTACGTAAAGACCTGTCAAGCTGAAAAAAGTCCGTTTGTTCAAGAAGTACATGAAGCAAGTAAGGCTTCCCACAGCCCGTATTTCTAAAAAGTATATATATATTTTCCTTAGATCTGAACAAAAAACACCCATCTGCTTCTAGGAAAACCTTAAAGAGACAACAGAGAAAGAGTGATTAAAGATATCAAATTAAAGAGACTTCTTCTCAAAAGGCTACACGTGTATCGATAATTCCCAGGGATCCCAGCAAAGAGAGATATCTGCAGGCAAGAAGAGCTGATAGCCGTACCAGCAGCACAAAGGCCGTACCACGCAGAGAAATCAAGGGCTGCATCAAAATGACAGCATGACAAGGGGATATAGATTTATAAATATATAAATAAAAAGGCCACGCTTAAGAAGGATGAGGAGGAAGAAATCAAAGGAGCGCACTCCACAGAAGCAGATAGGGGAAGCAGGAGAGGGCTGCGTGGGGAGGGAAGCTCACATCAAAGCACAGCGCGGGGCCGCGGGCGGGCGGCAGGCAGGGATCAGAGCAGGAGAGCTGCCTGCACACAGGCTCCAAGCTTCAACCTTGCACATCACTAGCTCTCACTAACCGTGGGACAATGACAAAATATCCCCCCTTCCCACGGTGCAGCAACTCGTTATTAGGACAATTCCACCAGTTTCCCTTTGTCTCTATTTGCTCAAGAGCAGTTTATTCCCCATTTATCTTCCGCTGCTCTGGTAATAGCGCAGGCTTGTGCTGCCACCGTCGCCAGTGAAGCCAAAGCAGCCCCGGTCCCCACCGATGCCAGCGGGATGCATCGGTGAGACCAACTGTCGCAGCATCACGCCCCTGATGAACAAGGCCTTTTACCGAGATGCGTTTCCTGAGCAAAACCAAAATAACACACTTGGAAGGAGCACAGCATTCAAATACCTGTAAGTTAGGTAGCCGGGAACCAAAGATCTGAGCTATCGTTTCACCTCCTAATAGATCTGCTTCACTCAACACGCTGAGCATCACCACAGACCTTGGGCTGCTGTAAGAGGATCTGCTGCTATCGCTCCAACGAAGGCAAAGCTGTGCTGGGTCTGATTTGGGGATGGCGAGGAGATGCCGTTTAGGGGCATGGTTTTTTTTTTTTGAACATTGCTGAAAATAGAGTTGTTTTCAACTCAAAAACCCCCCAAACCCACACAACTCATTGTGTGGCCAGACAATTTCCCCCCAGTCCTCAGTGAGCTCCCCCCAAAGCATCCCATCCTCCCCCCCGCCCCCCCCCCCCGGAGCTCACGCAGCGTCCGCGCCGTGCTGCCATCCACGGGGCTCTGCTGCTCTCTCCGCGCCCCACGGCTGGGCGGCCTCCGAGGTGCGACTGGCTGGGGAACGTGGCTTCCCGACACAGAAACACGGCAGCAGGACCACTTCCAAGAGCCTGCCTGGACGAGGGGACCTGGACACGCTTACACAGGCAAATCCCAACCGGCTCCTGCCCTGAACTTCTCAGAATCTGGAACTCGTTTCACCTACTGTTGCAACACAGAAGTTGAAGTTGCACCTTTTCTTCATCTATTTGTTTCCAAGAAGTTATAAAACCATGCTCAGTGCAAACAGAGCCGCCACCACCCCGGCTCCGAGGCATTTAAACGTTTTATAGGGAGACCTTAACGAGGAAGTAAACAAATCCAGCAGCCAGGAAGAAACGCTGCTGTTACACTGCACATCTGACACCACTTGCTTGTTGGCTTTGGCAGCGCACACAGCTTCTCTTATCAGCAGAGATACCTTTGAAGTGGCTGGCAAACTTCCATCTAATACTCAAACAAATAAGGCCCTTCACATCGTAACACAGCCCTGAAAAGGGATCTCTTCATCATAAAACACAGACGGAAAAGCTTAATTAGACAATGCCAGACCACGCAGTCTTCCCACCGCTCTGCAAATCCAAACGCTGAGGACTGAAAACACAAGCCCTCCAAAAGCTCGTACGCAATGCAGGCGCAACCGCTGGAATTTCTCAAGTTCATTGATTTTAAGAAAAACATGTTAGAGCTCGACTGTGAGCACTGCTGCACCCTTCTTATAACCTCTTCCCCTTTCAGGGGAGCCCTGGAGCGCAACGCACGAGAATCTGTCCTGGCCTGAAGACTTCCCACCACGGACGGGGCCACACCGCCACTTCCAGCTGCCGGAAGGGACACTGGCTGCACCGCTGTCGTTGCACCCTGCCACCCTCCCCACCATGGCTTGGCCGGAGGAGGTGGTTCCTCTCGAGCGCGGACCTCATCAGGCCTTTCCTGGCTGCTGCAGCCCCCCAAGCTTGGGTCTCTCTTTGGAAGGAGCTCAGCGCTGCAGAGACGCAAAATACGGCGGCTCAAGAGTTCAGCACCGGGGAGTCTCAAGCACATCCCCGAGAGCCTCCATGCCCTTCAGTGCCCACCTACTTAATGCTGGAACGGCACAAAGTCCTGCCTCTAGGAAGCCCTAGATTGCAAGTGGTCCAAGAAAAAGATCTTATACCTCCAGATTTTATTTTGATTACTCTCAGCAGATGTGGATCACTGCATCACTTTCCCCCCCGTATTCCTTCGCATTATTCGCAACCCAGGGAGCAGGTCCTGCATACAAGTTGCTACAGAATTTGTAGTAAGCCAGAGACACATATAGCAAAAAAAAAAATTTTTTTTTAAGATATTTTCCAAAGCAGAAGTCATTTTTCTCAGCTTTTCAAATCATAGGCATTATGACATAACATTTCCACACATAACTGGGCAATTTTTCCACAGGAGGTTGTAAAAGTCAGATTTATATTGCTTGTTATATAAAATAAAATTTGGCGGTTTACTGTCGGGGAGAGGAAGGACAGTGTTCATCTGGACCCTCTAATCAATATGGCCATAACATCTTGTTTGGGCTAGCTGGGTTCCCAACCTGTAGTTAAAGGTGTTCGTGTCCTCAAAAATACCTGCTGTGCCTGCACAGGCTGTTGAGTCATCTTATTATTCCTTTGCAGCATCTACAGATCACTGCCTCCTAATGAACTGGAAATATTAGCTTGTGAGCTGCCATTTAGCGCACTTCCCCCTCAGAAATAGGCATCGGCAAGCTGCTCTGCAACCACCGCAGGACCACAAACTACCGGCTTCGAGGCCACAGGTGACACCCAAACTAAGAAGCTTTTGAGAAAAGACAACTGCAAAGGTCCGGGCATAGATACATGCATAGCAATAGTGAGAAAGGCACCCTGATCTGCCAATGACTTGCTGAATAACTCTGGGTAAGGTGCTTCACCCACTTGCCCTGGTTTTTTCATCTAGCAAAAGGTACCGCACAGCCCAGAGATATTCTGGACCTTGTTTGTGCTGCTCTTGGAATATACAGACTGCTACAAACACGCTACATGGGAGCTTCATAAAAATAAAGCATTTTTAAAAAACATGGAATATACGCCTGTTCTGCAATATTTTGTGTAACCACATAATACATGTGTTTGTATTCTAGCCTCTAGCAGCTTCTGTACCCGTTTATACCTCTCGTTGGGGCTCGGGAAGGTGAGAGAGTCTAGTGATAAAGCATAAGCGGTAGCAGATCCAAGTTCGGCTAAATTTCTCCATTTATCCATTACTGTCTTATTCACCTACGTGACTCTAGATAAGACAGGAGACAATTTTTGTTTTTACCCACCCAACCTAGGCAGAATTGTAATCTAATACCTGCTTTGGCCTCGAGCCCGTTTGGTGTGCTGGTACACAGCGAGACAACAGGCAGCTGCAGCGGAGCAACAAGTGCCTCTTGCTTGCAAATTAACACGGAGTTTCCATCCCGTCGGAAGGGGGTTTATGTTTGCTCTGTTTTTGGTTAAAGTCCCACTGCTCAAAATAAAATCAGACAGGGTAAGAGTGTCCTTATACGAGGGACTGAAAACAAAGATGCTGGTGCTAAGCCAAAGCGCAGCGCTACCCCTTTCCACGGACCTCCCTGCCGAAGCTTCTCCTCAGCCACCTCGCTCCAGCACGGCCCTTGTGGAAACCCAGCGGAGAGATTACTTATCCCCGGAAGGATTAGAGGAATTGAAGAGTAGCTGCCATTCAGTAAGCCCATGTAAGTATCTAATCAACTGTAATGTAATTACCAGAAAGTTTTAAGAGGTCAGAAAGGCCTTTTACTCAAAAAGGAGAAGGTTCCTCCTCTACTTAGGAAATGTCTCAAAATGAAACAAAATGAAACCAAAAAAAGGAAAAAAGAGAAACAGAATGCAACCCTTTCATGTTTTTTCACACTGTTGCTATCCAGACAATACTCAAGAAATATGCATTGCGATGGCAAGCAACACAAGAGTATACGTACACTTACTTTAATTCTAGTATATACATCAGATGCCAGCATACCTAAAAAGCTGCTGTAAAAGGCCAAATAAATCTGGAACAGTCCAAGCTGACTACAGGATATAGACTCTCTTTACCAGCTAAAGCAATGCAGAGGTGTTAGACGTACCCGAACACCTTCTCCTCGAGACACTTCCAGAGGCTGTCAAAGCCAGAGTGAAAAGCCAACGGGGCCTCTAATTACTGTCAAGACTGCTCCTGAACAGATTTTAATTTTAAAGTCACACACACTACTCATGTGACTGGTTTTTAATATAGCAACAACCGAAACCACCAAAGGCAAAAAGACAGGTATGAAAGCTTGCTAGGAAGTTTTTATCAAAACGGTTCCTTGCCTGTTTCTCACGGGGGTGGTGTATTTAGGCTGAACGCCCCCAAAGCATCCCTCAGAAAGCCCCGCTCATTTTGCAGCCCCTTTCCTTTGACATTACTATAGCAGAAATAACTCTGTCCAAAATCTTACGCGCTGAAAGGGGATAGGGAGTGGGGGAAGAGAAATTGCACTCAAAGGCAGAACTGCAATGGTTTTAACATGTTAGCCAGCAGATGTTACAGCCACGGACGAGTCTCTAAAGAGACGAGGTATTGCCGTTTAGGAGGAGTTTTTTCAAAGCTTCCGTATCATGCTTCTTCAACTGGGAGCAGATTCTTAATAAAAAATACCCTTCCACACTGTCTAGCTTTTTTTTTTTTTCCCCCCTCTCCACGTAACCGAGAGGAGGGGAGAAAAATACCCCTATACCCCTAACAAAAGCCACCTTAGCTGCATTTTCCTCTCTCCAGAGAGGATCACCTATCATTCCTTTAACATTTTGCATGATAGGAAGCCTCCCTCTTTTTTCCTTAAGCAGCAATTCCTCCTCCACTGCTGACAAAATTTCTTCTTTGGAGAGTTGTTCTTGATTATATTCAGGATTGAAAATTTGGAGAATTTCTGTTTGTTCAATGAAAGTTTCAAAACGCATATAAGAATTGTCAACACTAAGCAGGTCAAGAGGTGAAAACGTGGCCTGAATTTAACCACTGAATCTCAACTGGTTACTTCCAGGAAAATCCTAAACATCCTAAAACAAGAAAATAATTACACAACGAGGAAAAAACATGCGTTAGGAACATAAAAATAAGCCGATCCCCAGAAGTTGCATCTAAAACCTCGTATTTTGGCATGCAGCGTCGCGCTCGGTTACCTTCTTGAACAGGCGCCCCGAGTCTTCGCTGACCTGCACAAAGCGCGGGATGATGTTGTTGAGATAGATGTCGCTCAGGGTGGTGTGGTCCCTGCTCTCCCGCTTCACTTGGTTTAACAGGAGGTTCCAGCAGTTGACTGGCGAGAGCACGTTCTGATCCTTCCTGCAGCGGACGCAGAACAGAAACAAGCATTGGACGGGACTTCACCTGAGGCAGGCAACACTAATCTGTTAGCCCAGCTCTGCATCTATAAACACTAGAAACCTGGCGACAGTAGATACGGATCTGCTGAGGGAGATGGGAGCGGAGAAAGGCTTTAAAGCGGTGACAGCGCATACAGAAAACAGGCCCTCGACTGCCCACGGCCACGTGCTGCCGTCCCCCAGGTAGGTCAGGCTGCGACGAGTGAGCGCTACGGCGCACCAAACGCGGGCCCAAACATGGCAATTTGGGCCTGGACTGCACGAGGGCTCCGTTTCTGATGAAGGGTTTCTCAGCGCTGGCTCAGACCTCTGCGACTTAACCACTATAAAACAATTCCAAGCACCCAGTTAGTTAACTAGCATCTGCACGGGAAACACAACGTGATGCCTCATGTACAAAAGCAATTATGTGCAAGTAACCTAAATCTAGCCTGAGCAGAACAGAAAGCAACATCCATAGAAATAGCTTTATGTTCTCACCTTTGGGCTTTCTCAATCCTATTACAGCTGATTCCCCCTGTACATACAGTCCAAAAGGGCTATTACACCTTTATTGTTTTAAGCACAAGTATATTTATTTAAAAGAGAGTAACTCCAGTCTCTGGTGGAAAGTCAAAGCTCATCTTGAATATTGCACAAGACTGTACCACTCTTTTCCATGGAAATTGCACCTGCTTCTTTTAAGGGGAAAAAGGAAGTATCCTACACTAGAAGAACAGTAAACTCTGCTGTAAGAAGTGTCTGACATGACTAAAACATGGAGAATTAAGCCACAGCAGGCTTTCACTGCCCCTCTCATGGCATCAGTGGTTGCATCTGCAGTGCAATACAGGTAATTGAAAGAGAAAAAAGAATAGTTTCAAAATAGCTGATTTTGTTTCTTTTCCTTTAAAAAAAAGCACCGGAAACGACTGCCGCTTGTGATCTGGACTGCTTCACGGTTTGCAGCGTGTGTGTATATAGTGGGAGGGGGCAGAAAAGATTCTGGGCTTTTGGTGCTCCTGGTGTTTTGAATAGGAAAAAGAAAATAAAACGTGAGAGGGCAGAGATTTTATTTAGAGATGATATTTGCCTTTGTAGTCCTATGTTGCGTACTGCAGAAGCTGCTGACACAGGCAAAACCAGAAGGAATGATGAAAACGCAGCACGGCACAGGCCTGAAGCTGCCAGATGTTAACCGTGCAAGGCGGGCGCTTGCCCCCGTGGCACGCTGCCTGCTTTGTCGATGGGCAGGAGCCGGCCGGGCGCCGCGAGACCCCGAACAGAATTTGTGCCTCTCGGACCCCCCAGCACCGACCACAGCGCGGCCAGTCCTCCAAGGACACACGCACGGGGCGGTATTGCATGATGCGGCTTCTGCCGAAACCTGAGATAAAAGCTTCTACCACAAACTAATATGCACATTAAGGGTTTTGTTTTGTTTTGTTTTTAAATTTAGGTGAAACAAGAAACAAAACCTGACTTTCCCCCAGTAAAAAGCAGGGAGGAAGAGGAGGAGGAGGAGGAGGAGAAAGGGAATCACTAGAAAGAGCTCTTTCAAGCAGCAGCACTGGTCCAAGTCGTACATGCTATCGGCTTTCCTGGAACAAGAGTCACCATCTGGACCAACAGACAAACCATGTTTCAGAGAGGAGACAGGAAGCAAACTAAATCCCATTGTATTATAATTGGTTGAAAATAAAGGTTTATAAAGGGCAGTGTTAAGAAATGTTAAAATTTGGTTCGTTTGCTCCTTTCCCCCAAAGATATCCAAGTATTTTACACATTGGATTAGTACCTGCCCTCTAAAAGCTGGAGGAGCTACAGCAAAAGGAAAGGAAGCAACTACGATAACAACGCTGGGAATGAAACTGAGGAAGAGAAGCCAGGACCCTGCACTACTGGCTCTTATTCTAACTCTAGGTGTTAGAAAACCTGTCCCAAAATCCTAAGCAGCCTGTTGCTGCTTCACTGTTTTGCCCCTTGCCCGATTCCATAGGACTAGCACAGCCGCGGACCTCCCCGAAGCGGCCAGGAGCAGCCCAGCTGTGCGCAGCTGCCGACTCGCCGCCTCTCTGTGCCATCCGGCTGTACGAAAAGCCAACCCAGAGACACCCAGCTATTCTGACCTGTAATACGTCCCGTTGCAGTTTCCATCCCGTGCTGTATTTTCAGAAACATTGTAAATACAGGGATAAGCGATCAATTCGATACCTTCTGGAAAATAATAATAATAAAAGAGTAACCTCTAGTGACAGCCTTCTGCAAAATAATACTAATAAACGAGTAACCTCCAATGACAGAAGGCTTATTGCTCTCTATATGGGCCAATATTGGCTCATAAGTTACGCTCTGTCTCCTATTCCCACACCTTCCCAGCCTTGCTCTGACTCGTTTGGAAGAGCTGCCAGCCGCAAGGATGAGGGGTTGCAACTGCAGACAGGAACATGTGCAGGAGACCAGAGCGCAGCATGGTTAATGTGTCTTGCTCTCAAAAAAAAATTTAAAAAAAAGCACAAGATAGAAGAGAGAAGAGATGCAATAGTTAACCGGACAATTCCCAGCTGTCCAGGCTGCTGTACCACAACGCCCGGAGCTATTCTAAGGCAGCACATAGCACAAATACCAAGAGCCCATGAAAAGCATGGTGAGTAAAATTGCTGGTGTCTAATGGCGCCAGATAGGTTGTTGACACACTCCATGTGGTTAAACATGAAAGGCCATCTCGCAGGAAAAAATAATCCCCAATGCCACGTGATCCTAATTTGCGCCTGGGATTGTCACCTGAAGGTCTGCGCAGCCAGCACCGCACCCCGGGCTCAGCCTCACGCAACCGCAGCTCGGTGCTCTTTAAAATTTTCCTTTTAAATTCCTTTAATTTCTTACTGTCCGTTGGTTTCGCTAACCCCTTAAGTGCCTGGTTAAAAGAGCCCATCTTGCTTTTGAACAGCTTTAATATTTTCACTGCAAGCTTTTTACAGCAAGAAAGAAATACAAGAAAAATCTCCCCCTCGTTATCTGTCAGTGAGAGTTTTCTCAGCCCTGGCAAAAAGAAGATGAAGGCAGCCCTGCAGACAGGCTGCCCAGAAACTAAACGGGAAAAGGGGCGGTTACTTGTTTCAAAACTCCCAAAGAGCCTCTAAACCCCACGTGCACTAATTGCCAGGCCACCTCTCGAAATGCAGCTTTTTCTGGGGTGGAACGTGGCAACAGTTTTCCCAACACAGAGCAGAAGTTAGACAACTGTTTACAACAGACCAGTTTCAATCATCACCACAAGCAGATGGCAGAGAAGCAAATTGCCATTTTCATTAACAATTTCAATTCTCAAAGGAGCTGGCAAATACACTCTGCTTCCAATTTCTTGTCACTACCGGAAAAGAATCAAGAAGGACAGAACAGTAACGCAACGATCCCTGTCTATAACCGCGAGCGAGATCAGTTTCCAATCTGGATTCTGCAGAAGGGCCAAACTCAGCATCCTCGTTTTGAGGATGAAGATCACGGAGATCAAACCAAGACTTTGGGACCTGCAGATGAACTTTCCCAAAGCTGCGGTAATCCACGTCCAGAACAAGCGTCACCTCCGACTCGAGCCTCCCCACGACGAGACGGGGAGGAAGCACATGCCAACATCCAGCTTTATCTCAAGCACCATTCACACAAGCTTAAAGACTGGGCCGGACGTGACTGGAGAGTGTATTTAGGCTGGCGTGAACTGCAGCAGCGCCCGGCAGCTGGGGTGCCGGCAGCAGGACGAGGGAGCTGTGCACAGATTTTCAAGGAACCACAAAGAACGAAGCGCAGTGGTTTAGCGTTATCTTGGTGGAGCCCTGCGCAGCTTCCACTTCAAAGGTGTCAGTTGGTCTCAAAAGATCAGAAGAGAAGATTGAGCCCAAGTATCTGAAACTTCTTAATTAAATTACTCATCCATGCGAGGCACCCGCAGACGAGTGGAGATGTATCTGCTTCACCGCGAGCGGGAGGGAGGGACGAGGCCAGGGACACGTCAGCTGTGTACTGCAAGGTAACCTCACTCCAGCCAACAACAGAAAAGTTACCTTAAAAGAAAAGTGTGTGGATATTAACATGCTCCAGCGCCGAGCAAACAGCGGCTTTAAGCATTTTACACAAAACAGTAACCAGCAGCTTTTGAACTTGATTTCTGCCCATCAGCCATCACTCCCAGCTTGTGTGAGGCACCGAGCAGATCAGGAGACCCCACTAAACCATCCACATTAGCCTTGGTCTCCTCAAGTTTCTAACGTAAGGAATGCTGACAAATCTCTCACAACAGCAGCAGCAATAGGATTTCAAGCCTATGCAGAAAAAATGCTTGTAACTTAGTGCCACTAACACTACTTCTCCCCCAACAAATGGGATTTCAAATGCTTCCAAGGGAGGAAGCCAGGGAGACAACACCTCTCTGGAAGAACGTCAGGCTTTAATGCCCACTGCCCAGGTCGTTCTTAGCTGGCTTCCTCCACAAGCTTATGCAATGGTTTAGCAGATCAAATGCTGTAATAGAAAATATTTGTAACACTCCCGACAAACGTGTCCGAGGAGTTTGCGTCCCGGACACAAGCCGGAACAGTGACGAAAGCAAAGGCTCAACACAAGCTCCACCGCTCGCCGGCAGACAGCTCGGAGAAACCGGGAGTTTTCAGATCTGCCTCCACCTGCCACATACGCGCAGAAATGAAGTTTCCAGTTCCACCTCCCCTCCTCCCAAAACATGTGGGATCTGCTGCCCTGCGGCATGCAACAACCGTGTCCAAACCCGGCACATGCTGAAACAGCGGTCAGGATCTGGGGACCCGAGACTCCCTCATCCATTTCCCACTAACTGCAGCATCGCTGTAGCAGCTGCTGCTTCCGCATGTCCGCGGCGAGCCGTCGAGCTCCACGGCACTCCCGGCCTGGTCATCAACTCGCCTGAACCATCTGCAAAATTAGACTGCAGCAGAAGGGAGACATGAGAAGAGCTAAACTTTTCTGGACTGGTGCAACTGCAAGTGCACAAGATGGCAAAAAGATGGAAAGGTAGAAAGGTTTGGAGCGATAGCTGTTTCTGTACATAGCTTTTCGGACTTGTTTGGATTTTGTTTTCTGCAACCTCCTCTACAGCAGCAGCTATAATCATACGAACCAAACCAGTACAACACTGGGAGCACTGATGTGGTGAAAAACACCACCAAGACCCTACGCGGGGTTTTACCCAAATGTGGACTGGTGGGGTATGCCTGGCTCTCCCGGCTCAGTGAAGTCACTGAATAAATGCTTCATGCTTTAAAATCTTACAAGCATTGATATTTGAAAGACTCAGAATAAAGGTTTCCAGACTCAATTCCATCAGAAAGAATTACAGGTCAGAGTAGCCTACAATGTTTTTTTGCTTGTTTTTTGAATCACCTCCCTGCCACCCTTCCCCCCAAATGCAATCTGAGTCCATCTGATCCAAATTAATTAATGTTAATACTTCCCCCATAGCCTGTACCATCTCTCCTTTAAATAGATCATTCCAAGTTCAAAATCATTATAATTGAGTTTCTCTACAAACCACTGATCCAATGTTTGGCTTCCCCTTAAAGTCCTACTGACACTGCTCAGCGT